>NC_135892.1:51692934-52892934 GCF_964194155.1 Cetorhinus maximus
CTTCTCATTTGCCCTGTTGCTCTGTCTCTGATAACTTGTTTACCATCTTATTTCTTTGTTTTGCATATCTTTTCCCAGTGATTTTGCTCACCACTAGCTCTGCAGCTTGATCTATATATATAGGACATTTCCTTCTGTCTGTGAACTCTTGTGTTGTTTCACTGCATCAGTCCTGCTGCCTTTCACTTGACTGAACTGAGCGCCAGCGTTTGGGTAGTCAGCATCTTCTTCTGTCTACTTGTGACTTCAAGTGCTCTGGCAGTGTCTACAGCCTACAATATTGTGAGCTTATCCTTTCCAATCAATTATTTTTGTACTTCAGAGTGTCCAAAGCCCCAAATGAGCTGATCTAGTAGCCTATCATCTAAGTAGATGATTTAAGTAGCCCTTAAATTTACATGTTCTGGCTGCATTTTTTAATCTTGTTATGAAATTGTTAACAGGCTCACCCGATTCTTGCCTTAGTCCTTTAAGTTCATATCAGTAGATCCAACGATTTGATTTTGGCTAGAAATGTGTGCTGAACTTTTCAAAAATGTTGTCTAGGTTTCTGTTGTCATCTTCACTCAGCTTGCAGCTATTAAACGAATTTAACACTTTCCCTCCCGCCCAAAAAAGGATGTAGCTGACCTTTTCCTCCCCACTACTGCCTTTTAGAAAGCTACTGAATGCCAGTCTGCACTGATGTTTAAACTGTTCAAATGCCTCTGTGACACCTTCCCCTTCCCAATTCATCATGGGCAGGAGCTATGTGTTTACTGCTGCAGCAGCCACTTTGTTTTTGTATGATTCATTGGGCAGAATTTTCTGGATGGCTGGGGGGCAGAGTTGGAGCGGGCGCAGGCAGGCACGGACCCAATCACCACTCATGATCGGGTCTGCGCTGCCATTTTATGCGGGCAAGCCAATTAAGGCTGGCCCAGCGTACTTCATGACTCCCATGCATAGTGGGATTGAACGGGCGGTGGTGGGCACGCTCAGGTCGCCGGGTCCAATGGCGACCCAGCGGCCTGCATCAAGGAAGGCCCTGGCAGCCTCAGAAAGGCTACTCTCAATGGCTGGGCGAAGGGCTGTGCAGAGGGGCAATGATGTTCATGTAGGTCCAGAGGGGAGGCCAGTGGGGCAGGCCAGGCCAGAGTGTAGGGCAGTGTGCCCCTCATTTTTCCAATGACTGCCTTGCTGCCCTTCTCGAGAGGTGGCAGCTTGGTGGGAGGTGCTGGTTCCCCAGTACATGAGGAGGAGGAGGACCCCCAACATGATGAAATGTGCCTGGGAGGAGGTGGCGGAGGTGGTGAGCTCCCGTGACGTGGTGCGGTGCACCTGGATCCAGTGTCGCAAGCGTTTCAACGACTTGTTGCGCTCTGGCAGAGTGAGTACCATGTTGGCATTGGGCATTTAATCCAGCAGGTCGGCTTTGCCCCCTGCTGCCTCCACCCCCCACCTGCCCCACCGGCCAAGTCTGAGTGTAGTGACTGCATTGAATCATTGATGGCATGTGCCCCTTGCTGGGTGGGCCAGCAGATACTGCCCATGTCGAAGTCACGCTGAGAGGGTGGTGAAGAGATGGATTCTGCACCTGCAGCATGTGGTACGCTGAGACCCACATGACTGTATTGGGGGCAACCTGGAGGAGCTGCACATTGCAGGACATGTCCAAATCAGGGTGATGACATGCTGGGAGGGGAGATGCAACGCACCATTTGCTGCCCTCTGCGCTCCATGTGCTTGCGCCTCCTTGCTATGGGAGGATATACCGTGTGGTGGCTAATGTGATGTAGGCAGCATGTGACCGGGGGGGGGGGGGGGGGGGGGGGGGTGGGGGGAGGGGGGGATGATGGGGTACGGGCCTAGCATCTTTGTGTGAGTGTTCAGCAGCAGCGGGGTGAGGAGACACTGGAGCCCTGATATGTCCCAGTCTTGTTGGGGTGGGCCGCCCGCGAAGAGAGCCCATGTACAATTTGCACAAATCAATGCTCTTCTCTCATTTTCAGGAAAAGAATGCTCATAACGCGGCAGAACGTGTGAGGACTGGTGGCGGCCAGGTGCAGTTAGCCATTCTCAGCCGGTTTGAGCAGGAGGCCCTGGATTTGGAGAGGCGCCAAGCACCCAGGGCCACTGGTGTCGGTGAGGCTGGGGTGCCACGGCCAGGTATTTATGCCCAACAGTGAGGTCACCATTGTTCTCCCAAGAGCCATAGCAGTGCTGAATGTTAAGTGATTTAATTTTGCAACATGGCTTGACCATTGCTTATGCAAGGATGAGCGCATAATGATCCAGGGGACAGGGATACACATTGACATTGTTTCCACGTTAACTGATCCACTGTCCTTGTTCTTCCTTTCAGCATCAGCGGAGCAGGGCCGGGAGGAGGAGCAGCAGAGGTCTCCTCTCACACCTGAGGGGCCTGAAGTCTCACCAGCGTCTCACCATCTCTGCCAGGCAGGCACCAGCGGAGGTACTAACACCTCGGTGGGAGTTAGAACATTGGCTAGTGTCCCGGGGCACAGCGGTATGGGCACTTCACAGTTGCTGGAGGAGCTGGCAGAGACAGAGAGTGCCCATGGTGCCAGCAGTCGGAGGACTGCAGGGGACCAGGCACATGCTCAGTCAGTGCCTGATGATCTGCCTCTGGAGTCGTCCACGACACAGCAAAAGCAGGAAATGCAGCCGGGTGTGCGGGAGCATCTGGGGGAGATACATGAGGCTATGTTTGGCTTGGTCCCCATAGTGGAGGAGTCTACGCGGACGATCGCCGAAGCAATGAGCCACATGTCCGAGCACCATGCGTCCTCCATGGAGAGAGTGGCGACTCTCGTGGAGAGGCTCCTCCAGGAGGCCCATCATGGCTTCCTGGGGATGTGATCTGACCAGCAAGCCCTCACATCAGCATTGACCTCAGCTGGTCAGTGCCAGTGTGGGAGATAGTCTGGGCTCCATGTTTCTCAGCTCAGTGCCCATCCATCCATGGTGAGCAGGGAGGTCCAAAGCAACCGCACGTCAGCGCAGCAGCTGCCTGGCGTCTCTGCGGGCACCTCTCAGTGTGCTTTGGATGGGGGCGGCAGCTCCTCCGCCCCTCTCCCAGTGACCGTAGCATCTGGTGAGGCTGCGACGACTGGGGAGGTGCCAGCTGTGGGACTGGCAGCTCCCTCCCAGGCGGGCCCAGCAGAGGCTCCACAGGCCAGAGGGCGACAGCCAAGGTCATCAAGGCTAACAGGACAGCAGAGTCAGCAGGCTGTCTCAGATGCCACTCCCAGCGATGGGGCAGCACCAAGACGTAGCACTTGAAAACGTAAACATAAGGCACCTTAGGCACACCACGGGTTTATCACTGGTGCTTTTGTGTGGGCCCAAGATGAGGTCTTTATGATCTGCTTTGAATTGGAACAACATTGTCACTTTGTTTCATTAAGTTTCTTTGCCCGTGATATTAAATTCAGATGTGTGACCATGGCTAAAGGTGCCCCTTTTCTTCTGCATGTCTATGGTTTCCAAAAATGTTAGGAGTGCTTTGTGGGACATTCAGCTTTATTAACAAGGCCCTTAGTTACTGTTCCTAACCTGGAAAATTTGGCACTTAGGTATCGAGTGTGGAGCCTACAGCCCAGGCTTGTCCTGGAGGACCACCCGTGGTGTGCTAGCTGAAGGTTCGTTGGATTAAAGCATCCCGGGTGTCCCTGCCTCCCTGGAGTATGCCCGGGTCAGCATCTACTTCCTCAGCATTTCCCTATCCATGTTCATCCTCGAACTCACTGCTGGACTTATGTGCAGCCGCAGCCACTGCGTCGACATCTTCATGGTCCACTGCGTCCCTCCTTCCCAGCGCAAGATTGTGGAGAGCGTAGCATGCAACCACTATCACCGAGACATGATCTTGGGGGTACTGGAGTGTGCCCTCTGAGCGGTCCAGGCATCAGAAGTGCATCTCGAGAAGACCGATGGTTCTCTCCACCACAGCCCTTGTGGAGGCGTGGCTCCTATTGTACCGCTGCTCAGCTTCTGTTCTTGGATGGCAGAGAGGCGTCATGAGCGACCTTCTGAGGGGATAGCCCTTGTCACCCAGCAGCCATCCATCCAGCCGGGCTGGAGCACTGAAGAGCCCCGGCACCTGGGAGGATGTTGGTGTCATGGAAGCTGCCTGGGTACCTTGCACAGACTTGTAGAATCAGCATCCTGTGATCACACACTATCTGCACGTTCATGGAGTGGAAGCCCTTCCTGTTGACAAAGGCACCGGGCTCACCTGCTGGCGCCTTGATGGCCACATGTGTGCAGTCTATTGCACCCTGGACACGGGGGAAGCCAGCAATGGCTGCGAAGCCTCTGGCTCACTGTGTCTGGCTTGCTTAGTCCCAACGGTAGTGGATGAAGGTCAATGCTCGCCTGAACAGAGCGTCTGTGACCTGCTTGACACAAGTGTGGACAGCTGATTGGGAGAAACCGCAAAGATCACCCAGAGAGCCCTGGAAGGAGCCAGAGGCATAAAGGTTGAAGCAGCTGTGACCTTTAGAGCCACTGGCATGGGGTTCCACCCACACGGTTAGGAGATACCTCAAACCCAATCATCTGACAGATATAGTTGACTGTCTCCCTTGAGAGACGGAGCCTCCTTCGACACTGCACCTCAGACATATTGAGGTAGCTGCTTTGCTGCCTGTATACCCTGGCAGCAGGATAGTGGCATCTTCTGCGGCCTCTTCCACCTTGGACTACCTCTTGGCCCTGCACCCCTTGTGCCTGCGGCTGTCCTCCCAAAGGTGGCTCCCTTGGAGAATGAATGTGCACTCCTGGCTCCTCCCCCTTCTAGCTCTCCCTTCCTCCTCAGAGGAGGTGCCTCCAGTGGAGAGTTCAGCTCCCATTCGCAGGCTATGGGAAGGCTTCTTGAAACCTGCAGGCCCAGAAAAGATTCCTTACTGCAGAGTGCTGACCTGAGGGTTAAGAGTCCAGACAAAGCAGCTGGTATGCGTTTTGAAGTATTGTAGATCACACAGGCAAGTTTCAATAACTTTGAAAAATAAATATTTGTCAGTGCACACTCGTGACCCCAGTGAGCCCTCTTATCCTGCCCGTGGATGAAGTTTATACAAATGTGTCCTACCAGCCTGCCCGTTGCACCCGTGCACCGAACCAAAGATCACATGGGCCCCAAAAAACCGGCGTCAGTTGGTGAGTCAAGGACCTTAAATGGCCCGTTAATTAATGGCGGGCGCGCAGCAGATACCATTGCACACTCACCCCCAACAAAATATCGCGATGGCGCGTGGTGATGTCGGGACACTCGCCTGATGTCACCGCACGTCATTTTACGCATGGATGTGTTGGGCCCGTCCCCGCATGCCAACAGGAAAATTCAGCCATTCTGTTTTTCTCTCTCTCTCTGACACTAATTTAGGTTGATTTTTCAATCTATTTCAGCATTAACTTTGTTTAAAGTGTTTGGTTTTTCACTCACGACAGCCCTCTGCCGCCATGTTATGTCTTCTGATTCCCATAAGTTAGAAATAATCACACTTTAGACTCAAAATGTTGGAGCTTCATCCAGTGTATTCCTTGCTTCTCTCCATGTGACTGGTCGACTGATACATTGTTACATGGCACATGACTGCAGTACAGCAAAAAAACGTGACACCCTAGGATATATTCACATACAATTTGTTTCTAGCTTTTTAATGAATAATATAACAGTATAACAATGCCCTTTTGTGATTCCAACTTCTCCCCTATCATGCTGCTGTCAAAATACCTATGGACAATTGTGCGCAGTGAGGAAAATAAACTAGCATTGTTCACAAAGTATTATTCACTGTGGTGTTACAGCTAGCTTTCCTGAAAGATATAGTAATCTTTCAGCCTCTTATGTGGTAGAGTGAAACACTGAAAGCAAGGCTTCAAATTATTTTGACACAATGCAACTAACATACATTGTTAAGGAAGTGATGTCAATGTACAACAGGTCAATCAGCATCTGAAGGGGAAAAGCAGGCCATATAAGTGTGGGAACCTGCGATCAGAAGTCTGGTCAAAATTTTCACTAGAAATGTATGTTTTATTACAATTATCACCATTTGCAGCTTTCCTTTTTATCCAATTTATACTATTGTCTCCTTTAAATGAAACTCATAAATATTCATTCAAATGTAGTGAGAATTGAACATGTGTTAAAAAAAACTCCACCAAGGTGCATTACCATTAGCAACACTCCATTTTATTTGACTTTGTTTCTACCTGTGTCAAACAGATTTCGTCAGTCATACATGTCGATGCATGTACCACACATACCCACACACACCTAGAAGAGCATACTGCATGCTCAATGGTTTAACAATGTGTAAGCATAATTTACGATATGGCATTTCTCTGGTTTGAAAGCAGGCCAAAGCTCCCTGAGCACTTGATCGTTAATATAAGAAGAACACTCAATTCCGACCTGTTAACTCACGTTCTGGCAATTGTGCATAGTGATAAATAAAATTTAGGGTATAATCTGACAATGCTGAGCATATTAAACATATTTAATGTAATCACAAAAGGTTTATTCAGGCCTACTGATAGAACTTGCTGATGAATGACAATCATGGTTAAACTAACAAGAACATATCCAATAAAAATGGGATAATAGTGCTGTATATTTTATTGAATTCAAAGGAGTAGATTTCCTCAGTGTGATATATGTAACAAAATCATAAACTGGTTTAGAAAGACTGAGTTTCATAGCTTTGTTGCTCATAGCCACCCAGAGGAAATCTTCCCAAATTACTCTAATTTTGCTGCTTTTTTAAAGTATTTTTTCAGTGTGAAGGGTGATTTTGCTGATCAAATGGGATAATTCACTGCAGGAAACAATGAATTATTTCGTGATGGCCCGAGTCTGAGCTGTGTTTCAGACATAGTTAGAGTTCTCAGCTCTATTGCGCCCTACTTTTCAACCACTAATGATCATTAATTTCAATTCTTTGTCATATTCTAAAAATATATATATTTTAGGTGAAAGTACACAGCTTTCTACCTTTCCCCCAACCTTCTAGAGCAATGTACCACACTGGCCAAGAGAATGAGCTGCCTCCATGCCACTCCGAGTTCTAATCTGAATCAATAACCACAAGGACCATGACAGCAACCTGGAAATGATTCTCTCCTTTCTCCACAAATCATTTGGTCTCAATATGATCCCTCCCCACAACAGCCAAACTGAACCTAAGGACTCAGCATAGTGGGTCCCCAGCTTTTGTCTCTTTCTGTCATGCATAGTTGGTTTTAGAGAAAATTCTGAGGGCAAGACTCCTGGTCTGGGTTCTTAAAAATTCACTTACAGACTGTGATTATTTGGCTGCAAAAAGGTGACTGCTAAAAAAGGGCATTTGATAATTTGCTGAGTATGACTGATGAGATTCAGACTTTAACTGGGATGAATGAATTATTGAATGCACGTGTACTGGCTGACATATACCAAACATAAACTGTTTCCTTAAAGAACAGTTGCCGTTTAATCCTGAGATTTTGGGCCCTGTCTGCTCCTGGAGCCTGTTCTACCTAACACTCTATGGCAACCATGTTGGATACTACTACAAATTCCTGCTGCAAAAGTCATTGTTTCCATCCCAGCACAATATTTACAAGATCTTTGTTTATACAATATTGTGACAGCATCATCATACTCCAGATCACAAATGAACAATGTTTTTTTTAAAAAAGCAAAAAGAGAAAGGAACTCAGTTACTTGCTATTGGTGAGGAGAGATTGCAGAATAAGCTGCAAATCTACAAGCATCTAGTATTCTGCAAACTTCCTCAGCAAGAGCAATTAGACATTAATTGACCTCAGGCTTTAGTGTATGAGACTCCAAGGCCTTAAAGGGATAAAGCATTTTAAAAACAGCCTCACTATAAGCAGAATAATGATAATACATTGTGCATTATATGATACAATGCTCCTGCTGTTCTAAAAATAGTGTACCATCTGATTTATCATGAGTAGTACCACAGGAGATTATATAATAGTCTTAAACTTAAGTTTTATTCAAACTAAGTTGTAAAACACTAAACTTGTACTCACATATGCAATTGGCAACCCAGCAAGATACCTGTACAATGATGGCATTATGGCAAGTAATGGTGAAAACAACTGCAAGGAATTTCTTAGAAATCTCTTGTATACCAAATTAATATTTTTATTGTTAAGAATATGAAGAACTGGATAATTCCTTTACATACCTCTGCCCCTAAAAAGTAAGTCTGGAAACTGTGACAAATTGCAGGTAAATACATATGATAGTATCTGATTTTGGTCTTTTCCGGGAGAGTATGCAGTAAGCCCCCTACAGGCAATATTATGAGGCTCTCTGTTCACATGCTCCCTGCTACAAAACATCTGAAATGTCTTTATTTATTATGCATTCCATTTCCTGACTAAAGTGGAATTAGGGAAATGCTCACTAGAAAGAATTTTCAAATCCTCAGTTATCTCAGAATTAACAAAGCTCTGATCTTCTTTCTAAACATGTTTTTATTTTGATTTTGGTGACCTCCTTTATTATTCACATGGTTATCTATTACGTAAATCAATTTAAAAAACATAATTGTTTTGCACAAATTCACAAAGCATCATTAATCCAAATACCTCCTGGTCTGCTCTTGTGCTCAGGAGTGTATCTGTAAAGAAAGAATTAGATTTGAGTGTCTGTGCGGTTTGCTATTGGTAGTCTAAACATACAAGATAATTAAATTTCCTATTGCAATGCTGGCAAAAAGTTATCATTATTGCAAATTCTTCTTATACCAGCAGAATTACATTGATCAAATATTCATTCAGAATGTGTTTATTTCCATCCATTTCTGCATTTAAACCAAGTAAAATGTGTGAGTGATTCTTTATGATGGAATTTAAGTTAATTAGGGCTCATTGGTGTAGGAGTGAGTGTGGGCGCAATGGTGAATATTGCTAGCATACTTGGGTGTCACTACTTCTGGTTAACTCCAAAACATTGTTATTACCCAGACCAGATATCTTTTAATTTCTCAAACAAGGAAAGTGTTTCCACATTTCCTCTGAAAACTGTGCCAGAGAGTTAGCAATAAGAATTAAGGCTGTCAAGGCAAGGTTTAAACCCATAACTCAAGGGCCAGATTCTTGGCTTCAGTCCTGGAGCTGTCAGTCAGGCCATTTCCCTATGCCGTATTCCCAACGTCTAAAAGGCACAGCATTCACCTGGTATTTTGGGTTCTGACCGGGACAGCAACAGAGGGGAACAATGGCAAAGCTGGAAGGTTAGAAGACCTGACTATATTCACTGGGATATTGTTCCAGTTTGATTCATGGTTGTTAGGCCCACTAGCCTTCACCCCTGACATCCCCAACCTCCACCCACCCCCATGTACCCTCCATGCCACCATGTCCCCTCCATGCCCTTCATATCTCCTATGCCCCCTCCGTGTTCCCATGCTCACTCCGTCCATGCCCCCTATGCACCCTCCATGGCCCCCCCACCCCTCGGATCCTCCATGTCCACTCACCCAGTGTCCACTAGATACAGAACGAATGAGCCATGTAATAACACTGTCAAGTCTTTGAAATGCTGATGAAATTTTAATAAATACAATCAGCCATTTAAAAATTGCTTTGAAAATATTTCCCCTCTTGCATTCTCATAAAACTGTTAATTAAACAGTCAGTGAAAGTCTAAGCATTCATAATGAGGCCATTTGGCAACACATATGTCTGGCCTTCTGTTCAGCCTGAATTTGTTGATACAGTTGCTTGGCTGAGCTCCAAGACTGACCCACCCATTTAGCCCTGTTCAGGGGTTGTTTACCCAGCTTGAAGAGGGCTGCTAGTTTTGTTTTATGGGCAGTTTTATGTGCTTGTAATATATTTGTCTTTCTTTGAAGTGCTTTTTCAATGCCAGTTTATTTAATTGGACAAGATTAAGAGATGTTAAGATTTTTTTCATTGGGACTTTCACTACCTCTGTTTTATGAGAATGTAAATGGGCCTTTTTTTCTAGGAATTTTTGAATGTCTGCCTGTTTATTTTATTTCAAGAGCATTTTAAAGACTTGCCAGTGTTATTATATGCCTCATTGGTTTTGCGCCTAATGGATAATGGAAGAGTGTCTCAAACACTTAGATGTCAGGACATTAAATCAATGTGAAAATCAAACCACAGGATTCCCTATGTACATTCATATCTGATTCTGCATCTTATGAAATGCAGAACAGGGCTTTATCCACTGGAGAAAGGACTCTAATGCTTCTGAACCCACAACAGTGCTGCTCAATTTAATGGTCTCTTACCTTTTAAGGTCAGACCCCTATAATCAATCATTGCATTGAAAACATACTTAAATCTTTAAACACATGAAAGTTGAAGTTGGCAAGCTTTTAAAACTTACCTGACAAAATGGTTCCTGACTGGACCGCAGGCTTCCCCCCAAGTTCATGAACTGACTTACCTAGTTGGTTCCCACAGCCTTCAGGAATCCACAAGATTCCATAAAAATAGCCATGACAGGAAAACGTAATAAAGGCAAAATACTGCAGGTGTTGGAAATCTGAAACAAAAACAAAAAATGCTGGGAAAACTCAGCAGGTCTGACAGCACCTGTGGAGAGAAAGACAGAGTTAACATTTCGAGTCCGTATGACTCTCCTTCAGAGTAGGAAAACTTGAATTTGGAACAGGCATTTAAATAGTGAACCCAGCATCACAGTAGGTCAGCACTGGGTCACGATCTGCCACGTTTCCCAACTGGGGAGAATGGCAGGTGGTGGGAATCGGAGGGGAAGTATAAAAACGTGGTCTGCATACCTCCCATTTCATCCTCCTGACACAGGTTTGCCCAACATCGAAAGATAAAATTTGAGCCCCAAAGCTCTGATTTTCCTTTTTTAAAATGCTCTTATTTTGGTGTTGGTGACCACCTTTAGTATTCGCATGACTATCAGTCGGTTAATCAATTTCCAAAATTAATCATTTTTCACAAATTTACAAAGCGTCATTCATCCACATGTCTACTGGTCTGATCTTGTGTCCAGTAATGCATGTAAAGAAAAAATTAAAAACAGAAACAGGGGCACTGACTGATAAGCTGGGGTAAAGATATTACACTAAATATTTCAACAGAGTGCACCCTGAAATGAAATATCTAATTTCAGTATGTTACTAATGTGCAAAGGATTCTGCCAGCAGGGAGCATGAATGCACAAGGCTATACTTTGCAAGCGCTTAGTTATTAAATTATGTATTTTCTGGGAAGGGGAGTGTAGGAGTAAGATTAAGGTTAGAAAAAATAATGAGTAAGCCTTTCCATGGTGTTTGCTGCAAGTCTTAGGTCAGCCTTGGGTAGCTTCTCAGGTACAGTAGCATCCTGCATTCAGGAGTGCCCTTGTACTGCCGATTTAACTCCAAGTATATGACCATAGAAACCACCTCGCATTGTGAAGCAGCAATGAGGGATGGGCAATAAATGCTGGCCTAACAGGTGATATTGGATAGGCCATCTATTATACAGCAAGTGAACATGCAGAGTAACAGTTACAACCCAAACTATTTTTCATTCATTGAACTACAAACCTCAAGAGTAAGAAAAACAATAAACACGTGAGGGTAGAGTTTCCATTTTGGGTGCAATTCTTGATCCCAGGGTAAATTGCCCCCAAAATTGTGACCACTTTGAAAAGTGTCCCTTCCCCCTCCCGAGTTTCCCCCATCTGCACATCGCCACACGCAAAATCTGCCATAAGCCAGTGCAATCAGACAGTGTTTTAAAATATAGGCCAGGGTTTTAAGGCCCTGCTGTGGCATGTCTCTCCCTGGCGGATGCGGTGAGCCATTTAAATCTCCATTCAGTTCGGCGGGAACAGGCCATAAATCCTGGCCATAATTTCTTTTAAAGGAAAATTTTGCTTTACCAAATATTCTTTGCTATATTTAAGTGTGGTAACTTGATAAGCTTTGATTAATACAGCTGAGAATGTGTTTATTGCAAATATAAGTATTTTTATTCACTATCTGTGAGAAGTCAGGTTTTAAATTATTGAAAACTAAGCAGGCTCATTTACTCATTTACTCATTTACACATTTGTGTACAGAGCTCAATTTCTTGGTAAATTAGAAAAAAATCAAAACCATCCAAATGTGTCTATTAATGTCCTTGTACCTATATATGGTCCAGCTTAATTTTTTGAGATTCCTTGAAGAGCTACAAATGAGCACTTAGCTGAAACTCCCAGTACTGATTGAACTGAAGTTGTGAATGGGGTTTATGCTTAAAATTCTGTGATCTTCTCACGTTGTTATGCCAATATTGGGGAAATTGCCAGGAGAGGCAGTGCAATTGAACAGAAACTCCAGAAAATGCTACATTTTTCCTATTTTTGAATCTGCTTATATCTTTCTGGTCAGCCTTTGCATCTTGACTGACTCTCAGCTTGACATGAGTGAATTTCCCCTTCCTAGAGCAGACTTTCTTCCTAGAGCTAACTCAATGTTCGGCTTTTTAAAAATTCATTTATGGGATGTGGGTGTCGCTGGCTGGACCAGCATTTATTGCCCATCCCTAGTTGCCCTTGAGAAGGTGGTGGTGAGCTGCCTTCTTGAACCACTGCAGTCCATGTGGTGTAGGTACACCCACTGTGCTGTTAGGAAGAGAGTTCCACGATTTTAACCCAGCTACAGTGAAGGAATGATGATATATTTCCAAGTCAGGATGGTGAGTGACTTAGTGGGGAACTTCCAGGTGGTGGTGTTCCCATGTGCCTGCTGCCCTTGTCCTTCTAGATGGTAGTGGTCATGATTTTGGAAGGCGCTTCTCTAAGGAACCTTGGTGACTTCCTGTAGTGCATCTTGTAGATGGTACACACTGATGCCACTGTCCATTGGTGATGGAGGGAGTGAATGTTTGTGAAAGGGGTGCCAATCAAGTGGGAAGCTTTGTCCTGAATGGTTTCAAGCTTCTTAAGTGTTTTTGAAGCTGCACTCATCCAGACAAGTGGAGAGTTTTCCATCACGCTCCTGACTTGTGCCTTGTAGATGGTGGACAGGCTTTGGGAGTCAGGAGGTGAGCTACTCACTGCAGGATTCCTAGTCTCTGACCTGCTTTTGTAGCCACAGTATTTATATGGCTAGTCCAGTTCAGTTTCTGGTCAATGGTAACCTCAGGGATGTTAATTGTGGGGGATTCAGTGATGATAATGCCATTGAATGTCAAGGAGCGATGGTTTGATTCTCTCTTGTTGGAGATGGTCATTGCCTGGCACTTGTGTAGCACGAATGTTACTTGCCACTTGTCAACCCAAGCCTGGATATTGTTCAGGTCTTGCTACATTTGGACATGGACTGCTTCAGTATCTGAGAAGTCACGAATGATGCAGTACATTGTGCGATCATCAGCGAACATCCCCACTTCTGACCTTATGATGGAAGGAAAGTCATTGATGAAGCAGCTGAAGATGGTTGGGCCTAGGACACTACCCTGAGGAACTCCTGCAGTGATGTCCTGGAACTGAGAAAATTCATCTCCAACAACCACAACCATCTTCCTTTGTGATAGGTATGACTCCAAACTGTGGATTCCCGATTCCCATTGACTCCAGTTTTGCTAGGGCTCCTTGATGCCACACTCAGTCAAATGCTGCCTTGATGTCAAGGGCAGTCACTCTCGCCTCACCTCTGGAGTTCAGCTCTTTTGTCCATTTGTGAACCAAGGCTGTAATGAGGTCAGGAGCTGAGTGGCCCTGCCGGAACCCTAACTGCTGTCAGTGAGCAATGCTGCCCAAGCATTGCTTTGTTCTTTTCTCTCTAGTTTCTCACCAATGGGTAATATGGTCCTTCTGACTCCTTCCCTGTTCAGTAATCTGCTGAGAGGCATGTCAATAACAGCAGCTGCCTCTATTTCTCTCAAGATCCCTTGCTGTTTTTAGCTGTTCTGGGACCTAGCATCCAGACAACTCCATGGATTGCAAAATGGAGTGAAAGCCATTTCTTTTACTTCTCTGGCCCAAATTCAATGTAGCCATATTTGTTTTTATGTTTTGATCTTTCCTGTGATCCAGCCAACAAGCCTGGAGAACTCATTTAAATAAATTAAAACAAGGGGTGTGGCACTGACACCTTAACATTCTGAGGCTATATCATGATGCTGTAGTGTACTTAAAGCATGCCTGCTGCCTGGATCACCTGAGACTGGCCAAATTGAGAAACTGTTGATCCAGGACAGTATTGAAGCATCATTTACAGATTACTAGAGATGGCAAAGAGTTTTCTTTTCCCTGTTTTTTTATGGACAGCGCTGGAGTTGTCTCTGACTGTCCTTTGGGACTGAGACTCCTTCTCACTACCACCTCCCACTGGGATATATTCTTGCTCCCATCCACAGTTCCAGGTACTGAGGACCTTGTATAAGATTCTCAATGGAAATTTTTTTTTGAGGTGAATGCTTCAATCCTCCAAAGGAAGTTTCTTAAATTAAAAAAAAATTACTATTAGATGGCAGTTGCTGTTTCAACTTCACTAGCTGCTGAAGAAACTTGAGTGGCGCTGGACCAATACCTGTTCAACACACTCTTTTCTTCTCCACCGATGCTGCCAGACCTGCTGAGTTTTTCCAGGTAATTCTGTTTTTGTTCCTGTTCAACACAATCCCATTTCTAAATAGGGGAACCTAAAACAGGCATTGGGCCCTCATTTACATATTTTAGGGTTGGATGTTTTTCAGGAATCCTTGGATGTTGGTCCGTGATAATTAGGCCTCATTGTGCTTGTAATTACTACCCTATGGGTGGATTTTCAGCTGGGTGTAGAGGTGTGTTTCAGTGTGCGAATGGTCACACTTAGTGTTTTTTTGCCAGGAGGCCCGATTTTCCTCTGCATTCCTGCCCCCATCATTTTCCTCTGGCCTTGTTGTGGGCTGGGAATGCTTTGTGTACAAAAATGCACATCCACCTTGCTGAGGTTTGGTTCCCCATTTTAAATGGGGTATGAAAACTAAATTTCCTCCCCCACAACATTTTCGCCTGGTAGTGCAGGGCTTTGGAAGCCCGTTGAAAGCATGTCAGGTTTGAGAGTTTGTGAATAAAATGGAAAGCCTGCTGAGGAGTCTGGAACGTTCTGAAAGATAAGTGCAAAATATTTTCACACTTTTAAATGCCAGCATTAGGGGCTGTATTGTAATGCGGATGCGTTTTAATGCAGTGATTCATCATAGGGATCTGCCCTTTCAAGGTAAGTTGACCCTTACATTGACCAGCCTTGTGTATTTGTTCACATGCATTACAGTGCTTTTCCAATTCTGCCAGCAATCTCACTGATGGCTGTGCCATTTGACTAGAATAGCTGAGAAACATTATGCTCCAGCATTACCTCCCCATCCACCGCCCACCCCGCCACCCCACCCCACTCCACATCCCAGCATCATGGTTCTGATTGCATTTCCTTTGATACCAGCACAATCTGATCAATGGATTTAAAATAAATGGTAAAGTGAACAAAGGCGAAGTTTCCTGTCAGAGGATTCACAGGTATACAAAAGAACTCTGTCTGCAATGAATGAGTTCAACATCACCCAACTAAAGTATTGGTGATGTTGAGGAGTATGTTTCTGTTCATCCCCTAGGGAAAGAAATGCACTTAAAGAGCAATTAGTAAAATAAAGTGATGGCTCCCTGAATGTCCTGCCAACTCTCCTGTAGAGCTAGGTAAGCACTCCCATTACCCTTCTCTATTCCTATAGTCATATAACTGCTTTCCCTCGAAAGTGTCTATTGAATCTGCTTCCACCACCCTTTCTGGCAGTTTGTTTTTTGACTATAAAAACAATAATGTATTATAGTAAATTCAATTATTTCACTAACTCCTTGAACTATTCTATACTGTGGTTTGGAACATGTTCCCTGTGTTCCAAAAGTTGGTGTGTTCCAATTTTGAAATTTATTAGCTGAAGTAAAATAAAACTCACAAAAGTATGCATCATTTTTCAGATGCTAGTTTGTAAGGGTGCAATAACTTGCATCAGTTGAATAACTCAGGCAGGTCAATTGAATATGTGAACGCACCAGCTCTTGATGATGACAGCTCATGGTTGATTGGACAACTTCAGTTTCCCGACAATGGTATGATAAGAACATAAGAGCATAAGAAATAGGAGCGGGAGGAGGCTACTTGGCTTCTCAAGCCTGCTCCCTCATTCAGTAAGACTATGGCTGAGTTTGCATCTCACCTCCACTTTCTTGCCCTATTCTCATGATGAATTAGGTGTTACTGGTTCAGGCTAAATGCAATAGAGTGAATGCCACAAAGCTCTCTAAAGTATCTTTAATGCTGGGAGTACGAAAATAGGGCAAATTTTGACAATGTGTGATATGTTTTACATCACTCTCAATTTTTATTTCCGTTGAAGTCAAATGGGCTAGATTTTCATACCCCTGTCCATGTCAGAATCAAGGCGGGCGGGTTTTAAAGTTGGCTGGCGGGACTCATTCCGGGATACCCACTCCATTTATATCACTTGGGACTTTTAAGGGTGCCAGATAAGAGTGCACATAGTGAGCCCACATGCAGTAAACCCACCCTTGCCTAGTTCATCGAGGGGGTGGTCACTTTAGATCCCCCTTCAATTTTCATGGGCCAGAATGTCACATCTTGTGGGCATGCATGCCCTCGACCGAAACGGACGTGAAATAACGCTAGATGACGTCGGGCAAGTGCCCCAATGTCTTCCCGCATGTGAGCAATCTCCAGGTCGGTGGGCCCGTGCGGCGTCGGAGCCACACCCCCCCCACAACAATTAAAGGGCCACTTAAGGCCATTGAAAAGGCAATTGATCCCAATTTTACGTTGCCTGTGTGATTTTGCGCTCATCGTATGGGCAAAACGGGCAGGCAGACAGCTCACTATTAACGAAACCTCATCCAGGGGCGGGTTAAAAAGGGTCAGCAGCATTGCCATTGTGAGTAGTGAGGAGTTTAGGAGATAGTTTGCTGCTGGTTGCTTGTTTGAACTTGATAGTTTCATCTCTGTTCTGAGCTTCATTCCTTAGCATTTCTTGGCTTCATTTCTGGACTCATTGGTGTCTTCAAGGCCCCTGGATGATTTTGACCATGTGAACTCTTCCAGGTATCAGACAGCCTTCTGTTACCCTGGTAATGGGGATTGTGCTCTCCGCTGGTGGCATCTCCTCTCAGAAGGAACAGAGGGGCAGAAGGGAGAGGAGGCCAGGTGTCCCTATGCAGCTTCCAGGGGAGGGACTTGTGGGAGGAGAGGCGCAGCCACAAGAGGCACAGGGCCAGCAGGAAGTCCAAGGCAGAAGGGGCTGCAGAAGATTCCACTATCCTGCTGCCAGGGTTTATAGGCGACGATGCAGCTACCTCAATATGTGCGTGGTGCAATGCCGAAGGAGGCTGCGCCTCTCCAGGGAGACAGTGACCTCCATCTGTCAGATGATCGGGCCTGAGATCAGCTTCAACTGTGTGGGTGGACACCCCATGCCAGTGGCTCTTAAGGTCACAATGGCCATCAACTTCTATGCCTCTGGCTCTTTCCAGGGCTCAGTGGGGGATCTGTGTGGAGTCTCCCAATCAGCTGTCCACAGTTGCATCAAGCTGGTGAAAGAAGCTCTGTTCAGGCAGGTACTGACCTTTATTCTTTACTGTACGGGTGAGGCCAGCCAGGCTGAGCGAGCCAGAGGTTTGCAGAGATTTCTGGGTTCCCCCGCATTCAGGGTGCAATCGACTGCACACATGTGGCCATCAAGGTGCCAGTGGGTCAGCCGGGCGCCTTCGTCAACAGGGAGGGATTCCACTCCATGAACGTGGAGATAGTGTGTGATCACAGGATGCTGATTCTACAAGTCTGTGCAAGGAACCCTGGCAGCTCCCATGACGCCTTCATCCTCAGACACTCCCAGGTGCCGGGGCTCTTCAGTGCTCAAGCCCGGCTGGATGGATGGCTGCTGGGTGACAAGGGCTATCCCTTGAAAAGGTGGCTTATGACGCCTCTCTGTCACCCAAGAGCAGAGGCAGAGCAACACTATAACAGGAGTCATGCCTCCACAAGGGCAGTGATAGAGAGGACCATAAGTCTTCTGAAGATGTGCTTCTGATGTTTGGACTGTTCATGGGGAGAATTACAATACCCCCCAGAGCAGGTGCCACTGATCATGGTTGCATGCTGCGCTCTCCATAATCTGGCACTGGCAAGGGACGACCCACTGGAGGAAGAGGATCTTGAGGCAGCTCCACAGGCCACAGAGGGTTAATTCAGTGGTGAGTCAGAAAAAGAGCCCAGTGAGGAGCACGGTGAGGGTGTGGAGGCAGACCTCTGGATCCTTCAGGGAGGCAGGGACTCCTTGATTCATTGCTCCTTCAGCTACGCTGTCAAAGATCTGCTTCCACCTCATGCCAAGGCTGCCGCCTCCATCCCGGGTGTCTGAGATGATCCTTTCATTTGAACCCAAAGCCCACTCAGTGCCTGTGCAATAAAATTTAGAGCCACCCATGTCCAGCATTACATACTGGCGTACCCTGCACCTACAAAACAAGTGAAGCATACACAGGCCATTAAGACAAAAGCCAAATTTATATCATGTTGGAACTCACATCAAATGAACATTACAATATCTGGTGTTAATGTTCACACCAGTAAACATATAAACAAAACATTGTAGAACAGAAGATCACCGTGAACAGCCCCTCTTGTGCTCTTGGTGCCTTAAAGTTAGGTTTGCAAGTGCTGCGTCCTGTTGCGCCCCCCACTCCCCCCCTCGCTGGCAGCGGCATTGGAGACAGCCTGCTGACTCTGCCGTCCTGTTGGCCTTGATGACCTTGGCGGTTGTCCTCTGACCCATGGAGCCTGTGCTGGCCCTGCCTAGGAGGGAGTGGCCAGTGCCAAGGCTGTCATCTCCTAGTCACTGCAGCCTCATCAGATGCTATGGTCACTGGCAGAGGGGCGAAGGAGCTGCTGCCGTCATCCAGAGCGCCCTGAGAGGAACCCGCAGAAACAACAAGCAGCTCGTGCACCAGCGTGAGGTTGCTCTGTACCTCCCTGCTCACCATTGATGGACGGGCATCTAACTGGGATATTGGGTGCCTCATCCATCGCCCACATTGACACTGAGCACTTGAGGTCATTGCCTGAGGGCTTGCAGGTCCGAGTGCAAGCTCAGAAACCCCTGTTTCTGTCCCTGGAGCTGCCTCTCCATGAGAGTTACCACCCTCTCAATGGAGGAGGCAGTGGGCTCGGCCATGAGGGTCAACACAGCGCTGATGCTCCGCATGGACTATCCACAATGGAGACCATGGCACGCAGACCCTCATGGATCTATGCCAGATCCTCCCGCACATCCCACTGGACACCCAGCATCTGCCACCTAATGGGTGACTCCAGAGAGTCATCATCTGCCCTCAACTCAGCATCGTACTAGTCTCCAGCAGTCCTCCGACTGCCGGAGCCCTGGGCACTCTCTGCCTCTGCCTGCTCCTCAAGTGAGTGTGAACTGCCCTCACCACTATGCACTGACATTCTAGCCCCCGATCTAATGCCCACTGAGGTGCTGGTATCCACACTGGTGCTTGGTGCATGGAGAAAGGATGTGATGCAGGTGCATCTAAAGCCCAGTGGTCCTCTAGCATTAAGGTTGGCTCTTCGGGGTCCTGCATTCGTGGGCGGGCTGATGACACTAGGGGAGTACAACAACAGGTCATCAGTTTAAGTCATCATACTGTCACTGTGCATGCCAGGTGCCCTGGTGAGATCATGGAGATCTGCATCATGGTACCATCATCTTTCAATGATCAATGGGGAATCCAGGTTTGAGGCTCCCATTACTGATGAGACTACACAAGAATGTTTGCACCATCCAAAAATCTCACCTCTGTGCACTGCACTCTTACCTTCGTCAGAGACTCCTGCCTCCCCACGACCGGCTGGCCGAAGTGGGTGGCGGCTCTCCAGCTCCAAGGCATCCATCTCGCACCTTGTCAGAACGAGGAGGTTTGGGGAGTCTCCACTTGTCTTGGCTCTTTCATTGGTGTTATGGCTTCTCTTCTCCTGAAGTGACAGATGAGCATTTATTTGTCCACTCTTTACCTGCCATTGCAGCCTGGCAAACCACCCTCCCCACCTCTGGGACACCTTGCAGGGAACATTAGAGTCGTGGCCCTCGACCCACAAGGCACTCAGGCCAAGCCGCAGGGCTCACCCCCTTGGCCAGCGCCGGTGTTAGTGTCAGGTGGCACTCAGTCTTTAATACCCCTGACAGCCAGCCCTTAATACTTCTCCACATTGATCCATGCCAGCTTGGTACTCACCCTTGCCCTCACAGCAGATTGCTAAACCTTTTGCGGCACTGCGTCCATGTGCACCGTGCAACTTCATGTCCTCTGACCTCTGCTGCCACCTCCTCCCAGGCGTTTTTGGTCAGGTGGGGTGGCCTCCTCCTGCCATCCCTGGGTACTACAGTGTCATGCCTGACACCAGCCTCCTCCACAATGACCGTGAGGCACTCATCCGAGAAATGGGGGGGCCAAGTGCCCACCCGACTTGCCCTCTCGCCTGATGTCTCCAGCTGCTGGTGAGGCCATTGTTCGAATGAAATGATTTCCTGGACAGACTCCAAAGATTCTCCCCTGGCAGCCTCCAGGGAGCTTGTCTCTGCCGGTTTTAAAACGCCCACCAGGTTGCCATTGGACCCGGCGCCTGACAGGCTCCTGCCCCCACCTGGCCCTTCCCAACCATTGAGAAAACCTGTTTCACACTGGGCTGACTTTAATTGGCCATCCAGCATGAACTCACGTTTACAACGTGACTGCAGCCAGGAGCGGATTTCACGCCAAGCGTGAAATTCAGGCCATGGAGTCGGGCCTATTTTGGTATGCAATGTGAATCACAGCACCTCGGAGGAACCATGGAGGAAGCTTTGTCTGGAGTTGGGAACTTCATGGCAAATAAGTTCAAAAGGTGTTGACAAATTTGTATGTTGTAACGCAATGGTGTATGATAAGTTAAATATATTTTTAATACAATGATTAATTATAGAGCTTTGAAGCAAGCGAGGGGTTAGGGCTATAGGGTGCCTAAAACTCAGATATAGAGTGAGGCTTATTTCCTAGTGGACAGAGGCAGGCCTTCTAACCTGCCTGTCTTGGCACCCACCTGTCTCCGTTCCCACCTCTGGCCTGATTTGGGAGACAGTGGCCCCGACTCCAGCCTATCCCCACCACCACACAATGAAAATCGAATCAGCAGGACTACTAGGCAGGAGGCAGGATCGTGACACCAAGAAATGGCCTGACTTGCAATTCTTGCCTCAAGGATCAAAATCTGGGCCTATAACTTTTATATCCGGGCCTATAACTAACATTTGCGATTGCTCAATTTTGGTGTTTGCTATCTCTTTCTTGTGATTGTGTTTTGTTGAACTTTAATTGGCCAGATTCTGCAGGAGCAGAAGATTTTGTGGCATGTCCATTTGTTAGATTAGTTCATGCATGTTTGAGTTTTTACATTTTTTGCCACAAAGCAGCTGGAAGTGCCACCTGACAATGTTGGCATCTGGAACCTCAGAGAACAATGGGACAAACAGTACGCCCTCTTTACCAATGAGATATAAGGATTGAATAATTATAGAGAAAGCACTGAGTAGAAGGGTGAATTAGAGTGAGTCAATTCCATGTCAAATCAGGTACAGTAGGAGAAATGAAAAGAGGGAGGGAAGGGTCGGATTAAGAGAGAGAGAAAAGAGATGGAAAGGAAGAACAAAACAATGTGCGTGAAGTTTATGGGGAACGGTGAGGAAGTCTGCTATCCTAGCAAAGCCGCTTATTTGGTCCACCTGATTCTCCCTGTTAAGAGCATGAAATATAGTTAGCCCTCATTAAGCGACCTCCCTTGTGCGAGAGTGGACTTTAAATTGCGAAATGTTGCAAGTATCTCCAGGTTGAGCCTAAGAATCAGACGCATAAAAGTTCATCACCATTGCCACCTTCACAGCCACTGACAATGTGGCCCTTTCCCTGCTCTGAGATCACAGTTGTGGCTGCAGCAGGTAGCAGATTTCAGTGAGGAAGTCCTTAACTGAAGCGCAGATGTCACACATTGTTCCTAACTGAGGTTCAGGCAGAGAAATTGCTCCTTGAATACTTTAGGCAGATATGATCTCCTGCTGTGAGCCCTTCTCCTCCCCCTTCTCCATCTCTCTCTTCCAGCAGTTTATCCTGTTTTACATGCCCACTGTTGATTTTTCAATCATACTGCATTCCAAGGTGAATGCCTACTAGTGCACCCATGTCTGAGAGCGACTTGTTTGTGCAGGCAGTCTTGAAGTCAGCAAAAACTCCTTTAGCACCTGCAATATCTCTCCCTTTAGACTTCTGCAATTTGAAACAACTATAGAAAGCATTAAATGCTTGTAGACTTGAGTCACAGCTAGAATAAATCAATCAACAGCTACAAGTTGAACACATGCTCAGCAGTGGAAGATTAAGAGAGGGCATTGGCTGGAGTGTTGAGCTGCACACTGATTGATATCATGACTTGTTTGTTCCGCACACTTCATGCTAATGCCCTCACAAAAATGGTGCCCACCGCATTAGACCCGGAAGTGTGCCCATTCATCGCAGAGGCAATATTGGAACTCTAAGGGCACTCATAGCATAATTTTCTGCTTGTGGCTTATGCAAATCTATTGGAGCACCATGAAAATTGACCAACAACTTGCCGCAAATTTAAAGGACATCTCTTCCTTTCCACAATCCCTTAGCCGATATGCTGATTAACATTGGTGTGCATCGTTCAGACACTGCTATCCTTTCAGCAAAATGTGGCCCATGTGTGTAATAGATTTCATCAGCTTCAAGTTCCAAGTGAAAAAAAGGGTTAATAACCAGTTTTCATAAGTTTAAATGGGCAGAACATACCAATATCCACCTAAACAGTGTACCAGAAGTTAATAAAAATCTATCATGCTGACTTATATTGTTTTTTATAAGAAAGGAATGAAATTAGGTAAAAATTATAAATTGTTCCACTAAATCAAGTGAATGTTTATGGGTTGTTTCAGGTCAAGGGGTCAAATGGAAATCTTGGGTTCCTTATCAGTTTATACTTTCCGAACATTTTTTAAACAATGCAAATTGCGCAATTGGTCTCTAATTGCTTCAAATAAATCATCGCAATGCCACGATAAAGTGCTGAGCCATCTGTTTCATTTCAGGTACCAGTGAGCACTTCTTAAGCAAAGAATGATAAAATTGTGATTTAACACAATTGTCATAAAGATGCTGCAAACTTTGAATTTATACCCAAACCCGTGAGAGTCAGTGCCAATGGGCTGAATTATATGAGGCACTGGATTCCTGCATCACTCCACCCCCTGGTTAAAAATTTGGGGGTGGGGGAGACCGAAGAATGCCACCTGCACCAGGGATTGAGGAGGCATTCAGCAATGGATTGGAGCTATGTAATTGTTTGAGGTCGGGGAGGGGGTCGACTAGGAGGTTTGGGGCTGTGATTTGAAGAGCCATCAGGGGGCGTAGCATCTTGGAGGAGGGCCCTTCAATGGGCCCAGGGGGACAGTTAAGGAGGAAAACCCTGCCGCCACCAGCCATACAGGAAAACCTACTGGCTGGGGGTTTGATAAGGGCCTCGACTGCCATCAGTTTAATCCCAGCAGTGTCAGGATGAAGCTTTTGATTGGGTATTAAGGGCCTCAATTGGCCCCACTAGTGGGCATGCTGCCAGGTGCCATCCCCACCGCTGGTAAAATTGCAGTGGCACAGGGATGGCTGTGTAGGCAGTGGATAGGCCGCCCACTGGATTTAATGCGCACACCCCCTGCCTTCAAACCCTTTGGCAGAAGGGGCATAAAATCCAGTCCCATGATTGGGAAATTGGACTCTATCTTAACCATTGTTTGAGTGTAAAACAGGAGCAAACATGACCAATTTTGCCAGGTTATGTCCAGCTTCATAGCCCTTTGCATATGTTAATAAAAGGCTTAATGTCTTCTTTTGGAACCCTTTCCTGTTTGCAGCAAGTGGAACATGTGTCTATCAGATTTTCCTAAGTTTGCTACATTTAACCTCTAAATGCTTAGGAAACCATGAGTTTTTAAATACAGTTAACTTCAGTTGAAGTGTGGGGAAGCAGGAGTTCTCCTCTTGACTCCAGAGACCAGCGGCAGGCAGCTGCTGGCCCATGCTAACCCTGCTGTTATTCTTTCCTTTCCCCACCACAAATTTTGCCTGGTGAACAAACCAGTCCAATATGGAGTCCAGTACACCGGCAAACTGCATTTGGAGGCACAAAAGGTGCTTGCAGCTCATCAGAAATATACTCATGAGGCCCGATTTTGGTAGTTCAGCTGCTGGTGCACATTTCAGGCTTCAAAATGGGCCTAAATGAACTTCTAGGTGAATTTTTTTTATATACCGACCTATCAATTTGACAGCACTATCAGGCACAATGTCTGAAATAATGCAGTTGTTTTTGAGAACAAGTGGGAAACCCATTGCCTTTTAAGGTAGTATTAATGCCCATGTTCAATACTGAACAGCTTCAGTGCAACATGCAGGCTAGCGTGTTTAATTAGCATAAAGTCAGCCAGTGTTGCTTTCTACAAACTGCCAAGGTAAATTGGAGACAATAAATTAGATGGTCTGTACTCCATATGATTCTTGTTAAGCAATATCCCTTCATTTTTATTTTGAAACAAACTTTGTGATATTTCCTTAATTGTGCAGAAATGATTTGTAAAATGCATGGCGTTGCCCTAACTTGAACCTGTTATATTCTGCTGAAAGATAATCAATTATTAAACATAACACCAAACAAAGGACATATTGCAATATGGATTTGTCTATTGTTTTGACTACAAACATGGTAAAAATATGTAATCTTGGCAAAAAGTATTCACTTTTCAGGAAAAAATACAATGTAAATATAATTGCCCTGTGTTTCCAACTTCTAATCATTTGAGATAAATATTCATATATCAGATATTCACTTAAGTGGAATTGACTATATTAAAGATTAAAAGATCAAACAACTAGCTGTGCAAAAATTTTGAGAAATCATTACCATAATAATGCTGCATAATTTATCAGGAATTTGTTGCATAAAATGTTTAATCCTTCTGCAACTATTCACTTGAGCATATGAAAACCTTTACTCAACACATTCACACTTTCTACCAGTTAGTTCTGATTGTACAAAACATAGAATCTTTGAATCCCAAGTATTAAAAGGTTGTTTTTTATATTTTTCTTACCTGGTCTGTGGTCAAATATCCTACTGTGTTATCTATTCTTAACTTTATCAAAAATAACCAAACTTGCTAACTGCACAGTGTTTGCAGAGAAAAGTTTAACCACTGCACCAAAATACTGGATACATAACTGTAAGGTAACGTTATCACTTCACCCTGTCTGCGTGTTCCAAAAATTATATTAACAATTCCTATTCAAAAGAACCCCTTTTACTTTTTCACTCTGATTCCCTCCCAGTTTTCGGATGACCATCTAGGATATACATTTGCTTCTCATGAAGATCTGATCTATTTCTATTGACTGGGCTTGAATACAAAACAAAAACTCAAATGTGCTTTTCAAGTTCAACAATTGATGTTGCACCAAAGATCGCACATTGGGAGAACGGAAGTGGTTTGACCAATGAATGATTGGTGTGGATTTTGTGATGGGTGCTCATTGTTGACCTCAAAGGAAGCTGCCCAGAAAGATCTAGTGGTGTGGATTTTACCTTTCCCATTGTTAATGTCATTCTGGGGCCAGCTATTGGGGAACTCTGCATTCAACAACAGTAATACCATCAGCCATGTGAAACAGCCAATCACACTGAAGAATTCTTACAGATAGCAAACCAGGAAGTAGCAAGTGGGGTTTATTTTTTATATTCCTCAATAAAATTATAGAGGGTTGCTTACATTACCTGCCCATAAATTGGCTCCCTTGATCTTATTTCTCTATATCTGGCAGTCCCCAATGAGAAAATATTTCCTTCACTAGGGCCTTGCCAGTCTACAAGTCTGTGGTCAACTTACATGGAAATGCTTCCACATACTTCAGGAAGTTATCCACTAATACCAGGCAGTATTTATCCCCCTTTTTGGTAGTATATAAAGGTCCAATAAAGTCAATCTGGATTGACCGCCATGGTCTCTCCACTCTTTGGATCACTCCTAAATCGGTCTTTCTTTTCTAGGGGTCTGGATTGCTTGCCAGACATACCAGACATCCTTTCAAATAATCCTCTACATCTTGTCTCATTCTCGGCCACCATCCTACCTGTTTTATTCTTTCCCAGGTGTCTTCACTTCCTGGGTGTCCCACTCCAGGTTCCCTGTGTGCTGTTGCATTACCTCCTGCCAATGCCCTTCTGGTACTACCCACTTGTCATCCTTAAACAACATTCCCTCTCTAATCACAATATCACTTGCTTGCCATGGCCCTTCCAGTTCTTTCCCTTTCTCCTTGGTTGGAATTTCTGCCTTAATGGCCGGGTATTTTTACTGTACTTCCTTTAAATTAGGTGGCAACAGCACCGACACCAGTTCTGAGTTACCTGTAATATCTGCCACCATTCCTGATTCATAAGGGTCCCAGGGGTTACCTTTTTCTGCCCCTTCCTTTGCCAACTCACCTACTCTTTTGTTGCTTTCCCACCTAATTTCTGTTTTAGGATGGGCCTTCACCTTGTGGATGTAATATTGTTGTTCCGGATTCTTGTTCACCACCTCCGATATTGTTCTCAACATGGGTACGGTGACCAGAGGCTTCCCTTTCACTGAATTAAAGTCTCTCCTGGCCCAGGTAGCCCAGTACTCCGTGCAGGAGTTACAGGTAAACACTGAATCCAAACACATTGCATATGGTATCAGGAACTCTTGGGGGTGGGTAACCACATATGTTACTGCTGCCAACTCGGCCTAGTGGGTGCTCATGGTAGAGGGTAATTTCAACGCCAATTCAACCCCTCTGTCGAGGTCATAAGTCCCACAACCAGTGCTCCCCTCTCCCTCTACCACCAAGCTAGGCCCATCCACAGGCACATGCCTCCCCTTGGGATGTATACCCTCATGCATGCCTCCTCAGTGTCCCAAACACCAACTATTGTGTAAACATGGGTCTCCCTTTCATAGCCCATATTCCCTGCCAACTTGGGCTCTGCCAGCAGTTTCACTTTTAGGTCCATCCCATTCAATAACAGGGTCCACCTTGCCACCCTTGCACTATTGCCTGTCCCATCCTTAATTTTTCCTTCTAAAGTTAACCTAGCCAGGGGATGGTGGGCGGTTAAGGTGACGCTTCGGGTAACTGTATATGCTGCGAAGGGTTTCACCACCCAGAAGGTGGCCAGCAGGTGTCGCTCACAGGTCAAGTACATCTTTTCGCCATCTGACAGTATGCTGGGGGCATACGCCACTGGCCTAGACTGTCCTTGTAGTTCCTGCATTAGGACTGCACTCAGACGCCAGTCCGTGATGGCTACCTCCTGAGTGAAATCTTTCTCAGTGTTCATGGCCCCAAGGCAGGGGGGTGAGGGGGGGTGGGGGGGCAGGGGGGTGCAGTTTTCAAATCTGTCTTCAACTCTACAAAGGCACTGTCACATGACTCCATCACTTTCCACTCTATTCCCTTCCTTAGCAGTCTCAGGAGAGGGGCCGTTGTGGCAGCATACCCTTCTATAAACCCTCAACAATATCTTCTGAGTCCTAGAAATGATTGCAAGCTGGAAACATTGCTGGGCTGCTTAAATTCTTGTATGGCTTTCCTTTTCCCCTCTTCTATGGATATCTTGCCTGGCCATATAGTGAGTCCCAAGAATTCCTTCTGACCTATCTATGCCTTTTTTGGGGTTAAATTTCAGTCCTATGTCCCTCAGTAGTTGTAACAACACAATGAGTAGACTCAGGTGCTGTCCCTCCATTTCATAGAATAACAATCATCCATATATTGCACAAGCTGGTCCGGGGAACTAAAGCCTTCCAAACCCTATGCCATACATTGATGGAATATTGAAGGGCTGTTGTTGAACCCTTGTGGCAAGCATGTTGACGTATACTGTTGTCCCTTGAAAGTGAACACTAACTTACACTGGCCCCCCTTACGGATTAGAATTGACCAAAGTCTGTTGAAGATATCAAGGACAACGAACACTCGAGCCTCACTAGGAATAGTTGCTATCAGGTCTGCCACTGTTGCTACTGTGGGGCCACAGGCTGGTATATTCTTGTTTAAGACCATATAGTCTACCTACCGTCATTCGCCAGCACCCATCCGGTTTCAGGACCTGCCGTATGGGCGAATTTACATTGCTGCGTTGGGGTTCCCTTGAACTCCTTGTTCTACCAAAGAGCCCCCTGGTGCTTCTAAATCTCATTCCTCCTCTTTCGGAAACGGATACTGTTTTACAGTTTACTCGTGGGGTCCCCGTCTATCTGCCCCTCCCCACACTGTGTCCTCCTACAGTCATGTTTGTGCCTTGCAAAAGCTGTCAGATTTTGCTGTAGACGGCTCCGTTGTAATTACGGCACCTTCATCAATAATTCCTGCAAGTCATGCGATTTCAGAGCAGCCACCAGACGGCCCCTCTGCTGTTGGGCAGGGATCATCGGTATTCCTGGTTCTTCCACGACCCCTCCCCACAAGCAATTATTGGCCATGTCTATTGCCACACAGTGTACAGTCACTCAACCTATTCCTAACACCCCCTTTCCCACTTCACTTCATTTAGCTAATATCCATTCCCATTGTATTTCCAGGGGCCCCACCCTTAGACTCAATGGTTACGATACTGCACCCATCGCTGAGTCGCCTGTGAATCTCTAATTGGAAAGGTGCCCCACTCGAGAGAGGTAATTTCCATGGCATTGGGGAATGGGTCACCATCCTATAGGCCCCGGTATCCACCAAATAGTATTCCTCCTTCCCCTCTACCTACATATTCACACATGGTCTTCCCCACTTGTCATAAACGAGGGGTTACTCAAGATGGGCGCGGCCCCTTCATAGTTAGGATGTAGGGGCCATATCTCCTCCCGTCTGGAAGTGGACCTTTCCCAACTGTACACTTAATTCAGCCATCTCTCTGCTTATCTCCTCCTAAAGTTCATTCCTTATTTCTTCAAGTATATCCGAGTCTCCCCCTTTTTCCAGTGGAGGCTTCCTCCCCTTAAGTAATTTCTTACATTCCCTTTTAAAATGTCCCTTTTGCCCGCAGTTGTAGCATTTGAGACTGCCATTGTTGCCTTCTTTAAATTTCCCCTCTTGCTCCCACAACTTTGCAGCTGTTCCCTTCACTTCACACACCTTCTCTTTTGGCTTTGGGTTTGTCCTGTACTCTTTACCTGCTGTCGCCACTCAAAGCACAAGGTCATTTTCCTCAAAACACCTGCCTCAGTGGTGTTAGCCACTTCAGGATCGAAATCTTCAAAAGCTGCCTGCCAGTAGGGCAGAGAGTGGGCAATCAGAGTCCTCAGCCGATGGTTCAGCGGATCTCCCTGTAGCTGATTCCTATCTCTCGGGGCTCCTCCATGAGGCACCTCATACGTAGCCCACAGCTGATCCACATTGGTGTTCAGTGTTTCGGTAGTCCACTGTTTGACCATCTCTAACATCCTGTGGGGGTCACCCCTGTTTACGCCCATAGCTGCTTGGACCCAATTTTTCAGAGCTCCCCAATCCCCCTGCCCCCTCTTTCCCTCCGGCGGGAGAGCAGCAAAAAGGCTACTTCCTAAGGTAGACTGCAATACCTTATTCTTTTCCTCATCATCTAGTCCATGCAAAGTAGCTAACTGATCTATCTCAAGAAAGTATCTGTATGCGCCTTTTCCCATTTCAAACTTGGGAACCTTCTCAGCCGCCTCTCTCAATTGGCCGAGGGTATAGGGTACTATCAATTCCCAATCCAATTGTGGGGGGTTGTTTCGATTCACCAGCACCAGACATTGCTACCGCATGGGAGCCATTGGCAGAATTGAATGGGGGTTTACCGGGGGTGGCCGTTCCACAGACCCTCCTGTATCTTGTCCATCCCCATTTTTGCCTTCCCTCTTGCTATCGTCAGATGTTCCCATCGTCTCCCCTATGCCTCCTCCCATTGCACATACAATTCCCTTCTCCACTTGCAGCTTCCTCTTTAACCTCGCTGTCTTCTTCCTACATTCTCTATGATCAGCTAGTTCCTATCTGATGCAGTGGCGGTCGTCAAATTTGCACATGGCCTCTCCGCTTCCTCTGCTCTCTGCCTTTGAGACACTTCCTCATCTGCCCGTGAGTCGCACTGTATCTGATTATTTATACACTGACTTACTCCGAACAGTAGTCGACTACACCACTTTTCCTTTTCTGCCTCATGTTTTTTGACTTCATCCTTCCCACCATGTCTCTCCTCCTCTAGCTGTTTCATCAAGCTGTTAATAATGGCATCTCTGTCTTCTACCATTTTCCTTAATTCCTCTATTTCCTATTGTTTTGCCAAATGGTCCTGCTGGTACGCCACAAGCCATACTGCCTTTGTGAGGGCAGGTTTACACGTGGATTCCTGCGTCCACTGATCTGCCTCACTCACTGGATCCTCTTCCATGAGGATCACTTGCACCCACCTCTACTTCAGAGGCCAACGCATCCATCATAGCCATTTCTTTACCATCAACCTCCTACCTGGCTCACCAATAGCCGTAGGCTATCCTCTTTTCTGGATCAACTGCTTAACCCTTGTGATTTGGAGGTCTTCTCTGGATATTAATGATTCAATGTACACTTTACTTGCATTACAAGCAACACTTTTATTAACCTAAACCCCTTAGCACATAAATCGATATCAATGTAAAAATACTGTTACAAATATGTACTAATGTATACTCATAATCCTGTTGCTTGGTTTCTTGAGAGACAGACAAGATCAGGTGGTCGAACTGCCTGTTCTGTAATGTACCTTGATAGTTGACCAGGCTATCCTCTCTTCCAACTGCAGCCATGAGTCTCCTGCACATCTGGTTCTTATACAACTAAACCAGTTCTGTCGGACCTGCATTCTACATTTGCAGTGATGTTGCTTTCTCATTGACACAATGCTTTCACCTTCAAGTTACCCCCCCCAATGAGATGATGGGTCCTTGGCGTCATCACAACAGCCTGCATCCTGATTGCAGCATTCAAAGCATGCTGGGCTGGTCCTTTGTTCCAGGGTTCTGTGTGTAGGTGCAGCTTGACTCATTTCTGCCTGCATATCTGGACATGTTCTCTCTCTTCTGGTCATTGTCTGGGCATGTTTCCTCTTTCCTCATCATTGTCTGTCCACAACCTAACCCTCTTCCCACCAGCTCTCGGTCCACCAAGCAACCATTTTGTGTTATACTAAAAATACATTGTTCAATCTCTAATACCATGTCTGGTGCAACTTCTTTGAAGAAAATCAGTACATAACTCATTTCAAAAATGTGGATCAAAGAAACAAACTACAAAAATGTTAATATCAAATATCAATATCTTTAAAAATATCAATAACAAAATATCAACATTTGTAATAGCAAATGCTGAGAAAATTCCATTCTGACAATTTCATCTCATTCTTGTTCTATCTCTATATTGCAAAAGTCAGTGGTAAAGTTCCAGATATTATTCTCTTCATTTACCGACAACTAAACCACACTATCTGTTGTTGTAACAACAATGTATAGGTTGCTGTTGCCAGGCTAATTAATATTTACATGCCCACTAAAGATTGGGATAGATATATAGGAATTAAGTAGAAGCTAAAACATTATAAACAGTCTTTAATAATAAATTAATTTTTATCTTAAAAACCTCTAGAATTTTATCAAGGAATGGAAAAATTTGACATCGGAAAAGTATAAAATTAGTTTTTCAAGGCCAGGGAGGTTGTTCAGCAATAATTATGACTTAGTATACAATTAAAAAAATAGTTACACTTCATTCAACAAGGCTTAAATTTTTCAAGGGTTTTCACAGCTATAATAATACCCTAAAAAATGGAAGTTTACTATTCAGTTCAGGAATTGCTAATTGATTTCCATCTATGAGGATTTCAACAGTGCATCCTATGGAGGAACAGGAAAACACTGACAGCAACTTTTGGATTTCTGTGCTTAACTGCGCTTTTGTGGATGTCGAACATTTCCAGTTTCTTGTTGAAACTGATAGGCCAGGATTTTCCCCTTGGCGATTTGGGGGCGGGGCCTGCTCGCCGGGGGGAAAATGACATGGGATGACGTTGGGAGGAACCCCTGACGTCATCCCGGTCCCTTTAAATATTCACGAAGGCAGACGGACAGCGGAATCAGCTGTCCGCCCACCGACCTGTCAATGGCCAATTAAGGCCATTGACAGGCTAATTAACCTTATTAAACACCCTGCCTAGCCAACCTTAAGGCTGGTGGGCAGGCCAGGAGCCCTAGCGGGCTCCAGATTATTAATGAAACTTCATCCAGTGGCGGGATGAAGTTTCATGTCTATTTTTAAAAATTTAATAAATTTTATGTGTTTATTATTAACATGTCCCATCTCATGTGACATTGTCACATGAGGGGGACATGTTAATAATTTTAATGTTTATCTATTTTTAGAGTTTACTTACCTCTCACAAATATCCCTGAGACAGGACTTTGACAGTTGGGGATTCCCTCCCACCCCCCCAACCCTGCATAGGAAGTGCATAGCGCTTCCTGTCGGGCAGGCCGCTGGGCGGGCCTTAATCGACCCGCGCACTCAAAATGGAAGCGGGCCCCGTTTCAGCGGCGGGGGTCGGCTGCCCGCCCGCTGCCGAGCCAGTGGGGCCCGCCCGCCAGTCAAGGGCTAAATTCTGCCCATAGTTTCAGCAATATTACAATTGCAAAATCCAGACCTATATAATACTTTACCACTTAATTTTTCACAAATATTCTTCTAGATGCAAGGCACATCATAGCAATTGGCTCATTGACAGCACTTCCACCTCTGAATCAGAGGGTGTGGGTAAAACCCGAATTCTAGGGAGTTGAGGACATTATCTAGGCTGACACTTTAGTGCAGCACTGAGGGAATGCTACACTGTTGGTACATATTTTGGGTGAGATGTTAAACTGAGGCTTGCTCTTCGTTGAACCAGGGTTGATTGCCTGGTAGTGGTAATGGTGGAGTGGGGAATTTGCCGGGCCATGAGGTTACAGATTGTGCTCGAGTACAATTCTGCTGCTGCTGCTGGCCCACAGCACCTCATGGATGCCCAGTCTTGAGTTGCTAGATCTGTTTGAAATCTATCCCATTTAGCACGGTGGAAGTGCCACACAACACGATGGAGGGTATCCTCAATGTGAAGATGGGACTTTATCCTCACAAGGACCGTGTGATGGTCACTCTAGTGATACTGTCATGGACAGAGCAGGCAGGTTGGTGAGGATGAGGCCAAGGATGTTTTTCCCTCTTGTTGGTTCCCTCACCACCTATCGCAGACCCAGTCTAGTAGCTGTGTCTTTTAGGATTCGGCCAGCTTGGTCAGCAGTGGTGTTATCGAGCCACTCTTGATGATGGACGTTGAATTCTCCCACCCAGAGTGCATTCTGTAACCTTGCTACCCTCAGTGCTTCCTCCACGTGCTGTTCAACATGCAGGAGTACTGATTCATCAGCTGAGGGGGCACAGCATGTGGTAATTAGCAGGAGGTTTCCTTGCCCGTGTTTGACCTGATGCCATGAGACTTCATGGGGTCTGGAGTCAATGCTGAGGACTCCCAGGGCAACTCCCTCCCAACTGTATACCACTGTGCCGCCATCTCTGCTGGTGATGGTGGTGTCTGGGATGTTGTGTGTAGGGTATGATTCCGTGAGGATGACTATATCAGGCTGTTGCTTGACTAGTCTGTGACAGAGCTCTCCCAATTTCGGCACTAGCCTCCAGATGTTAGTAAGGAGAACTTTACAGGGTTGACAGGGCTGAGTTTGCCATTGTCATTTCCAGTGCCGGTGCCTAGGTCGATGCCGGGTAGTCCGTCCAGTTTCATTCCTTTTTTGAGACTTTGTAGCCATTTTATATAACTGAGTAGCTTGCTAGGCCATTTCAGAGCTAACCACATTGCTGTGGGCCGGGAGTCCCATATAGGCCAGACCAGGCGATGACGGCAGATCTCTTTCCCTAAAGGACATTAATGAATCAGATGGGTTTTTGCAACAATCAACAATGGTTTTGTGGTCATCATCAGACTTTTAATTCCGCGTTTTTAAAAATTGAATTCAAATTTCACCATCTGCCGTGACGGGATTCGAACCTGGGTCCCCAAAGCATTACCTTGGAGCTCTGCAATGCCAGTCCAGTGACAATACCACTATAGTAACAATACCATTATGCTACCATCTCCCCAATGTTCTGTAAAAGAAGTGGACCTGCAGACAGTAACAGTCACAATCTTATTGCTGCTCACTTGGAAGAAACTTGGATGGGTGAACTGCTAACATCACATGGGAGATTTACATACTTTTCAATTTTCCATGGTAACCTGCTATCCTGAGCAGGCAAGAAGAACAACAGTCAAATCTGGTCCCTCCTAAATATGCAGATTAGGTTCTGATGATGTAATCAGGACTGACCTGTTATTTTAGCCAATGGCCTGAGCCATTGTTTCTTTTCCACCAGTGAAGCAAGAAGAAGAATCTGAAGGAGTAGGAGTGTCTGACTGTGAACTGTGGGCTGTAGTGTATTAGTGTTTTGAAAAGTGCAATGCATGTTTTGTTCACTTAAAGCTATCATAAAGAACTGTATCATCAGAGGGAGGCTGTAAGCAGAGGCGGAGTCTGAAGAAGCTGCTTTAATAAGAGTAGTCACTGTCTTCATGCACTTTTAATTCTGGTCTATCTCTGGCTGTATCTAGTCCCAAGAGCCTCACAGGGATCATTCCTTCAATCCTGCCCAACCTGGCATTCCGCACCTACCCGCCAGTCACTGGCGGGAGGGGAAACACTGCCATCCAAAAAATCCTGGCCGGAGAGTCAAGCGCAAGATGGTTTGCTGTTCAACTTGGCAACCACTTGCCTAATTCCAGCCTTGGGTTAAAGTCAGGGCCATGGTATTACTCAATATTCCAACCATGAACATCACATGGCCCAAAACAGTAAGGAGAGCACAGCGATGGTGCATATGTTCATTGTTCTAACTATATTGAACACCAGTGCAATTTTGCATGGGTTTGTTGCTCTAATTGTAAAAGTCAGCTCAGTAAAATTAGCCAAGTGCATTTTTTTGTATCTTGATAATTTTCTCTCTTTCCCCCCACCCCCCACACCAACCCACACCCCCCACCACCCCCCAAAGTCCAAAAATCACTGACGCTTGATTTGAAACCATTTCGCATGCAACACTTCTCCTCTGGTATTTTCTCCAAGTAATCAATGCTCATGGGTAATGCTTGACAATGGATATTATTAGGTTATTCAAATGTGGAATATCACAACCAAGCATCATTTTGTCCACACAGTTGGACCACCATCAGAGGTGACATGATGAAGATGAGATGTAGGAATTGTAGAGGTTGTGAAATGAACTTCAACGTGTTTTAATATACTAAACTAGTGGAGATATAATTTTATGGGGTAAATAATTGGGCTGTTTTAACTTTAGTGTGATTGGTTAATCCTTTTCATAAGCTTGGTCGAGCACTTAATTTTGCTTTCCACTAAGCTGTGAAACAATCTTGTTGCTTCTTGCTTATAGGTTTATATAGTCAGCTTTTTCTTAAAGAAGTGGGATTTCTGAAAATAATCCTTCAGTAAGATGTGGAATCATTCCGTGGGAGGTCATATAGATACAGAAAGTCCATGATAGAGAGGACTGTAAATGGTACATGGAAGAAATAGACTTTGTGGGTTATTTAACTGTTTACTAAGTTTTATTCAAACTTTATTTGTTTTGTAAAGGATTTTCTTTGTTTGCTATTACCAGATGAGTTGCACATAGGGACAAATTGTTCTTGCTCTGCTTATTGTTGCTGGTATCAAGTCTTGTAAAAAAATAAACAGGTCAGTTTAATTTGCAAAACCTAATGTAAGATGCATAGTTGACAGTCATCTCATTAGAATAATCCCAATGAAAATCTGACTATTGAAGCATGTGAGATATCAGCTTCTTTGTAAATTCTTTGACTCCCATTAATAGGTGACTAATTTAACCAATGTTCCAACAAAAAGTGTGTAGAGATCCTTATACATTGTAATCTCAGAATGTAAGGTTAAAGGCAGTATGCAGTTTGCAGAAGTAGCATGTCATAGACAGAGCTAAGTGATTCCACAAGCAACAGATCAGATCAAAGATTTCCAGTTCTGCTTTATCCAGTCGAGAATGGTGGTGGACAACTAAACAACTCACCAGAGGAGGAAACTCCAAAAATATCCCCAATCTTAATGATGGGTGAGCCAAGCACATCAGTGCAAAAGACAAGGCTGAAGCATTTATGACCCTCTTCACCCAGGAGTGCCAGGTGGATGATCCATCTCGACCTCCTCCTGAGGTCCCCAACATTACAGATGCCAGTCTTCAGCCAATTCCATTCACTCCACATGATATCAAGAAACAGCTGAAGACATTGGATACTGCAAAGGCTATGTTCCCTGAGAACATCCCATCAATAGCATTGAAGGCTTGCGCTCCAGAACTAGCTGTGCCCCACCCAAGGTATTCCAGTACAGCTACAATACTGACATCTACCTGACAATGTGGAAAATTGTCCAGGCATGTCCTGTCCACAAAAGAAAGCAAATCTAGCCTGGCCAGTTACCGCCCCATCAGTCTACTGTCGATCATCAGGAAAGTGATGGAAGCTGTTGTTGACAGTGCTATCAAGCAGCACTTAAACAGCAATAACTTGCTCACTGACACTCAGTTTGGATTTTGCCAGGGCCACTCAGCTCCTGACCTCATTATAGCTTTAGACCAAACATGGGCAAGAGAGCTGAACTCAAAAGGCGAGGTGAAAGTGACTGCCGTGGATTTCAAGGCAACATTTGACCGAGTGTGGCATCAAAGAGCTCGAGCAAAACTGGGAAAAATGGGAATCGGGGGAAAACTCTCCACTGGTTGGAATCATGCCTAGCACAAAGAAAGATGGCAGTGGTTGTTGGAGATTAAGCATCTCAGTTCCAGGACATCACTGCAGGAGTTCGTAAGGGTAGTGTCCTAGGCTCAAACATTTTCAGCTGCTTCGTCAATGACTTTCGCTCCATCATAAGATTAGAAGTGGGGATGTTCGCTGATGATTGCACAATGTTCAGCGCCATTCGTAACTCCTCACATACTAAAGCAGTCCATGTCCACATGCAAGATTTGGACAATATTCAGGCTTGGGCTGATAAGTGTCAAGTCATTTGCACCACACAAGTGCCCAGGAAATGACCATCTCCAAGAGATCTCCAACAAGAGAAAAACTAACCATCTCCCCTTAACATTTAGTGGCATTGCTATTGCTGAATTCCCCACTATCAACATCCAGGGGTTACTGTTAACCTGAAACTGAACCAGACCAGCCATATAAATACTGTGGTTTGAAGAACAGGTCAGAGGCTGGGAATTCTGAGACAATTCACTTACTTCAGGAGTGTGTTGGAATACTCTCCACTTGTCTGCATGAGTGCAGGTCCAACAACACTCAAGAAGCTCGACACCATGCAGGACAAAGCAGCCCACTTGATTGGCATCCCATCAAACACATTCATTCCCTCCAGCACTGATTCACAGTGACAGCAGTATGTACTATTTACAAGATGCATTGCAGCAATTCGCCAAGTCTCCTTCGGCAGCACCTTCCAAATCCGCAACCTCTATCGTCTCGAAGGACAAGGGCAGCAGGCACATGGGAACACTGCCACCTACAAGTTCCCTTCCAAGCCACATGCCATCCTGACTCGGAACTATATCGCTGTATCTTCACTGTTGCTAGGTCAAAATCCTGGAACTCCCTTCCTAATGGCACTATGGGTGTCCCTACACTAGGCGGATTGTAGCAGTTCAAGAAGGCAGCTCATCATCATCTTCTCAAGGACTATTAGGGAAGGGAAGCAAATGCTGGCCTTGCTGCGATGCCCACACCCCATGAACAAATACAAAAAAATTACTCAGTTTTCCAATTTACTGTGATTTAATTTCAAGTCGTCTTTTTAGCTAGAGGGACAACCAACAGGGTGATGATCTTCCTCCATTTTCTATTGTGTTTAATCACCAGGATTGTGCTCTCTGTGAAATAAGTCGCCTAATATTGGCTGTTTTCTCTGAAGTTCAATGGATCAAGTACCATGAGGTACCTCATATGGATGACACATCTGAAAATGGATCTCAAAACTCATCACAAGTGGTGCTGATGGATTTGGCTGTCAGGCAATGTTTGAATGCAACCTAGTTATGAGCACAGGCTTGTGAGCAATGCCTTAATCACTGGACTGCTAGTCTATTTCTGTCACTGCTGGTTTCATGCACATCTTTATTAAAATTGTCATTCTAATATCCCCTATTGTTAGGTATCTCGGAAGTGTGTACATTAAAGACGATAATAGCCAATTGTGGTAAATACGTTGCCACAAGATTTCATTACATTGGGAATCTCACCATGTTGGCAGTCTCTTAATTGAATATTGCTGACTGATTGTTTGAGAAAATGGAGAAAGTTATTAGCTCAAATTCAGTAAACTGAAGAACTGAACTTGAAATCACTACCATTCTTGACAAAGACTGATCCAAAGAAACATTAATTCAGAGAATTTGCTGCTTATGCTCTGAATTATTTCTCCTGCCTGAAACCAAATACTTTGGAAAAGGATGTAGGTCTGAGACAGACTGTTTCCTGCAGCTGAACTGCAATGAATGCTCTTAGAAGTTGTAATTAAGAGAAACAGTCACCAAACAGGCAAAGGTTAAGTGCCTTATGTCTGGAGACACAAGTTTCTATTGATCTGTGAGGTGAGCTGTATTTTACTGCTCCTTAGGGAATAAACAGGAAGGATAAGCTATCAGATTGGCATCATAGGAAGGTTCCAGTGTGCCCATTGTTCCTGTTATTTGGCTTCATTTAACCCTCTCAGCACTGAATTTTCTTTGGTGGTTCCATATAGAGGCTTTGGGTGAGAGTCCGTCTAGTGACAAACTGGGTTGCACATCCCTCTGATGAGATTAGGGAAAACAGCAAGGTGAATTTCTCTTGTCAATCACATACATCATCAGCTGCAGATCTGCCCCTATACTCTGGTAGAGATGGACATGACAACAGCACTCTTTTTCAACAGGAATCCCACCAATGTGCACATTACCAATACGCCTCTAAATTGGTGTTCACTAATGATCTTTTTGTTAAACAATAATATGAGTTGAGATGAAGTCAATTCCCTATATAACTTCTAAATGAGGCATAATGGACTTTCTTACTCAAAAGAATGTTAGCGTTTATATTTGGCCAACTTAATATTTAATGTATTAAAACAACCCAAATGCAGGTTTAAAATATTGGTCTGAGAGCCTACGAAATTTTAGTTTCAATAGGTTCCCAAACCTGAGCATTTTTCTTTCCCCTGGGGACTTCTGCTTGGCTCCTTTAATAACAAAGGGATCTCTCCTGCAATGGGAACGTTAAAGCAATAAATGATATTTGAAATAAAATTTCTCAAAAATATATACTCTATAAAAAAATTGAAAAGAAATGTAACATTATGAGAAATTATAAAATGGCGCAAAGAATGTTATTATCATCCTGAATACGCAAACAAAAATAAAACAAATACAGTCCAAGTGATCAATCTAAACCTAGTTTGGTACAGTTTATTAATATATACTGCTGCATTTTTCCAATATCTGCAACTGTCCTTGATTAAAATCTTCTCCACTTTAGATTTGCACTTTATGGGCAGCAATTGACTGTCTTCACATTAAACTAGTCAATATGTATTTTCAGAGGAATTCTCAGACAATCAGTGAAGTCTTTTTGAAAGGAATCAGTAGCATTAATGTCATATGTGAAGCACTTATTAGTGACAACTGCAGGAACCTTTCAGTGAAGAATTGTCCTTTAGTCCTTTTAAAGTATGAAATGGTAATTTTTTATTTCAAGTTGTCACATTTAGAGGAAAGGAGGGAGTTTGCATTTCTGCATGGAAACTTTTTAATTTCAGCCTGCAAAGGCATTTTAAACACAACTGCCTACAGCGACCTGTCAACAAAAATCAATTGTAGTAGTAAGATGCCTGTCAGTAATTTATATGCTGATGCGGTAATATTCTCATTTTACCTAGATGTATCTTCTTCACAGAGAATAGCTGAAACTCCTGCCAGACAATTTTGAATATTGTGTGGTATTATTAAGATGATAATGTGGCAGGATTAAAGTAGTGTTAGCTAGTTCATGGTGCCATTTAACCAAATCGACAAAAAGAAAGAAATTTCTGAGTCTTTATAAAATGTGAACTTTCTAGCTCTGCTTATTTGAAATTAAAATAATGAGAGAGCAGACTACTCTTAGCGTGGTTTTAACTGTTGGAGAGCTGCATTTTTAAACATAAACCTGTCTCTGTGTGTACATGATGTCGTTCTGTAGCATTATAATACTGATCCAACACAGGGAAAGCGAGAAACCCATTTCAAAAATTACTTATATTAAACAACACCTGACCACCAGTATCAGCAATGATACAAAATTAAATGACCCAGACTTGAACCTATATGGGGAAACCAGCTACCTATAAAGACCACTTGAAGTCGATCCGAGTGGCCATTATAGACAGCTTTCATTGTAATGGCACAAAAGGACAGTGCTTTATCTGTCTTTCTTTCTCTTCCTCCGACAAAGCAGTACAGTTTGAAAGAAGGGCGCTCTGTCCTATAGGCTCAAGATAAAGGTTATGCAATATTACAAGTACCTTTTGTGGTCAAAAGGCTAAAAGGACAATGTTGTTTTTTTTGTCAAACTTGCTTGGACCCGCTTTCAATTCAGTCAGAAATGTTGCACAATATATGGCATATCTTTTAGCATATTCCAGCCTCCAGAGAAAATCCATGATTTTTTTTCAAAATTATGCTGCATAGTAAATAAATGTGGTGGCAGCCTTTTGTAGTAGCTCCCACATTTTATTTGACTTCAATGACTTTGAATTACCTTGAGCTTTAAAACAAGGTTGGAACAAGTAACAAAGACCTGCTAGGATTAATGACAATAGAGGTCCAATCATTGGAACTTAATGGAACTGAGTTGGAAGGGTTACTTGTATATTTTTAAGTTTACACATTACTAATTCATCTCTTGGAAGGCTGATTTTCACTTTATCTTAAATAAATAAAAATAATGTAAAAATAACTCAATACAAGTGTGTCTCTTTCCTAATTTCCTGCTTTCTCAGATTTTAACTGTGAAATAAAATCTTTCTTCCTACACTGCTTGATTCAGTTTCGCAGCAGCCAGAGACGTTGGGCATTATGAGTATCCATAGAGTTTCAAAATGGTGGCAGTGATGCATGCACATATGAGGGGTGAATGCTAGACGCCATATTGGTACAGGAGTTAGCACATGGGCAGTGAACATCTGCCACAAGCAGATAATGACATAAATCAACATGCAACACTGATTTGATACAACACTGCCATTTTGAAGCTCAATACTCCAGCTAACACCTTCTCTCAATCTCACACAGCTGAACATAAGTTCAGTGGCAGGAAGGACATGTCACTATTTAAAGGACCCATGAACTATTTGCAGGTTAGTTGGAGGTTGATTTCTTCTGGCTGATTCTGTAAGTGCTTAGTGCTTTCTTTAGTTGTTTCAAGTTGCAGAAGTCTACAAAAAGTGGTGTGGCAAGTCCTGAAGTACATTTTGCAGACTTTTAGGTTTCTGCACAAAAATGTTTCTCCCAGACATGGTGGAGTGCACTAGTAGCCATTCTCTTTGGAATACAATATGGTTTGAACAGAGGCTATGAGAGCTGGACAAACTATTAAAAGAGGGAGAAGGGGGAGGAAGGGGTCTCAGCAGGTGGCTATATCCTTCCAGGGTGTAGAGGGAGCAATTCTCCTACCTGAACCTGAGAAGGGAACAATGCTTGAGGTGCCTATTCTTGAGTAAGGGCTTGCTCACTGAAATCTGCCACCTGCTGCAGCCATAACTATAACTGTTGTGTACAGGAAGGACCACATTGTCAGTGGTTATGTAGGCGACCGTGATGATGAATTTCTATGCATCTGGCTCCTCCAGGCTGGAGCTGGAGGCATTAGCAACATCTTACATTTTCACACCCAATGTTACATCAGTCTCTCTACTCAATGAGAGCTAACTACATTTCATTCTTTCTTGCCTGAGAGAAACACTTGGAGTGATCACATAGCATTGCTAGGATTGCAATCTTCCCCATGATGCAGGGTTAATGATTGCAGGCACACCGTTTAACAGATGCTGTGTCTTAACTCTGCCCTATACCAAAACTGAGCGGAATTCTACTCCCTCAACGTGTGTGATCATCGGCAACAAATCATGCAGGTCAATGCCTGGTATCCTGGCAGCAGTCATGTTGCCTTCATTCTGCAACAGTCTGGTGTGTCAGTTGCATTTGTTATAGTAAAGCAAAGGGTGGCTATTGCACAACAAGGAGGAGGAGCTTCAGGAGAATGATGAAGAAGAAGAAAAGAAGGAAGAGGAAGGGACAGCTCTTTCTGCTCAAGCTGTCAATGAAAAACTCATTCGAGTGTGATACCAGTAACTGCAAGTTCAATTCCCCATTCACCAACAGTTCTGTGCCTTTATCTTCCTTCTGTCACTGATCATTACAACACATGATAAAAACAGAATTACCTGGAAAAACTCAGCAGGTCTGGCAGCATCGGTGGAGAAGAAAAGAGTCGACGTTTCGAGTCCTCACGACCCTTCAACAGACGCCTGTTTTGTCTTGAGTTCAGGGTCTAGGTGGGGTTTCTTTTCATTCATTCAACGGGCATATTGCTCATCCCCAATTGCTCTTGTTCAGAGGGCATTTAAGAGTCAACCACATTGCTGTGAGTCTGGAGTCACATGTAGGCCAGACTTCTTTCCTTAAAGGACATTAGTGAACCAGATGGGTTTTTACATCAACTGGCAATGGTTTCATGGTCATCCTCAGACATTCCAGATTTTTTTTATTGAATTCAAATTTCACCATCTGCTGTGGTGGGATTATGAACCCGAGTCCCCGGATCATTACCACAAGTCTTTGGAATACTAGTCAGTGACAATACCGCTATACCACCACCTTCCCCCATAGAATGCTGCAACAGGCTGTTATTTGTAAAAAACCATCCTTGTTTATTTACAGACCTGTATACATCTCGGTACTCTACACAAAGTTGTACTTCTGCTTCCCAGCAGATCTCAATCTCTTAGCCATGTGATATTGTATCATAGTTATATCAGTATCAGATTTTCCTGATGTTAACCCTTTAGTCTACAGCTCCCCCCGCCCCAAGTCAATTACATGCATCCTCCTACATCTCCCCCTAAAGTCTCAGACTTCACTGGGTTAGTCTCTGTGGCACCTTGACCAATATCCCTGGTCTGGTCCTGATTTCATTTAGAGGCTGAGGATGAACTGCACCCTCTTGTCCTTTGACAGGAGCGTCTTCTACCTGGATGGTTGTAGAGTTTCTACTTGTTTCTGGTTCTTTGTCTCCATCCTGATCTAAACAGTATGTCCAAGGCTCCATTGGTTTCCTTCCCAATGACACCAAGGCTTTTCGGTTCCTTCTGATATTTCCCTCAATTCTATAAGATTTTCTTTACTATTACAATGCCTTATTTCTGTTGATTTTGCATCCACACTCTCTCCCTAGGCTGTAGCACTTTCAAGTCTTGTGCCCTGTGCCAGAAGTTGAAATTATGAGATTGACTGTCTTTTTGTTGTTCCTCATGCTTTCGAACTTTCTCATGATCATCTGAGATAATGTTAGGTTGTAATGTTTGTTGTAGAGCTGGAAGTTGTGTTCACAGCTATCTTCCCATCAATAGTTCTGATGGTGAGAGCCCGTTTTTTAGTGGTGAGGTTCTGTAGTTAAGAAGGGCTAAGTTAAGATCTTCGTTCATTTTCATTAATTCCTTGATTGTTCAAACTCCCCTTTCTGCTTCTCTGTTCAACTGAGGATAGCTAGGCAAACTAGTCACATGGATGAAACCATATTCCTGCATAAGGTTATGGAACAGCTTGTTAGCAAACTGAAGACCATTGTCTGACACCACAATGCCCAGGATGCCATGTCTCGGGAAGGTTTCTTGTAGCGATGTAATGACTGCCTCCACCAAGGGGCTATGCAATCTACTCAATTCAACCCATCTGGAGTAGTAGTCAATGATGATAATGAAAACTTTGTCTTTGAACTCAAACAGATCCACTCCCAAGTGCTGCCATGGGCTTGAAGGAAAAGTGGCTGGCTCTGCTGGTGGCTAATCACTGCACATGTAAGGCAATTCATGATTAACTTTTCAGTAGAGTGCCTGATCACTGGCCACCAGACTGCCAGCCGGGATCTTGCTTGGCATTTCGCTATTCCCAAAGTGACCGTGATGTATTTTTTTGGAAAATGTCGAGTTGTAGTGTTTTAGGAATGACTAGCTCTATTGTTAAAAACTAAGAAATCGTCGATGATTGCAAGATGTTTTCTCTGCTCAAAGTATTGGCAAAGTACCAGGTTGTTAGGAGTGTAATCTGGCCATCCATTCTAGCAATACTCTTTTGTTTGAATGCATTCACCATTCTCAGTTGTGCTTGCTTAATCTGTGGCTGAAAAGCATTTGGTAATAAGCAAACTATATGCTTCCACTTCCTCAATAAAATTTAAATCTTCAGTTTGACTCCTTCCATTGATATTCTTGATAAGTCATTTGCTGTTGTCTGGTACTTCCCTTGAATGTATTCAGTAACTGAATCGCATCTCATAAGTCTCAGTCTAAAACATTGAATTCTAGGTGGCATTTTGCAATTTTCTTCAGGTTAAGAAGAATAACAAAAGGGTTATGATTAGTTTCAATTTTAAACCTTAATACTATGACATAATCAGAGAACCTGTCCCAGGCCCATGTAGCTGTTAATGCTTCTGTTTATCAACGATTGCATACCTCTTCTCTGTGTCAGTGAGAGATCTTAAAGCATAATAAACTGGTCTTCTTTATCCATCTTTTTGAACTTGAAACAGCACTGTGCCCAAGCCTGTGGGTGCCTGCTGTTAGAATTGTTAGCAACTCTGGATCGTAGTGCGTTAGAATTTCTGGTGAAATTAGGAGATGTTTGATCTTGTCAAAAGCATTTTGCTGGTCCATGTTCCAGCGCCACTGTTGACTTTGTTGCAACAGCTGTCATAAGGGCTCACTGATATCGGCCAAGTTTGGTAGGAACTTGCCTACTTGGTTGACTATCCCAAGGAATCTTTGTAATTCTGTGATACCTTTAGGCTGTGGGAACTCTCTAATGACCTTGGTTTTCTGCAGGTCAGCAGTAATTCCTGAAGCTTGCACAATGTGGCATAGGAATTTGATCAATGGCTTTGCAAATTCATATTTGTTGTTTAATGTCAGATCTGCTTCTTGTAGAACTTTGAGGATTGCTCTCACTTGATGGTTATGTTCTTCCCTCAATGAACCGTGTACTAGAACATCATCCATATGGCATTTTATTCCTTCCAGGGTCTGAGACATTGTTCTTTGGAATATCTCAGGTGCAGAAGCAATTCTGAATGGTAACTATTAAAACAATAATGACCAATTGGGTGATAAAAGTAGTTAACAATATTGATTCTTTGTTCAGAGGCAGCTGCCAAAAGCCACTGATAGTATCCAATTTTGTGAAGAGGTTTTTGCTCTTTGCTAATTTAATGAGACTTTCATCCACTGATACCATCGGATGGATCTCACGCTCTACTGACTTGTTTAATTGAGTCAAGTCCACACAGATTCTAATTGAACCATTAGACTTTAGCACTGTGACCATTCCAGAACACCACTTTGTCGGTATGGTTACTGGAGACATGACCCCATGTTGTAACATGTATTCAATCTCTCTCCTGACTTTGCCTCAGAGTGGGTGAGAGACATTCCTCGGTGTGAAGAAACATCTAGGCTTATCATCGCACTTAGGGTTACATGATATACTGTCTTCAGATTTCCTAAGTCTGAAAATAGGGATGGAAATTCACTTCTGAATGAATTACTGGACTGCTCATCAGCAATTTCATTAACCTTATAAATCAGCCTCAATTGCAAGCATGCTTTTCTGCTCAAAAATGATGAGTCCCGGTTCTGTATAATGTGCAGGGGTTCAATAATTTATTTATCCTTGTGCCTCAATCTCGCCAAGTGTTGGCCTATAATTTTCAATGTAGTCCCTCCTGCACCTTGCAACTTGATAGAGGATGGCTGTAACATGATATTTTTAAGCCCTTTACTTCATCAGATAATACTGAAACGTTTGCTTCAGTATCTAGCTTGAATTCTGTGGGATTGCCATCAACTTCTTATTTAAAAGACCAATAATTAACTTCATTTCATTAACTTCTCCAAGGAAGGTTATTTGCTTTTCTGTGGCTCTTTGACTTCTTGAATTTGAATGGTCTTGTTATTTTCTCCTTATTCCCGTGAGCTACTTGGATTTTAGATTGGCAGGCATTTTTAAAGTGTCCTAACTTTCCACAGCTGTGGCACTCTGCTCACATTGCTGGACAGCTTTTATTTGTTCATTCATGGGATGTGAGTGTCGCTGGCTGGGCCAGCATTTATTGCCCATCCCTAATTGCCCTTGAAAAGGTGGTGGTGAGCTGCCTTCTTGAACCGCTGCAGTCCATGTAGTGTAGGTACACCCACAGTGCTGTTAGGGAGGGAGCTCCAGGATTTTGACCCAGTGACAGTGAAGGAATGGTGATATATTTCCAAGTCAGGATGGTGAGTGGCTTGAAGGGGAACTTCCAGGTGGTGGTGTTCCCATGTGTCTGCTGCCCTTGTCCTTCTAGATGGTGGTGGCCGTGGGTTTGGAAGGTGTTGTCTAAGGAGCCTTGGTGAGTTCCTGCAGTGCATCTTGTAGATGGTGCACACTACGGCTACTGTCCATTGGTGGTGGAGGGAGTGAATGTTTGTGGATGGGGTGCCAGTCAAGCAGGTTGCTTTGTCCTGGATGGTGTCAAACCTCTTGAGTGTTGTGGAGCTGCACTCATCCAGGCAAGTGGAGAGTTTTCCATCATACTCCTGACTTATGCCTTGTAGATGGTGGACAGGCTTTGGGGAGTCAGGAGGTGAGTTATTCACCACAGGATTCCTAGCCACTGACCTGCTCTTGTAGCCACAGTATTTATATGGCTAGTCCAGTTCAGTTTCTGGTCAATGGTAACTCCCATGATGTTGATAGTGGGAGATTCAGCAAAGGTAATGCCATTGAATGTCAAGGGCCGATGGTTGGATTCTCTCTTGTTGGAGATGGTCATTGCCTGGCACTTGTGTGGCATGAATGTTACTTGTCATTTGTCAGTTCAAGCCTGGATATTGTCCAGGTCTTGCTGTATCTGGACATGTACTGCTTCAGTATCTGAGGAGTCACGAATGGTGCTGAACATTATGCAATCATCAGCGAACATCCCCACTTCTGACCTTGCGATGGAAGGAAGGTCATTGATGAAGCAAGTGAAGATGGTTGGGCCTAGGACACTACCCTGAGGAACTCCTGCAGTGTTGTCCTGGAACTGAGATGATTGACCTCCAACAACCAGAAATATCTTCCTTTGTGCCTGGTATGGAGCACAAGTCTTTGGTACTATTGCCGGAATATTATCAGGGTCCATAGCATTTGCAGTATCCAGTGCCTTCAACCATTTATTGATATCATGTGGAGTGAATGGAATTGGCTGAAGACTGGCATTTATGATGCTGGGGACCCCCGAGGAGGCCGAGATGGATCATCCACTCGGCACTTCTGGCTGAAGATTGTTGCAAATGCTTCAGCCTTATCTTTTGCATTGATGTGCTGGGCTCCCCCATCATTAAGGATGGGGATATTTGTGGAACCTCCTCCTCCAGTGAGTTACTTCATTGTCCACAAGCATTCACGACTGGATGTGGCAGGACTGCAGAGCTTAGATTTGATCTGTTGGTTGTGGAATTGTTTAGCTCTGTCTATCACTTGCTGCTTATGCTGTTTGGCAGGCAAATGGTCCTGTGTTATAGCTTCATCAGGTTGACACCTCATTTTTAGGTATGCCTGGTGCTGCTCCTGGCATACCCTCCTGCATTCTTCATTGAACCAGGGTTGACCCCCTGACTTGATGGTAATGGTAGAATGGAGGATATGCCGGACCATGAGGTTACAAATTGTGATTGAGTACAATTCTGCTGCTGCTTATGGCCCACAGCGCCTCATGGTTGCCCAGTCTTGGGTTGCTAGATCTGTTCAAAATCTATCCCATTTAGCACGGTGGTAGTGCCACACAACATTCTTCCCTCTTGTATAGGGTTTCCCGCCACATCAGGAGCATCTCAAGATGGCAGTTGGAATGCTTTGTCTTGATTTAGTGAGCTTTTGCTTCACTGTACTTTCTTTGTTTTGTCCAACATATTGAATGGCTTCACTAAGTTTTCTCCAAGGGACGTCACTTCCCCACAAACAAATATTCTGTTTTGTTTCCTAAGCTCGGTCTATCATACTATTTGTACTGCCTTTGTGAGTAAATCTTCCCTCTTTTGCAGAAGATCTGATAGGGTTTCATCTAAGACTCCAACTACTACAATGATGGTGTTGTCATCTCTGAGGGTCCCACAGTTGCAATTCTCCCCGTGAGTCTGTACAGGCCATTTATAAAAGAATTCATAGACTCTCCCATTTTTGCCTCCTCTGATTAAATTTCATTCACTCAATGATCAAATGTTTTTGAACACTGAGATACAAATTGAATGCCTGGAGGACTTCCACATATGAATTCATAGCCTCATTGCTGTCCTGTCTTGCAATAACATCATCTGCTATGGTCCCTACTATGTAAAGCACTGACTTGATCCTTTTGGTCCTTCTTATGCAAACCTGAAGCTGTTCTGTATCTGGAAAACCTCTTTTTCCAATTGTTCAAGTGTTGAGCCTGTTGTAAACTTTCAGCACTTTGGAAAGGTTCTGGGAGTGGTGATGTAGACTCAATCTTGTCCTAAGCTCTGGATCTTTTGCTGCTTTAGTAGTTTGGCTTGTGCATTGTGACCTGTACTCAGTTGCTGTCAGTACACTACACCATCCACAATGTAAAAATAAAAGCCACTAGGAGACAGACATTACAGACCTAATTTTGAAAATATTGTGTGCAAAAGTCAACTGGTCACCTTTGTGATTTCTCTTGACTTTACATTTGCCCTGGTGTTGCTATGCAGTGCTACCCAGTGGCTGTGGCACGGTTGGAGGAAGGCTGCTGCCTCTCAGTGGGAGAAAATACATATAATCTTGGAGGACAACCTCAAACAGCTCTGGGCATAGAAGGCCCAGCTTCAGACTGCACCATCTCTGACAGTGGGCAGCAGTCTGCAATGGTTGGCAAGCAATGGCAAAGGCACTGGTGGAGTGGCAGTGGTGGGCGAATAAATGCTGTCACCCTGAGAGAGGACAACAGGTTCATGCTCCATGGAGCCACTGCCACTCCCCTAGGGCAGCGCTTCATCATTCCTAATAATCTGTTGGAGGACAGGATGCTGGACTGCTGTGAGACACCACAAGCCCTGTCACATACTAATCCTCAGCCATGGTGGCAGCATCCTGAGACATTGGATGGCTTTTGCTTGTGTTGAAGCAGCCATCAGAGATTGCATCATGGTCAGGTCCACAAGTGTGCGAACCATCACTTCCAGGCTGGAAAGGACAGTCTCCAAGCTCTGCACAAGCCATTGTGATAAATTGTTGCTGGACTCCTCAACGCTCTTTGGCATTTGTACACAGGCCGTTTTGCAGGTCTGCCAATGTACTAAGCATTCCTTTGTGAATACCCATCAGCTTTCCTCTGTAAGCTGCTCTGACCTAGTCCTTGTCTGAGTCCTCTGTGGCAGGACACGAGCAACCTCCCTCTCTGGCAAACTAGCACCTGAATTTTACCAATGTCTCACCATGTACAGAACCCATTTTAATGATATTGTCTAAATTACATTGTTATAGCACAGTGGTTGGTAAATGCTGAGTTGTTCAAATCCTAGTGGAAAATTGAAACAATTGCCACAACTATTTTACAATATGTATTTATTTCGAGATGTATGCCTTGAATTCAGTAGTAATAAGACCACCGAGTCTTATAGGTTTCTTACAAAACTAAATTAAACCTTTATTAAATAAAAAAAAGATTTTAAGCACATACATAGGTCTACAAATTACTACTATGATAACTCCTAGCTCCCCAAGTTAATCTAACTCCAGTTACACCTCCGTTAAGGTAACAGTAAACCACTTAGGCCTGAATTTTTCCTGCAATGGGCGGGCTCGGCGGGAGCTGGTGGGGACGGTCATGGAACCAACAGCCGCCCAGGATTGGCTCTGCACCACCATTTTATGCGGGCGGGCCAATTAAGGCCTGCCCAGCATAATACATAATCCTCAGGGTGAGTGAAGCGCTTTTGAAATAAATAAATAAACGGAATAAAAATTTAATGAAACATGTCCCCTCATGTGACAGTATCACATGAGATGGGACATGTTTTTATACTTCAAAAATTTTTAAAATTCAATTTATTAAAGCTTTAGGAAACCTCATCCTGCTTGTGGATGAGGTTTCCTAAAAAACATAAAGGCCATTTGGCCTTTTTGCCTGCCCACCAACCGTTAGGTTGAACAGGCAGCATAAATTTCAAATTAATTAGTTCCTTAATGGCCTTAACGGGCCTTGTAATTACAGGCAGGCGTGCAGCTGACTCCGGCCTGCGCCCGTCGAACGAAACATCGATGACTTTGGGACACATGCTTGATGTCATCACACATCAGTTTACGCATCGGTGTGTCGGGCCTCCCCCACACACCAACTGGCCATAGATTTAAACACACCCTGGATGGTTGAATTCAAAGTGAACTTTTCTCAGCTTCAGTTCCTTGTAGACACCAGCTTGAGGCTTAGATGCTGGATGTTTTTCGCACTTGTGTTAGATCTTAAAATGCCTATCCTTACACACAGCCTTCTCTCCTTTATGCATATTTCCTCTTTGAATGCAAATTCCCATTGTTTCACTATGTCTTTTGACTTTACCTCTCTAATAATAAAAATCTAACTAAGTACTAATTTTACCAGTAATCTTTGGGGAAAATAAACACACTTTTTCTTAACTTATTCTGGCTAGGTGTAACATTTCACCCCGTCTTTGGTATTCAAGCTACTCTGGTTTATGTAAAAATGCAAATGCTCTTTTACACCTCACATTCTAAAACTCCACCCATGTTTACCTATTTAGCATTTCAAACTTAGCTCCTCTTCTTACATCAAAGCCTTCAGACCAGCTGTCTTTAGTTCAATTTAGTCCCACAGACACGCATGCACGCATGTATGCACACACACATAAACGCACACAGACCCATAGACACAGACCCCACTTTACCTCTACTTTGCAACAAATTGCAATAACACTATGAAAATTATAAAGCTTCCTGACAACATGTCATGTCAGTATCTGAGCTGGTGGCTGCGAGTGTGAAATTAAGTGACATTGTGCTTTTACCATCGCTGTCCTCTTACCATTCCTCCACTGCTGGCTCAGCTTGCTTTTCTTGGATATCTGAAAGGAAAAAGGCACAAGAGTTAGGCTGTGGTGAGGGGAAAGAGGTGCATGCTTACACCATCTTCAGCTTGTAAATCAGGAGAGATTTGGGATGAGGAGGGAATAGGATGTGGGAAGGAGGATTAGATATAAGGAAGACATAAACTTCAACAGTTTCAGCCCTACTGCTGGCCATTGCTCAGCATTGGGCATCTAATAATGACCAGCATTGTCTCCTCTAAGGGGGTTGGGGCATGTAGGCTTGTCTATCTCCCTAAGGGTTGCCCCTGTTAGCTCTGATTGTGTGACACATTCTCCTGCAAGAGAGAGGGAAGTGCGCCAGTCAGTGTTGTGCAATATGTTTGGGTGATATAGCTGTCATGGTTAAATAGCTTGTACAATCTATGAGCTGCAAGTGTGACACTTGCACTTGCAGCTGAGCTAAGTGTGTGAGGTGAGTATGAAGCCTGTTTAATAGAGATTGTTGGTAGGTGAATGCTGGGGCTATGGTGATTTGAGCAGTGAATGAGGCTAGAGATGCATGTGGTAAGATATGATATTTCATTCACTGACCCTGACCACTCTCATGAGGTAATTTAACTTCTTATAGCACTGCATCCAGGTTCTTGAGCCTTGATTCATGGCATTGACCTCACGGCTATCTGCTCTCTACCTTTTGACCCTGAGTTTGGAGGGTTTTTAGGCCCCTTCTGGATACAGAACACTGCTCCTCCTATCCGCCTCCTTGAAGGCCTCTGGTACAGCATTGGAAAATCTTAGAGCCTTCTGTCTCTCATGCTGTGCCATTCTTCACTCTTTTCCGTGTCAGATTAGCTTTCTGCACAACTGGCAGTCACAACGCACCTGCCCATTAAGAGATGCAGGTTAGTTAAAAGCAGTGTGGGCTACCTGCAACTGGTGCTAGCCAAGTTACAATTTTGGGGCTCCTGCTGCTGCATACAGCCAGTCAACGGCACATTTAACGGCACCTACACGCAGAAATCATTCAAAGGAGCAGGCAGCAGAATGTTGTTATGCTGCCTGCATTGCAATCAATGGCACAGTACTTGTTTTTTCCTGTATCCTTGTACATTAATGTAAATTCTGTGTGAGGTACTCGAGGCTAAAAATTAGTATTTTAATAATCACACAGAAGGTGGGCGTGAACGGGAAAACACTTTGCAGCAAGCTTCATGAGAAATAAAAGGACTGTGGAGTTGAAGCCCTTGAGCAAGCTACTGTTCCATTCATTTCTATATCTCGATTTCTTATTTCAGGAGCCACAAGTTATACTCCATTGTTGGGCTGAGATAGGACTCGATTGTCAGTTTAACACAGTTTTAGTACATAAAGTTAATATTGTGCACACATAGTGTGGAATTTAACAACAGCAGGATTTTACAGTCCTGCCAAAGTCGATGGAGTTTAGAAAGGGTCTCTACATTTTACGGCCTCGCCCCCGCTGTGATGAGGCTGTAAAATTCCGGCCGTAGGAACTGGATGAACTGAAATATGTAGTTATCCTGCAGCTAAGGCTTGCAATTATGGGTGAACAAAAAGCCTCATCATACCCACCTTTGAGTAAGATTTAATTAGCTGATGGACTTGGTCAATGCATACAGGCAGGATAGGAAAGAAATTTAAATGCAGTGTGCCTGCAGGTGAATTTGTAAAGTATACCAATGAAAATGACATTGTGACACAATGTAAATGCATCTGATTGCAAGAAAACATATTTATAGAAATAATACTTTCACATTGGACTTCTTAGACTGTGATGGTCAATTCTCAAAATCAGAAGTATAATGCATACACTTTAGTGATCCCCGACTTAAACAGAAAAGTTTATTTTCATTTTTTTAATATCAGTAGAAAAAGATCAGGTATTCAGTTTTTTGAGGATTGGGTTTTTGCACGTTAGATTATACTTATTTGAATTCCTGTATCTTGAAGTTGGAACGTACTTTGGTATTCCTCTAGATCAAGAAAAAATACATTTGTCTTATTAAAATTTACAAATTAAGCAGCAAATCAATATTTTTCAGAATTTGTCCTTGAATTTTTAAAATTGACTTTACTATATTGTTCATAAGGCCCGTGTAAAGCTTTTATATACTGATGATAAGATTTTTTTGATCAATCTCAATTATTACGACCAACCAGTTGATAAAACTCCTTCATTACGTGCTGATTTACAATTACAGGCTTCATCTTGCAGTGTTATTCAGGTCTGTACCATTCATTTCTGCACTAGTCTGCGTAATTGTAATGTGACCGTTAAAGCAGAATAAAGTTAAAACCACTTACGGAGCAGACATTATACTATCGGTCACATTTAAATAATCAGTGACTTTTGAAATCTAGATTATTCAGATAATACATCTCACTGTGAGTAACTTTTCCAGTGCATTTTCAATTCAGCACATGCCCACAGTCACTCCCAAATTGCCCCATTTTTAACCTAAGACCAATGGTTTCTATTAAAGGATCAGGCAGGGAATGTGACAGGCTAGTCAATAACTATGTGAAGTTAGTTCATTAATGCTATAATTCTAATAGACTGAGGGGTAAAAAACAGGTTCTCTGACAGCATTAACTGAAAATGATAGAGCAGATCGAAGTAACCAGCCTCCCTTTTGCCATTGTCTTTTGCTTGGCTTATTCAAAATCTGGCATTTATGTAATCACAAGTGATGAATGTTGCATGCTTTCAGTACTGCTTTCCATCTACAATGCAATACCGATTGCGCATTGTTCTTTTAAATATAATCTCTTGCTGTCAAGCCATTGTTGGCTTGAAGGGTTGCAGACATTGTCTAAATAGCTTTTGCTGTAAATGGAGAGAATGATAGGACAATGCATCATGAGAGTTACTGTGGTCAAATGGCAGGAAAGGTGAAATCCGGGTGGTCAAAGCACTGTAAAGCAAATACCCAGAGTATGAAAACATATGGCTAGTCTGTTGCACCACAATCTTCCTGATAAGAACCAAGATAGACATCACTGCTTAAATATATCAATAACGTAACCATATTTTAAAAATACAGTTCAATTCTTAAATTTAAGTTGATATTCTTATTGCATTGGCTGTCCTTTGATAACTGCTTTGACGCATGCAACAAAAAGATTCTCTGTTTATGGTGCCAGAAAAATGCAGTATGTGAGGATTAAGTACATTGCCATGAACAGGAAAGCATCCCAGTTGCACAGGTATTGGCAGCACTAATTCCTGAGATCTGTTTAAAGTGCCTTTTTGTGGCACCATTAAAACTTTATAAATTGGAACAGTTTTATGCATGAACAGACTTCTCTGCGGCTTTAGCTGTTGACTTGTGACATCCAATGTGCTATTTGATCTGTTAAAATTATAACCCAATTTAGAAAACAAAATGAGAATCCTCACTTTTCAAAAGAATTCTCATTTCAGTTATTCTGTTGTTGATATTTTAATGACAAAATAAATTTGTCACAACCAATAAGGGATCAGGATTTTAACTATCAGGACCCAGCTAATTGAAGAGTGCAGGCAAATGTCTGATAAAATGGGGAACCAGAAAGCTGAGATATGATAAATAGAATTGTAACCTTTTGTATATGGACTGAATTGAGAGACAATTTATATCCTAATACCCCAATCCTATAACTCTTTGCTGTAGCTCAGCTGGAATTATTGCTTTTAAAAAGTATAATTAGTGCAGAGAATTAGCATTTTATGACTGGAGGGACTAGTTGTTATTGATACAGGAAGTAATCATTGAAGCAGTTTCATGTCTCATCGTTGAATAACACATCGTACGTAGATGAGGCATGAGGCATGGTTAGGCACCAAAATATTACTCCCCGAGATGTTACCCAGGATAAGCTGCTGAAAATAGTTAAAACAATAAGGGTAAAAAGCCAATTATCCTTCTGGGCTTATGCACTGCTCTTCCAGCCACTTCCAACACGGCCCGGGTGGTGCACCATCTTAAGAAGGGCACTCATGTGGGTATCTCGTGTGAGCATCAGATACAACTGAACCGGTGATATTGTGATGTTACACAGCTCTATGGGCTGATGTGATGACTATTTCCAAATTTAGCTGCAAGAGGAGACCAGCACTAGCGTTATTTAAAGGGCCAGTCCAAAAGTTTCAGGTCAGGTGCATTTGACTTACACTTATGCTGAGTTTGTGGAAGCACTGTTCTGTGTTTTTGAGAGTTGCTACTTATGGTCAGGGAAGAGAGAGAAATACCTGACCCAGGTATGGGGCCAGTGGTAGCAGTGCTTCCTGATCTGAAACCTCTCTATGGAGGAGGCAGACAGGGGAAGCTCTGTGAAGGAGGAGAAGAAGGAGGGCTCTCCACAGAAAACCCTACCCACCAAAGATTTTTTGAGAGCACTTCTCAGACCTACAGTGGGTTCAGATGCAGTGCTTAAGATTCAGATTCAATCAAAAGATGGTCGCTGAATTGTCCCAGATCCTTCAATCCAACTGAATTTTCACAGCAGGGTGAGGGTGGCCCTAGCTACTGGTGGTTGTCAAGGTCACAGTTGCCCTCAATTTTTACTCCTCTAGATCCTTCCAGGAGACACTGCCAAATTTCCCTGTATGCTGTTTATCACAGCATCCAGGTGAACATGTAGGTCATCTACTCTAGATGAGAGCAGTTAATTGTGCTCTCTCTGAGGAAGGAGGAGCATGATGAGTGCGTGCATGTCTTTGCCGGGATAGCAGGATTCCCGATGGTACAGGATTACATCAACTGTACACACATATCGTGTTATGATAATGATATACGTCCTTGAGCTCAATTGCTGTATAAGACACAAGCACCAATCACTCATAAGGGATATGGTAAACACATTGTGGATTCATTCATTAAGACTAAGCACATGAGATCAGTTATACATAGGTATGAAGCTTGAAGACATCAGAGCTGTGTGTGTTCTGCTCTAAGCAAAAGTGAAACTAAGATTGAATCAGATGACACATTTCCCTTTTAGTGATGTCATGCTACTATCCCTTAAAGGCATATTGCAACATCCCCCTTTCTTATTCTTTCCCTCCTTCCAAAGAAATTTAACTACATACAATACATGTTCATGTTTAGTTACCATTACATAAATGTTTGGATCGATGGATCTATGAGTTTTTCTATGAGGGGATGGGGGGTGAATTTCAGGCTGCGGGCCAGTATGTTGGGGGGGTTGTGCCCTCCAATCGGCAAAGGGCAGTCCCCAAAGATAGAACCTCCGCTTCCTCCCTGCCCTTTGAAGAGGCACCTGTGACACCCAGGAGGATTGAGGATTGATTGTACTTGCACTCCAGGACAATGGATCCTGCACATGGAATCAGTGAACTGTTGCACGCAGAAAGTTTCATCATGGCCTTCCATGTCCCTGGGTACATATCTTTTGGAATTCATTATTATGTTGGCACATGCCCCTTTGTCAATCTTGGCCAATAAGGAATGGTTATCAACTTCCTTAGCACAGATACTTTAAATCTTGGTAAACACTTCGGACGGTGTGATGGTATTTATGTTTCCCATGAGATTGACAGTGTGGCATTCAGAGTTGGATTGCCTCTCTGCCCCTAATTTCCTACCTCAAAGTCCAGACAATCCTTTCTTGCCCGACCTTCCGGCTCAAGTCAAGCGAGAATTGTGAGGGCCAGCATGCTCCAGAGGCCTTCTGTCGAGGGCTGCACAGTCAGGCACAAGGCCACGCCCCCTTTTTACAGCACTAGCTGCCATAAGTCAGCGAAGTTTAAAGGCCAAGCTTCTTTCAAGCCAGGGAAAAGGTAGGTTTGTAAGGTAAGTGGGGAGGATTGGGGGGGGGGGTTGAGTGGTACGGGAGATTGTCAAGTCAGGTGGTCCGGGTGTGGTCCAGTCGCGTAGTCCGAGGTATAGGGTGGGGAGTGGCAGGGGATGCGGTTGAGCGGTCTTGGGGGAAGGGAGGACAGATCCGGTGGTCCAGTGGTTGGGGGTAGTTGGGTGGTCCGGGAGGGGTGGGTGCTCCAGGGTGGGGGGCTGGTCGGGCAATCTAGGAGCTGTGTGCAGTTAACGGTGGGGGTGGGGGGTTGGGGAGGGTGAGCAGTCGGCAGGAGTGGAGTGGGGTATGCAGTTGGGGGGGCTAGTGGATGGTGGGGGTATAGCCAGGGGATGCCATGGTGGGGGGGGGGTGAGGCATAGTCAGGTGTCCTGTGGAGGTCCGGGGTGGTGTGGGTGTTTCCGTGGGGGGTGGGGCATCCCCATGGGGAGGATGGTGTGTTAAATTGGGGTAGTTGAGGTTAGTTGGGGATCCCGTGGGGGGACAGGCTGTGTACGGCGGGGTTCCCGTGGGTGTGCAGTGGGGTATAGTAAGAGTGGTGTACTGGAGGGGGGTGGTAATCGGCGGTCCCGTGGGGGGTTAGGGGTGGTCAGTATAATAGTTACTCAGAAGCTAGAAGTGGTTTTAATTCCTCTAACTTTTTCTGGGCAACTATTGCTGTAACACTGTCGGAACCATCCGAAGTTTGCAATTTCATTACATTTTCGAATGGTTCCCAGTGCAGGGCAATTGCACATCAGAAGCTTGAACTTCCTGGGGTTCAGGCAATCCTTACCTATGAACTTCGGGGGTAGGGGGAGGGTGGTAATGGGGGGACAGTCCCCAGCACATCTTTGGGGTAGCCCCCAGACATACTGCACTGGAGCTGGGAAGTTACAGGTATATCTTTCAATAAGATCATCTCTCATTCTTCTAAACTCCAATGAGTATAGGGCCAGCCTGCTCAACCTTTCCTCATAAGACAACTCCTTCTCCCAGCAGTCAGCCTAGTGAACTTTCTCTGAGCTGCCTCCATTGCAAGTATATCCCTCCTTAAGTAAGGAGACCAAAACTGTACACAGTACTCTAGATGCGGTCTCACCAATGCCATGCACAGCTGCAGCAGTATTTCCCTGCTTTTATACTCTGTCCCCCATATAATAAAAGCCAAAATTCCATTCGCCTTCCTAATTACTTGCTGTGCCTGTATACTAAGGCTTTGTAATTCATGTACAAGGACACCAGGTCCCTCAGTACCGCAGCATTCTACGCTCTCTTTATATTTAGATCAGGTCTGTCCAACCAGTGGCCCATGGTCTGGATTCTGACCCCCAAAGCCATTCTCTGTGGCCCCTGGAGCCAGTTTTCTCAATGCCAGTCAGACAGGTAAGAAGAGTGGAAGATTCTGCAAGGAGCTGCTCCTCCAATCACAGGCCACTCATCTTCAATATTGGCTGCTGATAGACTCATTAGTGAGCCTATCAGCAGTAAATGTGGGAGAGAAGCAGCCTGTGATTGGAGGAGCAGCAAATACCAGTGACGGTGAGTTTTCTGGGGAGAAAGAGGTTTTCTTTTGGGATGGAGCAGAATGCTGGAGTCTGGGGGCAGTGGCGGTAGATGAGACTGCCGGGGATCCTGGAGAGGAGAGGATGACTAAGAGCCTGAGTGAGACGCCGTGGAGCTCGGCATCAGAGGAGATGGGTGCGGGGGAGACTGGCTGGCGTGTGTGAGAAATTGAGTGAGTATATGCATGTGTGTGGGAATTAGAGAGTGAGTGAGCGTGTGTATGTGTGGGTGAGAGGGTGAGAGTGAGTGAGTGAGTGAATGAGTGTGTGGTTATATGTGTATATGTGTGTGTTTGTTTGGGAGTTAATGAGTGAGTGAGTGTGTGTGGGTGAGAGGATGAGTTAGTGGGAGTTAGAGAGTGAGTGAGCGTGTGTGTTTGTTTGGGAGTTAGAGAGTGAGTGTGTGTGTGTTTCTGTGTGTGTTTGGGAGTTAGAGAGTGAATACGTGTGTGTGTTTAGGAGTTAGAGAGTAAGTGTGTGTGTGTGTTTGGGAGTTAGAAAGTGAGTGTGTGTGTTTGGGAGTTAGAGAGTGAGCGTGTGTGTGTGTGGGTTTGGCAGTTAGAGAGTGTGTGTGTGTGTGTGTGTTTGGGAGTTAGGGAGTGAGTGTGTGTGTGTATGTGTGTGAGAGTTAGAGAATGGGTGTGTGTGTTTGGGAGTTAGGGAGTGAGTGTGTGTGTATGTGTGTGAGAGTTAGAGAATGGGTGTGTGTGTGTGGGGGTTAGAGTGAGTGTGTGTGTGCGTTTGGGAGTTAGGGAGTGAATACATGTGTGTGTTTGGGAGTTAGAGAGTGATGTGTTTGGGAGTTAAAGAGTGAGTGTGTGTGTGTTTCTGTGTGTGTTTGGGAGTTAGAGAGTGAATATGTGTGTGTGTTTAGAAGTTAGAGAGTAAGTGTGTGTGTGTGTGTTTGGGAGTTAGAGAGTAAGTGTGTGTGTGTGTTTGGCAGTTAGAAAGTGAGTGTGTGTGTGTGTTTGGGAGTTAGAGAGTGCGTGTGTGTGTGGGTTTGGGAGTTAGAGAGTGCGTGTGTGTGTGGGTTTGGGAGTTAGAGAGTACGTGTGTGTGTGGGTTTTGGAGTTAGAGAGTGAGTGTGTGTGTGGGTTTGGGAGTTAGAGAGTGTGTGTGTATGTGTGAGGGAGTTAGAGAATGGGTGTGTGTGTTTGGGAGGTAGGGAATGAGTGTGTGTGTATGTGTGTGAGAGTTAGAGAATGGGTGTGTGTGTTTGGGAGTTAGGGAGTGAGTGTGTGTGTATGTGTGTGAGAGTTAGAGAATGGGTGTGTGTGTGTGGGAGTTAGAGTGTGTGTGTGTGTGCGTTTGGGCGTGAATACATGTGTGTGTTTGGGAGTTAGAGAGTGATGTGTTTGGGAGTTAGAGAGTGAGTGTGTGTGTGTTTGGGAGTTAGAAAGTGAGTGTGTGTGTGTGTTTGGGAGTTAGAGAGTGAGTGTGTGTGTTTGGGAGTTAGAGAGTGAGTGTTTGGGAGGTAGAGAGTGAGTGTGTGTGTGTGTTTGGGAGTTAGAGAGTGCGTGTGTGTGTGGGTTTGGGAGTTAGAGAGTGCGTGTGTGTGTGGGTTTGGGAGTTAGAGAGTATGTGTGTGTGTGGGTTTGGGAGTTAGAAAGTGCGTGTGTGTGTGGGTTTGGGAGTTAGAGAGTGTGTGTGTATGTGTGAGGGAGTTAGAGAATGGGTGTGTGTGTTTGGGAGGTAGGGAATGAGTGTGTGTGTATGTGTGTGAGAGTTAGAGAATGGGTGTGTGTGTTTGGGAGTTAGGGAGTGAGTGTGTGTGTATGTGTGTGAGAGTTAGAGAATGGGTGTGTGTGTGTGGGAGTTAGAGTGAGTGTGTGTGTGTGCGTTTGGGCGTGAATACATGTGTGTGTTTGGGAGTTAGAGAGTGATGTGTTTGGGAGTTAGAGAGTGAGTGTGTGTGTGTTTGGGAGTTAGAGAGTGAGTGTGTGTGTGTTTGGGAGTTAGAAAGTGAGTGTGTGTGTGTGTTTGGGAGTTAGAGAGTGAGTGTTTGGGAGGTAGAGAGTGAGTGTGTGTGTGTGTTTGGGAGTTAGAGAGTGAGTGTGTGTGTATGTATGTGAGAGTTAAAGAATGGGTGTGTGTGTGTGGGAGTTAGAGTGAGTGTGTGTGTGTGTGTTTGGGAGTTAGAGAGTGTGTGTGTATGGGTGTTATAGAGTGTGTGTGTGTGTAAGGGTGTTACAGAGTGTGTGTGTGCTTGGGAGTTAGAGAGTGTGTGTGTGTGTGTGGGAGTTAGAGAGTGTGTGTGTATGTGGGAGTTAGAGAGTGTGTGTGTGTGGGAGTTAAAGAGTGTGTGTGTGTGTGGGAGTTAGAGAGTGTGTGTGTGTGGGAGTTAGACAGTGCGTGTGCGTGTGTGTGTGTGTGTGGGAGTTAGAGAGTGTGTGTGTGTGGGAGTTAGAGAGAGTGTGTGTGTGTGGGAGTTAGAGAGAGAGTGTGTGTGTGTGGGAGTTAGAGAAAGTGTGTGTGTGCTTGGGAGTTAGAGAGTGTGTGTGTGTGTGGGAGTTAGAGAGAGTGTGTGTGTGCTTGGGAGTTAGAGAGTGTGTGTGTGCTTGGGAGTTAGAGAGTGTGTGTGTGTGGGAGTTGGAGAGTGTGTGTGTGTGTGTGGGAGTTAGAGTGTGTGTGTGTGTGTGGGAGTTAGAGAGTGTGTGTGTGTGTGTGGGAGTTAGAGAGTGTGTGTGTGTGTGTGTGTGGGAGTTAGAGAGTGTGTGTGTGTGTGTGTGGGAGTTAGAGAGTGTGTGTGTGTGTGTGGGAGTTAGAGAGTGTGTGTGTGTGTGTGGGAGTTAGAGAGTGTGTGTGTGTGTGTGTGTGGGAGTTAGACAGTGTGTGTGTGTGTGTGTGTGTGGGAGTTAGACAGTGTGTGTGTGTGTGTGTGTGGGAGTTAGAGAGTGTGTGCGTGTGTGTGTGTGGGAGTTAGAGAGTGTGTGTGTGTGTGTGGGAGTTAGAGTGTGTGCATGTGTGTGTGTGTATATGGGAGTTAGAGAGTGTGTGTGTGGGAGTTAGAGAGTAAGTGTGTGTGTGGGAGTTAGAGAGTGTGTGTGTGTGTGTGTGTGTGTGGGAGTTAGAGTGTGTGCATGTGTGTGTGTGTATATGGGAGTTAGAGAGTGTGTGTGTGGGAGTTAGAGTGTGTGTGTGTGTGTGTGTGGGAGTTAGAGAGTGAGTGTGTGTGTATGTATGTGAGAGTTAAAGAATGGGTGTGTGTGTGTGGGAGTTAAGAGTGAGTGTGTGTGTGTGTGTGTGTTTGGGAGTTAGAGAGTGTGTGTATGGGTGTTATAGAGTGTGTGTGTGTGTGAGTTAGAGAGTGTGTGTGTATGTGGGAGTTAGAGAGTGTGTGTGTGTGGGAGTTAAAGAGTGTGTGTGTGTGTGGGAGTTAGACAGTGCGTGTGCGTGTGTGTGTGTGTGGGAGTTAGAGTGTGTGCATGTGTGTGTGTGTATATGGGAGTTAGAGAGTGTGTGTGTGGGGGTTAGAGAGTGTGTGTGTGTGTGTGTGGGAGTTAGAGAGTGAGTGTGTGTGTATGTATGTGAGAGTTAAAGAATGGGTGTGTGTGTGTGGGAGTTAAGAGTGAGTGTGTGTGTGTGTGTGTTTGGGAGTTAGAGAGTGTGTGTATGGGTGTTATAGAGTGTGTGTGTGTGTGAGTTAGAGAGTGTGTGTGTGTATGTGGGAGTTAGAGAGTGTGTGTGTGTGGGAGTTAAAGAGTGTGTGTGTGTGTGGGAGTTAGACAGTGCGTGTGCGTGTGTGTGTGTGTGTGGGAGTTAGAGAGTGTGTGTGTGTGGGAGTTAGAGAGAGTGTGTGTGTGTGGGAGTTAGAGAGAGTGTGTGTGTGTGGGAGTTAGAGAGAGTGTGTGTGTGTGGGAGTTAGAGAGAATGTGTGTGTGCTTGGGAGTTAGAGAGTGTGTGTGTGTGTGGGAGTTAGAGAGTGTGTGTGTGCTTGGGAGTTAGAGAGTGTGTGTGTGTGGGAGTTGGAGAGTGTGTGTGTGTGTGGGAGTTGGAGAGTGTGTGTGTGTGTGTGGGAGTTGGAGAGTGTGTGTGTGTGTGGGAGTTGGAGAGTGTGTGTGTGTGTGTGTGTGGGAGTTGGAGAGTGTGTGTGTGTGTGTGGGAGTTAGAGAGTGTGTGTGTGTGTGTGTGTGGGAGTTAGAGTGTGTGCATGTGTGTGTGTGTATATGGGAGTTAGAGAGTGTGTGTGTGGGAGTTAGAGAGTGAGTGTGTGTGTATGTATGTGAGAGTTAAAGAATGGGTGTGTGTGTGTGGGAGTTAAGAGTGAGTGTGTGTGTGTGTGTGTGTTTGGGAGTTAGAGAGTGTGTGTATGGGTGTTATAGAGTGTGTGTGTGTGTGAGTTAGAGAGTGTGTGTGTATGTGGGAGTTAGAGAGTGTGTGTGTGTGGGAGTTAAAGAGTGTGTGTGTGTGTGGGAGTTAGACAGTGCGTGTGCGTGTGTGTGTGTGTGGGAGTTAGAGTGTGTGCATGTGTGTGTGTGTATATGGGAGTTAGAGAGTGTGTGTGTGGGGGTTAGAGAGTGTGTGTGTGTGTGTGTGGGAGTTAGAGAGTGAGTGTGTGTGTATGTATGTGAGAGTTAAAGAATGGGTGTGTGTGTGTGGGAGTTAAGAGTGAGTGTGTGTGTGTGTGTGTTTGGGAGTTAGAGAGTGTGTGTATGGGTGTTATAGAGTGTGTGTGTGTGTGAGTTAGAGAGTGTGTGTGTGTATGTGGGAGTTAGAGAGTGTGTGTGTGTGGGAGTTAAAGAGTGTGTGTGTGTGTGGGAGTTAGACAGTGCGTGTGCGTGTGTGTGTGTGTGTGGGAGTTAGAGAGTGTGTGTGTGTGGGAGTTAGAGAGAGTGTGTGTGTGTGGGAGTTAGAGAGAGTGTGTGTGTGTGGGAGTTAGAGAGAGTGTGTGTGTGTGGGAGTTAGAGAGAATGTGTGTGTGCTTGGGAGTTAGAGAGTGTGTGTGTGTGTGTGGGAGTTAGAGAGAGTGTGTGTGTGTGGGAGTTAGAGAGTGTGTGTGTGCTTGGGAGTTAGAGAGTGTGTGTGTGTGGGAGTTGGAGAGTGTGTGTGTGTGTGGGAGTTGGAGAGTGTGTGTGTGTGTGTGGGAGTTGGAGAGTGTGTGTGTGTGTGGGAGTTGGAGAGTGTGTGTGTGTGTGTGTGGGAGTTGGAGAGTGTGTGTGTGTGTGTGGGAGTTAGAGAGTGTGTGTGTGTGTGTGTGTGTGTGTGGGAGTTAGAGTGTGTGCATGTGTGTGTGTGTATATGGGAGTTAGAGAGTGTGTGTGTGGGAGTTAGAGAGTATGTGTGTGCGTGTGTGGGAGTTAGAGAGTGTGTGTGTGTGTGTGTGGGAGTTAGAGAGTACGTGTGTGTGTGTGGGGGAGTTAGAGAGTGTGTGCATGTGTGTGTGTGTGTGGGAGTTAGAGAGTGTGTGTGTGTATGGGAGTTGGAGAGTGTGTGTGTGTGTGTGTGTATGGGAGTTAGAGAGTGTGTGTGTGTGTGTATGGGAGTTAGACAGTGCGTGCATGTGTGTGTATGTGTATGGGTGTTACAGGATGTGTGTGTGTGTGTGTGGGATTTAGAGAGTGTGTGTGTGCGTGTATGTGTCTGGGAGTTAGAGAATGTGTGCATGTGTGTGAGAGAGTGAGGGTGGAATTGTCCGAGATTCGCACAAAGTGCAGTCGTGGGTGGGATAAAGTTATTTTCCTGCCGGCCACAATAGCGGGTCTTGGTGCCGTATTGTCCTATCCCACCTCATTAACTATGCAGCCACAGGAAACTCGCCATCTCACAGCCGGGTAGCCTCTGATTTGCCTGCCATGCTGTTACCTCGCTGTTACCTCACGCAGGGCACCCCATTTAAACTGCAGCCACGCACACAGTTCTCAATGTTTGCAGCCCAGGACTTGCCTGGTGAAGACACAGCCCCAAAACCAAGAAGACTGCAGCCCCTGATTCAGTGACGCATCCCTGGGACGCCTTCAGAACACTGTTGGAGCCCGCCGTTATGTCCTCTATGCCGGCTTGGCCAAAAGAGGCCCATCAGTCTCCCCACTCTGGCTTGGGAGGCAGTGGCAGAGGTGGTCAATGCCAATGCTGCACACAAGAGGTCGGCCATCTAGTGCAGAAAAAGGATGATTAATCTCATCCGTGCCGTCAGGGTAAGGCACCCATCTCATCACTCTAAACTCACACACTCACAAGGCCATCACATATTCACTGGCACCTCACTCACTGCCAACTTAAAGGATATCTGTATTCACTCTCTCACGCACACCCTCACATCTCCATCTGGCTTCATCTCCTCTGGAGACTGCCTCCTCAACCCACATCATCTTGAGGCCACTTGCACAGATCAACATGTGCCCCCACACACACCCTGGGATACCCTCCTTCCCCAGTACAGCCCTCACCCTGCAGTCTCTTCCCTTGCCTGAAGCCACTTCTCCTCCTTCCCCAAGCAAGCCCTAGCCCTGCAGCCATTGAAAAGCCACCTCACCTTATGGCTGGTCTGGTAGATAGAGACCTGCCTGTGAGCCCCCTTAAAAGCGATGTGTTGCTGCCTGTGAAGCCTGGCGCTGATGACCATGAGTGCTGCCCAAAGCAAGGTAGACAAACAAACCTCAAAATCCCGAGTGAAGTGCAGCTCACCAGGTGCACGTCGCTTATGTTCAGTTGTGTAACACATCAGTGTGCAAACACGCCGACGTGCCCGGATGATCCAACATGGGGGAATGATTCCAGCGAGCAGGGCTTATAATGAGATGCTAAAGTATTTAAATTAGGTTCCCGATGTGTGGCAGCCATTGACAGGTGGTGCGGACAATCGCAAACTGGTTTCCCGACAGCGTGAAACCGATTTTTGGCTTTTTCGCCATATTGTTCCTCTCCCCCCCGCCCACATGACACCTGATACCAATGGGGCCAGAAGGTTTGTGTGTGTGTGTGTGTGTGTGTGTGCGTGTGTGTGCATGTGCGCATTAGAGACTGAGGGAGACTGTGAGACTGTGTGCGTGTGTGCATGTGTGTGCGCATGTGTGTGTGTGTGCGTGTGTGCATTAGAGACTGAGGGATTGAGTGTATGTGGGTAAAATTTTCACATTGGCGGGCCCACGAGTGGCCGGGGAACAAACCGCTGACTGTGATCGGCCCCTGAGCACACTGGTTGGCCAATTAATGTGAAAGTTGCACTGAAAGGCTCAGCGCTGATGGGATGGAGGCGGGAGGAGGGCGAGCGCTGAAATCAACGCGGGTGTGGGGGAGCGCGGAAGGAAAGCTCCCTGAAGGCAGAGAGCTGCCTCAGGGATCTGACGAATTTAAAATCAATAAAAACAGAATTTAAAACCCGGAAAAAATGTCCACGCCTCAGAATGAGTCACCTCAACATACGGACGCTGAAAATTCTGTCCAAACATTTCAATCTTCTTTTAAATTAATCTCAGATTCTGAAATCAGCCCCTTGAGTGAGGAAATAAAAGGAATTGTGGGCCCCCAAGTAAAAAGCTTGGACAAGCCTAATGTAGATAACATTCTGCTTTGCTATTTTTTCCAGCACAGTGGACAAGTTTGCATTTTCCCACATTCCACTGCACCTGCCAAGTTTTTGCCCACTGCCTTAACCTATTGAAATCCCTTTGCAGACACTTTATGTCATCCTCGCAACTTGTCTTCCTACCTATCTTTGTATCGTCAGCAAGTTTGGCTACAATGAACTTTGTTCCTTCATCCAAATTGGAGACTTGCATATCCTAGATTAATGTTACTTGATTTCTATCTGTCTGGAACTGAGGATGTCACAAGTTACAGCCATGGCGGGGTCAATATCAACTCCCTTCTGGCCCCGTGACAGGTGGATGGTGGAGGGGCTGGGGGGTGTGGGGGGGTGGAAGTGAAAACTAAAAATCTCAAATCGTGGTGTCAACCTGTTGCATACATGCTTGCCGCCATTTTTCTGCAGTGGTTTGTGAGGCACGACTGAGTCCTACCTTGGAGAGACGGACACGTGATGATAATATTTAAATTAGGTTCCAACAGTGCTGTTCCCAAGGCTTGGGACACCTGGCAGCGAACTGGAAACAGGAGCAGCCAGATGCAGAAGATAAGAGTCTGGACTCCACTCGTAATGAGCCAGGAAAAGCAGGAAGGCTCCCTCTCATCCCAGAAGGAAACCTTCTGCTGATTGTGTTCTGTCTTCACTGCTGCCACCCCCAGCTACCACCAGGGTCCTGCTCATTCCCTCCTTCTTGATTGTTGGCTCTGACCCACCCCCCAGCCCACCCCACACCAAATACTGATCTTTCCAAATCACCATCCTGGCTGCTTCTCAAGCAGGGAACAAAAGAAATCAGGTCCTGTCCTTAAATTCATTAAGGCATCTGCATCACCGAGATTTCTGGATTTTCACCCTTCCCCCATCATAATAGCACGCCCACCCCCACTCCCCATATGTATCAGGACCAGTATCTCCTGAATTCTATACTTTTCTATATTTGTTGTCTTGTCACCACTTTTGCTGTCTAGTAATTAAAACACTGCAATTTTAGCACATATCCCATTGCATGGTTGAGACTCATGCTGAGTTTAACTCTGCCTTCAGTTAGTTCCTGCTGCCTCCTGTTGTGTCACTTTCCCAGCAAGGAAGAGGGAAGCGTACGAGTGAGTGTTATGCAATCTGTTTAGGTGATGTGGCTGTCATGGTTGAGTAGCTGCCAATGTTTGCAAGTTGTGAGATGTGGGTTTGAGGCTTGCAACAGTGCCAAGTGTGCAAGGGTGAGGTGGAGCATATGACTGTTAGGTATGAGTCTTGATAGATAGAAATTGCTGGTAGGTGAGTGATGCGGGTGTGGTGATTTAAACAGTGGTTGAACCTAGTGGTGCAGTTGGTAGGATGTGACACTTGACGATGCATTCACTGACCTTGACAACTCATATGAGATCATTAAACATCTTTCCGGCACTGCGTCTAGGTCCTTGGGTGTTATCCCCCTGGCATTGACCTTTCTGCTCCCATTGCCTTCTCATCATGTGTCTGGAAGTCCTGCAGCTCCGCTGAGGGGACAGAACATTTCTCCTTTCCATCTCCTTCTCCAAGACCTCAAATGCGGCATCTGAAAACCTGGGGACCTGCTCTCACCCCGGTCAGCTCTTCTGGGTCAGATTCAGTTGCAGTTGCTGCAGCTGCACCCCCTGCACTCCCATTTGAAGAGGTGCTGGCTATCTTTAAACAGTACAGGTTAACATTAAGGTGTGTAGGCTAAGGAATGTAGGCTAACTTTAAGGCGAGCAAATACTTACGAGATTCAGTCCCCTGCTGATGCAACAGCCAATGAACCGAATGCAAGGTGTGGCTGTACGTAGAAGTGATTAGAATTAGCATTCCATTCAACAGACACAGGTTAAGCGCACATCGTGTTTAGTGAGCGAACTGATCGTATCTAGAAAGTTTAATTTTGAGTTGGAAGAAGAGGAGGGAGACCTGGAAATTGGGGGTGGAACTTTACGGCCCCTCCGGCTGGCGGGATCTTCTGGTCCTGGCGAAGTCGATGGACTTTAGAACGCCTCACCGAATTTTCCAGCCACGCTCCCACCACAACGTACCCGTAAAAATTCCGCTATGGGAGCCAGCAAAACTACCACTCACAATGGCAATGCTTGGGTGTCAAGCAGCTCACTGCAACAGGAAAATAAACCTGCCAGATTTTGCTAAGGCTAATGGCTGTTAAGATCCAATAGAATTGGAAATTTTATTTTGGGATCGGAAACAGCTGCGCGAGACCTCCATAGCTGAAATGGGCGAACCACTTTGATTTTAGGCAAAAGAATGACTTGTCCTAGAATGATATGGTAGATGCTTCTGCCATTATTAGATAGCATCTTCTCTGACACATCTGCTTGTCCTTTCCTAGGATTAGACCCTGAATAGCTGCTTTTAAATTACGCAAGATGCATTCTAGCAGTACCTGCCACCACTGCACTGTCAGCATCCCATCCTTAACTGGGTCTTTCTCCTATTAGCCTTGGGAACTACTAACACATTTATTTTTGGATTGCAGCTGACTGCATGAGATCCATGCTTTGGGAACTGGCACCACCAGCGTGCATTACTAAGACAGTTACATAAGTACATCGGAACAAGAGAAGGCCTTTCAGCCCCTCCAGTGCGTTCTATCATTCAATAAGACTGTGGCTCATCTGGATCTTAATTTGATTTACCCGCTCTGGTTGTATATACCTTACCTAACAAAAATCTATCAACACAAGAACAAAGTACTGTACATACTGGAAATCTGCCAAAAAACCTTATCAATTTTCAATTGACCTGGCCTCAACAGCTTCTTGGGGGAATAAGAATTCCACATTTCCACTACCATTTGTGTGATGATGTGCTTCCTGACATTACCCCTGAATGGTCTAGCTCAAACTTTAATGCTATGCTCTCTTGTTCTGGATTCCCCACCAGAGGAAATATCTTCTCTATCAAATTCTTAAATCTCACACCTTAACAGAATAACCCTTAATCTTCTATACTCAAGGGAACATAAGCTTCTGATCATGCAACCTGGCCCTATAACAGGTATAATTTTTGTGAATCTGCACTGCACTCCCTCTAAAGGCACTCCTGAGGTGCGGTGCCCAGAATTGAACACAGTACACGAGATGCGGTTTAACTAGAGTTTTATACAATTGTAGCATAACTTCCATCCCTTATGAATAACACCCTATGTAATGCTGATGACAATATAAGGCACAGGGCAGAATTTATTCTGAGGTCTTGTGTGTAAACATTGCTTGGTGAAAAATTGTAGATGAGTCACCTGCGATTCTTCATCAATGTTGGAGTTTGCAGGCAATGCACCTATGGCTTTCTGGCTGGCCTGTTAGACAGGCCTCATTTGTTCTCACTGACTTCATTTAAATATCAGGTGGAATTTTGTGCCCTACCTTGTGGCGAGTTTGGTGGTTGGGTGCTGTTTAATCAGGTGGGAGGGTGGCAGGTGTGGTACCCACCATCTTTCTGTCTCCACCCTGATTAAGTCCATGGTGGCAAGGCCTGTGGATGGCCTTCCCACCCCGCTGCCAATAGAGGCCCTTAAGCAAGCAATTAATACCCACCTAATGGCCTCATCCCACTGCCACTAGTATTAACCCAGCAGCAGGTGGGGAGCTCGCCATGTGAGGAGCATGACAAGCAAACCTATTCAGGGTTGCTTGCAAACTCCTAATGGGGTGGGGTTGGTGGGGGGGCGTCAGTCGGGGGGCACGGGTTGGCTCCCTCATTCAAAGGTACGAGTGCTCAGTTCCTGATGGAGGAATCCAGCATTGGGAAGGGTGGGCCTGCTGAGAGCCAGCCCCCTGCTCTTGCTGCCGAGCTCCCTACCCCTTCTCACCATCACTCAGCTCTGGCCTGGGATCCAGCAATGACGCTAGGCCTCAGGTGTATGTTGGACTGGCAGCAGCCACTGCTGCCCTGGTGGTCTTGTCGTTTAATAGAGCTGCCAGCCCTTGATTGATTCTCAGCCCTTGGTAGGCAAGATTTCCACCCCTCTGGGTCCGTGATCCCAGGAGAAGGCCCACTGCTAGCCTGTAAAGTGCCTGAGTAGAACAAGATGTGGCGGGCCTTCCCAAAAAGAGGCAATGCAGGGCTCTCGCCAGTTCTCCAGCCAGCACCCGAGACCCCCATTGTCTCCACAAGCCACCGCCCATTAAGTTGAGTTCAAATTCATTCTATTGCCAATTTCCATTCACTCAGAATGGGATCACACTGTGTGAACCCTTTACCAACCTGGGCTGATCCTGAGGCATTTATTGTCATTTTCCCATTTTTAAAGTACACTTTTAGTGCTTTTTTTTTTACTAACTTCTTTTGGGTAAGCCTATAGGGCTCAGAAGCTGTCTGTGAACCCACAGCCAACATTGACAGCCCACTTCCACCCATCCATTGCCTGAGGGTTTGCTGCTCCAGCTCCTGCTGTTGATGAGAAAAATATTTTTGATTTAAAAAAAATTTACAGAATATATTTTGTCATGATGGTATACAATGTTTACGTGAATCCTAAAATAGCTGAACATTTATTGTTGGTTAATTCATCAGACTGCAATTGAAATACATTATAACCTCTCCTTTCTGGAGTGCGTTTCTAGATTTTGGAATTTTCTGGATTATAGAATAACGTTAAGATGCCTAACACAAGCGTGAGAACCGGATATAAAGATGTACCTGGGACATAAACCGGTGGCAAAACATTAGAAAGCACTAATAAAAATGGTTTATTTATCCAAATACTGTTTTTCATGTTTTCAAAGTACTGGACTGTACTAAAATGATGCTGATGATGTTGAATGAACAGATGATTTCATGTACCCAGAAATAACACTACTAATAGCTCCATTATTTGCTAAACACTCAATTTAAAAAACTGTGAACAATTTCTTTTCCCAGAAAGATTGGCAATGTACTACCAGTATGAAAGGTTTTGATTTTTAATTTTAATTCCGACCTAACTGGCCCTATTTTTCTTCCTCCATCATTTAATTGGACTTTCTCTCCTGCAGTCTTCCCACTGAAACAGCCAAAGGCTGTTACTCTTATCTTCAGTTGAATCAAGACCATTACAATAACATTGAAGGCCACCATATTAACTATTTTGCAATTTGTTGTTGCGTCTGTGAGTTGTGGGAGCATGCTCAAAAAAATTCCAGACCACTATGTTTCTGGATTTTGGACTTCCGGGCTAGAGAGGTTGCAGCGTATTGACAAGGCTTCAGGAGAACTGACAGAACTGACAAATGGATAGGACATGATAAAGGAGATATTGGAATACAAATTTTCACAAGAACTCGTGACAACCTTGAAATGCAAGGTGTGGAGTTCCACGTTGGTCAACAAATGAAGATGGATGAGAAAGGGTTAAATGTGCCCGTTTCATGCTTGAGATGGAACAAGTACAAAAAAGGCAAGATCAGCACGCACCAGGACCAAATATATCACATTCCCCATTATGCCACCAATCACAGCTGCAGATCTTGGATACGCACCTGGTAATTACTATATGAGAATTGGCTCCACAGAACTTAACCATACAGATGGCATTGGAAGTAGCAATCACCTCTTTTTATAACTTCTCCTCCTCTGACTCCTTCCAGGCCAACTATAGCATCAGTCATAGTGCTGCCCGCAGATCAAATGGGTGATTGATGTGTTGACAAACACTTCCATCTTCTTTTCCACTAAATGGCACAAGTAGCACAGCACTGCTGCTGTCAAATGCATTTCCCGTGGTGGCCATTGACTCCAGTCATATGACCATCTAGGCATTAGGAGTCTAGATTTCCTTGATGTTTTCAATGCATTAATAACGTTTAAACACCATTGAAAACCTGCTGAGCAAGGAAAATGGGATGCAAGATTTTTTTTTTCCATCTAATGTGTGCCTTTAGCTTCCCTCAAGTTCGCTGTGGTTTATGAGCCCTCTCATGATCTGTCCACCCAGTCCTCATTTCCATATGTTACAGGGAGCAGTTTAGTCTGCTAATGCACTCTAGGTAAGTTAGTCTGAGATAAATGAGTTACATTAACTGTCAGGAGCAGCCACTTGTAGAAATGAGGTATTTTGCACTTGAACTGGAGGCTTTAAGCACTTATTTCTGCAACTTGGACACACCTTTGGACTTTTAAAATAAGTTATCCATTAAGATTGCTGCCCTTGTTTCTGACTATACGTCAGGCAGGGTCACAGCCAGACCATTCCTTACTGACTGCTGCAAGAGGAGTCAAAGAATAGGTCATCTTGGAAGTCTTCTCTGTGTAACTCAATCTACTTTTCATTTCATTGTCTGATCTCCCCATTTGCAAATAAGATGACATCTTATCAGCTCCTAAATTAGTGGAATTTTCAGAAGGTAATTTGATTTTCTCCAGGATAGAAATCTGTGGCAACAACTGAAATGGAACCTTTCCCAGGGCTTCAGTAAGATTAATGTTAAGCCACACCTGGCTTTATATGGATGTACTTGTGATTGCATGGCACTGGTGGTAGGTATCCTCCACCTCTGTGCCACACAGATGTAAGCAGCAATGTTTTAAGAGGATAGCCATTGTCATCCAGTATCCATCCATGAAGTTGTTTGGATGGCTTGAAAAGTGGAAGCACCTGCGACTATCTCTGGATGTAAGGGTTGTGACAGTTTCCTGGAAGCCGCACATGCACCTGCAGGATTATTTTGCAGTGATCACGTACTAGGGCAGGGATTTTCCGGCCCCGTTGAGGGTGGGACCCCCATGGATGAGGCAGTGCCCCAGCCAGAAGCCCATTGACTTGCGGCGGGACCGGAAAATCCGGGCGGCGGGCGGGTGCGGAAAATCCTGCCCTAGGCGTACATTCAGTGAGTGTAAATCCTTCCTGCTGACGAAGGCTCCAGGCTACTCTATGGGATCCAGTGATGGCACTGGACCGAGCTGGTCTCTCGGCCTGCTGACCGGCCTGACCTATACAAAAGTGCCTGTATTGGTCTGTCCCCTGGGATAAGACATTTGTGACCAGCTTGATGCAGTGAAGGCTTGCTGACTGGGAGATCCCACCGATGTCTCCAGAGGATCCCTGGAATGATTCTAAGGTGTAAAAGCTGAGGGTAATAAATAACCACCAGATCCAACTGGCCTCAAATCCTCCTCCAGCACTGTACCCAGCTCGGATACGACCTGCATGGAGATCCACAATCTTTGTGGGCACTGATACTCTAATTACATGTAGCTGAGTCTTTAAAGGCAGGGTTATGACTTCTGTGACTGTGGCTGTTGTCACCCTCCTCTTCCCTGTTCCCTGCTACCCTCCTGAGTGTTGCAACTCACCTAGGCTCCTTTGACAGCACCTTCTAAACACACGATCTCTACCACCTAGAAGGACAAGGGTAGCAGATGCATGGGAACACCACCACCTGCAAGTTCCCCTCTAAGACACACACCATCCTGACTTGGAAATGTATCGCCTTTCCTTCACTGTCGCTGGGTCAAAATCCTGGAACTCCCTCCCTAACAGCACTCTGGGTGTACCTACACTACATGGACTGCAGTGGTTCAAGAAAGCAGCTCACCATCACCTTCTCAAGGGCAAGTAGGGATGGGCAATAAATGCTGGCCCAGCCAGAGATGCCCACAACCTGTGAAAGGATAAAAAAAAGTTCTGCTCCCAATGCCAGCCAGCACCTATGCCTCTATGTCTCTCAATCCCCCCACTCACTGAAGGAGTCAACATCTGAGTCAATGAGACCCATTGCTAATTGTTTTTCTCATGTCTGAAAGCCTCTGAACCCTTGGAGCTCTGCGAACATGAGGTGCACCCCAGAGAGATTCTTCCAATTATCTGTCTTCAATGTGTGCCCCCACCTGGCAATGCCTCCAGGTTCTCTCTCCTGTGTTTTAATGCCTGTCTCCATTCCTTCTTTAAAACACCGTCACCCTCAATGGCTTAGAGTTCCAGCCACCACTGCCACTGGGCTCTTACCTCCTTATAGCTGGTGAATCACTGAAGCTCCATGGAGCTTGTGTGCCCCCGATGAAATTTTAAAAACACTTCAAACTTGCGGTTAGCTGTCTTCTCAATGGCTGAATTGCTTGCCTGCCGCCACTACCCACACTCCTGACCTCGCTGCTCAACTGCCTACAGAAAAACTGGCTGAAGGTGAAACACGGAGTTTGTCATGTCATGTTCCCCCACCATTTTACTGGCCCCCTCCTCCAATCCTGTCACTCTGGGGCGAGTAAAATTCTGCCCAACTCTTCTGCATCCATAATTGTATGGCTACCACTGGAAAAACATAGAACTCATCTATGACCATTAGCACAGGATCAGGTAGGTTAATGGCTTTTTCCAAGGCAGCAGTCACAATATTTTACTTGAAGGCAAATCACTCTGCATCCATTGTTTGATGCGAAAGAAGAATGGAATGTTGGTTCCTAGGAGACCAAGGATGTGCTCTTGAACCCTGGCTCAAAACAGATCTATGACAACATCTTGAAGCAACATTTCAGATACCTTGACAGATCAAGATGCATCCTACAGAATCGCATGGCTAAAGTCTGCAGGATAATGGTAATCTGCTGCATACTGCACAGTTTTCCCATTCAGTGTGGTGTAGTACCCTGTGGAGGAAGGCAATTAACTGCTGCAGAAAGATCGCCAAGAGAAGTATGAGAAACCAAATAATCCTGTTGCTACATTGTTTTGCTGGTTGCTAGAGCTGTACAGCTCTCAAAATGAAACTACTTCTAAAATTCTTGCCAACTACTACATAAACAGTCCTCTCTCCATCTTTACATTTGGTGACTAAATACATGCTCACCTAGATTACGTTCAGCTACATATAAACTCCCAAAGATTCTACTCCTGACATCTGTTGATACATTATCAGCCATCATGGAGCACTCTCTGGAATCAGTTAAGCTATAGTGCAAATAAATTTTATTTCCTTAAATGTTTTGCATATGCACATTATGTTTGTTTTTACTCCAGTGCTTCCCTTGGGAAAATGTATATGATTTTTTTGTGATCTAGAGCATAACCTTCTGCTCCTTCTAGGTGCTTCTCAGTTGAATGGTCTAATTGTTGTGTGCCTGTGAGAGCCTCTTGGACTTGGAATACTTTCAAGAGCTGGGACTGGAGCTGGCCCGGCCACTGACCCTGCTGCCGCTGTCTGACCATGCCAGCTTTCTCTTCCATCCAGCACTGTATTGGTCTGGGTCTCGAGAAACAACACCTTTATCCATACTCATTTTAGCCATTCCTCTACCTGCTTTGATAACTGATTAGTGTGAAATGATTTTGAACAATTTGATCCAGCTTTTAGTGGCAAGGTGCCCACTGGCAAAACTAGTTTTAATTTGAGTGGATAAGGGATATTAGGCTTGCATCTAAAAAATAATATACTTCAGCTGGGAGAGCTTGGCACTGAGTCTGGTACCCACAAATCCATTTCTCGGTGGTAGGAACCTTCATCTCATTGAGGACAAAATTCACTAGGGAAAAAAAAGTGATTAAAAAATGCAAATAAGAATAACAACCAGTGCTGTTAGCTCATTGTCTAGCATTATCAGGGTTGATTTACAAATGATGCTCCCAGCAGGGAGCCTTAGCATGCTCCCCAGAATTTGTTCTCCATGATTGATGGAACATTGTGAGGGAAGTGCATGTGATTCCCTGATATGTGCTTCCAGTGGGCAAGGCTCATTCATAAAACTAGCCCTATTAAAATGTTAGAGAGTGTAGGCTCCTGGTAGATGTTACAACTGGTCTTACTCTTGTAAGTTGAGCCTAGCAATTGTGTTGCATATTATTGTATTGTTGCAAGATGGTTGCTTGATAATAACTTCCTGCTTGAAGAAAATTCCAGGGCTTTGAGGTGTTTCAGATTCAAAATGCTTTTTAGCATTATAGAAAGTGTTCATTATTTAACAAGTGTTACATTAACTTTTCCTTTCCATCTTATTTTGAATAGTGGGGCCATTCAAAACATTCCATACATTCAAAACATTCCATATTGGAGAAGTAAAATGTTAACCTTTGACAGCTAAAGCTGAAAATTCAAATGCTCTTAAAGCAACAGTTATTTTCTTTCCATCATTCATTTAGCTTTAGAATTACTGATAAGGTCATTTAAATGATAGAAAACATATTCATATGGTGCAATTTTGAAAAGGAAATCCAACATTCTCACAGCTTTGTGAGCTCCCTAGTTTTAAGCATTAGGTTTGAGAAATCATTCAGGGCACAGATTAATGGATTCATAAGAAAAGATGATTTAATAAAGACAGACACATGTCAATGATTTGTCTGCCAGGCACTAGGAAACACTTCACCAAACCATTGCTTAACTTATTTCATAACTTTCAAACTCGGCTCAAATGGAAAAGAAAATCGTGCTGGTTGTAAAATGTGCTGCCGATTAATTATCGGCCCCTTCGTGATATTGTCAATGACCAATCAACTCCTTTGTGTCCCGAGGTGGCCAATACTCACTGGATTCAGTTCCTGTTTAATTTAATGCACTTGACTAGTGATGAAGCCCTGAATAAACAAATGTTTAACTTAAAACCATAGCTCTCCACTCTACATCCTCAATACTTTGAAAACAAGATGCAGCACACCAATTCTTAATCAAATGCACTAATTCCCAAGATTGCTTCAGCATCATCATTCTTCCCCACCCCCCAACACTTCAATTTACACAATACTGTAACATAAATTTGCAGCCATTTAACTACAACTTCGTGATTCATCTTTTCTCCTATTCTTTTAAACTTTGATAGCATTCTGCACTATGGACCTTGGCTATCTTTACCAAAGAAATTTCCAATGTACGTAACTCACAAAAATGATAATAGACCATTATTGTTAAAATCATTACTAACCCTCAGTGGCTAAATACACTTGTATGCTTTGTCTATTTTCTGCTGGAACACTTCTTGGCTCACTTTAAGACCAAAAGGTAGACACAGGAATTTGTACTGACCAAAGGGTGTGTCAAATGTCAAAGCAAAGATTCCTCATCAAGATTCACGTCCCAGAAGCCACTTCTGGTATCAAGCTTGCTGAAAAACTTTGCACCTGCCTGTGCTGGTGTGATCTCTTCCAGTGTTGGAATGGGGTAGTGATTCTTCTTTATTGTTTGATTAAGATTCCTTTTCTCTAGGAATTCTCCAACATCCAGCCATTTCATTTAGCTGTATAGCTCTTATGCTTATTGTGTTCTCAAATTCACTGTCATCTTCCAGAATATAGATGTTTTGGTTTATTTTGCTTCTCATTTGCCCTCTTGCTCCATCTCTGATAACTTGTTTATCATCTTCTTCCTTTGTTCTGCACACCTTTTCCCAGTGATTTTACTTTCCACTAGCTCTGCAGTTTGATGCATATGTGAGACATTTCCTTCTGTCTGTGAATTCATGTGGTCCTGCACATCTTTCACTCTGTCTGGTAAACATTCCTTTTTTTGCTGTTTCACTGCATCAACCATGCTGCTGTTTGCTGTTTGGGTAGTCAATGTCGTCATGTGTCTATTCATGGCTTCATGTGGTCTGGCGGTGTCTGCATGCAGCCTGCGATATAGTGAGCTTGTCCTTTGCAATCAATTCTTTTTGTATTTCAGGGTGTGCAGGGTCCCTTATGAGCAGCTTTATCAGTCTTACATCTGTGTCCTTGCATTTAAACTTTCTAGCTGTATTTTTCAATCTTGTTAAGATCTTGTCAACAAGCTCACCTGTTTCCTGCCTCAGGCTTTGAAATTCATGTTGATGGATCTGATGATTTGACTTTGCTGGAGATATGTGCTGAATTTTTCAAAAAATTTGCCTAGGTTTTAGCTGTCATCGTCATTCATCCCACAGCTGTTAAACAAATGTAATCCTTTCTCTCCTGCCCATGAAGGGATGTCACTGACCCTATCCATTTCACTTTTAGAAAGGTATTCAATGTTGGTCTACACTGTTATTTATACTTCTTAAATGCCTCTATGACACCATCAGCTCCCCAGTGCATTTTTTAGCTGTGCATTCAATGCTGTGGCGGGAACCATTTTGTTATCACAGGATGCATTCAGTTTTTCTCTCTCTCTGGCGCTAATTCAGATTTTTTTTTCAACGTAATCCAACATTTAATCCATTTAAAACGCTTGAGTCTTACGCACAGACATCTGCTGCCACCATGTTTTGTTGTGTGATTCCCAGGGGCAGGATCTTCCGGTTGGCGAGCGGGGGCAAGGCCCGCTCGCTGACATGTAAAATGATGCGGGGTGATATCGGGTGGAATTCCCGACGTCACCCCGCGTCATTTCTGTTTTCAGGTCGGCGGGGGCGCAGCCGAGTCGGATGTGCACCCGCCGATCTGTCAGCAGCCTATTGAGGCCATTGAAAAACTAATTAAGGTCATTAATGGACCTGCCCATCCAACCTTAAGGTTGGTGGGCAGGCCGGGAGCCCAGGCGGGCTTGTGAAAAAACATGAAACCTCATCCACCGGTGGGATGAGGTTTTATGAGGGTATTTAAATTTTAATGAAAGGTTTAAATAAAAGTTATGGACATGTCCCAACTCATGTGACAGTGTCACATGAGGGGACATGGCAGTGAAAATTTTTAAACTCCTTTATTAAAGGTTGAAAATCTGAGCTGATCTCTCTGAGGCAGCACTTAGCCTCAGGGAGATCAGTGCGCTATTTCGTGTGCATGCGCAAAAAAGCGCACTCCCAGCTGAGGGAATCCCCACTGCCCGTACAGGGAGCGCATAGCGCTTCCTGGTGGACGTCACACTGGGCGGGCCTTAATTGGCCCGCCCACATAAAATGGTGGCGCGCCCCCAACTGGGGGCGCTGATCGGGAACCTGCCTGCTCACGCCCGCTCCAGCTCCCGCTCCCACTCTTCACCCCCGAGTTGGGGGAAACTTTTGCCTCAAAAGTTTGAAATAATCACACATTTAGACTCAAAATGCTAGAGCTTCATCAAGTGTATTTCTTACAGCTCTCCTTGTGGCTGGTGGACTGATACTTTGTTGCTCAGCAGTTGACCACAGTGCCGCAGTAAAATGTGGCACCCCAGATGTACATTTGCATAACAATTAGTTCATATTTCTTTATGAATAATATAACACTGTCTTTCAAAGTCACTCATTTTCCAGAAGGAACCAGTCAACAAGCAGGAGAGGTCAATTAGAGCCATAGCACTATAGAAAAGTTACAGCACTGAAAGAGGTCATTCATTCCATCGTGTATGCGCCAGCCAAAAATTAAAAATTAAAAAAACAGCTACCCATTTTAATCCCACCTTCCAGTGCCTGGTCCTGTAGCCTTGCAGGTTACAGCACTTTAGGTGCAGCTCCAGGTGCCATTTAACTGAGTTGAGAGTTTCTGCCTCCACCATCAAATCAGACAGTGAATTCCAAGCACCCACCAGCCTCAGGGTGAAGAAGTTTTTTCCTCATGTCCCCTGTAGTTGCCCCCTTTGTATACCATAAGGAGCATGAGGCTAATTGTGACATCTCTACTGTTACCTGGCACAGCACAGAAGGTTAGGTGATTCTAGTACAAAAGCAAAATACTGTGGGTGCTGGAAATCTGAAATTAAACAAAAAAAATGCTGGAAATACTCATCAAATCAGGCAGCATCTGTGGAGAGAAACAAAGTTAACATTTCAGATCAATGACCTTTCATCAGAACAGAAGGGAGAGAGGAACATAAGAATATTCAAGCAAGTTGAATGGGGGGAGGGTGAAGGAAGGACAAAAGGGAAGGTCTGTGTTAGGGGGAGAACAGGAGAGATTAATTAACAAAAGGTTTCATGACGCAAAAGCCAGAGAGAGTGGTAATGTGCATAGTCAAGGGAAAATGGTTGTGTCCAAATGAGGTGTGAATGGCTACCTAGCAGCCATTTGAAGCAACAGGAAGGGATAAAGAAGAAACAAGACAGCAAAAAGAAAACAAAAAAAAAACCACATAGAACAAAATGGAGGCAGAGGATATGATCTAAATTTGTTAAACTCAATGTTGAGTCCAGAAGACTGTAGAGTGCCAAGATGAAAGATGAGCTGCTGTTCCTCGAACCTGCATTGAGCTTCACTGCAACACTGTAGCAGGCCCTGGACAGGAAGGTCAGAGTGGGAGCAAAGTGGAGAATGAAAGTGGCAAGCGACAGGAAGCTCAGGGGCATGCTTGTGGACCGAATGGTGGTGTTCCTCAAAGTGGTCCCCCAGTCTACATTTGGTTTCCCTGATGTAGAGAAGACTACATCGTGAACAGCGAATTCACCAAGGCTCCTTCGACAGCACCTTCCAAATCCACAACCACTACCATCTAGAAGGACAAGGACAGCAGATAGATGGGAACACCATCACCTGGAAGTTCCCCTCCAAGTCACTCAGTATCCTGACTTGGAAATATATCACCATTCCTTTGCTAGGTCAAAATCCTGGAACTCCCTCCCTAACAGCACTGCGGGTGTACCTACACCACATGGGCTGCAGCAGTTCAAGAAGGCAGCTCACCACCACCTTCTCAAGGGCAATTAGGGATGGGCAATAAATGCTGACCCAGCCAGCGAAGCCCACATCCCGTGAATTAATTTTTAAAAATTGAAATGAGTACAAGTAAATTGCTGTTTCACTTGGAAGTGGTGTTTGGGGCCTTGCATGGTGATAAGGGGAGAAGTGAAAAGACGAGTGTTGCATCTCCTGTGCTTGCATGGAAAGGTGCTGTAGGGAAGGGAGAGGGTGTTAGGGTTGACTGAGAAGTGGATCAGGATGTCACGAAGGAAACACTCCCTTCAGAATGCTGAGAGGGGAGAGGAGGGGAAGGTGTGTTAGGTGGAGGCATCACACTGGACCTGGTGAAAGTGGAGGAGGATGATCTGTTGAATATGGAGACTGGTGGGGTGGAAGTGAGGATGCAGGAGCCCTTTGGGGGATTGAGAGCAGAAGCTTGTGAAATGGATCGGATATGGTGGAGGGCCCTGTCATCTACGCTGGGTGGGAATCCTCAGTTGAGGAAAAAGGTATACATATCAGAAACACTTGTGTGGAAGGTTGCATTATCAGAACAGATGTGACAAAGACACAGAGAAACTGGGAGAATGAAATGGAGTCCTACAGTAAGGATGGTGCGAGGAAGTGTACTCAAGGTAACTGTGGGGGTCTATGGGTTTGTAATAAATATTAGTTGATAGCCTATTTCCAGAAAAGGAGACAAAGAAGTCAAGGAAGGGAAGGGAAGAGTTGGAGATGGAATAGGTGAAGGTGAGAGAAGGGTGGATATTGGACACAAAGGGTGGGATCATCCCAGATTTGCGGTAGCGGGTGGGAAAAAGGATGTTTTACCCGTTGGTCACAATGGTGGGTTTTCACAGCGTATCATTCCAATCCCATCTCATTAATTATGCTTTCCTGGGAAATATGTCGGGTTGGTGGCAGAGTGTCCTCTCATTTGCCCACCCCGCCATCACCTCAGGCCTTCAGTAAACCGGGTGCCATATTTAAAGGTTGCCCCTGCACAGAGCTAGCACTCTTCAAGGGATAGGAAGCTGCTGGGAACTGATGGCTGACAAAGGAAGGAAGCATACTGTCCCAAGATTTAGCAATGCATCCCTGATGTGTCTAGTGGACGCAGTGGAGGCCTGCCACAATGTTCTCTACCCCTGCTCTGGGTGAAGGCCAGCAAGCAAGGTCACCAATCCAGCTTGGGAGGTGGTGACAGTGGTGGTCAGCGCCAATGCCCTGCAAAAGAGGACAAGCCACCCAGTGCCGCAAGAGGATGAATGGTCTCATCCGTTCCACCAGGGTAAGTCACTCTTCTCATCACTCTCAATTCACACACTCACAAACCCGTCACACATCCACAGGGATCTCACACCTCAAGGGACAACACCACTAACTGTCACACACACCCTCACATTTCCATCAGGCTCATATCCTCTGGAGCTCATTTCCTTATCCCTGCCCATGGCTCCGCTCACCACACAAACATTCCATGCAGTGCCAAGTGTCCTGCTCACACCCTCTCCATCTGTTTTCATACAGGAGAAGCTGGCTCACACCAGCAGGGAGAGGTCCCAGACTGGGGGTGGAGCGGCCCACATTAAACCCCTCACTAACTTTGAGGACCATGCCATCACACTGACTGGTGAAGATGTGGACCGTGCATGCAGTGATGGTGAGGTTAGCAGTGAACACCCACATGAGGATCCTGCACCACATCATCCCTCTCTCAATGCAAATGTGAGTTCTCTCTCTCCTGCTTTTGACTCTGCTGCCATGCACTAATTATCTCTACTTTGCTTCACAGGGAGCTCTACCAAGCGACCGACACCCTCAGCCAGCCAGTCCCTCAGTTCCATCCAGATCCTCACCTCCAGCCAAAAGGATTCCTCCTCCATTGAATAGCTGGAAATAAGCAGCCCGGGATACCATTCAAAGCACTTACCCACATTTGGGAATGTGAAGAGACACACACCAGTGCAGAGACACACACCTCAGTGGGACCTTGATCTAGAGCAGGCTCAGGTTCACAATCTGGTGGTCACCACACAGACACAGGTCCACAGCAAAAGGAGGTAGGTTCAGCCGAGCTACTCGACTCTCGGAGGACTGCTGGGGAAGAGACATATGTCAGGCCCGAGTCAGATGAGGAGCATCTGGATTTGGCCCTCCAATTCATCCTGGAGAGTCAGCAGAAGGCAGGGGAACATCACACAAAGCAGTTGGAAGCCCTCAACAGACTGGTACACGAGTCGGAGGAGTGTGTCCTCCTGCTCTCCGATGAAGTGGTGCCCACATGTGCGTGTATGGAGGTCTCCATGGGGAGGATAGCAGACGTCATGGAGACCCTGGCCCAGCAGAACACGGAGATGTGTGCGGACCTGCACTCCATAGCGGGAGTCAAGGGTGAGTTCCTACAGTGGCAATGTGAGAGGGAAATGGGGCGCCTCGACATCCCTTCAGGTGCTCCTTCCCCTCAAGGAGTCAGGCTGGGCCCTCGGGCACCCGAAGGGAGGAGGAGTGGCAGCTGGACAACCCTGAGTCATCCACTGAGGAACCTCAGAGGCTGCTCACTCCCTCAGTGTTGCCTGTGACCCCCTCAACCTCGTCCTCTGTCATTGCAGAGGGGGCAGCTGGCCCACAGGAGGGCAGCCAAAGCAAACTGGAGCCCCCAACGCCTCAGCTCTCCAGAGGACGCACGCCCAAGTCATCAGAGGCAACAGGACCAACCATTGCACAGACTGTCTCCACCCCTCCTGCAGATGTCAGGGCAGCACCTAGAAGAAGTGGCGGGCCTAGAAAAGTTAAGAATTTCTGATCACAAGTGGTTGTGTGGGTGAACACATTTTGTCACTTTATAATCTGAAAATCTATTCACTTTCACTGAATAGTGTGCAATGGTGTCTTTTAGTTTCACTGACAGGCTTCACGAGTGCTCCCACTGCATCGCCCCCGCCCCCGACTAGTAGTTCAGCTGCATGCAGTCAGCCCATGAGTGATTCTGGAGGGTGAAGTGTCTGTGTGTGACAGGGCCTCTTGGAGCCTTTTGAAGCACGTGGATCCTTCCTCCATCACATTCATCTTAATGTCCCAAGTATTTTCAATGCTGTCTGCTGGGGTTTGCTTTCAGTTGTCCATCTGAGCTGACCTGCATCTCCCACCTACTGATCACACTCCCATGCAGCCTCTGTTCCTGCCCAACACAAGGATCCTTCACTTGTGATTTCAGAAGCATGGTGGTTGTTAAGTAAGTCTTCAGCACCCCAATTCTTTCCCCTCCCCCAGTGACCCGTGCCCTTTCCCCCATCACTGTTGACCCCCTCGGCATCACCTCCCACCTCCCCACTGTCACCTACCAGCCAGAAACCTTTTCATCCCAGTACATGCTATTCAGTGAAAGTGAATAGATTTTCAGACTATAAAGTGACAAAATATGTTGTCCAGGGTTGTCCAGGTGAATGTGCACATTCCCAATCTTCTTGAGAATCCGACCCACATCCACATTGAGCTCCCTGACCTCCTCCTTCCCACCACTGAAGTCTGTGTCTACCTCTGAATCCCTACCAACCACCCTCGGCATCCCTTCTACCGCTACTATTGCACCCTCACCCTCCCATCCTGCCAGCTCCGTCTGCCCTCTCTTATTCTCACCATTCCCTCCTACCATGCCCACCCTCATCTCGCTCCTCTGGAGGCAGTCATTGACTCCACAGGCCCCTCCTTTGCACATTCACCTGGACATCCCTTCTCCTTACTCCTTCCTCCACCCATAGGCCTTCCTCCTCCTGAACTTCTTTCCGACACCCTCAACCTCGTCCTTTGTCACTGCAGAGGGAGCAGCTGAACCTATGTGCGTTCCATGTGCTCTTTCCTTCATTTACACTAAGATGGTCAATTTTATTTAATTAAGTGTTCATTTAACACGGCATATCATTGAGGATTCATTTTTAACTCTGCAAAAATACAGAAATGATAATATAACTTCAGAGTCAGACCTTCACCTGACTCCAATGCACTATGAAGTGAGACTACTTCAGGATGACTATCTCATGCTACTTGGGTTGAACATCATATGGAGCTTTTTGTTTTATGCTCTCATGGGATGGCATGCAATGATCATGTTCCTCCAGGGTCTGGTAGCTGTAGGGCTCCAGCATCTTCTGCTCCTCCGATGTCCACGATGTGAGCAAGGCACTAATGGTAAGTCCTGACTTCTGCATGTCACATTTGTCAAGACAAGTTCTGGGCTGCATGTTTTAATGCTGATGTGGGCAGTAAATTTGATGTGAGGGGATGATTCTGGTGAGCGGGGCTTATAATGATATGCAGATGTATTAAAATGACGTTCCCAATGTATGGCAGCGGGAAACACAGCCCGCCATTGATGGGTGCAGCGGACAATTGCAAACTGGTTTCACGATGGTGTGAAACCAATTTTTGGCCTTCCCGCCATATTGTCCACTCACACCCACCATGACGCCCGACTCCAATGGAACAGAAAATTCCGGCCAAAGTCAATTAAATTTTCCAGTTCATGGGGAGAGCTGGAAATGGACTGATATAGTCATCAAGGTACTGGAAAAGGAGATAAAGGAAGGGGCCTGAGAAGGACTGGAATAATGAAAGCTCTACATATCCCACAAAAAGGCAGGCAAAGTTAGGATGCAGGCGGGTGGAATTGAAGGAGAAGTTATTAAGAGTAAGAACAAGCTCAGCGTAACAGAGGAGGGCAGAGGTGGATGGAAACTGGTTGGGCCTCTATTCAAGGGAGAAGCAGAGCGCTCTGAGACCATCCTGCTGGGAGATAGAGGTGCAGAGGGATTGGACACCCCTCATAAAGAGTGAATGGAGTGTAGCAAGTTCAGGGCAAGACAGGTTAGAGTGGGAGAGAAGACCATAGAAATTGAGACGGCTGATGTCACACTGACAGTTTTCAACGAAAAGATCGAGTGAGGGTATGGGGTGAGAGGAAGGTGTCTAGGTGGAAGAAGAATATTGGAGATGAGTGAAAGGGATCTGTTAAATGAACGGAAGGCTCCAGGTGAAAGAAATGGGCAGGGAGATGGAGGTGACTGAAGAAGAACTCTGAGTAGTGCAGAGCTCAAAATTTGTTGAGGTGGGGGACATAAAAGGATGAAGCTGAGGCCTTGGTTCTAGTATATGTTGTCCTCCTGTGAGAGATTATGTGAACTAACCTATAAAGCAGCACTGTATTGTGTGTTATCTGCAGTAGAAACCATAGCTGAAGTAAAGTCCATTTTTATTCCAAACAAGGTTTGATTCTGAGCTTCCATTTGATATAGTTTATGATGGCACTGCATACAGTTCAATGAATCTGTCACTGCAAAACGGTACTGATGATGTACGATATTTTGAAAATTTACTTTGTTGTATTACTTCATAGAAAATCATGTTCAATTAAACTTAAATCAATAATGTAATAATTGTAATAATTGTAATAATACACTGATGATTTGAAGCTACTGACTGCAGAGAATGGCTGATGCAGCATTGCATCTATTATGCGAGTTGTCAATCTGTATTTTCACTGCCATGATATAGCTCGGTGTATGTGTAATTATCTAAAGGCACAGAGATCCATTCTCAGCTGGGATATTTTGCATGCTTTAAAAGAAAGGCTTGCATTTAAAAAGTGCCTCATCACATCTTTCAGAAACGTATAAAGTATTCCCTGAGACAATGAAGTACAGCAATCTCCACTTTCTCAAAACATTAAGAACAACAACTCTTTAATGCTCGTAAGATAATCAAGGTTTCAAAAAAAAACAACTGTACACTTTGTAGGCCTGGCACTGCAGTTCATTGGGGGAGATAGTGGTGTAGTGGTAATGTCGCTGGGCTAGTACTTCCAAGGCTTGCTCTGGGGCCATAAGTTCAAATTACAGCTGATGGAATTTAAATTAGATTTCTCTTAAAAAAATCTTGAATTGAAGTTTGACATCAGTAATGGTGACCATGGAAGTATGGTCAATTTTTCTAAAATCCCTGCCGGTTCACTAATGCCCCTTTAGGGAGGGAAATCTTACCTAGTCTGGCCCACATATGACTCCAGACCCACAGCTATGCGGTTGACTGTTAACTGCCCTCTGAGATGGCTGAGCAAGCCACTCCATTCAAGGGTAATTAGAAATGGGCAACAAATGTTGATCTTGCCAGCGATGCCCATATCAAAGGATAAAACAAAGAGCTCCATATGATGTTAAACCCAAGTAGCATGAGACGGTCATCCTGCAATAGTCTCACTCCATAGTGCATTGGGGTCAGGTGAAGACCTGATTCTGGAGTTATACTATCATTTCTGTATTTTTGCAGAGTTAAAAATGAATCCTCAATGTCATGCCATGTTAAATGAACACTTAATTAAATAAAATTGACCATCTTAGTGTAAATGAAGGAAAGGGCACATGGAACGCACATAGGTTCCAGCTCAGGGATCTTTTATTCCACTGGCACCAAACATATAACTACATTCAGGAAGAAAACTATTGTGAAGGAACAAACTCCTTACAATGGACGACCATTGCTCAATACTCCAAAAAACAGAAAAAACAGTTGAGAGCTCAACTCCTTGTCTCAAATAAGCAGTCTTACAAATTGTTTGTTAAATAATGGGAGCAGGAATGCCTTGTGTTCAGCAGGAGTGAAGATAGTGATCCTGAACCTTTCTCTTTTATCTCTATCCCTGCTCTTCTCAAAATGGGTTTGGGTGTAAAACTGGATGAAGTGCAGCAAAGGAAAGCAAAGTTGAGAGTCGATACGTTCATGGTACTCCTGTTGCTAGTTTCCCTCGGATATGACAGCCAGATTAGCTTGCATCCAGATCATGAACAGTATCTCCAGCATCTCGGGGCACCTAAGACACATGGGGGTTCTATGCTGTCCTGACTGTCCTCCGTGATCCCTAGCAGGTGAATGGCTGCTCCAGTTCCCCATACCAGCTCTCCAGGCACCGACATAAGCTTCGGGCTGCTCACTCTGGCTCCTGCCCCTTGTGCCCCCACTTCAGCCCATTGCATGTGCCTCTGGCCCCACCCCCACAAGCCTGTCAAGGACACAGCTCCCTGCCCCAAAGGGACCTATGGAGGCTGAACAATTCCCACACCTGGCGCTTGCCCCACCATTGCCACCTGCCAGTGGGGACTGGCCGGTAACTGCCATGGCAACCACAAGGCCTGGTGCGAGTTGGGCAGACAGCACAACCTCCCTATTACATTTAGGCAACTGGAATTCCCTGGATTTGATGGCATTACAACGCTTCAATCTGGGTACTTGACATTTTTTTATTCAACCTATTGCATATAATAGGACTCTCCTGTAAAGCATTTCAAACATTCACCATGAAATCAAACGACTCTGTCCTCATTGTTCACAATAATTAATACCACAAATCAATAGGATGTAAATATATGAAGATTATGCTCTCTTTCTTCCTCATTGCAAATATATCACTGTCATATCTATGATAACTATCAAAGCAAAGGACACAATTTAAATGGAGCAAATGTTACATCTTTTGGCTGCTCCTCTGCTTTCAGGTATATTGATTAGTAATTGGTAAAATCTGAAAATATATCATTAAACCTGCTTCTTCTCGGAGATTGCATGTTTCAGGTGTATATATATTCAGCTTGTATATATTGTGACGCACAAGAGGCCAGATTTTCCTGTCAGAGACGGAAACAGGAGCTAGGCCCCATTCCAGATCAGGAACCTGCCTCTGCCAGAGATTGCAACCAGCTTGGGATTTTCAGGGCATCCGGTCCTTAAATGCTGCAGGGACGGGTCTGCCATCTGATTCGGCAACCCGAGGTGGAAGTGGAAGTGGGCAGACTCCAGAGCAGGCAGGTTAAGCGACCCACCCCTGCCGCCATTGTTGTTTCCCATACCACTTTTCTGTCAAAGTGCTAGCGAGAGATGCTCCAGGGAAACGCAAAAATTGCTCAGGAGCCTCTCTGTGTTGTCCTCCCTTTGTAACATCGCTGCAAACTGGCCTTGTCTGATGAGTACAGAAATACTTGTTTAACACTTTGTAGGTTCCAGAGCTCTGTGCCTTCACTTTGCCGACTCATACCTTGTCCGCAAATACAGTGATTGCTCTTAACTTTCTCTCTGCTCTACTCTGTGTGTGCATGCTGCTATGTAAAGCTGCTGTAGGTGCCAACAATGTGGTCTAATTGAGTACACTAGCCAGTTTGTGGGGCATCTCCCCACCCTGAATAAAAGATCCTCTCCAAATAGCCCTATGTGACCATGCTAAAGATGTGGGGCCACTGAATGAATAATGCCTCAGACACTCCTAACATCTCATCATCCTGTGGGAGTGAGGGGCTCAGTCAGGTCAATCACTTGAAAACCTTGGCACACAGCTGGAAACCATTCCATGATGACTAAGTGATATATTCATTACATAAATGTAACCCAGAGCTCACTAGCTCCTCAAATTCCTCATTTACTTCTCATAATATTTCTGTCAGAGGTTCAATGATATTTTGTGGTCTGGAAATGTGTGTGAGACACCACCAAACTAGCAAGGCTCTTGGGCGTACAAGCTGCTACACTCACAGTAGCTGAGGAGGCAAATAGTGCATGCTGATCCTCAACTTGGGAGGAGTGTGCACCTATGAGTCACACAACCCTCAGAAAAGCTGTGAGGTATAGTATTCATTGGGATAGATGACCACAGCAACATGTAGTGACCATATAGAGGAGCTGTACTTCTCCATGCAGGACCACTGTGCCTTTTCTCCTTCTCTTTCTTGCCATTGCAAGAGAAATGGGCTCTTAACAGACATGAAATGGCCAAGACTGGGGGGAGATGCACCTGCCACTGGCAGGCTGGTCGAGGAGGCAGCCATGGAGTTAGCCATGGAGCAAGTTGGTGATCAGACTGCAACTGCAGGTGCACAGCGCTGTTGAAGAGGCCCATCCGTGCATGGTGTGGTGGTGGTAGGGGGAGGGTGGTGACATCTCAGCCGGGAGCATGCCAAGCACTAGGTGATATGGAAGGCCTCAGCACTACAGAGCCTTCAGGATCTCCAAGGCTCACTCTCATCAATTTCTCTTGTGTCCCACACATTTTTATATAAATCTTTCATTTTTATTACAGGTGATTTTGGGTTGCATAATATTAAATAATTCCTACTACAAAGGTATCTTAAGTAGAAAAATATTTTCAGTAAGCAAAGCTGATGTGTTAACCTACTGCTATATGTTAGTTTAAGTTATGAAGTACCGGATGCCATCATGTTTAAATATATTGTTATGAGGCATGATAGGTAAGTACAGGTTATGTCAGATTAAACACTGGAATGCATCCTTTACTGTAATGATGAGAAAGATTGTATAATTCAGGCTGGCATTGGTATGAGCCTTGCTCAAGGCCATATCTAGGTTTCTCAAACAAATGAAACAAAAACCGGATTCCACTGCCTAACATGAAAGATTCTAATTAATCATGATATTTGAGCCTTTATTGCAAAAATTAGATACTGTACTTTAAATTAAAAATAATAATTAAACACACAAGTTACTGATGCAGCTCTGATCAGAATGTGCACTGCAATACTAGTCAGATATTGAGAAAGTGCTGTGGGTATTTTCATTGTATTATTGACTTACCTGAAGTGAATCCAGGATATTAATTTGTCAGTTAGGCCCCGAGGATGTGCCCAGGTGTAATGCTGCCCAGGGTAATGGGTAATAATTCTGTTTCTTTTCAGGATATACAAAATCTCTTTTCTCCCTTTTGTTTTATGAGTATAAAGGAGACAACATTAAACTGTTACTGCTCACCAGTAAATAGCATGCTACAGAGGATGCCTCAAACAATATGCAGAGATGGAAATGAACTATTCTATATAGGTAAATGCTTCTAAGCTAATTATATTAAGCCCCTGCTTCCTTGCCTTGGCTACATTCAGTGCTGCACTCCCTCAACGCTCTTCTCAAGGCTGAGATGAGCTTTCTACCAGCCGGTCAGCTTCTCATTGACACCACTTTATTCCACACTGCCCTGCATTACTATACTCTTCTGTGTCACTGAAATCTTCTTCCCCTCACCTTCTCTAAGGTCCTTCTCATGGGCCTCCTTGACACATCCCTTTACAAACTTAAACTAATTCAGAATGCATCTGGTCCCTCCTCCCCAATAAAGCCCTGAGTATTCATTACATCCCAATTCGTGGATTTCTACAGGCTATTTGTTCCACAGTGAATTGATTTCCCTTCCCTCTTTTTCAAATCCCTCCTTGGTCACATTCTAGTACATTTGATAAAGCTTTTCCAGTCATTCACACATACACCTTCATTACAATTTGTTCAATCACTCCAGATTCACCACTGGGAGTCTGGCCCTGTTAAAAATTATGCTCTAGACTTCTGGAATTCTTTTCCATGGCTACTTTACTTTGCTCTCACCTTTGAAAGTCTCCTAAAATCCATCTCTTCAACTGTACCCCTCTCCCCTATGGTCTCTCCCCTTTAAATTCCTTTGCTCCCTGCTCGGAATCCACACCCCTCCCTTGAAATATGCTCAGAGATGTTCATCTATGTCAAAAATGTTATATAAATATAATTGCCATTGTTAATCTATATAAGTTACTCTATTGTGTTGCCATAAAATCACACAGAACATAGTGAAGTCCAGATTACATCAATTCTAATAACATCACCTCTGCTTCTGATTAAATATTTGCCGTTTAATGAACACATTTATAAAATCAAATCCTACTTTAAAAGTCACTGCCCTGATTAAGACTTCTTTCTAAAAATAAGAGTTACAAAGAAATATTAATATTTGCATCCTTTTATTTTGTGTCCATCATAGTCATTTTATCCTTTTGAATTTTGTCATTAAACAATGAAGACAGACAGTACCATTGGAGGGATGAGTTTGGAGGGATTACTGAGCCTAGCAATCTAAAGGCTGAATTTACACACACAGTTGACACTGAATCATCCCTGGGTTTCTATAGTTATATCTGGCAGAGATACAATTAGAACCCAGGGATGATTCACCGTGGACTGTGTTTGTTAATCCAGTTCCTTTACACTGTCGGGTCAGTAACTCTTTCAAATAATTAGAAGAGAAAGCTGGAACGAGATGATTTGGTGTTAGTATCAATTATAACTTCTATCACTGTGTAATTCGTAAATAGTAACAGTAATTGCTTGAGCTTTAGAAGCAATCCTGTTTCCTGTTTCACTTTTTGTCTCTGGCCATTTTAGGATGAACATGTTGCGATCCTACATCACAGATATGTGCTCATGAGATCACAAGATAATAATGCAGGAAGAAGGACATTCAGCCCATTCGATAGCCTAATGCCAATCATCTCCCAACCCTCTCCTTCATTGTAACCTCCAATTGTTTCTTAACTAGGGTTTTTGACTCCACTACTCTAATTTAATCCATAAAGTGGTTATTCTTGGTGTGAAGAAGACTTCCTTGACATCTGTACTGAAGTACCCCCTTCTTTGTTTTGAGTATATGCCCTCTCATTCCACTCCTTCTGTTTAATTTAAAACAATATTCCAGGTTAACTTCCTGTAACCTTAACATTCTTAAATCCATCTATAGGTCAGCTGTCAGACATCTCCTTCCTAGAATGAAAAGCCTAAGTTTCTCTAATTGTTTTTCACACAAACCTCTAACATTGCAAATCAGTCTCCTGCCTCTTTTGTGCACTGCCGCCAGTGTTTGAATATCTTTCTTGTTTCTTGGTGACCAGAAATGAATTTAATATTCAAGGTGCAGTCTGACTCGAGCACAATGAGGTTTGATCATTATCCTCTTTGACCTATGTTCAATTATTTTGGTTAAGCAGCTTTGAGCTATTGCTTTTGTTGATTATTGCTTTGTACAGGTTGGACATGTTGGGGGAGTTTTCTCTGTCAAGGGGTGGCAGGTTTGCATGTGTGCAGAGAGTTAAATCCCCTGGAATTAATGTTGGGTCAGGACCCTGACATCATCTAGCCCTTTTCCAGGTTTCCCGGGGTCGGTTCTGAGGCCAGCAGAAAACCCGCTTGGATCTGGCGGGAAACCAATTCAGGCAATTAAAAAGGCAATTAAGTACTGTACAAGCATGGATTTTGACTTTCCCAGCCAGGGCACCTGTTTCCCGACTTGTCATTAACTTATCATTGTCACAGGGGTGAGTGTACGCTGGGAAGAAATTCTTCAATGAAACTGACAGGCTGGAAAGCATTTGATCAATGAAACTGAAGAGCAATGGGCAGCTGTGAGACTGCTGTTCAAAGCATTTCTTCTTTCAGAACCTCTTGGAGGGCATTTCGCCAGTCTAGCACTTACTGGCCTTCTGCTGCACTTCCCTGCTGCCAGCCTTCAACGCGACATGGGAGCAGCTTATGCAACTCTACCTTGCACCTCTGATGAAGAACGAGAGGAGAAGCAACACCACCGCCAAGAGTACCAACAGCAATAGAAACAACGCCAGCAGCAGCAACTGCTGCCTTCTCCTCAGCTGCATACCCCCTCCACAGGGCAGAGGGGATGCACACAGACATCCAACTGGAAGGAGGTGAGAGCTCCAAATTAAGGTTTACAGGCAGAGGATCAGCTCTCTCAACATGTCGCACCTCAGGAGGCTCAGAGTCTCACAGCAGGTGGTTGCTGACATCTGCAGCTCCAGGGATAAGACCTGCTTCACAGTGGATCAGGTGGGCATGCATTGCCAGTAGCTGATAAGGTTCATGTTGCTGGAGGGACACTCCCCTGGTTGAAGCCTCTCATCATGTTGTGTGCTTACTTCTCCTGTAAGGAGAAGAAACAGAGAGGTTTAAGTGTTTGTAATGGCTTCGATGGAGATGAGGGAAGGACAACATTTGTGGATGGTGACAGTGAGGCATGGGTGCAAGAGGGCAATAGGATGAGGATGATAGTGAGTGTTGGCTGTTAAGATTGGGATGCGAGGTGTCCAGAGAGGTGTCCAGAGATGAAAGGAGCAGCAAAGTGTGTTGACTTGAGGGGTGCTGTGTAGGAGAGTGCTGGGCAAGTCAAAGTGTGAGGCTTGGCACCTGAAAGAGTTACTCCGCTCACCTTTCCCAATTTTATGAGATCTTGGATCCTCTTAGTGTACTGCCTCCAGGTTTGACGGGCCACACTCCTGCGGTTGACTTCCTCGGACACTTACACGTGCACCTGTTTAGTTGGCGAGATTCTCCTCTTCCTCTTATCCTTAGGAAAGATTACCTCACCATGTCCCATCTGATCCCAGAGCAGGACTACCAGGTAAAAGTGAGGGACCCAGGGAACAGCTTTCCCAAGTCCCCTCTCCATTCTTCTGATAGCCTTTGTAATCCATGCGGTGGTCTCTTTAATTAGACATCTTTTCTTTGACAGGATGGATGTGACGTTCACCCACCCTCTCTGATTGATCAAGGAACCCAGATATGGGATGCTAATGCCGTGGCTTGGGAAAAGAGCCTTGGTAAAGCCTACCAATTAGTGAATCAGGCTCCCCACCTACAAATGTTTCCACTGTTCTGACAGGACTAAATGCAGAAGAGTACTCCTGCTGAGTCAGCTAAGACTCCTAGTTTTGTTTCAGCTTTATCCTTAACTTTTCCAACACAGGTTATTGAATATTCATATCATCTATTTCTTTTTCCTATGTGAAACATGTTACATTTGTCCCCAATGAATTCCATCTGCTATTGTTCTGCCTACTCACATATCTTGCCCAGGTTATCCTATTACTCCTGAGCTGCCTCTTCTGATTCCACTACCTCTCCTAGTTTGGTATCACCTGTAAATCTGACCACTTTTTAAAAATCAAATCATTCTGTGATTGAGACCTTTAGCTGTAATTCAAGTCTCAGTGGCTGAAGTCAATTTAAAACACACTGACCTGGTATAACTCTGTTGATGTCAGGGCTGGCAAAGATGGTTAAACTTTTGGCAGTTCATCATTATTGGTTTGCAAATTGGCCCCACAACAAATATTGTGAGTGGGGTCTTGTTCAGAGTTCTGCAGAGTTACAAGGGGGACCTGTGAAAATTTCCACTGGATGGAGAAATGCAACTTCAAAGTGAGGTTACATCTAATCCCCCTTAAAAAACAGTTCAAGCAATTCAGTTTTGAAGGATAGCACAACGTTTTTTTATTACATTTTGACTAACTTTTTATTTGGAGAACCCTCTCTTACAGTCTCTCAGATTATATGCTAGTTGCATAATGAGAAGTAGAATGCTGGAGAATTATTAGGGAATTATTCTGAGTCAGAAGATTGTGAGCCCAGGTTGTGGGCTACCAAGGTGTAACCATTGACCACAAGCAGAAGTGTCACATAGATGACCCCAGCTCGTAGCATTCTTGCTTGTAAGTCAGAAAGCTGTGGGTTTAAGTTCCACTCCAGACACTTGAGCACAAAAGTCTAATCTGACACTCCAGTGCAGTATGAGGGAGGGCTGCATTGTTAGAGGTGCTGCCTTTCAGATGAGACAGTAAACTGAAGCCCCATCTGTTCTCTCAGGAAGCAAAAAAGATTCCACGGTACTATTTCAAAGAAGGACAGTTATTCCTGGCATCCTGGGCAATACTTATCCATCAATCAACATCGTTAAAAACAAACTATCTGATTATAAAAAATGGCATTGCTATTTGTGGGAGCTTGCTATGTGCAAATTGGCTGCCGTGTTTCCTACATTATGACATTGAATGCAATTCAAAAGCACTTCATTGGCTATAAAGCATTTTGGGACTCTGAGGTCATGAAAGGTGCTCTGGAAATGCAGTTTTTTTTTTACCGGAATCACATTTTGCCCTTTGATTTTACTAATCGAGTACAGCATCCCCTCAGGACCACCGATCCCTTTGCAATGGCTGTTTGGAGAATTAATGCTACAAAGACTGATCTCTTGCAAGTTTTTCATCAGTATTATCTACTTTACTTTTATAGTTAGGCCTGCAAGGACCAGAGAAACATCCACAGCATGTTGTCAATAGTGCATCTAAAACCTCATGTGAGTTGCCACCAGTGCAAGATGCAACATAATGTGACTCCTCATAGGAAGGAAGGACTGGAGATTTGTTCTTTGATGCATAAGCATCAAACCCTATGCATATAATGATTTTCATGACTGTATCAAAGCTTTGGGAGATACGTTGAGATTTATTTAAATCTTGCTTAGCGGTGTTTCTTTAATGTCAAGTAGAAATTGAGTTTAAGAATCTGCACCTTTAACAAACACACTGGGTTCCAGTGACACACCTTGTGAACTCAAATTTGGCTTTATGTTATGCCACATAACACATCATTTCTCTATAAACTGTTAAGTGAACAACCTTAATGAGATTTTGCCTCAGGACGAATCAACAGCAGCACATTCTAACGGATAATGGAAAGCCATATTTTTCCTTTTCAAATTGCTGGGGGTAATTTATGATGTTAGAATATGTAGATTATCAGTAAAGTGTGTTGATAGTCATGATGATTATGTTTTTGCATTTAATAACAATCTCTACTACCAGGCTACAGACTTAAAGGTAAAAGCTGCTTATGAGTTACAGGTTTTTAATCAAAAATACTTCCTATTTAAAAATGAGGTATTCAGTAAACATTTAGTAAATCATCTGCCTGACATTTTAGTGTTCACACAGAAATCTTAATCTGTTGATATTAAATCGAGAGAAATACGAGGAAGAAAGGAAGTGAAAGAGATAGAGGGAGAGAGATGGTCAAATGCAGTTTGCAAACTCTAGCTATTGTCTGCATATGCTCATTTTACCCTGATCTGCCTTTCCCCTCTACCTGCCCAACTAGTTATAGCTCCAGACATTTTACATATGTGATCCTTCTTATTGAGAGGATTAATGGTATTTGCTGGCTCCATATCACAGCTTGAGGTTCTCTGCAGGCGCTACAAGACTTGGCCGGCTAACCAGCCAGGCAATCAGGTGACACATCCATTATGAAATTAACCCTTGATGGCAAGGGAGCAAAGAGGTCTGATTGTGAGCCCTTTCATGCCACAACTTTCTGCAGCTCAGGTGTCTTTACATATGTTGCTGCTGTGAAAACAGCTTTACTGTACAGTGCATTCAATTACCCTGGAGAATTCCTCGGGAGCATAATTCTAGTCAGAGATTGAGAATAGAAGGGGCAGCGACAGGAGAAGCTATGTGCTCTGTGCCAGTGAACATCACCAATCAGCTACATTCAGATGAGGGCAAAAAATTACATTTCATACCCACAATTGGCAGCCACTTTATGCATATACTACAGAGGAATCCAATTTAGTTTGAGAGATAGGAATGTTTATGCAGAAAATCTGTAAATGCATGTCCTGGTGGTTGTAATGCAAGCACCAGTGAAGCTGAGTGACTGCAAATGAGCAGCTAAGAGAAATAAAAAAAATGCAATAGGCTGTGAGTCAGATGCCTCTGAGAGACAGAAGCTGAAGATAGTTGTCCCAGCTACTGAGATAAAGCTACATTACAAGTAATTAATGGAGGCTGCATGGGACATACATGACATTCATGACATACATGAATCACTACTTCAACAATGTGGCCATACAACAAAAGGGAAAGGAATCTATGTATTAACTACACCTTCAAAGGCCTTCCTTTTTTAAAGACAGCTATATGGTAATGACACAGGCAAGAAAAGAAAAAAAAAATGTGAACTAGCACTGCTGGCCAATGACAAACGAGACCATATGAGCGATATTGGAGCCGTATGCATTCTATTTAGCTGATATCAAACACTGTTTAATGAAAGTTAAATAGTTTCTGTGCAGTGCATGCGAAGGGATGTGGGCTGGAACTGATTAGATTTCCACTGAGGGGTCTGTCAGCATATTGTTCCTCAGATGTATTCCCTGCTCTGAGTTCAGAGCTGCCAGAGTTCCTGCAGTCCATTACCAATACACAAAAGACTTATGCAGATACCAGACACAAGCAAGTACCGGCCATGTTTGGAAAAAGGATGGAGGTTTTTGTTCATGGTGTTGATGCAAAAATGTATCTTTGTGATTGAAAAAAAATGCCAAAATAGTAATTTATAGTGGTATTTTATGTAGTGTATCAAGTGCTGTAGAAAAAAAAGGACCGAATGCATGTTTTATTAAGGAGACTATATGTACAGTGAAGATAAGTATTTGATTGTACATAATACAGTGTAGTGTCTGTTTGCAGCGTCTCTTTGATCTTTGTGATTTACTGCTCTTAAAGGCACAGTACACTGCTTTGCAGTCTTGCAGAATACACTTCAAAATTACCTTAGTATCTGTATTACATGTTTTTACGTGGCAGTGCCAGATGCTAAGTAGTCTTTTACCTATTTTTCCTGGACTAAATTCCAATTCATAATAGCAAATCCATGATTCCTATGTCATACTCTCCTGAAGGAAACATTAGGTAACTTGATGCACAAGACGGGCAACAAGCATCACCAGAAAACAGATATCTCTATATACATGGAGTTGTGTAATGACTGGAATATAATGGAGACTTGTAGTCAGTAGTTGTGTATATTACTTAAGGCATTAGCATTTTTCTTTGTTATACGTCATAGTGTTTGAAGTTCTTAATATCTGTGAGGAATGACCCTGAATAAGCACCCTGGACTTCATGGTTGTTAGAGAGCAAAGACCTTTGAATTAGATATTTGTAAAATCTGGGTACACATGGAATCATCTGCTAATGTCATTTGTGCCCTCAAGGGTCGATTGTATAATTGCTGCTTGTTTTGGGCCTGGATCTGGTGCTGAGTCTTTTTTAACAATACACTGGAGGTTTTGTGATTCTGGAACTTTCAGATTTTTTGAGACTAGTTAGCATTTATGACACAAAGTGGTAAAAAAACAACATTGAAGTGGGTGGCATGCATAAATAGAATAGGCATTTGAATAGTTCACGTTTGTTGACAAATGTATTCCGATTGGTAGTTATGGTGACATTAATATCTTCAGACTTTTTGTTTTTCAATATCTGAGCAATTGAATGCCTGTACATACCAGTTTCAATCCTGACAAAAGTAAATCTCTGCCAAATTACAATTCACTCCTGACTGAATAATCACTGATCCCGTCATTCCCATTACACATGGCAAGTGCAGTTTGAACAACGTTTTCCATTCAACCTGCTGTACAGAATTCCACTATACTTCCAGATAGTTCAAAGACGAAGATGGTAACCATCTCTGATTATGATTTTCATTGTTACAATGACTTCATTTGATTAAATACTGTCATTGTGTGAGAGGGAGAGATAAAGATCAATCTGGTTTGATAGCAAAGGCCCAAGATGGTCGCATGGTTCTTCCATGGTCTTTGCAACCTTGATATTTTTGAAATGTTTAGACAGAGTACTGGTCATATAATTTTCTACATGAAGTCTTCATCATTTAAACACTAGAAAAACAACATTATTGAAATATCAGGGTTCAATTTCTACCTATGAGAGCCTTGGATACCACTTCATGAACCCATTGCCATTGGTAACAGTTTAAACTGTTCTGAGTTATTATTTTTCTCACAATAGCAGATCCTTTAACATTACAACTATTCAAAGTGGAGTCCATGGCATGCCTGTAGTCTTAGTATATTGTGCCTTATGTTGAGTTAAAGAATGCTGTGTTTTTTTAGTGCAAAAACTGAATGGCCCAGTTATTCCGAGAAGCAGAGATCACTGTCGGATTGCCGCTCTGCTCCTACTTTCCTGCACCACAACGGAGCTCCGCATTTCTGGCTGGGCCTTCCGATCCCGGCTTCTTCAGAAATGTGGAGCGGTCGTCATTCAAACGGCTTCCTCGTAGTGCTGGATCTTCAGGAGAGGTTATAAAAATTTCATTTTTACAGCACTAGCTGCCGTATTCTGGTAAATGTTCACTAAAAGACTGACAAGCTTTGGGGCAGTTAAACAGCTTTTCAGTGTGTTATTGAATGAGTGCATGAGTGAATGGGTGAGTGAGCGGGTGAATGGGTGAATGTGTAGGTGTGTAAGTGGGTAGGATGGGCGAAGTAAGTGGATAAGTGGGTAGGATGGCAGCTGGGTAGGGTGATAGGTGGCTAGATTGGCAGGTGCATGAGGTGGTAGGGAGGCAGATGTGTAGGTGGGTCGGGGTAGTCGAGTTGGATCAAAAGGGGTTGTCAGGTCAAGGGTTAGTCAGGTCAGGGGATCAGGCAGGGAGTCAGGTGTTTGGAGGGAGTCAGGGGATTGGGGATAGTCAGGTCATATTGGGGAGAGTTGGAGGCTGTTGGTGGGGAATCGGGGATCAATTGTATAGTTACCCAGGCGTTAGACTTGGATTTTGCTGTCTAACATTTTCTGGGTAACTATTCAGGTAAGTAAGTCAGAACTGCCCAAAGTCTCTGACTCAAACTCAGAGTTGAAGGCCTTTTCGGAGGGTCCAGAGAGCAGGGGCATTGTCCATCAGAAGTTCAAACTTCTCGGGCAATTCCCACAGAGTCAGTGCATCAGGAATTCCACAGGGTTCCGAAGCATAGCTTGGGGGTGGGTACATCAATGATCCCAATGATCTGGAGACTGGAAAACCTAGGCAAATATGTGTCAGTGGTCTGAAGGTGTTAGGTCGCATGTCAAAATTTGCAGTTGTGTGCTTTGTTCAGTTCAAGGCTTGAACGTAGGATTTTTTCTGTTGTCTTTAATTCTGATTGAAAATGCTTTATAAAACATTACATGAAACTGAACTATCTGCTTCACCAGTATTGAGCTAGCCTGGAAGAGAACTTGACTTTTTTTTCCTGAAACATTGGAATTATGGAATACAGGTTCCCCGGGCTTATTTTTAAATCTAGCTTCATATGGGTGCATATTTTTAAATTATTTCCATAGCAATCAAGGTGCATTCTTTCTGCTCAAATAATATTCCATAAATACTTGCTTCTGGGGCTTTCTGAGAACTTCATTATGTCTGTACCACTAAAGGATAGAACAGGAGTTACATCTACAATTCACTGCACAGCAAGCTCCTCAATTGTGCTGCAATGAGAAAAGGGGGAGTAGGGATGAGGTGCTTCCCTCTTATTGAGGGAAGAAAGATAAAAAAACCTCACCCTGCATGGCAATCTCTGAAATGCAAACATGTGTCATGTTAAGTTTGTGAAATTTGTTTTCAGGCAAGATGATTTGTGGTGAGTGCAGTAGCTTCACTCTCCAGGAAGATGAGAATCTTTTCTTCAAAGGGAGATGTCACAGTGAAATGTATCCTACAAAACAAATTATCGTGGTTACACACACACGATTGTGCAGTGATATAATTGCCAATTTAATGATCACCCCCTTGAGTATAAAAGCCTCTTTCAAAAAGTTTCTTTTCCTGTGTTTTTCTTTCTCCTCTTCTTTTTCTTCTCTCTGGAGGGATATTAAGTCTTTCAGCGAATGGTCCCAGGGATACTAATATCCCTCCAGTACATCATACGTAAACCAAAACAGTAAGCAGCAACAAGTGTTTTTGACTGTTGAGGGCAACACAACTGAACCCATTTCTGTTCTCATTTGCTGTCCATACACTTTCCAGCATGAATCACTGGAAAGTAACCAGAGACAGAAACACTGGCCAGGATTTTCCAATCCCATCGTGGCAGGACCAGTAGCGGTAGATTGGGCAGCCAAGCCAAAAGCCCATCGACTCTCGGTGGGACTAGACGATCCTGGTGGTGGGCGGGGCCAGAAAATCCCGTTCACTGTCTAATTTTCCCCCTTTCTCGGTGGTTGGGAGGGTGGGATGTCTCGGTGATGAAATAAGATTGCTCTGGTTATTATACTTTGCAACATCATGCCTTCGTGAAGACATCCTTTAACTACTGCCTGAGAAATTGTGGAGGTGTTGAAAATAGTGTGTTTACGATTTAACTAAAAATATTGGCCAGAGCGAATGACTGTGATCCCATTTACAATGTTCTGACACATATGGCAGAATTTCACCCTTGTTGGGTGGGCTCAGCGGGGGCGGGGCAGTTGGGAAGCCGACTACCGCCCGCGATCGAGGCCGGAAGGCAATTTTGCGCTGGTGGGCCAATGAAGGCCCTCCCAATGTGAAATGCAAGAGGCAGCGCTCAGTGCTGCGTGTGCAGGCGGGGGAAGGAGACCGAGCGGGGCAAGCGCAAACTTCGTGCATGCATGCGAGTGCACGCTTGAGAATCTCCCTGAGACACAGAGCTGCCTCAGGGAGATGAAGAGTGTTAAAAAATATTCATAATGAAATTAAAAATGTTATAAAACATGTCTCCTCATGTGACTCTGTCACATGGACAGGGACATGTTATTAATTACATTTAAAATTTTTAACTTTCTTTTTATTTGCCCATGGATGAGGCTTCTGAAAAAGTGCAAAGGCTGCTTGGCCTTTCCGACTGCCCGCCAACCATAAGGTCGGATGAGCAGCAAAAAATTCTATTTAATTGATCCTTTAATGGCCTTAACGGGCCTTTTAATTATCGGCGGGAGCGCTGATGACTCCGGCGCACGCCCTCCGAATGAAATAGTGCGCGACTGCTCATTGACATCGGGACACTCGTCCAATGTCAACGCGCGCCATTTTAAACTCCAGCAGGTCGGGCGCCCGACTGCCCGCCAAGCTAAAAATTTTGCCCATAGTGACCAGGGCAATTCTTAGACAATTGTGTGACAAATTGTGGACAGTTATTGCGTTCTACCACACTGCACAGCAGCGCTCTATACATAATGTAAAGGTCCAATATACTTTCAATTGAAATAACCTTCTTAGAAAATAGATTGGCACGTGATTTTACAATTTTAAAAGTAATATTCCATCAATACAATTTTGCAAGTTGCAAAATAGGATTGAATGAGGACACGCCTTTCATGGCGATGTACTGTAGTAGACAGGGTTGGCCTCCAGTTTTCTATTGCTCAGCTCCCTCCACACACCCGACAACGATAACCCCCCCTACACCCCCGACATTGCTCACCCCCCCACACCCCCGACATTGTTCACCCCCCCACACCCCCGACATTGTTCACCCCCCCACACCCCCGACATTGTTCACCCCCCCACACCCCCGACATTGTTCACCCCCCCACACCCCCGACATTGTTCACCCCCCCACACCCCCGACATTGTTCACCCCCCCACACCCCCGACATTGTTCACCCCCCCACACCCCCGACATTGTTCACCCCCCCACGCCCCCGACATTGATCACCGCCCCCCCACATCCCCGACATTGTTCACCCCCCATACCCCCGGCATTGATCACCCCCCCACACCCCCGACATTGATCACCCCCTCCACACCCCCGACATTGATCATCCCCCACACCCTGACATTGTTCACCCCCCACATCCCTGACATTGTTCACCCCCCACATCCCCGACATCGTTTACCCCCCCATACCCCCGGCATTGATCATCCCCCCACACCCCCGACATCGTTCACTCCCCCCACACCCCCGACAACGATAACCCCCCCACACCCCCAACATTGATCACCCCCCCCACGCCCCTGACATTGCTCCCCACCAGATCCATGCCCTGGCAGTTCACCTTCCTCACTCACTCCAAACATCCCTCATCCCCAAACAATGCCGAACCCCCAACAATACTCACCTCCATCATCTATACGCCAACTGTCACCCCGCAAACAATGATCACCCCTCCCCACGTCCCCAACAATTCTCAGCCACCGAAAATGCTTACCTCACTCATCCATTTGCCAATGCCTATCCGTCCAATAATTCTCTCTCCCTCGATTCCCCAAAAATGCTTGCTTCTACCCCCTGACAATGCTGATACACTCATGCTTCAGACGTTACTCACCCACCCGCAGCACCCCTAATACTAGTCACCCACCCCACACCCTCTGACACTGCTTACATCCCCCATCCCTCAACATTGTTCACCTCCCTCACCTACCCCTGAAAATGCTTGCCACCTCAGCAATGCTCACCACGCCCCACACCCCGCCATTCCTGAAGGTGTGCCTGAAGAAGGTGGTTCAGGTGGAGGTCAGCATTGTTGGGGGTGTAGGGGGTTGGGATGACGTGAGCTGTGTTGGAGGTGGTGTGAGCAATGTTGGGGTTGCCATGGGTGCTGGAATGCTTTGACATGCCACCTGATTTAATTAGAGCTTCCCTCCTGAGCAGACTTTATGGGTGATGGGAACAGCTTTAATTAAAACAGTGTAACAACCAGGGTGAACTTAACTTTACTATTTAGAGGTCCTCAGGGGGACCATCAGCAAGGGCTCTCGCAGTGTCATTTCTGAATTATCGGATGTTCCTGGTTCTGGCATAAATTGGCTCCACGGGAATTCTGATGTCATTCGAACCTCATGAACATCTCAGCTTTCACTGCTACTAGGATTGGGAGACCTGAGTCTATGACTCTGTGACACACAAACAGATTCCAGAATGGAGCCATCAAGCCAAACAGCCTTGATTCCAGCTGACGAACATGGCCAATCGCATATGAATCACATTTGCTCTTTGGATCCAAATATTTTCCTATGGTTTGTATTTTAACTGGCCCAATTTGATCCTAGGATATTACTGATCTCTTAAAGGTGCATGCAATCAGCAATTTTCCCAACTGATCATGTTGCTCCCATCATTAGCTGTTTGCTTTACAGTTTTCACGATGATGTGACTTGTGCATGAGTGATATTAATCTGCAATTTCACCAGCTGACCAAACATATACTGAACTGTTTAAAAGGGACTTTTTTAAAGACAAGAAAGGACACTGACTAAAGATTGCTGCAACAAGTCGCCTGATGTCTGGCCTTGCCAGTGACCAGTTTCTGGGAAGTTCCAATGTAGAATACAATACAGGCATGCCGCAACATCCTTCTCCAGAATTTCACACCTGAGGATGTCAATAACTACTTCAAAAGGATTAACTTAAAAATTCATTGGACCTACATTTACATTCCTATAGGACTACTTCTTCAGCGGAGACAGAACATCTGCTAGAACAATAGTTAATGTGAAAGATGTCTTCCTATCTCATCAAGATGGATAATGACTCATTCAGGGACATTACAGAATCTACTCACCCACCATCTATACCCCAGCCATGAAATAAAAACATTGTTGGTTGAGGCATCAGTTAAATAAATGTCTTTTGAAATTATTATGGGGAGAGAGAGGTGATGCGATGGAAGTAACCATTTTGAAATCTCTTAATACAGCATGAAACCTGCAAACAGTGTTGAGTAGTTTGGAAAAGCTGCCAATGGAGCAATAAGGAGCCACCTTTTCTTGTCTCCCAAGTTGAGACTCTATCACTCACAGTTTAAAAATCCAGCACAGAGTGTGAAGGTTCCATCAAAAGGAACCTCAGGTACAAAGCTCAATTAGTTCTGGAAGAGATGGATTACAGGTTAAAAAGAAATTGTCTCCTGCAATTGCAGTTCCATGAGCTTCAACTCAACTCTTGGAATCTAAAGGAGCTTGGAAAAATTTCCGTTGCAGCCAGTGCCCAGCCAATGACTCATAAACAGTGAACTCTCAAGTTTTTAAAAAAATCTTTCAGCATTATTTTTTAATTTTGTTAAGAAAGTAACTACCTACAGTATAAATTGAAAATTTTGCATGTTTCTGTGTGTGTGTGAATGTTTTACTATCTTTATCTGAGTGTGTTTTTAACTCAATGAAACTAACCCCTTTTTGTTTTAAATCTCCAAAAAGACTGTCAGACTAGTTTCTTTGCAATCAGTATGTAAATAGTTAAACACAGGCATTGAGTAAATGCCTAAATATTTCTAAATTCACAAGAAAACCCAGTTACAGTCAGACTTGGAATGGTATGATAGGGGAGTCATATTTTACTCCTCCTCACGTGAGCGTAATACAATGAAAATGAAAGATGCCTAAGTGGTCAGCACAAGCTCACTGAATGGCTCTGGGTCTGTCATTGCTAGGAGGTCCTACTGAAGGATTACAATTTACTGACTTGGGGCAAATTCACAAATCATTTGATGTGCTTCCTGGAAGTGTCAGAGCCAAAGCTGGCTTTGGGAGTCTGATATGCCCAGTTGTCTAACCAGGGCAATGTCAAAAGAATTTCTCAAACGCTGTATTAACTTGCAATGTTATTGGATCTGTTTTAAACAGCAGTGTGGGTTTCCTTCAAACTATTGAATTGAGGAACTCCAGTAATAGATTTGAACTAGACAAAAGAACAAATTACTATTCTTGAAAGTTTACATCTTCTTTTCCAAACTAAAAGTAATAAAAGATTACAATTATAAATGTACAACGTTCAGTACTATTTTGTATTTATATTCTTCTTGCAGACCGGTAACTTTGCATAAAAGACCTCAAAATTCCACCATAGAAATTGCAGCATCCAGCAATTTAAATAATAGAATAGCATACAGAAACATATGATAAATGCACATAAAGAATTCTTACACAACTTTTGCTGGCTAGAAGTTCTACCCCAGATATACAATTCTTTTGTCCATTATTCTAATGGAGCATTATCCAGACAGAAAGCAGAAAATTATAACCCAATTAGTGTAACATCTGTCAAAATACTAGAATAGATTATTAAGGAGGTAGTTGCAGGGCAGTTAGAAAATCATAATAAAATCAGGCAGAGTCAACATGGTTTTGTGAAATTGTGTTTGACAAATTTATTAAAGTTCTATCAGGATGTAACAAGCAGGGTGGATAAAGGGGAACTAGTAGATGTAGTGTATTTGGATTTCCATAAGTCATTCAATAAGGTGCCACATTAAAGGTTATTACACAAGATAAGAACGCCTGGTGTTGGGCTTGATATATTAGCATGGATAGAGGATTGGATAACTAACAGGAAACAGTATGTTGGGATAAATGGATCATTTTCAGGTTGGCAAGCAGTGACTAGTGGAGAACCACAGAGATCAGTGCTGGGGTCTCAACTATTTATGGTCTAAATTTATGACTTGGATGAAAGGACCGATTGTATTGTAGCCAAATTTGGTGATGATACGAAGATAGGTTGGAAAGCAAGCTGTAAGGAGGTTACAAGGGGTTTATAGATAGGTTAAGTGAGGGGCAAAATTTTGGTAGGTGGAGTATAGTGTGGGAAAATGTGAGGTTGTCCACTTTGGCAGGAAGAATAGCACAGCAAAATATTATTTAAACGGAGTGAGTATAAAATGCTGGAATAAAGAGGGATCTGGTGTTCTTGTACATGAATCAGAAAAAGTTAGCAGGCAGGTATGGCAAGCAATTAGGAAGGCAATTGGAATGTTGGCCTTTATTGCAATGAGGTGGAGTATGAAAATAGGGAAGTATTGTTACAACCGTACAGGACATTGATGAGATCACACCTGGAGTATTGTGTACAGTTTTGGTCTCCTTACTTAAAGAGGGATATAATTGCACTGGAAGGTGTTCAGAGAAAGTTCACTAGACTGATTCCTGGGCTGAATGGGTTGTCTTATGAGGAAAGGTTGAGCAGGTTGGGCCTATACTCATTCGAGTTTAGAAGAATGAGAGGTGATCTTATTGAAAAATATAAAATTCTGAGGGGGCTTGACAGGGTAGATGCTGAGGGGATGTTTCCCCTCATTGGGGAGTCTAGAACTAGGGGGCACAGTTTAAAAATAAGGAGTTTCCCATTTACGAGATGAGGAGGAATTCCTTCTCTCAGAGGGTTTTTATTATTTGGAATTCTCTACCGCAGAGAAGTGTGTCACTGAATATGTTCAAGATTGAGTTGAACAGATTTTGATCTATAAGGGGGCCAAGCATTATGTAGGACAGGCAGGAAAGTGGCATTAAGGCCAAAATCAGATCAGCCATGATCTTATTGAATGACATAGCAGGCTTGATGGGCTGAATAGATGACTCCTTCTCCTATTTCTTATGATCTAACGATCTTCTAAAATAAATGGTTTAATACCTGTATTAAGATAACGGGTATTGTAAATTGTATTCAGATGTAATAAATTCAAATGCTAATATTCATGTTGCATAATTTCAAGGCCTGGGGCTGTTAATTTTCTATTAGTATGCTTTAGTGTGTATTAAATAAGAGTTCATTCTTCTTACTGATTTGTCATGCCTGGCCTGCAGAGGCCTGTTCAACTTTACTCAGTGCACTTTCTGTGGAAATGGACTCATTACAAATAATGTATGGCTGAACAGCTTATCAGGACTCACCATTCTGCCAAACAACCACTCATCCCGCTGAGCAACTTGTTAAGCTGCAGCCATGGACATAAGGAGCTCAACCCTGCAGAAGTTGCCTAATTCTTCTGTTTTGCCCACAAAACTCTTCTTCTGATTAGCTTAGCTTAAAGTGTGGGAAATATAACATCCCCAGAAGGCCTAGAAATCAGCTGATCACAATGGTGACTTTCCGCTCGTTGTTGGCTAAAAAATGAAATGTGCACTAATTTTATTATTTATCTGAACACTCCTTGTTATTCTCTTCATGCACCTCAGGCTTGTCGATCTCTTGCACCGTTGCATGTGGGAGTGAAGGCCAAGCGTAATCTTGAGGTGATGAGGACTAGAGGACAAGTGTTAATTTGGATCGCATGTGCAGATATATTTTTGATCTAAATTGAAAGTCCTACGTTTTGTCCTTAATTTCATATGATATTTTGATACAAAATTGAAGAGTTATGGGGCAGAGTTTTGCCCTCGATGGGCAGGTGGGCCCGACCAACTCGGCGGCAGGAGGGTAGCTGATCGCTGCCGCCGAAACGGGCCCCGCCGCCATTTTACGTGGGTGGGCCAATTAAGGCCCAACGGGAAGCGCTATGCGCTTCCTGTGTGGGCGGTGGGGGGGATTCCCCAACTGCCAGAGTGCGCTCTTTCACGCATGCGCACATCTCCCTGAAGCTAAGTGCTGCCTCAGGGAGATCGCTGAAAGGCAGTGAAACATTAAAAATAGAAAAATAAAAAAAATCATTAACATGTCCCCCTCATATGAAAATGTCACACGAGATGGGACATGTTAATGAAGTACACAAAAACTTTATTAAGCTTTTTTAATTCCAATATCAAACCTCATCCCGCCACTGGATGGGGTTTGTAAAAAAAATCAATTACCCGCCTGCCCGTTGGACCCGTGCGCCGACCCGAAGTTCGCACGGGCTCCTCAAAATCCTGGTCGATTGGTGAGTTAATGACCTTGTTAATGGCCTTAACAAGGCCTTTTATTAATGGTGGACGTGTGTCCCGCTGCATAGTGCACCCGCCGACCTAACTATCATGATGCCGCGCGCTGACGTCGGGATGCTCACTCGTTGTCAGCGCGCGATATTTTCAGCACTGGCACGCAGGCTCCGCCACCAGCACGTCAGCCAGAAGATTCAGCCCATGGTGTCACCACTGGAAACAATGAGTAATTACAGCATGACAAGTTTACATAGGCAATTCTCAGTATGAATGTAGATGGAGCTCTCCCAGAATTGCACTAAGTGCGGTAGCGAACAAGTAAAATGGAGTCCTACCCACTGATGAAAATGGCAGGTTTTCACACCATATCATCCTGAGCCTGTCTCATTATTTACTCACTCCCGTGAAACATGCCGTTTCCAAGGTGGGCGGGCTCTCATTCACCCGCCCGCCATTAGCCCACAGTAGCATCACGCCGGCCACCATCTTTAAAAGGCAGCCGCCAGCAAAGCGCTCATCACCACCAGCTCACCACCACTGCCTGGGTGACGTGGCCAGCAAAGGGAAAAAGACTGTAGCCCCCGCTTCAACGACGGGTCCCTCGAGCGACTGCTGGATGCTGTGGAGGCCCGCCGGGATGTGCTCTACCCCCCACTCTGGCTGCAGGATGTGCAGCAAAGTCATCAACCCGGCTCGGGAGGCGGTGGCAGTGGTGGTCAGCGCAAATGCTCTTCAGAGAACCAGCCACCCAATGCCGTAAAAGGATGAATGATCTCCTCCGTTCAGCCAAGGTAAGTCATTCCTTTCCTCACTCCCAACCCACACGCTCACAAACCCATCACACATCCACAGGGCCCTCACTCACTGCCAGTTCAAGGGACATCACCATTCACTCTCTCACACGCACCGTCATTGTCCTCATCCCAGTCGTGGGACCACTCACCACCCACACAGGCCAGGCAAACTTATCATCTGGCCCGGCAGGCATCCTGCTTATACTTTCTCCATCTCTATCCATGCAGGATAAACTGGCTCACAACAGGAGGGAAAGGTCACAGACAGGTAGAGAGATGCCGGAATTTAAAGTTCTGACAGAATTCGAAAACAGAGCCATCCAGCTAGCCGGTGATGACCGGGACCGGTCCTGTGCTGATGGTGAGGTAGGTGCTGCTCTACCAAGTGAGGATCCAGCAATGCAACATCCATCAGACAACCATGCTGTGAGTGATGTGCCCTCTTTCACAGGCCACTGCCATGCACTAATTATCTCCCCTTGCTTTCACAGGCATATCTGCCAAACAGCCGACAGGGTCCATGAACCAGGGCCTCCAATCAAGCTCAGAAGAAACCACTAAAGAGGAATCTGGAGGCACCCTCCCTGAAGTCCCATCACAGCGCTCACCCACACCCTCCATCAGCGCAGAGACACACACCTCGGTGGAACCTAGCTTTAGAATAGCCTCAGGATCACAATCTGGTGAGCACATCACACTTTCTGATCTACAGCAGGTGGCGGCAGGGACTTCCCAGGCCCCCGGCACTTGGAGGGCTGCTGGAGGCCAGAACGTTGCTGAATCCAAGTCAGATGAGGAGCCTCTGGACTTGGTAATGGCACAGTCGCTGGAGCTTCAAAGGCAAGCTCGGGAACATCAGGAAGGGATGTCCGCTGCACTCCTCAGATGGAGGATTCCGTCTCTCTTCAGGCTGAGGTGATAGCGCTGGCATTGCAATGCACCGAGGTCAACACTGGCAGGATGGTGGCCACCATGGAGACCTTGGTCCAGGGTGTCACTCCTACGCTGCTGTGCGGACTTAACTCGATCGCTGATGCCATAGTTGGCCTCCAACAATGTGTACTCAAGAAGACTGCTGGGCAGCTCGATCTCACTGTTCCACGCACAAAGTCAGCCAAGGGCCCTCGGGGGCTGATAGGAAGAGGATCAGCAGGTGCACGCTTCGGGGCATCCACCCAGGTGACTCTGGGAGTGACCTGCCCATTCGAATCCTATTCCTGTGACCTCCGCAGCTCCAGCTTCACAGGCCACGGAGGGTGCCACTGCCACACAGCAGGACCCCGAAAGCAGGCTGGGGCCCTCCAAGTCTCGGCCCTCCAGAAGACCCCCGTCAAATTCATCACAGACAGGGCATCACAGTCAGCAGGCTGCCTCCACCTCTGCCGAAGATGTCTGGGGAGCGCCAAGATGCAGCGGCAGAGTTAGTAAAGTTAGGTAAAAGCAGTATGTGCTGCCTGGGCACGGGTGTTGATCACTTGTACATACTGTTCGCTATAGTTAATAAAGTCCTAAGAATGTCTCCCTGCCTGTGGTTCCTTGTTCTGATGAGCAGTGTTCTTGTCACTCAGATGTGAAACCTTTCTGCACAAGATAAAAGGCAGGTGTCTCAGTCCAGGGCCTCTTCCCTGTGCTCTGCGCAGCCTTCAGACCACAGTGATGGTGCAGCCTCACACTCCCTGGAAACATTACTGATATCTGCACCTCAGAGGTGCTTGTCATTGCTGCCAGAATGTAGTGGGCAGGCCCCACAGAGTTCTCTCATACTCTCTGTGTGCTCTCAGCACCTTTAAGGTGGGGCTGGCCCCCATCACACCAGCATCTGCGACCAATGATGCTGTGCACCATCTCCTGAAGGGCTGAGGTGCTGAACACGGACATGGCATCAGATGCGTCTAAAGTTTCATGACTGCGTCTGAGAAGGTCCTGATCACAGAGCGCAAGCGAGCTGCCCTCAGCCAGACAGGAGTCAAACATTCTCGGAGGCTATGTGAAGATCTATGGAGTGTCCTCACTGCATGTTGTCATCATCCTCCTGCATTTGAGGACTATTAGGGTCTCCACTGCATCTCCATGACAGAAGCATTCTCACAGAGGGTATTGGCGCTGCCATAAGCCAGGCTGGAGTCAAATATTCACAGCTATGATGTGAGGATCTACGTGGACACCTCACTGCATGTTGTCATCGTCCTCCACAAATCTGGCAGCCAAGAGGACCTCCCGAGCACGCCTGCCTCATCTAGCCAGTGCGAGAGTCTCACCCCCATCATCATCACCACTGAGGACCCCCTTACTCTCATTCCCGTAGACCTCCTCCACATCGGAGCAGACGTGCAGCTCCTCCACCTCCTCCTCAGCCAGCTCGTCTCCTGGTTGGAATGCCAGGTTACAAAGGGCACAGCAGGCGATGATGATGATTGACACCCTCTGCAGACTGTATTGCAGGGCTCCATCAGACCGGTACAGGCACCGGAACCTCACCTTCAGCATCCTGTTGGTCTGCTCCACCAAGTTGCGAGCTGCTGCATGAGCCTCATTATACCGTCGCTCTGCTGCAGTCTGAGGCCGCCGCACGGGTGTCATCAGCCACAGCCTCTGCGGGTAACCCTTGTCCCCAAGGAGCCAACCATGCAGCCTCTGTGGACCCTGGAAGACTGCAGGGATCTGTGAGCGACTCAGGATGTAGGCGTCGTGCACTGTCCCTGGAAACCGTGCGCACACCTGCAAGATGCGTTTCTGGTGGTCACATACCAGCTGCACGTTCAGTGAGTGGAAGCCCTTGTGGTTGATGAAGTCAACTGAATGTAGCGACGGAGACCTGAGCGCCACATGAGTGCAGTCAATCACACCCTGCACCTGTGGGAATCCCGAGACCAGGACAAATCCAATGGCCCTTGCATCCTGGCTGTCCCGGTCCCGGGCGAAATGCATAAAGTTGTGTGCCATGGAGAAGATGGCATCCATGACCTCATGGATGCATTTGTGGGTAGCGGATTGTGAAATCCCACAGAGGTCACCTGTGGAGCCCTGAAGGGAGCCACTGGCATAGGAATTGAGGACCGCGGTGACTTTCATAGACACTGGCAGTGGATGCCCTCCATGTTCCCTTGGTGCCAAGACCGGCAGTAGCTGGCAGATGTGAGATGTGTCCATAAACAGGCACAGTTGTCGGCAACACTGGTTCTCCGTCATCTGCAGGAATGGTAGACTCTGGGTGTCGCTAGGTGCCGACCAGCCACGGCTCACTGTCGCTCCTGGGCAACATGTGCGGGAGCCCCTGCTGCCCCTTCTTCATGAGGTTGCTGCTCCTGCCTTTGCGCAGCCAGGGGCCTTGGTCACTCTCTCCTCTGTCTTCTATGGCCTCTGTAGGCCATCAGGCATACAGATAGGTCACCAGGGTCCATGATCTTGACATAGTCCTCCTGCAGCATGAAAGAGAGAGAGAGGCATGGTTATCATGGCTGTACTTAGCACCTTTCCTGGCCCTGTGTGACTGCCCCTTAACGCTTCCTGGAGAGTACTGGTCACCCCTTGGATGGCCAGAGATGAGTGCGCTGCATGGCTGTCCTGTCAGCCTGCAACATGGCAGGCACTGGTCCAAACCGGGATGCTGAGATTGCAAGGGGCTGTGAGCACCTCCAGCAGTGACTGCTACATGGCCAGCATTGGCAAGGAGATTGTACAACGTGTGCAGTTTGGAGCGCTTGGAGGCCCTTTGGTGCCCCAGTGTTGCTTCCATGGGCAGGCAGGCTCGGAGCCTGACCCCAAGCATATCACTGTGGCTCCACCTGATCTGTCTCAGTTGCAGAGGCATGGTCAGTTTATACAGGTGTTCCTAATGCGTGGCCCCTTCCTTCGCTTTCCCTGCCCCCCCAGCTCGATTTCCTGTGCATGGGATGCAGCACTAGGGCAGCAGTCAAACGCCCACCGACAACGGTCGCCTGAGGCTGGCCAGCACTTGCCCCCTGGACACCCCCCTCCACTCAGCAGTCACTTCCGGGGCCAGGCATCAGTTGCCCCGTCCCCCGGCCCTTCTGAGGCCTGTAAATAACGGGTGAGCTGTGGAGAACGCTGCTGCTCACTCACCTCCGTTCCTCCAAAGTGAAGGCCGCCAAGTGCACGTCGCCTACGTGCGGTTGTGAAACATGTCGGCGGCTTTCCCACCGATGTGGATGGATGATACGGCGAGGTTCCAACAGCCTGGCAGGATGGCCTTTTAATTATATGCTGATATATTACAATTAGCTCCCCGCTGACCAAGGGCAGGAAACACGGCCTGTTGTTGGTGGGCTGAGTGGATGATCGCGACCTGGCTTCACACTGTCGTGAAGCAGGCCGCGCCATATTTTCTGCGCACACCACCTATCCCGCCCACCACCAGTGGGCTCGGAAAATTCTGACTTCCAATGGAAAAGTTGATACAGGAAATGCGTGGAGATGTAGGGTTTTAATATATTGCAAACATATGCAGTGCATGGTGGTTAGTCAAAGTTTGAAAATTAGTCCTATAACATACCTCAACAGGAGTTAGGACTTAATATTTGAAATTTTTTTCAATCATACACAAGTGAAATTAAATGTTTGAAGGGGAAAGAAAACTTGAATGCTGAAAATTGAAATAAAAGCAGCAAATGTTGGAAGTATACAAGACAACCAAAGACAATAGATGCCACATTGAGCTCAGTAGCAGCCCTGGAGTCATTCAACACAGCTCTCTGCAAGGAACAATTCAGCTAGTCCCACTCTTTCCCTGAAATTATTTCCTCTTCAGGTGCTTATCAAAATCCCTTTGAAAGCCTCAGTTGAACCTACCCCCACCATACTCTCAGGCAGCGCATTCCAGACCCTAACAATGTATGAGAAAGTCTTTTATCATTTCGCTATTTTCTCCTTTGCCAATCACCTTAAATTGTTGTCTTCACCTCCTTGATGCTCCCACTAACAGGAAAAGTTTCTCCCTTTCTACTCTGTCCAGGCCCCTCATAATTTTGAAAACCTCGATCAAACCTCCAATTAATCTTCTCTCCTCCAAAAACCAACAGCACCAGCTTCTCCAACCTATCCACGGAACTGAAGTTTCTCATCCTGGAGACATTCTCATTAATCTTTTCTGCATTCTCATTAAAGCCTTTTTACCCTTTGTTATGATCCCAGCTGGTGAGTAGAATCATCCCAAATTTGCAGTAAGTATGGCAGCAGGAGGGAAAAAGGATCTTTTACCCGCTGGCCACTGTGGTGGCTTTTCATGCTGTAACCTCCCAATCCCGCCTCATTAATTATGCATTCCTGGGAAATACGCCATTTCAATGGTGGGTTGGTCCTCATTCACCCGCCATGCCATCACCTCACCACGTCATCACTCTGGGCGCCAAGTTTAAAGTACATCTGCACGAACATCTCCCAGTGCTTCTAGCCCAGGACTGCTGCACGGAAGACATGGCCCCGAAAGGCAAGAAGACTGCAGCCCCCTGGTTTAATGATACAGCCCTCGAGCGCCTTTTGGACACAGTGGAGGCCCGCCGTGATGTCCCCTACCCCAGCTCTGGCCAAAGGAGGGGCAGCAACATCATTAATCCAGCATGGGAGGTGGTGGCAGCGGTGGTCAGCACCAGTGCTCTGCAAGAGAGGGCAGCAATCCAGTGCCACAACAGGATGAATGGCCTCATTCATTCCGCCTGGATGAGTCACTCTTCTCATCACTCTCAACTCTCACACTCTCAAACCCATCACACATCCACAGGAAGCTCACACCTTAAAGGACAACACCACAAACTCTCACACGTACTCTGACACCTTCCTCAGGCTCATATCCTCTCGAACTCGCGTCCTCATCCTGTCCATTTAACTTGCAGGTTGACGCGGTAGTTAGGAAGGCAAATGCAATGTTGGCATTTATTTTGAGAGGACTAGAATATAAAAGCAGGGATGTGCTGCTGAGGCTTTATAAGGCTCTGGTCAGACCACATTTAGAATATTGTGAGCAATTTTGGGCCCCGTATCTCAGGAAGGATGTGCTGGCCCTGGAGAGGGTCCAGAGGAGGTTCACGAGAATGATCCCAGGAATGAAAGGCTTAACATATGAGGAACGTTTGAGGACTCTGGGTCTATACTCGATGGAATTTAGAAGGATGAGGGGGGATCTGATTGAAACTTACTGAATACTGAAAGGCCTGGATAGAGTGGATGTGGGGAAGATGTTTCCATTAGTAGGAGAGACTAGGACCCGAGGGCACAGCCTCAGAGTAAAGGGAAGACGTTTTAGAACAGAGATGAGGAGAAACTTCTTTAGCCAGAGAGTGGTGAATCTATGGAATTCATTGCCACAGAAGGCTGTGGAGGCCAGGTCATTGAGTGTATTTAAGACCAAGATAGATAGGTTCTTGATTGGTAAGGGGATCAAAGGTTACGGGGAGAAGGCGGGAGAATGGGGAGACTTCTCCCCCTCTCCAGAATCCGTCCTCCTCCCGGACTTCTTCCCATCTCTGGACTCCTTCCTCCCCCTGGACTCCTTCCTCCCCCTGGATTCCTTCCTCCCTCTAGACTCCTTCCCCTCACTGGACTCCTTCCACCTCCAACTCCTTCCCTTACACCTTCATCACTCCTTACACCTACCTCCCCCGAACCCCCTCCTTCTCAGTACTCCCTGTCCACCAACCTCACCCCTCTGACACCTTCGTCTCCCCCAACCTCACCCCGTCGACACCTTTTTCCCCCACTCCCAACCTCACCCCAACACCTTCATTCCCCCAAAACTAAAATAAAAATACTTGGAAAAACTCAGCAGGTCTGGCAGCATCTGTAGAGAGGAACACAATTAACGTTTCGAGTCCGACCCGTTCCCAGTCTCACCCCCTCAACACCTTTGTTCCCCACCTCACAGCCTCACCGCCTTTGACACACCTTCCTCTCTCAGTCAATCCTAGACCTTCCTTTCCAACACCCCTCCCCCCACCTCGGTACATCTTCCTCTCCCAAACACAGCTGGGCCTCCCTCTCCACCCCCTCAACCATCATCCATTTTGAGCAGACCCTCAATGGTGACTTCCCAACTTCCGTGAGCTGCTTCGTGGAGAAGCCATGTCCATGAGAATCCACCCAGCATGCAATGGGTGTTTCTTCTGGTTGCTGTTGAGCTCCAGCATCTTCTGCTTCTCGGATGTCCGCGATGTGAGCAAGGCCTTGACAGTAAATTCTGACTGCTGCACATCACGCTTGTCAAGATGTGTTCTGCGCTGGCGTGCAATCAGGCTGACGTGGGCGAATGACTCAGCGCAGGGGATGGAGTTATAATGATATGCAGACGTATTACAACAAGATTCCTGACGTCCAACAGCGGGAAATGCGGCCCACCATTGAAAACTGGTTTCATGGTGTCATGAAATGGATTTTTGGCCTTCTCGCCATATTGTCTGCTCATGCCGCAGGACATGCCCATCGCCAGCGGGCACATAAAATTCCACCCGATGTCACTACTGGACAAACCAGGTCCTAGGTTAGAACTCTGCTTGATAGATCCTAACTTTTATTTTATTGTTTAGAAACGTGGAGAGTGGCTATTGAATAGAGTCACTGGAGTCAGCTGATGAAATTTTAACAAAAGAATAAATCATTTATTAGACAAAAAAAGATGAACTATATTGCAATAATCCTTCACCCACAACTATACCTTTACAGAGGTGCACAGGTTCGTAAGGATAACGTAAGTTACAAAAGCTTTCTTATACTCTATTGTTCACAGCAAGTACACAGTCCATCTAAACCAATAGGCGACCTGTGGTCAGACACACCACACTCTGAAACCAAGTGATAGATGCCACCCCAAACAATTGCTATGGATCTCTCCTCAACTCCCCCCAGATGCTTGTCACACTGTAAACCAACTGGTCTCACTGAACTCCACCTTTACACGGGGTTTCCAATCTCCACTTTTGGAGAACTCGCTTTGAAATCTTCTCCCAAATGATGCTTTCCCTCAGACACCTTCCACATGGGTCCACCTCTAGGGTTTCGTACACTCCTTTCGATGTTCCTCTTCCCTGGATCACCATGTGCATTCAAGCTTCCTTCTCACCACTAGTTCACATGCCCATAGTAAAGAGTTACAGATCTTCAGCTGTCCTCTAGATCTTCTGGCTTCTCGTAAGCCTATATTGCTTTAAATCTGTGTCCTGCAGCTTCTCCCTTTAAGGTTTGAGCCTTTCCCTGCTCCTTACCCTTAACTTCACTAAACAGGAACTTTTCCAGATTCCTGTTCATTCCCTTTGACTAGAAGGTCTTCTTGGGACCCCTCTTCTGCTTTTGGGGGAACGGTCTTCCTGCAGCTCCCTCCTATCCAGCTTCTCCTGGCAGCTGGTTTCAACTTTAGTTTGGGACTTGCTATCTGTCCCTCTCCTATGCTGCTTCAACTGCAAACTCCTTTCAACTTTAGAGCACACTGGCCAACTGAACTCAAACTGCTTTTGGTTTCTGTGTATGTGTGTGTGGGGGGCCTCCCTCTCTGGACCCCTGTTGCTAGGCAACAGCACAGTTTTTTCTACTTTGTTTTAACTTCCCTAAACCACTGTCCGCCCTTGATAATACAGCTTTTCAATTCAAGGGTCATAAAACCCATTAAAAAGGCAGGCATCTTTTAAAGTGAAACTAAAACTCAAGTTTCATCATGTTAACCCACAAAATAGAGAAATACAAATTAAACTTAAAGATATATCATATCCCTAACACCTCCAGATACACTTGGGCATAATATCCAGTTGATGCCGAATCAATGTTTTAAAAAAGTTCATCATAACTTCCTTGCTTTTGTATTTTATACCTAAGGTTCATGACCCCGTATGATTCATTAACCAATTTCTCAATTTTCCCCGTCACCTTCAATGATTTCTGCATACATTACCCCCCACTCCCCAAAGTTAGAGCTGCCAGCTCTGGCTGGACATGTTCTGGGAGGCATTGGTGGAAGTGACTTTATGGAAAGCTGGTGGTGTGGCACGAGCAGGTTCTAAGGGAGAGCAAGAGAGGAAAACAAACCAACTTTAATTGGGGAAACGGGACAAATTTGCAGCGAGGGTGAATAATGATTGAAGTTTGGAGGAGAAGAAGTCTTTACGAACTCTTAAGTGACTTTGTGCAAGATCCAACAACATGGTTTCAAACAGGGATATTAAAAGCTGCTAAAATTGAGGTGGAAATGTTTTGTTTCCGTCTCTGATCTGAACGCCCATTTGCGCCTATCACACTCAGACTAATGCTCGCCGCTCTCGCCCGATCCCTCAATCAAATTCAAACCCCACCAATCCTATTACAGCTTGCCAGAATCCCAGCCAATCTGAGCTCTCTTGGCTTTTATTCGGTTTAAGGTTTGCATTTGATTGGGTGACACTGCAGTAGATGTGATGTCACCATATGGCAATGCCTCATGGTGATGACAGTTGTAGTTTCTTTCCCCTTCTTGGTGATTGCTAATGACAAATTATGGGACTGATTTGTTTAAAATATCATTTTCAAATCTGCCAGATTTTATTCTTTGGCCACCGGGAGATTGATGGTGGACTCCTGGCCATTCTGGGAGGGTTGGCAACCCTGTTTAAAGTTCCTGTGCTCCCTCCACCCCCTTTAGAATTATATCCTTTATTTTATAGTGCCTCTTCTTGCTGTTTCTATCAAAATGTATCACTTCACATGTCTCTGCACGTAATTTCACCTGTCATGTGTTCACCCATTCCACCAGCTTGTCTATGTCCTCCTGAAGCCTATCTTTATCCTCTCCACAGTTCACAATGCCATCAGGTTTTGTGTCATCTGCAAAATAACGATAATATATTTTTGAAGCTATATTATTGACTAATAACTGACAGGTAATATATTAGTTATTTCCATTTCAGCTCATTGAGCATTACTTTTCATCTCTTTCATTCACGCCAGAGACTACAATAATACGAATATGGTAAAACACTTAACCTTGAACTATCTGCTCACTTATAAACAGTCATCCTCGGCTTTAATGAGCAAGCCTGCATTAACTGGACAGCAATAAAGTGACAGCTCTTTGTTTTAATATTATCACTACGTAAACCTATTAATCTTTCAAGTGCATGACAGCAGAAATCTGGATATTTTGACCAATTATAAGTCTGTGAACCCTTACTTTACAACCACAACGTTACTGAAAACACAGAGCTAAACATATCCTATAAAACCATACAGATAATTAAATGTGCTAAATGACTATTTTATAGATTATTACATCTATTAAATCTTTCATACCTTTAATTGTTTGCTTTCCAGAGGTACTGCCAACTGGGGTCATGCATTTCTGTTGCTATTGTCACACTGAAGCAGCACAAAATACTTTCCCAGCTCCAATGCTTGCATTAATTTCCCACCATTAAAGCTACAGTGTCCCATATCTAGTGATCTGCATCTCAATTTGAGGTCAGCTTTCTATATACAGAATCAATCAGCCAGGTGGTCTCTATGTACTCAGACCTTCATTAAATAGATTAGTGCAAGAGAATGTAAATTATCCCATAATAAGAAAAGTTACTGGGATGAAATAATAAGAGAAATCCAACCAAGTGACAATGCACTATACATGAAAAATAGATTTCTGTGCAGGTATTTAACGTTCCCACTGTTTTTAATATCTATGGGGGAAGATTTCTTCTGCATGCTATTTGCAGTAAAATCGTGAAGCTGCTTACAAAGAAGATGTTTGTGATTGCAATTCACATGTGGCACAGAGGAGTTTTACTTTTGGTGTTAGAGCTTTCAAAGTTGAGTTACCGGGCAGAATTGTCCCAGATTTGCACTAATGATGTTTTACCCGCCAGCCGCGATGGCGGCATTTCACGCTGCATCGCCCCAAACCCACCGCATTAATTGTGCATTCCCAGGACACAGGCCATTTCCAAAGTGGGCAGACTCTCAGTTTCCCGCCACTCCATCACCTCGCCGCTCTATCATGCCGGGTGCCATATTTAAAGTCCAGCCGCATGCGCACATCTCAGTGCTTCCAGCCCATGAGTGCTGCAAAGAGGATATGGTCCCAAAAGGCAAAAAGACTGCAGCCCCCAGGTTCATTGATGTGTTCCTCGAGTGCCTTTTGGAGGCTTGCCGTGATACCCTCTATCCCCACTCTGGCCGCAGGATGGGCAGCAAACTCACTAATCCGGCTTGGGAAGCAGTGGCAGCGGTGCTCAGCGCCAATGCCCCTCAAAAGATGACAGCCACAAGAGGATGAATGATCTCCTCTGTTCCACCCGGGTTAGTCACTCTTCTTATCACTCTCAACTCATGCACTCACAAACCCATCACACATCCACAGGGATCACTCACTGACAGTTAAAGGGACATCCCCATTCACTCTCTCACACACACCTTCATTGTTCTTATCTCGTCCATGGGACCACTCACCACCCACACACACCAGGCATACTTAGCATCTGCCTGGCAGGCGTCCTGCTTACACTCTCTCCATCTCTGTTCAGGCAGGACAAGCTGGCACACAACGAGAGAGAGAGGTCACAGACTGGTGGAGGAATGCCTGAAATCAAGGTCCTCACAGACTTTGAAAACAGAGCCATCCAGTTGGCCGGCGAGGATCTGGATCATTCCTGTGTTGATGGTGAGGTCGGCGCTGCTCTACCAAGTGAGGATCCAGCAGTGCAACATCCACCAGGCAACCATGCTGTGAGTGATGTGTCCTGTTTCACAGGCCACTGCCATGTACTAATTATCTCTCCTTGCTTCCGCAGGCACATCTGAGAAACAGTCGATGACCCAGGGCCTCCAATCAAGCCCTGAAGAAGCCTCTGAAGAGGAGTCTGAAGGCACCCTCCTTGAAGTCCCATCACAGTGCTCACCCACACCCTCCACCAGCTCAGAGACGCACACCTCAGTGGGACCTAGCTTTTGAGTAGCCTCGGGGTCACAAGCTGGTGAGCACATCGGACTTTCTGATTCACAACAGGTGGCAGTAGGGACTTCCCAGGTGTTCGGCACTCGGAGGACTGCTGGAGGCCGGATATTTGCTGAGTCTGAATCAGATGATGAGCCTCTGGACTCGGTCATGTCACAGTTGCCGGGGCAGCAAAGGCAAGCTCGGGAACATCAGGAAGGGATGTCTGCTGCACTCCTCAGATTGCTAGGCACGATGGAGGAGTCCGTCCGCCTTCAGGCTGAGATGATAGCGCTGGCATGCCCATACACCGAGATCAACACTGGTAGGAAGGTAGCCGCCATGGAGACCTTGGTCCAGGATATCACTCCCGCACTGCTGCGTGGGCTCAACTCCATCACTGACGCCATAGTTGGCCTTCAGCTGTGTGTACTTGAGAGGGGTGTGGGGCAGCTCAATCTTACTCCAGCTCCCCTTTCTCCTCAAGGGGTCTGCTAGGGGCCTTTGGGCACCCATAGGGAGGAGGATCAGCAGGTGTACCCTACGGACCATCCATCCGGGTGACCCTGGGAGTGTCCGGCCTATCCGAATCCCCTCTTCCTGTGACCTCAGTAGCTTCAGCTCCACAGGCCGTGGATCCTGCCATCCCAGGAATCAGTCTGGTGAACCTTCGCTTCACTTCCTCTATGGCAAGTATATCCTTTCTTTGGTAAGGAGACCAAAACTGCACACAATACTTCAGGTATGGTCTCATCAAGGCCCTGTATAGCTGCAAAAAGACATCCTTGCTCCTGAACTCAAGTCCTCTTGTAATGAAGGCCAACATACCATTTGCCTTCTTAACTGCTTGCTGCACCTGCATGCTTGCTTTCAGTGATTGGTGTACAAGGACACCCAGGTCCCTTTGTACATCAACATTTCCTAATCTATCACCATTTAAATAATATTCTGCCATTCTGTTTTTCCTACCAAAGTGGATAGCTTCACACTTATACATTTTACACTACATTTGCCATGTATTTGCCCACTCACTGAACTTGTCTAAATTGCCTTGAAGCCTTTTAACATCCTCCTCACCACTCACATTCCCACCAAGTTTCGTGTTGTCAGAAAACTTGGAAATATTACATTTGGTGCCCCTATCCAAATCATTGATAACTATTGCGAATAGCTGGAGCCCAAGCACTGATTCCTGTGGTACCCCACTAGTCACTGCCTGCTATTCTGAAAAAGACCCATTTATTCCTACTCTGTTTCCTATTTGCTAATCAGTTCTCAATCCATGCCAATATATTACTGCCAATCCCATGTGCTTTAATTTTGCACACTAACCTCTTATGTGGGACATTACCAAAAGCTTTCTGAAAATCAAAATACAGCACATCAACTGGTTCTCTCTTATCTATTCTGCTCGTTACGTTCTCAAAAAAGTTCCAGTAGGTTTGTCAAACATGATTTCCCTTTCATAAATCCATGTTGACTTTGTCTAATTCCATTGATATTTTCTAAGTGTCATGTTATCGCATCCTTTATAACAGACTCCAGCATTTTCCCTACTACTGATGTTAGGCTAACAGGTCTGTAATTCACTATTTTCTCTCTCCCTCCTATTTTAAATAGTGGGGGTAATTTGCCACACCAGGATGGTATGTTGCTGTCCTGATGCCAGGATCAAGGATGTCACTGAGCGGCTACAGGACATTCTGAAGAGGGAGGGTGAACAGCCAGAGGCTGTGGTCCATATCGGTACCAATGGCATAGGTAAAAAGAGGGATGAGGTCCTGGAAGCAAAAAAAGGGAGTTAGGAAATAAATTAAAAAGCAGGACCTCAAAGATAGTAATCTCAGGATTACTCCCAGTACTACATGCTCATGAGATCAGGAATAGGAGGATAGCCCAGATGAATGCATGGCTGGAGAGATGGTGCAGGAGAAATTTAGATTCCTGAGGCATTGGGACCGATTCTGGGGAAGTTGGGACCTGTACAAGCTGGACAGGTTGCACCCCAGTAGGGCCGGGACCGATATCATCATAGGGGTAAGTGCTAGTATTGTGGGGGAGGGTTTAAACTAGAGTGGCAGGGGATGAGAACCTGAGTTGGGAGATACAAGAGAGGGAAAGAAAGCTAGAAATGAAAGACAGTAAAAGTAAAAAGCGAAAGTGGAAGGCAGAGGAAACAAGGGCTAGCAGCAAATAGCATCATAGTACAAAAAAAATGTGTAAAAAGACAAATCTAAAGGCACTGTATCTGAATTCTTCCTTAGGTTGGAAGGTGAAGTAGTCCGATCCAAAACTAGGGTCCTAAACCTTATCAAAGGAAACTACGAAGGTATGAGGCGTGAGTTGGCTGAGATAGATTGGGGAACTTCATTAAAAGGCATGATGGTGGATAGACACTGGCTAATATTTAAGGAAAGAATGTATGCATTGCAACAATTATATATTCTTTTCTGATGCAAAACACAACAGAATAAGTGGCCCAACCATGGCTAACGAAGGAAATTAAGGTTAGCATTAGATCCAAAGAGGAGTCATATAACATTGCTAGAAAAAGTAGTAAGCCTGGGGATTGGGAGCAGTTTAGAATTCAGCAAAGGAGGATCAAGAGATTGATCAAGAGGGGAAAAATAGAGTATGAGAGTAAACTTGCAAGGAACATATAAGAGAGTTAAGGAGGTGAAGTTGCGCAGCCTGGGCACTGGCATTAATCACTTGGACATACTGTTCACTATTGTCAATAAACTCCCAAGGATGTCCCTATGGTTCCTTATTCTGATGTGTGTTCGTGTCACTCAGGTGTGAAATTTTTCTGCACAAGGTAAAGGCAGGTGTCTCAGTCCAGGGCCTCTTCCCTGTGCTTTGTGCAGCCTTCAGACCAAAGTGATGGCCCGGCTTCATACTCCCTGGACACATTACTGATGCCTGCACCTCGACGGTGCTTGTCATTGCTACCAGAGGGTAGTGGGCAGGCATCACAGAGTTCCGTCATTCTCTCTGTGTGCTCTCAGCTGGCCCACATCTCCTCAGCATCTGTGAGCAGTGATACTGTGCTCCTGAAGGGGTCAGGTGCTGAAGATGGATAAAGGATCAGATACTTTTAAAGTTTCATTGCTGCATCTCTACGATATGACCCCTGATCACAGAGCGCAAGTGAATTGCCCTCGTCAAGACAGGAGTCAGACAATCTCAGAGGCTAAATGAAGATCTATGGAGAGTCCTCACTGCATGTCATCATCATCCTCCTGCAATCGAACAACTATTAGGGCCTCCACTGCATCTCCATGACAGGAGCATTATCACAGAGGGTATGTTCGCTGCCATAAGCCAGACTGGAGTCAAACATTCACAGATGCAATGTGAGGATTTATAGTGTCTCCTCACTGCATGTTGTCATCATCCTCCACAAATCTAGCAGCTATGAGGGTCTCCCGAACACTCCTGCCTCATCCGGCCAGTGCGAGGGCCTCATCCCTGTCATCATCGCCTTCAAGGATCTCCTCACCCTCATCCCCATCAGCGTCCTCCTCATTGGAAAAGACCTCCAGCTCCTCCACCTCCTCCTCAGCCCAGCTGCTCTCCCCGTTACAGTGCCGGGTTGTAAAGGGCACAGCAGGCAATGACGATTATAACTGAGTGATTATAACTCAACTGACACAAGTGAGGCAGCATGGTTTAACACTCCTCACTTACTCAACCTCTCTAGAACGGACAAAGCCATCAATATTTTCACTTGTGATAAAGAAGCCTTAAGAAACGTTTAGTTTTACTGAGAAATAAGGTGTCACACATTACATTACTTCAACACATAAGAATGTGCCTGTGCAACATAGTGCATTGAGAGTAGTTAATTCCTTGAGGAGTGCCTCAGCAGCAAAGTAAAAGCTGGGAAATTTACAGGATGTTAGTGGGGAAAAAGCCCATATCACAAGTCAAAATTAGAAGGGATTCAAAGCAGAATCATTTGGAGAAATCCGATCTGGACCCTCTAAGCCAGATTTGCTGTTTCTTTATATGTTTCTGATGTCCATATAAGGGAGAATTTTAAAACTGGCGGATTTGGGTCAGCTGGGCGGTTAAAGCCTGGGAAACCTGCTTGTAGCTCAATGGAAATGCTGGTGTAGTGGTAATATCACTGGCCCAGTAATCCAGAGGCCCAGGCTAATGTTCAGCTCATCAGCTCACATCTCACCACAGCAACAGATGGAATTGAAATTCAATGGAATTGAAAGTTAGGGCCGAATTTTATGTGCCCTCGCTGGGCATGTTTCCCAGGGTGGGGCGGGGTGGGTGCCCATCCCACCAGCTTCCCACTCTACCCCATAATACAGGGAATGGGCAGGCACTGAAATCAGCAGACCATATTTAAATGAATAATTAAGGGACAATTAGGCTTGTTTTCAAGCCTATTGACCCTGATAATACACTGTCCACACCTTAAAGGCATGGGCAGCAGAAACAGGAAGCCCAATTTTTGAAGTTAAATGTTTAAAAGGTAGGAAGGAAGTGGTGGGGGTGGGGTTGGGGGGGGTTGGGGGGGGTTGGGGTGTCGCTCTTCAGGAGCTGCCCTTTGCTGATTGTGGGGTGACCCCACTTAGGTCAAACCCCTGCTTCCTTTCTACCTGCTCCCTCCCTTAAACCACCCCCACCACCCTGCCTCTCTACCTAAACTACCCAATCCCTCCCGGCCCAAGACCCCAGACTAACCTGCGCCAGGTATCCATGGACCGTGATCTTCTTTTTCTTCTGCAGTCCCAGCAGCGACCATTGCATGATGAATCCAAAAAAGAAAAGAAAGCAATTTACCTTATCTTGAGTCGGAGATCGGGCCTCAGAGTTTGGGAACTAGAGTTCCCAGCGGACCCCAGCGGTCCTCTGCGCATGTGCTGGCTGTAGAATGGCCACACATGCACAGTTCATTCTTTTTATGATCTTCGGTGGTCCTGTGCATGGGCTGGCCAGAGAGTGGTCTCACATGTGCAGTTGGTCCATTTCTATGCCTTCAGGCCAGTAAATGGCCTTACGCACATGCGCAGTTTGTTTTTATAAAAGTTTCTTTTTTTTAGGTTTGGAAGCCAGCTCTGTGCTTGTGCAGAAGAAAATAAAATAAAAGTGAAACAGGGAGAAAAAGAGGGTCAGCTGACCCAGAAGAAAACGCTATTCTGTCAGAAGAGGGAGGATGGGAGGGAGCAGATCCCAAAGCAAATAAGGAAGTCTCGAAACCTAGGGAGTGGGACAGAAAGAGTTTCCAGGAAGACAGTTACGTCAAGGGACAAGGACAGGAATCAGAAACACATCCTGTTAAGTCAAGTTAAGAGTAAGGAATAGAGGAAAATGTTCTGAATTAAAGAGATAGAGCTGCAGGGAGCAGCCTTGGAGCAAAGTGGGCTTGTGAGAAGCCAGAAGATCCGAGGAGACAGCCAAACGTTGGTGATTTCTTACTTTGGGCTTTGGAGCGGTGATGTCCTGTTTAGCACAGTTGGATATCTGAGAGTGTGCGTATGGAAGGTGAAGCTTGAATGTACGTAGAGACCCAGGGGAAATGAACCTTGGAAAGAGAGGTTGAAACCCTGGAGGTGGGTCCTTGTTCGAGATGTCCAAATACAAGCGTAGTTTGGGAAAGAATTCCAAAGCGAGTTCTTCAAAGGTGGAGATTAGAAGCCCTCGTGAGAGAGACAACGTTTCAGTGAGACCAGGTGGCTCATGGTGTGAAACGTGCCTGGAGGGTTGATGAGAAATCCATGGAAACTTGGTTTTGGAGTGTGGTGTCTGACCACAGTTCGCCTATTAGTTTACATAGACTGTATACTTACTGTGAGCATTAAATATAAGATAGATTTTGTAACTTGTGTTATCTTTAAGTATTTGTATATATCTGTAATGATATAGTTGGGGTGAAGGAGTAGTGTAATATAGTTCATCTTTCCTTATTTAATAAATGTTTTATTCTGTTGTTAAAAGTTCATCAGCAGATTCCTGTGACTCTGTTCAGAAGCCGCCCTCCACATTTCTAAATAAAAAATAAAAGTTAGGATCTATCAAGCCAGATTCCACCCTGAGATCTGATTTGCCCAGTAGCAACATCAGCTGGGATAATAACAACTGACCCTTTCCTGGTGCTGCTGGGACTGATGGACATCCACAATAATGAGGGGCTGAAGTCCCACTTGGTTCTTGTTAGTCCGTCCCGCAGCACTTTAAGGCTGTGGGGCAGGTCAGTGTGCAGTAGGTTCCACACCAACGTGGTTTCCAGGGTGGTGTGCTGTCTTCCCCCCACCCCTGGCATTATTCCACTCAGTCTCAGTAATGTTGACCATGAAAATACCATCAATTGTTGTAAAATCTCATCTGGTTCACTGATGGGAAGGAAATCTGCTGTGCTTACCTGATGTGGCTTATATGTGTCTTCAGACCCACAGTAATGTGGTTGACTCTCAATTGTCCTCTGAAATGGCCTAGCCAGCCACTCAGTTCAAGGGCAATTATGGATGGACAACAATTGGTCTTGCTAGTGATGTCCACATCCTTAGGAAAAGAAATGCCTGCAACCTGTCCATTTCTGCCTTTAACTGAGTTCTCAAGGAACAGTTACCAATCCAGTCCAAGGAAGTGGGTTGTAACTTTAAGTATGATTATAAAGCTGCAAGCCTCATTGTCAATCTACTTTTGGAATTTAATTGCTGTGGGCCCAGTTTCTTCAACTTCAGGAATTCCAACAGATTCAACAATGTGAGGACTTGGCAGATCCAAGGCGAGTGCCTTTAGACCTTCCTCCTGGATCGAAATGTCTGTCTATGGAGCCTTCACAATCAGGCACTCCTCCCTCCTCACCAGCCTTCCTCCTGAGGTCCAATTCCACCTTAAAGTATCCAAACTCCCTCCAGCCTGAAGCCTTCGATTGTTTCTAACCCTGGCCTCTGACCTCTGATCCTCTCCTAAGTATGTGATTGCCTCTCTCCCCCCCCAACTGAAGACTGTGATCCCCTCACCAGGCCTCCAATTCCACGCCTTAATGTCTGCGATTTTTTCCCAACCCCTTCCCTTGGATTCTGAAGCCCCCCAGTCCCCCCACCACAGAACCTCTGTCCTTCCTTCCCAGGATCAGCAGCCCACCCAATCAGCCCTCCCCACTAATCATACCCTCACCCTCCTGATTGACATGCCCTCAATTGACTTGCACTTGCCCCCACTCCCCCCATTGACCTGCAACCTACTCCTTCCCCACCAATTCCCTGATCATGACTGATCCCATCCCCCAGTGCAGACTTACTTTTGCTGCTGATTTACAGACTGGTTCCCTTACAACTGGAAGCTAACCCTGTCTCTCAAGCTGGTCTCCAGGCTGGAAACCAATTGGTTAAAACTCCATAGTATGTGGCGGAATCCTGAATGCTGGGTTACCTACAACTTTCTGAACAACCTGCTCCCTGCGAATTAGGTAAATGAAGATTGATACATAGTGGCCAATGTGTCTAATTGCCATTGAAGAAATAATCATTTAGCGCTAGAAATCTGGGAGTACTGAAGATCTTATGATAAATGTGCCTTCACCCAGTCTGTGCTGATATAGTGGGATAGGTTTAGTTCTAAAGGGATCTCCCACTCTTTTATTACCCCCTTCATCTTCTGAAGCTGCTAACTCCTACTCTTTTAAGGCTACACAGGTGTTAGTAGTCATTTAGTTCTTTGCCCAAACAAACATTCTTCATTTTTGAAACTAGAAAGTCAAATGTCACCAGGCTTATTGACCATGCTGGGCCATCATGACCTTGTCTGTCCCTACGGTTCACATCTACACACTTTTCAGCAGTTATTGAATAGGGATTAAGATGAGAGAATGGCTGAATGTTTTTCCTCCATTGCCCAACAATACTAAATCTTAGTGCTCTTACTGCTACCCTGACTGAGATTAACATAGACAAGAAATTAGGCCTGGAACCCCACAATTGTAGAATTTAGTATGCAACTACTTGGCACATTTACTCACTAGACCATTAGGGGAGAAACTGATGGGGCTATTCAGTTCTTGGAAGTGTAGTGCTGGGGCAGGTGATAACATGAATTCTCACAGAGCGTATATTTCTCCTTCATCTTGGGTGCTTTTCTTGGGCATATGCATTGGATCAAACAATATTTGAGTTTCCAATTTGGATATTAAAAATATATACAAAAATAAATTGCTATTTATAAAAATAAACATGTAAGCAAAGTCCTAAATTACATATACTCTAGTAAATACTTTTAAAATAAGCTACTTAAAGGTCAATCTCAAAAATCTGATGCTGTTTATTACTCCAATTTTATTTAATCATATTTAGAGTTTTGAATTTTAATAACTCATATCTTACAGAAGCCGAGTAAAAGAAAGGATATTCAGTTCATCAAAGGCAATGGTTTTAATTTAAATATAACCTGTTCTCTTCCTAAACAAACACATACCAATATATCTGATCAGAATTTATTGCAGAATTTAACAGTTAATTAATCAGTCATTTTACTTAACAGTTTACAGGCATAGTAAAAGGAGGCTTCAACAAAAATTATCCAACATAAATCTATTTCTTTATTGCCAAATGAGGTAAAAGGATCAACCCCATCTACTGTTTAATCTCGTCAAATGTTTTATGGTGAATTATCTGTGTGCTTTATTATTCTCATTTGGGATCTAATAGCAGCATTTTTTGCATTAATAATCATAGCAATCATTGTACCTCAGCAGAGGAAATTCAGGTCTTTAATTTCATTTGAGTCAGAGCGTAAAGGAAGCAGGTGCTGCTGCGCATTAACAGTATAAATATATGCATGTTGTCAGTACAGTGACAGAAAGCACACTTGTTCAATGTAGCTATTCAGTTGAGAAGACTTCAAGCTTTAGTCGAAAAATGATTAACATTAAGCATGAGACATTCAAATGTAATTATAGGTTATTCAATGGGTCGTACTCTTATATCTGTTGACGGTGCCCGAGGATTAATATCAGGCACATGATGCTACAGGCATTGAATACATTAACAAAAAATTGTTATTAATGAATTTTTTTGTGTCTTTTTAATAAAAAAGAGACTTAATGAAGATGTTAGTGTGCCATGCTATTTAACTGTCTCTGTTCTGTTCAAGTATGTTGTTTTATTGCCAACCTTTGATCTGTGCAGAATTGAGACTGTGGCCTGAATTTTCACGTGCTTAGCAAAAATGTCTCCAGAGGCTGGAATCCGGAAGTCCCATCCCCAAACCCAACCCTCACCATTTTCACATTTTACACACCTGTGGTTCAAGGATACAGCTGCACATATTGAAGTGCAGTTGCCTTAAGTCAGATCCAAGGCTAGTGGGTTGTCCAAAACATGAGCTGTGCCCTTTAGACCTATCAGGAGAAGGTCTAAAATTAGCGGAGTTGTTTGGAGAGGCAGGGTACTCTTTTGGAGAGATAAGTTGACCATTTGGTTATAGTCCCTGGGTACTCCCTGGGATGGGGAAGGTGAGGTGTCCTTTGGGAAGTGTGAGGTGCCCTTTGGGAATGATTGTTAAAATTAAACACAAATGTGTGTAAAAACGTATAAACTCAGTGGAACTGTCAAGCTCATTGGAACTGTCAAGGGAGCTGTCAAGAAAACTATCAAGGGAACTGTCAAGCTGTCAAGGAAACTGTCAAGGAAACTGTCAAGAGGAATTGTCAAGGGAATTGTCAAGGGAACTGTCAAGGGAGCTGTCAAGGGACATGTCAATCTGTCAAGGAATTCATAACTCCTGGCCTCTAAATAAAAAAAAAGCATGTGGTTAAAAGAAAACAGTTCCTCCTATTTCACTCTGTTTGTTGACATAAGCCTGTGGGCTATCATGTTGTGCTGCATGACTGATTTTACAACCTCTCATTATCACAGCGGGGTGTCTGTCAGTTCACAGTTTGATTGGCAGCTCTAAGCGGATATAAAGTCTTTGATGTGGGGCAATGAATACAAATGCTTATTGTTATAATGGGTTAAGTGGTTGAAGGAATTTAAATGTAGTTAATGGTTTTTTTTTATCAATGAGAGTGGTTTCTTTTAAATAGTGAATTCACCAAAAACATTAGAACTTTGTTTTCTCTCAGCATGGTCCTGAGGTCTACCTATGATGGGTACTAGGTGAGTTGGCAGGGAGGGTGTAAAGGAAAAAGGTGGTGTGTGGGGGGCATGGGTTGGCATGAGTTGGCACCAAGTTCCATAGGGGCTATGAAGGGCCATGGGGGTGGGTAGAGGGGCATAGGTTGGCATGGAAGGTGTGAGAGGCCATGGGGGGTTTGTGGGGGTATAGGTTGGTATGGGGGGGTATGAGAGGCCATGGAGGATGGATGGGGGCATAGCTTGGCACAGGGTCTACAAAGGACCATGGGGAACTGGGTAGGGGGTCATAGATTGGCTTGGAGGGTATGGGGTGTCATTATGTATGCTTGGCTGAGAGCCTAGACATCCATTTAATTTGTTGAGACAACTGCTTCCCAGAGGAAACATTGTTTGATTGACAGCTCAGTCTCTCTCTTCTGCTGTTAATTTCACAATGTTTGTTTACACAAGTTAAGTGTTTTCAAGGGTTTGTGATTTTTGTTATTGATACTTTAATGGGCCTGGATGATTGACACTTCAATTAGCTTGTAATGAGGACTTTTTTCAAATATTGGAGAAAGATATGAATGAATTACTTTTTTCAATGCCTTTTTTTACACACCCACTATACAGTAATATAATAGTGTTCATTATTTCGAGAAAGTGTACAGTGGGTCAATGGCCATTGAAGCTTGGCACAGGGGGTGGGTGGAATTGCCATAGCTTGGTAGAGGTGGCATGGGGGACCATAGGGGATGAGTGGAAGGCATGGATGGGGCATGGGGGGTGTTTGGAGGGTGAGGGGTAAGAGTTGGAGAATCTTTGGATGGAACCATCCCAGATTTGCACTAACTGTGGTAGCGGGTGGGAAAAAGAACGCTTTACCCACCGCCCACAATGGCGACTTTTCACGCCATATTGTCCTAATCCCACCTCAATAATCATGCATTCCCAGAAGCACATCATTTTGATGGTGGGTGGGCTCTCATTTGCCCGCCATGTTGTCACCTCGCCGCTTCCTTATGCCAAGTGCTGTATTTAAAGTGCAGCTGCATGCACACTTCTCAGCACTTCCAGCCCAGGACTGCGGCACAGAAGACATGGCCCTGAAAGGCAAGAAGATTTCAGCCCCCCAATTCAGTGACATGTCCCTGGGACACCTTTTGGATGCAGTGGAGTTCCACCGTGATGTTCTCTAGCTCTCCTCTGGCCACAGGAGGTCCAGCAACCTCATCACTCCAGCTTGGTAGGTGATGACAATGGTAATCAGTGCCAACACTGCACAGAAGAGGTTAGCTACCCAATACAGATAGAAGATGATTGATCACATCTGTGCTGCCAGGGTATGGCAACCATCTGATCACTCTAAACTCACACACCTCAAGCCCATCACACAATCACTGGCATCTCAGTCACTGTCAGCTCAAGGGAATTCACCGCCCATTCTCATACACATAACCTCACATCTCCATCTGGCCTCATCTCCTCTGGGCACTGCCTCCTCATCCCTCCACAATCTTGAGGCCACTTGTACAGATCAACTTATGCCCCCACACACACCCTGGGATAGCCCCCTTCCCCAGTAGACCCCTCGCCCCGCAGCCTCTTTCGTTGCCTGAGGCCACTTCTCCCCCTTCCCCAAGCAAGCCTTAACCCTGCAGTCATCGGAAAGCTACCCACATCTTACCGCTGGTCTGGTAGGTAGAGATCTGCCCGTGACCACCCCTAAAAGTGATGTGGTGCTGCCTGCAGCAAGGTAGGCAAACAAACCTCGAAGCCCCGAGCAAAGTGCAGCTCGTCAGGTGCATGTCATTTATGTGCAGTTGTACGATCATGCCGATGTACCTGGATGATCCAGTATGGAGGAGGATGATTCCAGTGAGCTGGGTTTTTAATGATATGTAGATATATTACAACGATGTCCGGCGTTGGGAAACATGGCCTGCCATTGACAGGCAGAGTGGATGATTGCAATCTGGTTTCACGACGTTGTGAAACCGATTTTTGGCCTTCTTGCCATATTGTTTGCTCATGTCGCCAAACACGCCCGTCGCCAACGGGCACAGAGAATTCCACCCTTTGTGTTTTTATTCAAACTCGGGCAAAGTCTCATGGCACTAAGGCAGGCCTTTTAAACATCCCGCCTCCGCAACCGGCAGCCCCTGCGGCTGCCTGAGAACTTCCTTCCGGGTTGGTTGGCCTGATTCCAGCCCGCACTCACCCCTCAACCCCCAGCAATGAGGATCCTGCCTTTGGGGGCACTTTCTCCTGAGGTGAGGGTGCTGAGCCATGAATTCTCCCAACTCCCACTGTCCACCTCAAGGATGAAAATCAAGGTCCACCTCTGGATCATTAGTTCAGGCCTCTGCCTTACTAGTCCAGCGGCATAACCACTCAGTCACAGTACCAAAGCTATGCTAAACCTACAAGTTTCTGGTTTAGAAGCTCCTGGCAAATTGGAATTATGGTAATCAGCAATTAGGTCCAATAATGTGTGCTAAATCCAGACTTTCAAACAAAATAGTTTTGTTAGTACTACACCCATTTCGTACCTATTTTAACCTTTTGGCCAAAATAAACTCCACATTATTTACAAATCCTAAAACTCCTCCATGGTGCTATCATAGTGAATGTAAAATGATGGTAGTTTTACGAATTATAACATTTTTTTGCTTATGGAAAGGAGATACTCAGCCCTAATTTAGTTGTAATTTATATTGCATTCTGTGGTAAAAATAGTGCAATATCTTTCTAGTTTTACCTCTGTTACTGAAGATGGGCAGAGGGAATGTTTTCGCCCCTATTTGTTAGTTTGCTTGTATACAATATTTCTCAAAAACTAATGGACAGATTACCACGAAACTTGATACCCTCTGTAATATAAATAAATGAGGGAAGGTTTTAATGGCACAATCAGACTGTCGACTGTTTAATGAATAGGGATGTGATTTGCAATGCCTGTTTGATTTCAGCTTGGTACACAAAAAAAAAAGAAGCAACAATCTCTTCAGAGCAATGCACATTTAAGCTATGAGTGCCTATATTTGGTTGATTTTCTCATATCAGAAATATTACACAAAATTACAGATGATGGGTAATTTATATTCCGAGGTTACCGCGAGACATATATTTCTTTTGCAACAGCTCTGCTGTCAATGCTGGATGTGATGTAATGTTAATTTAGAAGGGGTAGCAACTAAATGTATTTTTGCAAATAAAAAAATTAGAGGTTATTTTTCTTTCATTTCATCTCTTCAGCGACTGATCTACATTTTTACGGTTTCAGTAAAGTGCTGCGAAAAATTCTGGATTGTTCCATTATTTTCCAGTTGCAAAACAGCACTCAAAACCTACAAAATGCTTAAAGGAATAGACAGGGTAGATGCAGGTAAGATATTTCCCCCAGTTGGAGGAAATATTAAAATGAGGGGGAAGCCACTTAGGACCTAGATGAGGAGAAATTTCTTTACTCAGGGTTGTGAATCTTTGAAATTCTCTACCTTAGAGGCTGTGGAAGCTCAGTCATTGAGTATTTTTAAGGTAGAGATTGATAGATTTCTGATTAACGATAACATAAAGGGTTATGGAGATAGTTTGGGTAAAAGGCATTGAGGTGTTCTATCAGCCAAGGTCATATTGAATGGCGGAGCAGGCTTGAGGGGCTGAATGGCCTTCACCTGTTCCTATGTTCCTATGAAAACGAGAAATAGTATTGGCTATGTTGTCATCATCCTGATTTATGTAACTCAAGAAATTAAAATGTGTTATTCCATGAGATTTAGTATTCAGTGGTGAGATTGATGAGCTTGCAGAATTTTTTCAATACTTTATGGGCAGTGCTTCTTAGCTCGAGGGCAGTGTAACCCATAGATGCAGTAGAGAACCACCCTGGAAATTCCCAGGTAAGGATTGCACAGCAATTGCCTCGGAAGTGCAAACTTCCGATGGGCAATTGCCCTGCACTGGGAACCATCCGAAAAAGCGATTTAAATCACAAACTTTGGATGGTTTTGGCCTGTATTACATCAATAGTTATCCAGAAAATTTTAGAAGAATTAAAACCAATTCTAGCTTCTGAGTAACTATTGTACAGTCCCACACCAACCTCCCATGGGACACCCCCCAACCCCCTGGCTACTGGCTACCCCTCCGCCCTCAAGACACCCCCAGCACGCACTTCCCAATTACCCCACCCCTCGGGGGATTCCCCCAACCCCCGAATACCCCCTCTCCCATGGGACACCCCCCCATGTGACTCCCACCCCCATGTGACTCCCATCCCAATACCTGAGCCCCCCTCTTCCAGGGGACACCCATCTGACTATCCCCACCATGGGACTCCCCCACCCCCAACTACGCACCCCCTCCAAGGTTTCTGACCACCCCCCCTCACTGCCAGCTGTCTGACGCCCCCCCAAGCAGTCCCCGCCTTGCCAAAATCCCCAAATTCTAACCACTTATCTGACAAACCTACCTTCTCCCTCGCTGAACATTTAAAGCTACCTGATTTACAGCAGCCGATGTCATATCAAGGGGGCGCGGCCTTCGTGCCTCCAATTCAGCAGCGCTCGGCTGCAGGCCTCAGGAGTGCGCTGTCCTGCATAGTTCTCGTCAGGCCTGAGTCAGAAAGTCGGGCGAGACATTATCGAAAAAATTACAAGGTAAGGAATTGGGGTCGGAGCGGCAATCCAACTCTGATCCTAGCCACGAAAATTAAGGCCCTCTGTGTTTTAAGTAGGCTGCATTGGAACTCTGCAACATCTTCAGGTTATTCCAAATTCTGTATTTTTTAACAAGAAAAAGAAGATAAAATAAAAAGGTTTGTCCTTTAATAGGCAAACCTTTTCTCGCCCTCTCTCTCCACTACAACCTCCCTTTGTCTTTCTTTCTTTTATCAATATTATGATCACAGCTTCTCTGAACCTAGCCCCTTAGTTTATTCCAACACCAGCATCATCTGATACAAGGCTCCTTAGACAGCACCCTCCAAGCCCACGACCACTACCATCTAGAAGAACAAGAGCAGCAGATAGATGGGAACACCACCACCCGGAAGTTCCCCTCCAAGCCACTCACTATCCTGACTTGGAAATATATTGCCGTTCCTTCACTGTCACTGGGTCAAAATCCTGGAACCCTCTCCCTAACAGCACTGTGGGTGTACCTACACCACATGAACTGCAGCGGTTCAAGAAGGCAGCTCATCACCACCTTCTCGAGGGCAACTATGGATGGGAAATAAATGCTGGCCCAGCCAGCGAAGCCCACATCCCGTGAATGAATTAAAAAAAAAATCCTCCCTGTATTGACATCAAAATTCATTGCATTGTTTCCCTTTTTCACTCATTTTCAACACCTCAAGACTACACCTTTTGTGGCTTCTCATTCTCTAATACACAAGTATAGCACTTCTGTCAGTAATAATAATAGACAAACACCTATCACCTTCAAATATATTCCTCTGTCTGCTATTTCAAGAGGTATTAACCCACGTATTTTGGCTTAAAACCTCAACTTAATATTACCTTAGAGCTACTTCTCAATTTCTCTTCTGTTTCAATCTTCAGGCTTAGGGCAGAATTTTCCGTGCCCGCTGGCGTCAGGTGGGCATGAGCGGACAGGAAAGCCAAAAATTGGTTTCACGATGTTGTGAAACCAGTTTGCAATCACCCGCTCTGCCCAGCAATGGAGGGCAGCGTTTCCCACTGCCGGACGTCGGGAACTTCATTGTAATACACCTACATATCATTATAAGCCCAGCCCGCCGGAATCACCGCCCACGATGGATCATCCGAGCATGTTGGAGTGATTACACGCCTATGTGTTTCACAACAGTATTTATAAGGCGTGCACCTGCCGAGCTGCACTTCGAGGGGAACACGGAGGTGAGTGCGCAGTAACGTTGTGCAGCGCTCGTGAGGGTCGCCTGTTGGGCTTCAAGGTTGAGGTGTCGCGCATTCAGACGAGGGCACAGACTAAGATAAAAGCAAAAAACTGCGGATGCTGGAAATCCAAAACAAAAACAAAAATACCTGGAAAAACTCAGCAGGTCTGGCAGCATCTGCAGAGAGGAACACAGTTAACGTTTCGAGTCCGAATGACCCTTCAACAGAACAAGTTTTTGGTTCACGTTTTTGAGGGCACAGACTAGTTGCATTTTCCCGGCTGGCTGACAGTGTGGTTCCAGGGCAAGGGCTGCACTGTGGTTGATGGTAGCGCGCAAGCACGTGCGGGGTGGGAAGGGGAGGGAAGTGGCCACACATTAGAGAAACCTTGTATAAACTGACCATTCCTCCACAGCTGAGACAGTTTAGATGCAACCACATTGACATACTTAAGTTGGGCCTCTAGCTTATCTGCCCACTCAAGCAACGCAGAGGCCCAAAAGTGCTACCAAATGCTCCAGAGCTTTTCACCCCTTGGGCACAGACTGCAAACTAATGAACGTTTTAGTGGATTGCAGACCAATTGGATGACTGGGCACGTTGTACAATCTCCTTGCAAAAGCTGGTCATGGAGCAGTCACTGGTGGAGGTGCCCACAGCCCCTTGCAATGTCATCATCCTGGTTTGGACCAATCTCCCCGATGGTTCAAGCTAACAGTGCAGCCTTGCAGTGTGGGTTAGGAGAATACCTGCGCCTGAGCTGAGAACACAGTATGCAGTCCAATGGACAAAGCTGCCACCAATCGGTCAGGTGGAGTGGGGCAGAGATGGGTGTGGTTTTGGGCAGCCATGCAGCGCACTAATCTCTGGCCATCCAAGTGGTGATCAGCGTTCTATGGGATGCCTTAAAGGGCCTTCAGACTTAACCAAGAGAGGTTCTTAGTATACACTTGCTAACCCAAGCATCTCTCTCTTTCATCCTGCAGGAGGACTACATCAGGAGCATGGAGCCTGGTGATCTAGCTGTATGCCTCGTGGCATACAGAGAATGGAGACAAAGGAGAAGAGAGTGACAGAGGCACCTGGCTGCGCAGAGGGAGGAGCAGCACCCTCAGGAAGAAAGGGCAACTGGGGCTCCTAGACACGCTGCCAAAGAGCCACAGCGAGCCATCGCTGGTCAGCACCCAACTAGGCCCAGGGTCTATAAACACTATCTTTCACTCCTGCAGATGACTGAGAACCAGTGTTGCCAAAGACTGCGCATGTCTAGGGAACTGGTCGGTCACACCTGCCAGCTACTGCAGGATTTCGCACCACAGGGACATAGAGGGCATCCACTGCCAGTGGCCGGGAAAGAGACCGTGGCAATCAATTTTTATGCCAGTGGCTCCTTTCAGGACTCCACAGGTGACTTCTGTGGGGTATCACAAGCCTCCAGCCACAAATACATTCATGAGGTCACGGATGTCATCTTCGCGAGGGCACACAACTTTGTGCATTTCGCCCGGGAGCAGGAAAGCCAGGAAGCAAGATCCCTAGGATTTGCCCAGATCTCGGGTTTCCTACAGGTGCAGGGTGCCATCACCTGCAATCATCTGACGCTCATATCTCCATCGCAACAAGGGATAACTATGCCAATGCAAGGGCTTCCACTCGCTGAATGTGCATCAACCACCACAAACATCCTGTAAGTCTGTGCACGGTTACCAGGGAGTGTGCACGACTCCTACATCCTTAGTTGGTCACAGATCCCTGACGCCTTCCAGGGTCCACAGAAGCTGCAGGGATGGCTCCTTGGGGACATAGGCTACCAGCAGAGGATGTGGCTGATGACACCAGTGCAGTGGCCTCAGACTGCAGCAGAGAGAAGGCACAACGAGGCTCATGCTGCAACACACACCTTGGTGGAGCAAACCATCGGGATGCTGATGATGCGAATCCAGTGCCTGGACTGGTTCGGTAGAGCCCTGCAATACAGTCCGCAGAGGGTGTCATGCATCGTTGTCACCTGCTGCACCCTTCACAACCTAGTGCTGCAACAGGGAGAGGAGCTGGCTGAGGAGGTAATGGAGGAGCTGCACTTCTCCTCCAATGAGGAGGATGTCAACGGGGATGAGAGTAAGGAGGTACTCGAAGGCAAGGATGATGGCAATGAGGCCATTGCACTGGCCAGACGGTACACTCAGGAGGCCCTCATAGCTGCTAGATTTGTGGAGGATGATGATGACATGCTGTGAGGAGACACCACATGTCCTTGCATTGCATCTGTGAACATTTGACTCCTGTCTGGCTGATGGCAGCACACACACCCTCTGTGATAAGGCTCCTGTCATGGGGACACAGCGGATGCCCATAGTCCCTACATTCCAGGAGGATGGTGATGACATGCAGGGGGACGCACCATAGATCCACACATAGTTTATGTGAATGTCTGATTCCTGTCTGGCTGATGGTGCCTCGCTTGGTCTCTGTGAATAGGGTCATATGGAGATGCAGCGGGGAAATTTTAACTTCTCCTGATCCTATTGCATCCTTCATGAGCTGAACCCTTCAGGATCACACTGTCACGGGACACAGATGCTGATGAGATGGGGGACCAGTGGCACCTCAAAGTTGCTGAGAGCAAACAGAGAGAATGACAGTAACTCTGTGCTGCCGGCTCACAACGTTCTGGCAGCAATGACAAGCACCATCGAGATGCAGGCATGACTGATGTGTCCAGTGACAGTGAAGGCACACCATCAGTGTCCTGGGGAGGTTGCGCAAAGCACAGGGAAAAGGCCCTGGGCTGAGACACCTGCCTTTATCTTGTGCAGGAACCAAGGTTGCACATCTGAGTGACACAAACACTGCTTATCAGAAAAAGGAGCTATAGGCAAGGAGACATTCTTGGGAGTTTATTAACAAAGTGAACATTATGTACAAGTGACTAACACCCATGCCCAGGCTGTGCAACTACATCTTCTTAACTTTGTCCTTTGGTTTGTTGATTTAGTCTATTTGTTTGTGCTCAAAAGAGTTACATTTTATTAACCTTCCTAACCCTGCCACTACGTCTTGGTGCTCCGCCGACATTCACAGCGGAGGTAGTGGCAGCCTGCTGACTGCTACTCCCTGTCTGTGATGACCTTGGCGGGCCTCCTCCGGACGGCTGAGATCTGGAGGGCCCAGTCCTGCTTTCAGGAACCTGCTGTGTGGCAGTGGCACCCTCCTCGGCCTGTGGAGCTGGATTTTATGGGGTCACAGTAAGATGGGATTCAGATGGGCTGGACACACCCGGAGTCACCTGGGTGGTTGGCCCTAGGGTGTGCACCTACTGATCCTCCTCCCTATGGGTGCCCGAGGGCCCCTGGCTAACTCCTTGAGGAGAAGGGGAAGCTGGAGTGAGATCGAGCTGCCCCACACCCTTCTCACAATGACAATTCTCACAAAGCCTACTATGGCTTCAGAGATGGAGTTCAGCCTGTGCAGCAATGCAGGACCAATATCCTGGACCAAGGGCTCCATGACAGCTGCCATCCTACTAGTGTTGACCTCAGTGCATTGGCATGCCGGCGCTATCATCTCAGCCTGAAGGAAGACAGACTCCTCCATCATGCCTTGCAATCTGAGGAGTGCAGCGGAAATCCCTTCCTGATGTTCCCTCGCTTGCCTTTGCTGCCCCGGCAACTGCGACATGACCGAGTCCAGAGGATCCTCATCTGACTCGGAGTCAGCAAATATCCGGCCTCCAGCAGTCCTGTGAAGTCCCTGCTGCTGCCTGTTGTGGATCAAGAAGTGTGATGTGCTCACCAGGTTGTGATCCTGAGGCTGCTGTAAAGCTAGGTCCCACCAAGGTGTGTGTCTCTGCGCTGGTGGAGGGTGTGGGTGAGCGCTGTGACGGGACTTCAAGGAGGGTTTCAGCGGATTCCTCTTCAGAGGTGTTTTCGGGGCTTGATGGGAGGCTCTGGGTCCTCGATTCCCTCAGCTGTTTCCCAGATGTGCCTGCAAAAGCAAGGACAGATAATTAGTGCATGTCGGGCGCCTGTGAAAGAGGACACATCACTCAAGGCATGGTTGTCTGATGGATGTTACACTGCTGGATCCTCAATTGGTGGAGCAGCACCGACCTCACCAACAGGCACAGGAATATACCAGATCTTTGCCAACCAGCTGGATGACTCTGTTTTCAAAGTCTGTGAGGACCTTGATTTTGGGCATTCCACCACTGGTCTGCGACCTCTCCCTTTTGTTGTGTGCCAGCTTGTTCTGTATGAATACAGATGGAGACAGCGTAAGCAGTACACCTGCCAGGCCAGGTGATAAGTATGCTTGGCGTGTGTGTGAAAGAGTGAATGGTGATGCCCCTTGAACTGGCAGTGAGTGAAGGCCCTGTGGATGTGTGATGGGTTTGTGGGTGTGTGAGTTGAGAGTGATGAGAAGAGTGGCTTACCCTGGTAGAACAAAGGAAACCATTCCTCCTCTGTTGGCACTCGGTGGCTGTCCTCTTTTGTGGGGCGCTGGCACTGACCACCACTGCTACTTCCTCCCAAGCCATATTGGTGATGTTGCTGCCCCTCCTGCGGCCAGAGCGGGGGTAGAAAACATCACGGTGGGCTTCCACAGCATCCAAAAGGCATTCCAGGGATGTGTCACTGAATTGGAGGGCTGTAGCCTTTCTTGCCTTTCGGGGCCTTGTCTTCTGTGCAGCAGTCCTGGTCTGGAAGCACTGAGAGGTGTGCACACGGCTGCACTTTAAATATGGCGCCCAGCGTAAAGAAGTGGAGATATGATGGCATGGCGGGTGAATCGGAGGCCACCCGCCAGACAAACGACATGTTTCCCAGGAAAGCATGATTAATGAGGCGGGATTGGGACGATGCAGTGTGAAAAGCTGCCATTGCGGCTGATGGGTAAAACATTCTTTTTCCCGCCTGCTACTGCACTTAATGCAAATCTGGGACGATCCTTAGTGTTGTCCTGCACTTTGGGCCCTGACCATATTCCTACTCTTCTCAGTAAAAAGATGTTCTTTTAATTAAACGGCTGTGTGTTTAGTCTTTTTAAGTGTGTAGATAAATATTCATTAAGGTGAGGAATGGCCATTATGGGAAAAATAAGCTGTTTCCACCACATGAAAGGCAATTCAGGTGAACACGAATAAGTCAGATGCTACATACAGCTGTTACGTTCTAGGTCTTGTTTCTTTACCCACTCTGCTGATAATACCACTGAGTTGTAAGAATGTATTTTGATAAGACTGTTAAATTGATGGAAAGTCAGTGTACAATCCCAGATATTTCTATTGTGGGCAATGGTTTGTAGGATCTGACTTGAGGCTTGATAAGCCTGTGACATTTGGGACTCTTAACTGATTACTGACAGGGCAGTGATTGGCACATCCTGGGCTGGATTCAAACTCATGCCCTTGCTGAAAGGATGGTATCCTAATCCATACACTGCGGTTTGATGAAGAAGCTAAAAGACGATTAGCAACCATTTACTGCAAATTTCTCTATTTTATCTCAGTCTCCTTGTATTCATATATTTAAGAGTTAGCTGCCCAATTTGCAAATGATTTGCAATTCCATCACATTATAGACGCGTCCCCAGGCAAAAACTGTGGATTTTCAATTGTTGAGGCTGTCTGATACTCTTGGATTGCTGACACACATGTGCACTGAACTTAAAAGAAGAACCTTTGGACATATTTTTCTTTGCTTTATTTATACATCTTGCACGATGTCTGTGATTTTCAAAGTCTTAGACTACTAGAAATTTCCGATTTGTGATGAATGGCATGCTACAATTTTACTTGTTAACTAGAGCTGCTTAAATGTTGGAGCAAGATCGTGAAGCTGTTACATTTAGACCATAATATGGAATGGGTTACTCCATGCACATTTCTCATTGCTTCAATCAAACTGACCTCAGTTTCATGCATTATTGCAAACTCAGTCCAGAATGGCATAAATTAGTTTAACTTTTACTTTCCATATAGTGTATCTTATAATTTGCTGTGCATCCCCTAAATTGCAAAGTACAGGAGACGTTTGGGTGCATGAAAGCCCTAAGCAGGTTTTAGACTATGTGAGATGCATACTAGTGCTGTCAGTGCCCAATATTGCTAAAGGTACACCTGTTGTGATTTACTGGGGCCTTCAAAACCTCCAGGCTCCTGAGAAGGGATAGCTCTGGGACCTCTTCCAGCTTTTCTTAATCAGTTTCGAAAATCAACTGCCTTTGCGTAAGGATTTCTGACTCCACCCTCCCCCTGAAATAGAAATGCTCACTTTGTATGGGATAAACATGCAAACAACATACCTTTTATGAATGAGCCAACCCAATGGAATGCAGTCAGGTCTGGGCGTCATCCTGCAGTACATCTATGCCGTGAAGTGTAGCTATTTGGATCATGATTGTGGAATTGCCTTCAAAAGGTCTTGCTCCATTCCTTCTAGAAAAGACTCCATCACCATCCTGCTGATTACTGAGCGAATTCTTTCTTTTTCCATTTATATATGACCTTTATGGCCAGCAGAGTGAGGAAACTCCCATCCAATCAGTGGTTTTATTAGTCTCAACTCACTTCTAAAAATAACTTTAGTCCAAATTGAATCCTTTATATCCGGCCTGAGAGTGCTGGAGACTGGCATTGAGCACTGAAATGGTCCATTTCCCTGCTCGCATGTTGTGCAAAGAGTTTAGCAAATGACAATCCCTCTCTGCATTGGTCTGCTCTGGCGAAGGGGGATTGAAATCCAAACCCAGTGTGTCACCTAATCTCATTGTAGTGTTTATGGCACCTGATAGGCAATGGTGTTGACCTAAAATATGCTCCACTGCTTCTTGCATTATGAATGACATGGTCATTATATATGTCAAATGAACCTCTGTTAATAAGATGTCTCACTCTGTAACCTGCCAGATAATCATTGGAGACCATCTAAAGTGCAGTAAAATTAGGGATGGTAGCAAGAATTTATGACGGATGAGAGCTCTAGTAGGAGCACATCCTGTCTTTTGGTTTGTACTGGTTGCATACCATGGTGAGGGTGTGAAGCAGCAAGCATGCTGGGACCCTGAGATATGCAACTTTACATCCCCTTATGGTATCTTTCCACTGGCCAAAGCTCCAATTTTTCCAAACAAGTCGATAACCTCCCATTGAGTTGAATTTCAGTTTCAGAGAGTTTTCATTTTATACAATTATACAAATTATGCAATTGCCATTTGGCCAAAACAAAGGAAAACAAGTCTCTAAGCTTTATAAGCTGCTGTGTCTGACTGTATATATTTTTGGTACTCTCAAAAGTCAGCTTATCGGCTATATTTGTATTTTGTTGACTGTCACAGTGATTCCTCTGTAAGAATTTTAATTAGTGCACATCTACGTGGATCTTCAGAGAGATGACTGTACTATATAAATGCAGACTATGTACAGATTCCATTTTTAGTGGCTTTCACACAAATTTATAGTGGACAAGCATGCCCCATGTGAGAGTGCCACTTGGGCCCTGAGTCTGCAGAATTCCACATCAATTGTTTAGGCAAGGGTTTACACAGAGTTCTTCCACATGGCTTGGGGATATGTAACAAATTTTACACCTAAGAAATCAGGAAAGGATTTTGATGACTCAGAATCCTGCTGTATTGCATCAATTAAAGTTCAGTAATCAGTATCTTAAGCAAGAGAAATGGTTTTGTTTTGACAGAGATTAAGCACCAATAAGTCATGTACATCAAATTGTCATGTGGCTTCCTGCTCCAAAACTGCAAAATAATTCACTTTTAATACTCTCGATAACAGTAATATTCAGCAGTGGCAACTTCATGTTGTACTCAATATCAGATCTGGCTGTTGCTCTCAATGTTATACTTACACATGCAATGTGTTGCTTTATAATATCCTCCTCATCATCATTTAAGATACAGTGCAAGGCAGCTCTTATAATACGTAAAATTTATTGTGGAAATATAATGAAAATGATGTGAAAATATGAATTAAGGAATTTCTTTCACTGTGGTTCTCTGGGATCAATTCAAGTTATACTCCTAGCATACCAACAAGATGAAGCAAAAATACTTTTTCAAAGGCCCAGATCTTCTGGTCTCTGCATCGTCAGAGACCAAACGTACAACCCAAGATATGCATCGGAACCCCCATGGAAGTCGCGATGTGCTGTCCTCTGTGGGAATTGTGCAGGAAGTTTGAATTTCCAACAGGCAATTGCCCTGCTCCCAGGACCTTCCGTGAATGTCTCTGACCCTGAGCTAGAGTCAGAGACATCGGACAGTTCTGTGGGATTTCCCTGAATAACTACTAAGGAAATTTAGACAGAAAATCTTACTTTAACTCCTGGGTAACTATAGAACTGACTCTACTCACACTGACATCCTGAATCAACCCTCGACCCCGTGGCTAACCCTGGCCCCCCCCCAACTAACCCTCAGACCCCTTCCGACTACCCCCCTGACCCGACTGATCCCTGACCGGACCTGATAACCCGCCACCACTTGACTAACCTCCCCCCTGACCCGACCTGACTAGCCCTTGACCTGATTACCCATCCTGACCCAACCATCTCCCGACCCACCCCACCTCACCCACATGCCACCCTACTCACCTGCCACCTACCCATCAGCATGCTATCCACCTGCCACCTATCACCTCACCCACCTTCAACCCTACCCACCTGTCACCTCACCTACCTGCCAGCCTACCTCCCAGCCTCCCTTCCCACCTACCACACCCACCAGCCACCCTACCTAACTACCACCTCATCCACCTGTCACCCTACAAACCAGCCATCCTGCTGACTTGCCACCCTACTCGCCTGCCACCCTATCCACCTACAACCTCATCCACCTGCCACCTCATCCACCTGCCACACTACCCACTTAGCCCTTTGCCTCACCCACCCACCCCACCAGCTAACCATTTACTTCTTCATCCATTCACCCATTCACTCGTTCATCCATTCACCCATTTACTAACATTCACATTGCACATTTAAACTTATCACATGGCAGCTAGTGCTGTAAGAAGGATGTGTCTCCTCTTCGCCCCGACGCTGCAGCACTCCGATGGAATTCTCCGATGAATGCTGCAGTCCGCACTTCTGGAGAAGCTAGGCTCTGAAGATGCAGAAAGGAATGTACAGCAGCATCTAGGCATGGAAAATTTCAAGCAGAGCGGCAATCTGACAATGATTGCTGCTGTGCAGAAGATCTGAGCCAATGTGTCTCAAGGAAATAAAAACAGAAAGTGCTGGAAAAACTCAGCAGTTCTGGCAGCATCTGTGGATAGAGAAACAGAGTTGACGTTTCGAGTCCGTATGACTCTTCTTCAGAGCTAAAGAGAGGTAGAAATATGATGGATTTTATACTGTTCAAGGGAGGATGGAGCAGGTGGAGCAAAATAAAAGGTCAGCTATAGGTGGGGGCTAAGGGGAGATTTGACAAAGATGTCATGGACACAAGGCAAAAATGGAGTGTTAATGGTAGTGTTAAAGACTAAATAATGTGCTGATAGTGACATAAAGGTAAGATAGCAGAATGTGTTCATAGCAGCACAAGGGTAAGTGCAGTGACATAAAGGTAAGATAGCAGAATATGTTCATAGCAGCACAAGGGTAAGTGCTCTGTGAAAGTGCAACATAAAAACATGTGACAGATGACTTTGTAGGGGCCTGGGGAAAAAATGAATTTAAAAAAAAATTGGACTAAAAAAGGGGTCAGGATGTAGGAGAGAGTTTATGGTCTGAAGTTGTTGAACTCAATGTTGAGTCCAGAAGGCTATAAAGTGCCTAGTCGGAAGATGAGGTGCTGTTCTTCCAGTTTGCGTTGGGCTTCACTGGAACATTGCAGCAGGCCAAGGCCAGACATGTGGGCATGAGAGCAGCATGGTCCTGTGTCCATGAGATCTTTGTCAAATTTCTCCTTAGCTCCCACCTATCCCTGACCTCCTATTTTGCTCCACCTGCTCCACTCTATCTTAAACAGTATAAAATCCATCACATTTCTACTTCTCTTTAGCTCTGAAGGAGAGTCATATGGACTCAAAACGATAACTGTTTCTCTCTCCACAGATGCTGCCAAACCTGTTCAGTGTTTCCAATATTTCCTGCTTTTATTTCAGATCCGCTGTATTTTGCTTTTATCTTTGTGTCTCAAGGAAATATTGTAAACAAATTTTATGGCTATTTGTGGCCATTTTACTGTCTATTATTATTCAGAGATTGTTCCCTTAATTTTTCAAGATATAGATCTCGCCACACAAAAATCATACACCGTCTTGGAAAACAATACAAGATGTAAAGTTCTTTGCTTCTTATGTGGCAGCTTGCTGATTTTATATTGACGTATTTGATCAAGCATTCCCCGATTAGGCATTGCCGTTAAATGAAGACTAAAACAATCCCCATTGTCTTCTTGGAAAGTGCCTCAATTTAACAGATCTAAAACAAAGTTAGCCATAATCAGGATTAAAGACTTAACAATGTATCCTAGGTGTCCTTGGTTCAGCAGCAGTAACACACACTGGTTGTTAACATCCTCTTTATAGTGGAAATAATGGCCCTTTCAGTGACATTGATTCAGGTATGTATTGCATCCTGATTATTTTTAAGGGATACTGTTCTGATAACAGCAAGCTATGGCTCAAGCAAAATATGTTTTTGCAGCAGAAGTGCGCTGCAAGGATCTGTGTGACTTTTTACTTCTTGGCCTTAAATTAAAATTAAGAAATAAGAACTTTAAACTGGGTAAGGGGATAGATTGGGTTAGGGGGTAAGGTGGGTAAGCGGGTAGAGTGGGTAAGCAGGTAGATTGGGTGAGGAGTAGGGCACATAAGGCAAGTGGGTAAGGGTAGGGTGGGTAAAAGGGTAAGGTGGATAAGGAGGTAGCAAGTACGAGTTAAGTAGTTAAGGGGGTAGGGAGGGTAATGTAAATGTTTGTGGAAGTAGACTGGATAGGGTGAGTGGGTAAGGGGGTAGGGCAGGTAAGGGGGTAAGGTGCATAAGGGGGTAGGATGCATGAGATAAGAGGTGAAGTGGTACGATGGCAGCTGGTTAGGGTGTTAGGTGGATAGTGAAATTGGGTTAGGTCAGGTTGGGGGATAAAGTCGGGGTTCAGGTGTAGTCAGGCGGCTCAAGGGAGAATCATGGGGTGGGGCAAGTCAGGTCAAGGGGGGAGTTGGATGTTCGGTGGATGGTCAGGTGGTAGGGGGTGGTTAGGTTGGGTTGTGCGTGTCAGGGCTCAGGGAGAAGCTGGAGGGTGGGGGGTAGTTGGGTGGTTGGGGCTCGTCAGGTCATGGGGGGGAGCGTAGGCAGAGGGTTGGGTGAAGTTGTAGGGTCAGGGGGTCGAGGGAGGAGTCAGGGGTCAGTGTGAATGACTGGGGGGGCGGGGGGTAAGCTGTATAGTTACCCAGGTGTTAGACTAGGATATCATCTGTCTAACATTCCCTGGGTAACTATCCAGGTAAGTAATTTGGAACCGTCTGAAGTCTGCGACTCTAGCACAGAGTTGGAGACTTTTTTGGAGGGTCCCAGGGAGCAGGTAATTGCCCATCAGGAGTTCAGACTTCCCTGGCAATTCCCATTGCGTCATAATTTTGGGACTTTTAAGGGGCCCCACAGTGCTTCTTGGGGGGTACATCCAGTCTCTGGCCACCCAGAGGCCAGAAGATCTGAGCCATTGTCATAGATCATAAGTAGTGGAATTCCCATGGAATGCCACTGGTTACAGTTCAGCCAATCGTAAAATGACCCAATTATCCTGACTCTTGTTTTCCTGTAGGTTAGCTAATCCTCTATCCATGCTAATATATTAGCCCCAACACCACGAGCTCTTATCTTGTGCAGTAACCTTTTATGTGACACCTTATCGAATGCCTTTTGGAGATGTATATGTGCTACGTCTATTGGTTCCCCTTTATCGACCCTGCTTGTTACATCCTGAAAGAACTCTAATAAATTTATCAAACACGATTTCGATTTCACAAAACCATGTTGGCTCTGCCTGATAATATTATGATTTTTTAAATGTCCTGCTACTATCTCCTTAATAATGGATTCTAGCATTTTCCCCAATGACAGATGTTAGACTAACTGGCTTAGTTTTGTGCTTTCTGACCCCCCATTTCCTGAATAGAGATGTTACATTTGCAATTTTCCAATCTGCTGGGACGTTTCCAGAATCCAGGGAATTTTGGAAGATTACAACCAATGCACCTACTATCTCTGCAGTATTACAGGCAGGGGAGAGATGGAAGGATGGTTCCCCCTTTTTCCACCTCTATCTGTGATTTTAAAGAGAAAAAGTGCTTTAACCCCTTGTGTGCTATGCCTCACAAGAACAAATAGAAGACAGGTTTTCTCGTAAAAAAAGGATAAATGTTTATTTCTCAATGCCCGAATATATTTGCGAAAGTACCCATTCCCACAGACACACAAACACAAAAAAGGAAAAGTGATTACGAAAGAGGTAGCATGCACTTAGGTCTTATGAGTCCAAAATTTCACTGTCACTCTTGATTCAGTCAAAATGCAGTCTTGAAATGTTGCAGGCCTGTGATTTCCTTTTGGTTTGCTGACAAAATGGAGGATGGAAATTTCTGACGATGGATTCACTGCATGCAGTAACAGGTTTCTGCCTTCAGTCTCCAGCTGAATTTCAGTTAAACCCCTGTAGTGAAAACGTTTATTCTTTAAATCAGTAGTTAAAGTCTAGCCCCAGTTCTCTGCCTGCTGATAGTTTTTAGGCAGGATGAGCTCTGAAGAAGGGTCATATGGACTCGAAACGTTAACTCTGTTTCTCTCTCCACAGATACTGTCAGACCTGCTGAGTTTTTCCAGCATTTTCTGTTTTTATTTCAGATTTCCAGCTTCCCAGTTTTTTGCTTTTATCCTTCTTTTTCTAGTCTGGATCTGTTCCACCCACTCTCTCTCTCTCTCCTTCTCCTTGTTTCTGTGGCTGCTCCCAAAATGTGTCTTAGTAAATGTTCTTTTTCACAACCTGCTTTTTGTCATGTGACTAGAGTACCTGTTTTCCATTGTCAACACAAATGGGGCAGAATTTTTAGCTTGCGGGGTGGGTGCACGCCCGGCCTGCTCGAGCGTTAAATAAAGTGTGTTGACATCGGCCAAGCGTGCCGAAGTCAACGTGCACTCTCGCAATATTTTGCTAGGTGGGCGCGTGATGGAGCTGAAGGAGTGCCCGCCATTAATTAAATGGCCAACTCCCTTGAGAAACTGATTGTCTACGACTTTACATAGCCCATGCGAATTTTAGGTCGTGGCATGGGCAAAATGGGCAGGCGGGCAGGCCACAATTTGCAAAACCTCATCCACAGATGGGATAAGAGGGGTCAGTGGCCTTATCAAAGCGATTAGTGAGGAGTTTTGGATATCACTTCCTGCTGGTTGCAACTGTGAACAGGACAGCTTTGCTTCACTTCAGAGCTGCATTCAGATATTTTAGAGGTTTCAGTTCAGGACTAAGTGTTGTTTTTCAGGCCCCCGGAGGATTCACACTGCATGGGGCCTTCCAGGTACCTGACAGCCTTCCCTTACCCTCGTAATGGGGATTGTGGTCTCTGCTGGAGGCACCTCCTCTGAGGAGGAAGAGGGGGCCAGAAGGCGAAGGAGGCCAGGTGTCGCTATTCAGCTTCCAGAGGATTGACCTGTGGGAGGACAGGCGCAGGCACAAGGGGTGCAGGGCCAACAGGAAGTCCAAGGTGGAAGGGGCCGCAGAAGATGCCACTATACTGCTGCCAGGATTTACAGGCGGCGATGCAGCTACCTCAATATGTCCGAGGTGCAATGCCGAAGGAGGCTCCATCTCTCAAGGGAGGCAGTGACCTCCATCTGTCAGAGGATCAGCCCTGAGATCAGCTCTGACTGTGTGGGTGGACATCCCTTGCCAGTGGCGCTGAAGGTCACAGTGGCCCTCAACTTCTATGCCTCTGGCTCTTTCCAGGAGTCAATAGGGGGTCTTTGTGGAGTCTCCCAATCAGCTGTCCACAGTTGTGTCAAGCTGGTGACAGATGCTCTGTTCAGGCATGCATTCACTTCCATTCATTACTATATAGATGAGGCCAGCCAGGCAGAGCGAGTCAAAGGCTTCACAGCCATTGCTGGGTTTCCCCGTGTCCAGGGTGCTATAGACTGGACACATGTGGCCATCAAGGTGCCAGCAGGTGAGCCTGGTGCCTTTGTCAACAGGAAGGGCTTCCACTCCATGAATGTGCAGATAGTGTGTGATCACAGGATGCTTATTCTGCAAGTGCGGCAGCTCCTATAATGCTTACGCCTTAAGGCACTCCCAGGTTCCCAAGTGCTGAGGCTCTTCTCCATCCCGGCTGGATGGATGGCTGCTGGGTGACAAGAGCTATCTCCTCAGAAGGTGGCTCATGATGCCTCTCCGCCATCCAAAAACAGAAGCTGAGCAGCGGTATAATAGGAGTCACACCTCCATAAGGGGTGTGGTGGAGAGAACCATCGGTCTACTCAAGATGCGCTTCCAATGCCTGGACCATTCAGGGGGTGCACTCCAATACTCCCAGATCGTGTGTCACTGATGGTGGTTCCATGCTGCACTCTCCACAATCTGGCACTGGATAGGGGGGACCCATTGGAGGAAGAAGATCCTGACACAGATGATGAGTCAGTCATGAGCCTGAGGACAACCACAGTGAGGAGAATGCTGAGGGCATGGACGCTGACCTGGGTAACCTCCAGGGAGGCAGGGACACTTTGATCCAACGCTCCTTCAGCTAGCCTACCAAATAAGAACCACTACCTCATGCCAGGGCTGCAGGCTCCATACTCGATCCCTGACAGGGCCAGTTCCTTGGTCAACAACATAAACTATGTACCTTTGCAATAAATTTTCAAGAGACCCATGCCCATCATAACATCATGGCCTACCCTGCACCTGCTGAACAAATGAAGCATACAGAGGCCAGTTGCACAAAATAACACAAATTGCACAAATAACACTTGTGAATGTTACACGCTGAATGAATTAACATGAACTGGTGTTTTCTATCACACCATTTAAAAAAAGAACAATGGGGAAAACAAATGTCACTTGTGATAAGCCTGTGTTGTGCTTAAGGTGCTTTAAATCTAGGTTCTCCTCCCTCGCTGACACCCTGCTGACTCTGCTGTCCTGTTGGCCTTGATGACCTTGGCGGCTGTCCTCTGGCCCATGGAGTCAGTGCTGGCCCCGCCTGGGAGGAAGCAGCCAGTGCCACAGCTGGCATCTCCCCAATTGCCGCAGCCTCATCAGATGCCACAGTCACTGGCAGAGGGGTGGAGGAGCTGCTGCCATCATCTGGAGCACCCTGAGAGGAGCCCACAGAGACAACAAGCAGCATGTGTGCCAATGTGAGGCCGCTCTGGACCTCCCTGCTCACCATTGACGGGCACCTAGCTGGGAGACTGGGTGCCAAATCCATCTCCCACACTGGCACTGACCAGCTGAGGTCATTGCCAGAGCGAGGGTTTGCAGGTCCGAGTGCAACCCCAGGAACCGCTGATTGAGTCCCTGCAGGAGCCTCTCAATGAGAGTCGACACTCTCTCCATGGAGGAGGCATTACACTCGGCCATGAGGGTCAATGCAGTGCTTATGCTTCACAGGGACTGCTCCACAATGGAGACCATGGCGCACATTCCCTCATGTATCTCCGCCAGCTCCTCCCGCACACCCTGCTGGACTTCCAGCATCTGCTGCCTCAGGGACAACTCCAGAGCTCCATCATCAGCCACCAACTGAGCATTGCCCTGGTCCCCAGCAGCCCTCCAACTACCGACATCCTGGGCACTCTCTGCCTCAGCCTGCACCTCAAATGAGTGTGAAGTGCCCTCAACCAGTGTGCACCGATATACTACACAGTGATGTTATGCCTACCGAGGTGCTGGTATCTGCGCTGGGCGTGATGCAGGTGCGTGGTGAGCATGGTGGTCCTCAGGGGTTGGGGTGGGCCTTCAGGGTCCTCATAACAAACTGCTGGTGAGCCTAAAAGGGAGAAGAAGGACATGTCATTAATTTAGGTCATGAAACTGTCACTGTGCGTGCCTGACACCCTCACCGCGGCCGTTTGACCACGGTGCATGGCACCTCTCCAGCTCCAGGGCCTCCTGCTCATATTGCAAGATGAAGAGGAGGTACGGGGGTCCCCCGCCAGTCCGCGATCTCTCAGCATTGTGATGGAATGTCTTCTCCTGAAAGTACAGAGGAGCATTGATTAGTCCACCCTGTACCTGCATTGCCACTGCAGCCTGGCCAACCCCACCTGAGGAACTCGCAGGGCTCAGCCGATCATGGAGCCGCAAGACACTCAGTCCAAGCAGCCAGGGCTCACCCCCTTGGCCAGATCCTGCCTCATCGACTTTTGCCGCTCACACTCTAACACCTCTGAGGTCCACGGGGGGTTGGGCAGCTCTTAGCTGCTCTGCAAAGCCACCCATGCCAACATGGTAATCACCCTCCCTGATGGCTGGAGATCGTTGAAGTGCTTCCGGCACTCGGCCCATGTGCACCTCACCACATCGTGGCTGCTGGCCCTGGATGCCACCTCCTCCCAGGCCTTTTTGGTGAGGTGGGGTGCCTTCTCCTCACGTGACTGGGGACAAGGGTTTCTCTCTTCACTGCCACCTCCTCCAGGAGGGCTGCGAGGCACTCATCCAAAAAGCACGGGGCCGACTGCCCTGCCGGCCTGCCCTTCCGCCTGCCGTGTCCACCCGCTATGGTTTCCATTCGCAACACTTCTGTGTCCTTCTGTGGCAGCCTTCCGGGGGCTGTCAAAGCAACAGTCGAATCGGCAGCCAGGTTGCCATTGGACCCGGCGGACATCATGCCCCTGCCCCCAACCACCCCTTCACGCACATTCCTGGCTGCGTAACACGCTGGGCAGGCCTTAATTGGCCTGCCCGTGTAAAATTGCAGTGCGCTGCCAATTGCTGGCAGCGGTCAGCTTCCCGACTGACCCACCTGCCCACGCCAAGGGTAAAATTCTGCCCATGGTCTCTGACGACTTGGGCATTGATAATGTTTGAATTTCACCCAATTACATTTCTTTGCCATGGAATGAGTTTCTCCTCACAGCCAGTCTGTGGAATCCCACTCTGAAGCCGAGTAGTCTGCAAACCCATTGTGGACTAGTTTCTGTAATTATTTGGATAATAGCAGCCATTAATCCACAGGAATGGTTTTCTGCATTTTAATGTCTTCTCAATGAAATGTCCTTAAAGGTCATTTGCATTTTAATGTCTTATCCAGACAAGCAGGCTAGCATCCAGGCTTGTGTAGTTCCATATATATTGACAGAAAAGAAATAAGTCACATGACCTCTCAACTTTATTTTGCTTCAAAGCAGAGTGTCCGTTCTCCACTTTGTTTTAAAAGTAGTGTCCCTTTTCCGTAAATCCATGAGTATAATTGTATGAGTGTGACAGCAGCCACTTCCTTCAGGACCCAAGGATACAGGCATACAGGCAATGAGATCCAGGGGACTTGTCAGTCTTTAGTCCCATTAGTTTTCCTAGTTCTTTTTCTCTAGTCATGGTGATTGTTTTAAGTTCCTCCCTCCCTTTAGATACCTGGTTTTCTACAATTGTTGGGATACATTCTGTGTCTTACTGTGAAGACAGAAGCAAAATACTTGTTCAAAGTTTTTCCCATTTCCTTGTTTCCCATTATTTATTCTCTAGTCTCACCCTCTAAGCAATCAATGCTTGCTTTAGCTACTCTCTTCCTTTTTTTATACTTATAGAAGCTTTTACAGTCTTTTAAAAATATTTCTTGTTAGTTTTCTCTCATATTCCAGTTTCTCCCTTTTTTGAAGTCATGCTTTGCTAGTTTATAAATGTCTCCCAATCTTCTGGATTACAACTAATCTTTGCACATGTTACATCTTTTCTTTCAGTTTGATATCATCCTTAACTTCCTTAGTTAGCCATGAATGGTGCACCCTTCTTGTAACATCTTTCTTTCTCTGTGGCATCTATGGAGGAGATGGTGTTGTAGTATTGTTGCTGGACTAGTAATCCAGAAATGCAGGGTAATGTTCTGGAGACCAGAGTTTGAACCCTGCCACTGATTTGAATCCAATAAAAAATTTGGAGTTAAAGTCTAATGATGGCCATGCAAAAACACACCTGGTTCACTCATGTCCCTCCCTTTAGGGAAGGAAATCTGCTGTCCTTCCCAGGTTGACTCTTAAATGAAATAGCTAAGCAAGCCACTCAGTTGCCTCAAACAGGAATGAAACTGGATGAACCGCCCAGCATTGACCTCGTCACTGACAACAGCAAACTCAACCCTGTTGACCCTGTAAAGTCATCCTTATGAACAACTTTGACGAGTGCCAAAATTGGGAGAGCTGTCTCACAGATGATTCAAGCAACAGCCTGTCATAGTCATCCTCACAGAATTATATTTTACAGATAATGTCCCCGACACCATCACTATCCCTCGGTTTCCCCGGTCCCACCAGTAGACAGACCCAGCAGAGGTGGCAGCACAGTGGTATACAGACGGGAGGGAGTTGCCCTGGGAGTCCTCAACAACAATTCCAGACCACATGAAGTCTCATGGCATCAGGTCAAACATGGGCAAGGAAACCTCCCGCTGATTACCACGTACCACCCTCCCTCAGATGATGAATCAGTGCTCTTCCATGTTGAACACCATTTGGAGGAAGCACTGAGGGTGGCAAGGGTGCAGAATGTATCTGGGTGGGGGACTTCAATGGCCACCATCAAGAGTGACTCGGTAACACCACTACTGACTGAGCTGGCTAAGTCCTAAAGGACACAGCTGCTAGACTGGGTCTGCAGCAGGTGGTGAGGGAACCAACAAGAGGAAAAAACATACTTGACCTCATCCTCACCAACCTGCCTGCCACAAATGCATCCGTCCATGACAGTATTGGTAGGAGTGACCGCTGCAGAGTTGTTGTGGAGACAAAATCCTGCCTTCACATTGAGGATACCCTCCATCATATTGTGTGGCACTACCACTGTGTTAAATGGGATATCAGATCTAGCAGCCCAAGACTGGCAATCCATGAGGCGGTGTGGGCAGCAGAATTGTACTCGAACACAATCTGTAACCTCATAGCCCGGCATATCCTCCACTCTACCATTACCATCAAGCCAGGGGATCAACCCTGGTTCAATGACGAGTGCAGGAGGGCATGCCTGGAACAGCACCAGGAATACCTAAAAATGAGGTATCAACCTTATGAAACTAACACAGGACTACTTGCATACCAAATAGCATAAGCAGCAAGTGATAGACAGAGCTAAGCGTTCCCACAGACAATGGATCAGACCTAAGCTCTCCAGTCCTGCCACATCCAATTGTGAATGGTGGTGGACAATTACACAACTCACTAGAGGAGGAGGCTCCACAAATATCCCCATCCTCAATGATGGGGGAGCCCAGCACAACAGTGCAAAAGATAAGGCTGAAGCACTTGCAACAATCTTTAGCCAAAAGTGCCGAGTGGATGATCCATCTCAGCCTCCTCTGGAGGTCCCCAACATTCCAGGTGCCAGCATTCAGTCAATTCAATTCATTTCACGTGATATCAAGAAACGGCTGAAGGCATTGGATACTGCAAAGGCTATGGACCCTGACGATATTCAGGCAACAGTACTAAAGACTTGTGCTCCAGGACTTGCCGTGCCCCTAACCAAGATGTTCCAGTGCAGCTACAACATTGACATCTACCCGGCTTTGTGGAAAATTGCCCAGGTATGTCCTGTACACAAAGAGCGGGATAAATCCAACCCAGCCAGTTAGCACCCCATCAGTCTACTCTTGATCATCAGTAAAGTAATGGAAGGGGTCATCAACAGTGCTATCATGCGTCACTTGCTCAGCAATAACCTGCTCACTGATGCCCAGTTTGGGTTCTGCCAGGGCCACTCAACTCCTGACCTCATTACAGCCTTGGTTCAAACATGGACAAAAGAGCTGAACTCCCGAGGTGAGGTGAGACTGACTGCCCTTGACATCAAGGCTGCATTTGTCTGAGTGTGGCATCAAAGAACCCTAGCAAAACTGGAGTCGATGGGAATTAGGGGGGAAACTCTCCACTAGTTGGAGTCTTACCTAGCACAAAGGAAGATGGCTATGGTTGTTGGAGGTCAGTCATCTCAGGTCAAGGGTGTCACTGCAGGAGTTCCTCAGAGTAGTGTCCTAGGCCCAACCATCTTCAACTGCTTCATCAATGACCTTCCTTCCATCATAAGGTCAGAAGTTCGCTGATGATTGTACAATATTCAGCACCATTTGCAACTCCTCAGATACTGAAGCAGTCCATGTCCAAATGCAGCAAGACCTGGACAATATCCAGGCTTGGGCTGACAAGTGGCAAGTAACATTTTTGCCACACAAGTGTCAGGCAATGACCATCTCCAACAAGAGAGAATCTAACCATCACCACTTGACGTTCAATGGCATTACCATCACTGAATCCTCCATTTCAACATCTGTGGTGTTACCATCGAGCAGAAACTGAACTGGACTGACCATATAAATACTGTGGCTACAAGAGCAGGTCAGAGTCTAGGAATCCTGTGTCGAACTCACCTCCTGACTTCCCAAAGCCTGTCCACCATCTACAAGACACAAGTCAGGAGTGTGATGGAATCCTCCACCTGCCTGGATGAGTGCAGCTCCCATAACACTCAAGAAACTTGACACCATCCAGGACAAAGCAGCCCACTTGATTGGCATCACATCCACAAACATTCACACCTCCCACCACTGATGCACAGCAGCAGCATTGTGTACCATCTACGAGGCGTACTGCAGAAATTCAACAAGGCACCTTATTCAGCATCTTCCAAGCCTATAACCACTACTATCTAGGAAGAAAAGGGCAGCAGATAGATGGGAACACCACCACCTGGAAGTTCCCCTCCAAGTCACTCACCATCCTGATTTGGAAATATATTGCCATTCCTTCACTGTCCCTGGGTCAAAATCCTGGAACTCCCTTCCCAACAGCACTGTGGGTGTATCTACACCACATGGACTGCAGCGGTCCAAGAAGGCAGTTCACCACCACCTTCTCAAAGGAAACTAGGGATGGGCAATAAATGCTGGCCCAGCCAGAGAAGCCTACATTCTGTGAATGAATAAAAAATATATATCTTTATGGGGAATTATAAAATATCTCCTTAAATGTCTGCCACTACTTCTCTACCATTTTACCTTTTAATCTATTTACCCAGTCCACTTTAGCCAACTCTGTCTTCATACCCTTGTAATTGTCTTTAATTAAGTTTAAGACACTAGTTTCAGACCCAAACTTCTCACCCTCAAACCAAATGTGAAATTCCTTCATGATATGATCACTCTTATCTAGAGGGTTGTTTACTCTGAGGACATTAATTAATCCTGTCTCATTACACATTACCAGGTCTAAAATAATCTGTTCCCTGGTTGGTTCCAGAACATGTTCTTCTAAGAAACTGGCTCAAATACATTGTATGAACTCATCTTTCTCACTACTTTTGTCAATCTGATTCATCCAATCTACCTGATGTTAAGATTTCCCACAATTACTGCAGTAATTTTCTTACAGGGAGATCGCTGAAAGGCTGGCAAATATAAAAAACAGAACAATAAAAAAATTTATTAATGTACCCCCCTCAAGTGAATTTTTCACACGAGATGGGACATGTTAATGAAATAAACAAAAACTTTATTAAACTTTTCTAAAACCACTATCAAACCTCATCCCGCCACTGGATGAGGTTTGTAAAAAACATCACCTACCCGCCTGCCCGTTGGGCCCATGCGCCGAGCCGAAGTTCACATGGGCCTCACAAAATCATTGACCATTGACAAGTTAAGGGCCTTAACGAGGCCTTTAATTAATGGCGGCCGCGCGTCCCACTGCATAGCGCGCCCCCCCGACCGAAATATCACGATGCCATGCGCTAACATCGGGACGCACACGTGACATCAGCACTTGACATTTTAAGCACTGGCATGTGGGCTCCGCCACCCTCACGCCAGCCAGAAGATTCTGCCCTTAGTATTCTGAAATATTCCCTTAAATGTCTGCCATTGTTTCTCTATTGATCTATCCCCTAGCCTAGTATCCCAGTTCACTGCAGCTAGCTGAGCTTACATGCACACATAGTTGCCTTTATTTAAGTTTAAAATACAAGTTTTAGATCCACTCTTCTCCCTTTCAAACTGCATATAAAGTTCAATCATATTGTGGTCGCTGCTACCTTGGGGTGCCTTTACTCTGAGGTCATTAATTAATCCTGTCACATTACATAACACCAAGTCTAATATAACCTGCTCTCTGGTTGGTTCCAGAACATGCTGCTCTAAGAAACTATCTTGAAAGCATTCTATGAACTCCTCATCCAGGTTACCACTGCCAATCTGATTTTTCCAGTTTATATGTAGATTAAAATCACCCGTGATTATTGCCGCCCCTTTATCATCAGCGCTCAATATTCCTTCTTGTATACTTTGTCCTACAGTGTGGTCACTGTTAGGGTGCCTGTAGACCACTCCCACTAGTGACTTCTTTCCCATACTATTCCTCATCTCCATCCAAATCGATTCTACATCCTGATCTCCTGAACCAAGGTCATCTCTAATCAATGCACAAATGCTATCCTTGATCAACAGTGCTACCCTTCCATCTTTACCTAGCTTCCTATTCTTCTTGAAGTTCACATACCCCTCAATATTCAGGACTCAATCTTTTGTCATCTTGCAGCCAGGTCTCCTTAATGGCTATCAGATAATATCTATTTACTTCAATGTGCGATATTAATTTGTTTACTTTGGCATTAATGCTACGCACATTCAGATACAGAGCCTTTGGTTTAGTCTTTTTGTTATCTTTGTGACATCTGGTCTTAATTCTTTGTGCATTCTTTGTTTTTTTCTCTCTGTCCCTTCCTGCCATTCTATGACCATAATTTCTCAAATTACCATTTTTTTCTCTTACCTTGTCTCTTACTCTTTGATATACCACATCTTTCCACATTTGATCCCTTGCCCCCACTATTCAGTTTTAAACCCTCTCTACTTCCCTAGTTATGTGGTTTGCAAGAACACTGGTCCCAGCCAAGTTCAGGTGTAGACTGTCCCAAGGATGCAGCCCCCACTTTCCCCAGCACTGGTGCCAGTGCTCCACAAACCAGAACTCACTTTTCCCACACCAGTCTTTGAGCCACGTATTTATTTCTCTACTTTAATGTAGCTTATGCCAACATGCACGCGGCTCAGGTAATAATCCAGAGAGAACCCGTTGAGGTGCTGCTTTTCAATTTAGTGCCTAGCTCCTCATACCCTCTTCACAGAACCCCCTTTTCTAGTTCTACCTATGTCATTGGTACCTACATAGACCACGACACCTGGATCCACCCCTCCCATTGCAAGTTCCTCTCCAGCTCTGAGTGAAAAATCCCAAGCCTGGCACCGGGCAGGCAACAAAGCCACCTGGACTCTCGTTCTTTGCTACAGAGAACAGTGTTAATCCCCCTCACTATAATGTCACCTACTACCACGATGTTTCTTTTGGTCTTGGATGGCTTCCTGTACCACGGTGCCATGCTCAGTTTGCTCATCCACCCTGCTGCCCCAACTCTCATCCAAAGAAGCTATTGGACAATTGCAGAGGCTCACACTCCTGCACTCCTGCTCTCTGGGTCCCCTTACCTGCTTCATTCGCAGTCACACCCTCCTGTCGCTGACCACTGACCAAATCAGAAGACCCTATCCGGCTTGGTACGACTGCCTCCTGGTACAAAGCATCCAGGTAACTTTCCCCGTCCCTGATGTGTCACAGACTCCACAGCTCAGCCTCCAGCTCAGTGACTCTGAGCCGAAGTTCCTCAAGCTGCAAACACTTGCTGCAGACATGTTTGCCCTGGATCACAATGTTGCAGCCTTGACACATCACCTGTCCTGCCATTCTTAATCTGTTTTAAATGCTAACTTAATTATATTAATCACTTATTTATGTTGCTTCTTCATATATTTTATTAACTTTACCATCAATTTGTGTACTATTTCAAACCTTAGGGATAGAATAGAACTTACCCAATTACCAGATGCTCACCAAACAGCTAGCTCCTTTCCCTGTAGTAGAGCAAGAACCAATTCCTACAGGTTGAAGAAGGTAGAGAAAAGAAACAAACACCTCCTCCCCCTTCACTGAACTCCCCCTCTAACCAAACTCCAAGGGCAGAATAGGCGAGCGGGCCCCACTGGCTCAGCGGTGGGCGGGCAGCCAACCCCCACCGCCGAAACGGGATCCACCGTCATTTTGAGTGGGTGGGCCAATTAATGCCCACCCAGCTGCCAGCCCGTCAGAATGCACTTTCTGTGCGGGGGGTGGGGGGGTGGGGGGGGGCACTGCGGAGGGAATCCCCAACTGCTCCCTGAGGCAAAGTGCTGTCTCATGGAGTTTACTGACAGGTAAGAAATGTCAAAAAATAGAGAAATATTAAAATTATTAACGTCCCCCTCATGTGACAATGTCACACGAGATGGGACAAGTTAATAAGAAACGCATAAAGTTTATTAAATTTTTTTAAAAACGGACATGAAACTTCATCCCGCCAGTGGATGAAGTTTCATGAATAATCTGGAGCCTGCTGGGGCACCTGGCCTGCCCGCCAGCCTTAAGCTTGGATGGCCAGTGTCTTTAACAAGGTTAATTAGCCTGTCAATGGCCTTAATTGGCCATTGGCAGGTCGGCGTGTGGACAGCTGATTTCGCTGTCTGCCCGCCGTCCTGAAGATTTAAATGGACCAGGATGATGTCAGGGGTTCCTCTTGACGTCATCCCCTGTCATTTTCCCCTTGGCGAGTGGGCCCCGCCCCCAAATCGCTGAGGGGAAAATCATTCAGCAAGTCTTCACTCAGTTACCTCAGCTATACTCTGTTTTCCTAGGCTGTACAAAAGAGCCCTGATTTTATAGTAAATGGAATTTATGCAAACTCTTAAAAGTCCTTTTTAAACATGCTTTCAAACAATTACTGATCCCACAGGCCTTTTAAGGAAATTACAAATTTTCCTTACTGTACTGCATATGGGTCAAAGATCATCACAATATATATTTTAAAGCTCTTTTCCTTATTCACTGGGATCCAGGAAACCATGCGTGGCCAAACTCTGTGAACTGCTACTCTAATTTATCATATGATCATTCCTTGAGTTGAGTGGTCTGTGTTGGCTTGTTGAAGGCCAATATGTCTGATGGAGACGTGATGTCACAACTCTATTGAGTCCTGAGTGATATTGCATCAAGTTTGAGCAGACAGACCTAGAATTGATTACTGCATCATGATACTTCTCAATGTCATGGCACGAGCACCGAGACAGCAGAACATGATCCATGCATATAGTTGCACAGATTAAAATGTTCCCAATCCAAGGCCAGATTGAAAAATTCACTGCAAAGTGGCTCAGCAATGGTGTCAAAATCCCTGCGGGCAGATTTATTTCTTTGCAGGATGTGTCCCTTTCTGGCTAGGCTAGCATTTATTGCCCATTCCTAATTGCCCTTGAGAATGCAACAGGGAGCCGTCTTCTTGAACCACTGTTGTCCATGCAGTGTCAGTACATCCACTGTCCTGTTAGCACGTATTGAAGTTGGAAGCTGAGGACATGGATTTTGAAATTGATGCACTAGTGGTTGGTGATCAGGAGAGATAAGTAAGGACAAGGATGGTGAATATGAGTTTTATTTTCCAAAATTCCCCAGATCCTAGAACAGTCCTAACATACTGGAAGTTAGTAACTATAAGAACGCTATTCAGGAAAGGAAGGAGAGAGAAAGCAGGGAACTATAGGCCAGTTAACCTGACACCAGTCATTGAGAAAATGTTGGAGCCTATTATTAAGGAAATCTTAACAATGCACTCTAAAAATAAATCACACTATGATCAGACAAAGTCAACCTCATTTTATGACAGGGAAATCATCTTTGACAAATTTATTAGAGTTTTTTGAGGATGTAGCTAGAGGGTAATAAAGGAAAACTAGTAGATGTGGTATACTTTGATTTCCAAATGGCATTTGCTAAGGTGCCACACAAAAGGCTAAGGCACAAGAAAAGGTCACACAGTGTTTGGGGTAATATATTGGCATGGACAAAGTATTGATTAGCTGGCAGGAAGGAGAAAGTAAGGATAAATGGGGCATTTTCAAGCTGACAGGCTGTCACTAGTGGAATGCCACAAGGGTCAGTGCTGGTTACAATCTATATTAATGACTTATACAAATGGTCAGCAATCTATGCCTCTGGAGCAGCAAGGAATTCTTTAACATCTCACTTGTGGCTCCCAACCTTTTCTAGTTGGATCACATTAATATGAGAAAACCTTTAAAAAATTATGTCAAGGCAGGTAAGAGCCATGTTTTTATTGTGAGGATAAAAGGCTAATCATCATGCTGCACTTCATGGTTCCAAATGATTATTTTAATGAAAAACATAATTGTGCTCTAAATAAACCTATTTGAGTGGTACAGCCCAGTGTGCTACACCATGGTTGTAGATTTTTGATTGAGGGGCAGCTTTTATGGTTGTGACTGTTATTGTTTCCATATAGCTGAGATGATAAATTATTCTGAATGTGCTAATAGAAGCTACTTTTTATCATAACAATCAAAGCCATAAAATTGTCTTAACTCTGCTCATCCTAAGTTCAAGTTTGCTTTAAAGATGACTTTACTTACATAATCATAGTTAAAGAAAATCAGAAAATGCGTTAATTCAGTTAGGTCTAATTAAATTTATATTTTTTTCTATTGATACATAAATTCAATGCACATATTTTATTTATTATATTTACCAGTTATGCATTCTACCAGAAACACTTTGCAATTTGCTAAGAGTATGGTTTAGAAATGGCAAATTTTCATCTTGCGTCTCCCAATCCCTTTTATTTTAGGCATTTTTTTTTAAGCTTCTTCAGATAAAAAGATTGCCAAACCTTGACTTATATGAAGAAACTGAGAGTAATGTATCTCAGTTTGCTGACAATACAAAGCCAGGTGGGAATGCAAGCTGTGAGGAGGATACAAAGAGATATAGACAGGTTAAGTGAGTGCGAAACAAGGTGGCAGATGGAGTATAATGTGAAGAAGTGTGAGGTTATTTACTTCGGAAATAATACTACAGAAAAACAGTATATTTTAAAATTGTTTGAAACTTTTAAATGTTGATGTTCAGAGGCATTTTGGTGTACTCGTACAAGCGACACAGAAAGTGAGCATTCAGGTAAAGCAAGCAATTAAGAAGCCAAGTCGCATGTTGGCCTTTATTGCAAGGGAGTTGAAGTACAAGAATAAGAAATCCTTGCTACAGTTGTACAGGTCTTTGGTGAGACCACAGCTGAAGTACTCTATGCAGTTTGGGTCTCCATATTTAAGGAAGGATATACTTGCCATGGAGGTAGTACAGTGTAGGTTCACTAGATTGGTACCTAGGATGATAAGGTTGTCCAATGATGAGAGGCTGAGTAAATTGCACCTAATACCCTCTGGAGTTTAGAAGAATGAGAGGTGATCTCATTGAAACATGCAAGATTATGAAGGAGCTTAACAGAGTAAACATTGAGAGGTTGTCTCCCCTGGCGGTGGAATCTAGAATACGGGTGTATAGTCTCAGGATAAGGGGCTGATAATTTAGAACTGAGGTTAGGAGAAAATTCTCCATTCAAAGGGTTGTGAATCTTTGGAATTCTCCACTTCAGAGCATTGTGAAAGCTCCAGCATTGAGTATATTTAATCCTGAGTGAGACAGAGTTTTGGTCTCTCAAGTCATCGAGGGATATGGGAAGCAGGCAGGAAAGTGGAGTTGAGGCAGAAGATCAGCATAATTATATTGAATGGTGGAGCAGGCTCAAGGGGCTGTATGGTCTATTCCTGCTCCTATTTCTTACGTTCTTATGATCAGGTGCTTTGGGTGGAATGGAAAACAGACTGATGGAACTCAAACAGCAAGCGGTTTGAAAGCTTGGCACAGCTTTTGGTAGCTCAAGGACGTAGAACAAGAAAATTGGCAGTGCAGAGTCAACATGATATCACAATTTGTGTATAGATTGCAGTTTGACTTTCTGTTTTTCTTTGTACTGTTGCAAAGAGCAGAAACCCTGCACAGTTGCTAACATGGGGATTATAAAGTAAGCATGTTTGGGAAAATGCTGAATAGATTTAGCACCACATATTGTGACACTAACAAAATTTAGCGATGGCGTCATCTTGGCTGCTTCTCTATAACAGACCTCTTGCTAAAACACTGATGAGCTAGTTCCCAAAAGCAGCCTTGCACTGACTGTGTATTGTACTAACCTAGGAAATGTAGTGTTACTTTTGACAGATATTGGAGAGAATTCAATAGGCATATAAGTTCCCTACTCCACAACAAAATATAAATGTTCTCCAGGTGCACTATACATTGTTGCCTTAGTTATCTGACATATGCTGTTCTATGCTTTCATTATCAGTGCTCCTTGATGCCTCAGTGGGTAAATGCACTTTCTGATGTGGCAGTAAGACTACAAACCAGGCAGATCCTACCTTTAGAGTTTGTAAAATTTTTCTACTTGATTCTGTAGTTTGCTAGTTCTCTGTTCTGGAATTCTCCCATTTTATTCCATGATAGACTTCAGACAGGCAGAAATGAAGAAACAACTATTTATATGGGATATTGGAAGCAGGCGGGAGTCGGGGGGTGGTAGGATGGCAGTGGGGTTTGGTCCAATATCCCATGGGAAACCAAAAAGTAATTTCATTCTATGCTATTTTAGTGCAGGCAGCTCATTGTAATTTTACTTCTGGGTTGGGATCAAATGCAGCAGGTGCTGCCTGGACCCACATGATGCATTCTCAAATTCTCAACACCAGTATTCAAAAAAAAAAATGGAAGCTGGAGGAGTGGGAGTTGGAAGTAAAAGACAGAGTGCTTTGACAAAGGATTCAGCAAACTGCTTGAATGACGCATTTCTTGATGTGCTAGGGGGGATGTGGAACATGACACGGATAATCTTCCCCAGCAACAGGAAGAAGAAACCTGCTGCTGTTTCAAAGAAGGTGTAGCCACAGGTGATCCTGGAGTTCAGCAACAGGAACAATGTGCCATGGTCCTGGATTAGTGCAGCAAGCGTTTGCTTTAATCACTTAAACAGGTCAGGAAAGGTGAGTCAAGTTGCACATTCACCTCATCTTGTTGTACACATCATTCCATCTCTTCATTCTGCCTAGTCAAATGTACTCTACCATCCCTCCTTACACTCGCTTGCCTTGCCAGTTGGCCCATCCTTTCTTTTCTATCCTCACATCCCAATCTATCCAGTTATCACTGCTACTCACCCTTTAGCAATGCAACTTGATGCCTGTCCCTGGTAGTCGCCCTCACCAAATGCACTGCTTCCATTGGGTGAATACATGCCATTGCAGTCATTCATGGACCTGTTCTTTCCCCTACTGCAGGAGAAGAGAGCACTGAACGTTAGGGAGAGGGAGAGGGGGAGAACTGGGGAAAGACTCCACAGATCGTGCAGCACATAACTGCAGAGACAGAGATGCTGGTGAGTAGTGGCATCTCAGTGTCCATGCCTGTCAGAGATTGGGGCCACTCAGCTAGCAGATAGCACAATTAAATATCAGTAGCCCAAATGCCATAAAAACCTCAGTCATGTTAGCTTGATTTCAGCAGAAAGTGAAATATGTTTACATTCATGACTATAAATTGCAACATTCTTATCTTGCCAGTGCTAGATCTTCTCTTCTCCTGGGCTTTCACACATGCAACAATATTTGGTGGATCTTTTGGATGATAAATGCTCGGGGGAGTTGATGCCTCCCGAGTATGCACTGTAATAGGGCTCAAGCCTACCACGCTTGAGCTCAGTGTCTCTCACTACAGTGTGTTTATTATACAGATAGTTGGATATTCACCTGGTGATTTATATTTCACAAGTGAGCAGCGGTGGCAAAGATAACTGTAAAGAGTTCACATCAGAAGGTGCAGGACTCCCTAAACTTTGTTCAGCTGCATATAGATGGCCTTCAAAGAGGATAATCATTCAGGGGGCTGCAAAATGCGGGACCCACTGACATACCATCCACATAAACTGTGCAGGATTGCTGAGAGAATGGAGGGTTCTGCCTCAATCATTATTGACCTAATGCCATAAGGAATTGTGGCATAGTCTGCTTGCATGGATAGAGTGGCCAGCTCCATGAAAGAACATTCATATTGGCAGAGCCCTCATGGGCTCCAAAACCTAGGAATCATCAGCTAAGAGCAGCTCAGTGGCTAGATCAGGGATCTGAGCAGCTTAGCTTTATATGTGTTGTATTACTTTGCACCACATTCTAGTGTTGCCATTTTTAGTTGTTGGGTGGCAACATGCCTTTACAGTTGCATGATGATGGGTGCAAACACATGAATTTATGGGGACCAATGGAAGGACCTGTTAGTCCTTAGTTGTTTGCAAGATTGATATGTGTCAGTGACATTACAGGAGTTGGAAGAGTGATGTTGAATAAGCTTCATGGGTCCATTGGTGGTGACTAACTGAGCCTTACCTTAATAAGTGTTCCTTGTATCCCAGGTGGCAATGGTTCTATGTTGTCCTTCTCCTCCTTGTCAGATTTGGCTGTGCATGATGTGCACACTGCATCTTCTTCCTCCAGCTCCAAACCTCAAGGCTGTGCAGAGTCCAGCACACCACAATATACTGGACACCCTGGCTGGTGAATACCTAAGGGTGCCTCCAGAACTGTCCAGGCACCGAGGAACATAGGAACCCAGAAACAGTAACAGGCCACTTAGTAACTCAAACCTACTCCCCCGTTCACTGAGATTATGATTGAACTGCAACCCAATTCCATATACCCACCTTTGCCTCATATCCCTTAATAATATTGGATACCAAACATTGATGGATCTCAGTTTTAACATTAACAATTGATCTATTGCCATTTGTGGAAGAACGTTCCAAACTTCTACAACCCTTTGCATGAAGAAATGTTTCCTAATTTCATTCCTGAAAGGTCTGGCTCTAATTTTTAGACTATCCCTCCTAGTTGTAGACTCCTCAACTAGCAGAAATAGTTTCTCCAGGTTTATGTCACCAGTTCCTTTTAATATCTTGAAAACTTTGATCAAATCACCCTTTAACCCTCTAAATTCCAAACTTATTTAATCTCTCCTTGTAGCTTAACCTTGGAATCCAGGTATCATTCTGGTAAATCTACACTGCACTCCACCCAGGCTTATATATCTGTCCTGAGGTGCAGTGCCCAGAACTCACTGAACTCCAGGTGTTGTCTAACCAGGGCTTTGTTAAGCTGAAGCATGACTCTTACTCTCTTCTAGTCTATTCTTCCAGATATAAAGGCCAGTGTTCTATTAGCCCTTTGGACCATTTCTGTACCTGTTCATGAATTTTAAAGATCTGTGTACCTGAAGCCCCCAGTTTCTTTGGATTTCCAACCTTCCTTGTTTTTCTTACCATTGAGAAAATGGATGATCTCTCATTTCTCTACTTTGAATATCTATAATATCAATATCTCTTTGTAATTTTACATTTCCATCTACACTGTTGACAATACTACCTATCTTGTGTCATCAACAAACTTGGGTATGTGGTTTTCCATCTCATCCTATGGGCGGAATATTGTTGTGACATCAGGGGCCTCACCCTGCTGGTTGGAGTCCTGGCAAGAGATCCCTGGTGTGTATTTTTGGGAAGGCCTGCCAAACCATATGCTAATCAGACAGTGGCGGAGATACCAGTGGGCCCTCCCCTGGAGTCAAGGCTGGGCACGAGTGTCCCGTATAGAGAGAACTGCCAGCTAATCAGGGGCCAGCAGCTCTTCTGTTCAGCATTGTCGCTGAGGCTGCAACGAATGCCTTTGTTTGAGGGCACCCCCCTACCCTTGAGGTGACAAGTGGCCTGTGCAAGTTCGCTTTTCTTGCATGTTGCATGGTGACAGGCCTGCTTGCAGCTGGGTTAACCCCAGTGGTGATGGGATGAGGGCCTTATGTGGTCAATAATTGGCTAGTTACAGGCCTCAATTGGTGGCAGCGTGGAAATATCGACCTTGGGCCTTCCAGCCCAGAACTTAATTCTGGTGGAGATGGAAAGGTGGCAGGTTTTGGGTAAGCCACCACTTTGCCTAAGTAAATGCCCTTCCTGCCTCCAAGTTGCCAGCAGTGTGAGCAGAAGATTCCACCCTGTGAGTCATTAATAAATACACTGAATCATTGAGGCCCCAATACAGATCCTTGCGGGACACTACTAGTCACATCCTGCTAATTAGAGCACATGCCCATTATCCTTACACCTGTCTCCTGCTGCTCAGCCAATTTTCTAAGAAAGTCAATAATTTGTCTTCAATTTCATGAGGTTTGACTTAAGTTAATAGCCACTTATGAGGGACTTTATCAAATGCCTTCTCGAACTCCATATAAGTAACATCCATATAGACATTCCCCTGTCCACTACTTCAGTCGCCTCTTCAAAAAATTCAATCAGATTCATCAGGCAAAGCTGCTCTTTACAAATCCACGCTGGCTCTCTGTGATCAGCTGAAAATCAGATTTTCAAGGTGTTCAGTCATCCAATCCCTCATTATAGACTTTAGCAATTTCCCTGCAGCACATGTTAGGCTAACTGATCAATAATTTCCTGGTTTTCCTCCCTCCCTTTTTCTTAAAAAACAGAGTGACATGAGAAATTTCCCAAACTGAAGAAACAGTTCCCACATCAAGAGGTCTTTGCAAGTTTATGGTTAAGGCATTTACAATTCTTACCTACGTCTTTTAAACCCTGGAATGGAAAAACATCTGCTCTTGGGGATTTGTCGCCATTCAGTGCCATTCACTTCTCCAATACTATTATCTTGCTTACATTAATTTTATTTGGCCCCTGTCCCTGATTCAGTATTTGCCTTTTTGGGGTGTTTGGCATGCTGGCCTCTTCTTCTACTGTAAATACTGATGCAAAGTAACTCTTCAGCATGTCTGCCATTTCCTTATTTTCATTGACAATATCGCAATGAAGCACACCTAAAGCAGGCCAATTGATTGCCCAATGGTACATCAGGTGGTCATATGGATTTCATTGAATTGAATTGGGCTTCATTAGTCTCATGAGTGTCATCGGCCACCTTTGAAGCGAGCATCCCTTATGTTTCTGCAACCACCCCTTCAGTCTGCTTGCAGGTCCAAAAACAGAGTTTAGCAGGATGAAAGCATCATGGCAGCTCCCAAGGCATTGAGCACACGCCTGTATAAAACTTCCCTGTGTGCATGCATACAGCTGCAGGTTTTGGAGTCAAAGCCTTGTGATTCACAAATCTCCTTGTTGATCTGGGCACGTGTGGACTGCAGTCAATGATAACCTGCACCTGTGGCAAGTCAACCAGAGAGACAAATCTGAGTTCCTGTTCATTTTGACTGGTATCAAATCAGCTGAATCTTACATAACCACTGGCCATGGCAAACAAACCATCAGTCACCTGCCTTATGAATTTGTCGATGCCAACTGGGTTTCCAGGAGAGCCCTGGAAGAATCCAGGACCAATAAAGTTGAGGGTGCTGGTCACTTTGACAGCCACGGGGAATGTGTGGATGCCAGCAGGAAGCAAGTCTCCTTCAGGGATGTCTGATGTCTGCCACCACTTGACATGGCAATTTTGGCCTTTGCTAGCTCTGCTCTTTCGGCTGGTTAAGGTAACTCAGTCTCTGTCTGCACACTGGTTTTTTTGTGTGTAGTTCCTCCTGCAAGCTGCATCCCTCTGCTGCTCCGCGATCTATTGCTCCCCTCGGTATTGGCCAGCTTCAAGTCCGTCAACAGCAAGCCGCTGCTGATTGTCACGTGGCTTCTTGTCTGAGGCCCAATCTAAGCCTAAGTGCTAACCATCATCATTTGATTCAGTAAACCTCCAAAAGATAGAATGGAAACTTTTTGGCAAAAACCCTGTGAGCAAATCCTTTCTGATGGATAGGTACAAAAGCACTGTATTTAATGGAGAATTTTCCTGACTGTTAATTAATTTTTGTCATGTTGTTTCCTTGGTGTCTCTGGTGAATTTCAAGAAACCCTGGAAACCCCAGGATATGCAGTAAAGCTTGGAAATGGATTAAAATATCACTGCAACTGAGTGATTACCATATTTAAAACAATTGTGCAACCTTTGCAATGAATTCATATCAGATAATGCATTATTTAATTAATATACCTGAAGAGAACCTTTGGGGCTCAAAGGATTAGGAAGGAGTGGGATGATAAAGAGAGTTTAGTTGCTTTTCATCCAGAAAAAGTCCCATACGGTGAGTCTCTCATATAGCCTCTCTTAATCAAACTCCTACTGCCCAGCTTCATGTGCTGATCCCTGTTTAGAACTGTGGGCAGAGGTGTGAAGTTGGGTGTTTGGCACCTCTAACCCCAGCCAACTCCAGGTTGGTAGGGCTCATCAGCCCTAATTGGCAGTCGATCTAGGGGAAGGTAGCTCTGATTTCAAAATCGCCAGCTCTGGGTTAACTAGCAAGTTATAAGTCAGCTGGCAGTGTGGAAGATCACAGAAATTGCCAATGGACTGGACAGCAATGTCAAGGTAGATGAGGCTGGTCAGCTCAACAGCTCGCCTAGGAGAAGGACAACTCCAGAATCAAACCTGCATCCTTTCAGCTGCTACGCTTGTAGCACACATTGTACTGGTGTGGTATTAGCAGCTATGAAGAGGGAGTGGGAGAGGCTCTGCCCAAACCCCACCCACTTAAATATACTCAAAGTGCACACTGTTCAGCAAGCTGTCATCGCTGGATGACAAAATCAACCATCACCTGGCAAAAGCAAGCTCAGCGTTTGGCAAGCTTACTCCCAGACTTTGGAAAGAGCCTTGGAGTTTGTCTCAGAATAAAGATCAAAGCTTACACACAGTGGCTCATACGTCACTTCTTTATGGGTGCAAGACTTTGACAGTCTGCCGGTGGGCAGAGTCGTCCGTGTCTGCTGGCGTCGGGTGTGTTTGGTGGTGTGAGCGGACAATATGGCGAGAAGGCCAAAAATTGGTTTCACGATGTCATTAAACCAGTTTACAATGATCCACTAAGTCAATGGCGGGCCATGTTCCCTGCCATTGGATATTGGGAACCACATTGTAATACATCAGCATACCAATATAAGGCCAGCCTGCCGGAATCATCCCCTCATCTGGATCATCTGTCACATCAGCGGGAAAACACGCCAGTGCAGAACATGTCTTAACAACTGTGATGTGCAGAAGTCAGGACTTTCCACCATGGTCTTGCTCACATTGCGCACATCCGAGGAGCAGAAGATGCTGGAGTCCGACAGCAATGTCACACTGGAGGAATGTCCATGGCATGCTAGGTGGATTCTTATGGACATAGCTTTGCTGTGAAGCAGCTCACGGAAGTTGGAAAGTCACCAATGATGCTCACAACGGATGATGGTCGAGGGGTGGGGGAGGAAGGTCTAGGATTGACTGGGAGAGGAAGAGGTGTCGGGGGGGTGAGGTTGGGAGGGGGGAATGAAGGTGTCGGGGGGGTTGAGGTTGGGAGGGAGGAATGAAGGCCTCAGGGCGGTGAGGTTGCGGGGGGAGGGAGCACGGGGGCAGGAGAGGGTAACAAGGGGGAAGATGGCAACTGAGGAGGTAGATGTGAGGGAGTGTAAGGTGTAAGGGAAGCAGTTCGGAGTGGGGAAGGAGTGCAGGGAGGGGAAGAAGTCCACAGGGAGGAGGGAGTGCAGAAAGGGGAGGGAGTCTAGGGGAGGATGGAATGCAGACATGGGAAGGGAGTCCGAGGGAGGAAGGAGTGCTGAGAGGAGGGGGAGTAAGGGTGGAGGAAGAAGTAAGGGTGTCTGAGGGAGTCAAGAAGGCGGAGGGTCCAAGTGGGGAGCGAGTCTGGAGGGTGTGGGCGGACTAAGGGGGGGCTGGGATTCTAGGGGGGTGGTGTTCTGGGGGGAAAGGGGGATGTCCAGGTGAACATGCGAGGGAGGGATCTGGTGGGTCCATGACTGCTTCCTGGGAAGTGAACTGAGGGTTGGTGTGGCATGAGGGAATGGTGAGAATGACCTAGGGCAGAGTGAGCCAGTAGGGTGGCAGGGTGAGGGCTCGATGGTAGCGATAGAAGGGATGGCAAGAGTGGTTGGTGGGGACATGGAGGCAGACACGGACTGTGGGGGTGGGAAGGAGGAGGTCAGGGAGGTGAATGCAGATGGGTTGGGATTTTCAGGAAGGGAGGGAAAGTGCACATTCACTTGAACACTGCCGAAGGAAAAGAGTTGTGGCTGGTGGGTCACAAAGGGGAGGTGGAAGGTGATGCTGGGGGGATCAGCAGTGATGGGGGAAATGAAATGGGTAATAAAAACAGAAAATGGCAGAAAAACTCAGCAGGTTTTAGAGAGAAACAGAGTTAACATTTTGAGTCCATATGACTCATCTTCAGAGCTTGTGTGACTAGGGGAGGGGAAAAGATGAGGGACCGCATGAAAGAGTGACTCAAGAACATGCTGTCCAAATCAAAAATGAAACAACAGTCGTGGTGGGCAAAATCAGATGGGAGTGTGATCAGTGGGTGGGCGGAGATGCAGGTCAGCTCAGATGGACAACTGAAAATGAACCCCATCAGGCAACATTGAAAATGCTCAGGATATTGAGGTAAATATCCTACAAAAAGGATCCGTGTGTGTGGGAGAGCGCTTGCACGAGACTCTGAAAGGCCCTGCCACACACATACTTCTCCCTCCAGAATCACTCGTTGGCCAGCTGCTCCCTCTGCGGTGACAGAGGACAAGGTTGAGGGGCTCACAGGCAAAGGGAACCCAGAGGGAGTGGACAGCCTCTGAGATTCCTGAGTGGATGACCCAGGGGTGTCCAGCTGCTGCTCCTCCTCCCTTCAGGTGCCCAGTGGCCCTGACCCTACTCCCTGGAGGGGAAGGAGCACCTGGGGGGATGTCGAGGTGCCCCATTTCCCTCTCATGTTGCCACTGCAGGAACTCACCCATGGCTATAGCGATGGAGTGCAAGTCTGCATGCATCTCCACATTCTGCTGGACTAGGATCTCCATGGCATCCGCCATCCTCCCTATGGAGACCTCCATGCACGAACATGTGGGCTCCACTTCATCAGAGAGCAGGAGGATGCACTCCTTTCACTCATGTGCCACTCTGTTGAGGGCTTCTAACAGCTCTGTGTGATGTTCCCCCACCTTCTGCTGACTCTCCAGGATGAATTGTAAGGCCAAATCTAGAGGCTCAGCATGTGAGTCGGACACCACAGGTGCCTGATCCCCAGCAGTCCTCCGAGTGCCGGGGAGCTCGCACGGACTTTCCTCCTGCTGCTGCGGTCATGTGTCCATGCGGTGACCACAAGATTGTGAGCCCGAGCCTGCTCTAGATCTAGGTCCCACCAAGGTGTGTGTCTCTGCGCTGGTGGAGAGTGTGGGTAAGCACTGTGATGGGTCTTCCAGGCTGCTTATTTCCAGCTGTTTAATAAAGGAGGAGTCCTCTTGGCTGGAGTTGAGGACCTGGATGGAGCTGAGGGATTGGCTGTCTGAGGGTGTCGGTCACTTGGCAGAGCTCCCTGTGAATCAAAGTAGAGATAATTAGTGCATGACAGCAGAGTCAAAAACAGGAGAGAGAGAGCACTCACATTTGCATTGAGAGACGGATGATGTGGTGCAGGATCCTCTTGAGGGTGTTTGCTGCTGACTTCACCGTCACCGCAGCCACAACCCATGTCCTCACCAGTCAGCATGATGGCACGCTCCTCAAAGTGAGTGAGGGGCCTAATGTGGGCCACTCCACCCTAGGTCTGGGACCTCTCCCTATTGATGTGAGAAGGCTTCTCCTGCATGAAAACAGATGGAGGGAATGTGAACAGGATGCATGCCACTGCATGGAATGTTTGTGTGGTGAGCAGAGCCATGGACAGGTAGAGGACGTGAGCTCAAGAGGATATGAGCCTGATGGAGATGTGAGGGTGCGTGTGAGAGTTAGTGGTGTTGTCCCTCAATGTGTGAGATCCCTGTGGATGTGAGTGAGTGAGTTGAGAGCGATGAGAAGAGTGAGTTATCTTGGCAGAACGAATGAGACCGTCCATCTTGTAGCGACACTGGGTGACTACCCTCTTTTGCAGGGCATTGGCGCTGACCACCACTTCCCAAGCCTGGTTGGTAACGCTGCTCGAGGGATGCGACACTAAACCTGGGGGTTGCAGTCTTTTTGCCTTTCAGGGCCATCCTGTGTTCCATGTAGCAGTCGTGGGTTGGAAGCACTGAGAGGTGTGTGTGTGGCTGGGCTTTAAATATGGCGCCAGGTGTGATGAAGCGGCGAGGTGATGGTGTGGCGGGCGAATGAGAGCCTGCCCACTATGGAAATGGCTTGTTTCCTGGGAATTAATACTTAATGCGGCAAGTTTGGGATGATACGGTGTGAAAAGCTGCCACTGTGGCTAGTGGATAAAATGTCATTTTACCCTCCCGCTACTGTACTTAGTGCAAGTCTGGGATGATTATGCCCGGCATCTCCTAAAACAACCAGAGGTATTCCATCTTCGCTGCCTGAGATCTATTTGCAACATCAGGCGGCAGGACAAAATCCCCAACACCCAGGTTCATGCAACGTGCTGCATACCTGGCATTGAGAACATCAGGGCTCAGCTTCACTCGGTTGCTCATGTGTCTCGCATGGAGGATTCCCACATACCAAAGACAGTACTGTATAGCCAGTACTCTATAGCCAGTTAAGCACGGAACCCACACCACAGGATGTCCCAAACTTAGATATAAGACAACCTGAAAGCTAACCTCAGAGCTTGCAAGCTGGTTCCCACTACATCGGAAACAACAACCTTGGTGAGCAAAATGGAGAAGTCCCTGTCATCAAGGATTTTAACACTTGAGGAGAACAGATTCTCAAGTGCCTTCAGGACATGCAAGCATGGCTCAAAGCCGATGCCTCCACCCATCCCTCCAACACTGAATGTATATGCAGTATTTGTAATTGGTTATTTAAATTGAGACTTGGCCTAACTTTCCACATAGGATGACATCAACCTAGACTGTAAACCGGTCTTCTTTTTATTTGCTGAACACCCATGTCGAAATGACAGGAGAATCTATAATCATATCTGAAACACACAAAGCTACATGGAGAGAGTTTACAGAGCTTTGAAAAATTCTCTTCAGGATGTGTGTGCTGTTGGGAAAACTGGTACTTGTTACAGGCCCCTAGTTAGCCTCGAGAAGATAATGGTGAGCTTTCCTCCTGAACTGCAGCCAATGGAAGTACTCGCACAATGCTTTTCGGTATGGAATTCCAGGATAGTGACCCAAAAACAATGAAGGAATGGTGATGTATGTCCAAGTCAGTGTGGTGTGTGATTTGGAGTTGAACTTGAAGGCAATGATTTTCCCACGCAGCTGTTTCCTTTGTTCTTATGAGTGATGGGGGTTGTAGGTTTTTGGGCTTCTGCTGAAGAAGCTTCGGTGACTTCCTGCAGTGTTCTCAATGGTGGAGGGAGTGGATTTTAAGCTCGTGGAGTGAGCACCATTTAAGTAAACTGCTTTTGGATGGTGTCACGGACAAATGTTTTCTTACTATCCATGATCAGTATGATTATGTATGTGAGGTGTGTGCATTTTAACCTCACAGTGGTTGCCTTAATTTAAATAATCCAAGCAGCAAGCCATTTTGTGACTTTTAAAATAAAGAAGATTAGTTATTATCCCACACTTGCTGTGAAGGTTTAAAAACATGGCATCTCACACATGCTATCACTCATGCAAAGATTAGGTGCAGATGAAGAGAAAAATAATATGATTACAAAGTGTCTTAGTCTCTGTTTTGTAGCAGGCCTGTAGTTTCTTAGATAAGGTGGTGCTTTTTAGTTGAAGTGGATGCCTTGTGTAAGCAATGGATCCTCAGTAAGCTTCTTGTAGTTGAATTTCAAGGAGGTTGGTTCTCAGGTGAACTTGAAGTTGGAATAGGTTTGGGAGTGTCCTTCTCCCTCTTTCAAGGTTTTGCTGTTTATTACCTTGGCTGCTTTATTTACTGCAGTTTGCCTGATGGCTTTCTGATGATATCATTGACTTTGTAGAACAGATTCTTGCTGTTTTAAAAGCAGGCAACAAACATGATGGATTCACCTCTGTGGTCTGCAATAAATCCAAAGTAATTTTCCAAATAAGGTGGGTGGTTAGGTTGATTATACATCCTATATGATCACTTTCACACATTGACAGTTTGAGACAACAAGTGCCTTTGTATCTGAACGACCCATTCAATTTGAAATTACCCTTTTGAATTAGTTTCAGGAAAAAGACATTGAGTCAACATTAATCTGGAGAATTCCTTTTGTTACCTCTTGAGACAGGGGTGTGTTTCAATCCACAAAAGAAGTCAGGTGATTTTTGGGTGGCCATATTTTTGTATCTTTTTGTGGTTTTAAAAAATAAAATATTAACTGAGAGTTCATAATATACTGGAACATGAAAATGATGTCAAGCTTCTTCAATGTTACCTATCCAGGCAAGTGGAAAATAATCCATTGTATTACTAACTTGAGTTTTGTAGGCGGTTGGATAGGTTTTGGAGAGTTAGGAAGTGAGACACATGCAGCAGAACACCCAGCCTCTGAACTGCCTGAATAACCATAGTGTTTATCGGCTGGTCCAGTTAAGTTTCTGGTCACTGATGACCTCCAGGATGTTGATGATAGGTGACTTGGCGATTATAACGCCATTAAATATTAAGAGGAGGCAGATGGGCTTTCTTTCATTGGAGGTGGTCATTGCCTGTCAATTGTGTGGTGCAAATGTTACTTGCAACTTAGCAATTCTGATTTTGCCCAACTCTTGATGTATGCACTATTTGATATTATTCTGACCTTGTTTCCTAAGAGACTGACAGGAATACGATGAACATTCTATTTAATGTCAGTGATTAATTGATTTTTTGATTAATTCACTTCCAAATATTGTCAATAAAAATATTTATTTAAATGGGCACTATTCAGAAAATAACTGCAATGAAGTTCAACCACTGACCTTCCATTTATATGAAGTATGAGTTTACTTGTGGCTATTTCTCTTCATAAACATAAAGAAAATGTACTTGACTGAGAAAGTTTCACTTTGACTTTTAAATGGTACTCTATACAAGTTAAATCACAAGCAGGTTCAATGTCTGTTGAATTTTTATTTCATATTTATTTTCTGTAAAGATAAAGGTGAAGATATGCTAAAATATTTACCTTGTAACTCGGCAAATAAAGCATTTCATCTCTATTAATGAAGTCCCCATCAGTATAAGCTGACACCATGTAGTTGAATTCTGGGAAGGGGTTAATCTGCTGGCTGCTTTACCCAGTGGACTGTTTATTGACTGGAGGAAGGTTTAATTTACTTCACCTCAGCATCTTCGTTGCATGATGTTGTCCATTTGAAGAAAGTTTATCCTTCACCTCTGCCAAAGAGACTGATGACAAGGACAGCGTACTCTGACCTTGACATCTACCAGGGTAAATGGCTTCTTCTACAAATAGTCAGTTTACTGAAGAAAATGGGGTCATTTAACTGAGAGGCTACATCCTAATGAATCCAACCCAGAGAAGAAACTTGATAAAGCTGTCTTAGATTTCCTACAGTAACTCACTCTGTCTGGACTGCTCTTAGAACGTGACTGAAACCTGGTAATAATGATGACGATGATGTGACATTACTGTTACTTTGTGAATTATAAACTTTTGTTTCCCCTTGATTTTAATGACCAGGAAATTGCTAACATTTTAAATCTGGTTGATTTCACTTGCTAGGAGACTTCGGTTTGGAATTTTAGTTTACTATGTCAATTATTTGGTCTGTGATAGTGATAAACACAAACAAATGATTAACATGGGAAGATCTTGTGTTTGTTGGCTATTGGAGGAACCACTTCAATCGGCCCGTAATTAATCTCATACACCTTTTATCTACAAACTTTCTTGCATGGACTATAGGCATGTGAATGCACACTTAGATGTTGTACAGCTATAAGTAGATTTCTCAGTTATTCACTAACAGTTTGGTCATCCTCAAGGGGTTATTTTACTGTGTGTGCTGCGTGTGCATGTGTTTTTTGTGTTGTACATGTGTGTGTGTACATGTGCTGTGTGTATATTGCGTGTGAAAGTTGCATGTGTGTGCTGTGTGCACACACCCATGTGTGTCATTGTGGGATGCTACAAACTTTCTTTAAAATTCCCTTTGATTCCTTCAGCTTGAAGTCAATGAACGGGTTCATACTAATAAGAAATCTCTAATTTCAACTTTCGAGAAATTATTGAGATCATTTTCAGAAAACTGGAGAAAATCCAAATCTATTTAAATTTAAAACTGGCATTCAGCTTTTAGTTGCATGTGTCACAAGAAAGAATTGCTGCATTTCCATCCTTAAAAAAAGCACCAAAAAAGGCCAAAAAATGTGATCAAAGAGGTAGATTTAAAGGAATATCTTAAAGGAAGAAAGAGATGGAGAGATTTAATGAAGGAATTTCAGAATTTAGGGCCCAGGCAGCTAAAGGCACAGCCACCAATGATGGAGTGATTAAAATCTAGGATGTTGAAGAACCCAGAATTAGCTGAGCACTGGTGTCTCAGAGGATTGTAGGACAGGAGGAGGTTGCAGAGATAGGGAGACAGCATTGAGGAATCTGAAAACAAGGATGAGATTTTTTTTAAATCTCAAGGGGCAGCATGGAGATGAGAAATAGGAGGGGGCTAAGGACAGGTCCTTGGGGGCCAATGTAGGTCTGCAAGCACAGGGATGATGGGTGAACAGGGTGCAAATAAGGACACAGACAGCAGAATTTTGGAAGACCTCAGGTTTATGGAGGGTAGAATGTGGAAGACCAATCTGGTTGGAATAGTTGAGTCTTGAAGTAACAAAGGCGTGAATGAGGATTTCAGTAAAGATGAGCTTGGGTGAAGTCAGGTGATGTTACGGAGGTGGAAATAGGTGGTCTTAGTGATGGCATGGACCGCTAATAGTCTGATTTAGTCACAAACTGCAAGGGAGAGGGATGGAGTCAGTAGTTAGGAAATGGAGTTTGGAGTGTGGACAAAAAACAATGGCTTCAATCTTCCCAATATTTAATTGGAAGGAATTTCTGCTCATTCAGTATTGGATGTCAGACGAGCAGTCAGACAATTTAGAGACAGTTGGAGGAGTTGAGAGTGGTGTTGGGAGGTAGAAGGGGGAAGATTTATCTTTGTCACAGTCACTTAGGATTCGTTTGACAAGAGTTGTACTGGTACTGTGACAGGGGCAGGAACCTGTAAGAAGGAATTAAAACCTGATTGGAGGGCATTCTAGGAAAGATAGGCAAGAATTAGGGAGGCATCAACACAGTCAAGGACATTGAAGAGGAAAGAGAAGTTGGAGATGGGGTGGTAGTTTGCAAGGATGGTGGGGTCAGGGATTGTTTTTTTTGAAGCGAGGGATGATGATGGCAGATTTAAAGGAGAGAAAGAGACAGCCTGAAGAGAAAGAACCATTAACAATATCATCGAACATGTGGACCACATTCTTTTAATAGTGTTTCACTTCATGCAAGCCACGTATAGCTAACAAACAGAACTTAACAGATTCAGCCTCTGCCACCCAACTGCTGTCCTACTAATTAATATATACAAGCTTAACCTCAGTGTTTCGACTCAGTATTATTACATTTTTAATAGTTCAATATAAAATCAATTTATAAAAAAAGAAAAACAACCATTTTTTTCTTTATGGCCTAATTGAGTTTGACAATTCCCTGATCCTTTTTCCTATATTTCTTCGTGATAAATGGGATGGCGGTGAATCCTCTTCTCATTGACATGATTAAATTTGCAGTTATGTCATCTTGCAGCTGCTAATTTCAATGATATCTAGAAAGAACGTCCTATTAACAAAATGTGACACACCAAAGCATCTCCTGTCTACTGGAATTATTTCTGATTTTGTTTAATTTCATTTGAAGATCAGCAAAAATGATTGAACCAGATTGTTGAACTTTGTGTAATATGATACAGTGGAGTATCAGTGACTAATGTGCAAGACCATTTGTAAAATTTGTTCGCCTATCATCAGGAGTGGGTTAGCTTATCTAATTTAAAGAGTGAACGAGACACCATATGCCTATTAAACATCCAGGCAGAATTTACTTAGCTCTGCCTTTTTGGAAACTTTTAAGTTTCTTAACACTTAACACACTGAGACGACAAAATGCTGTAGCCAGTATTGTCACTGGTTTAATATAAGGGAAACTGCAAGCTAGAATTTTTGAACCTGTTCATACATTGTTAGCTGGCAAATGGAGTAAATATGCTTTTTTACTACATGCATTGGAGATTAATTTAATTTGCATTATCTGTGACTTCTTGGTTTACAGATAATTCTACAGGGAACACTAATTCTGAGCCTACAGGTACTTCAATGAGAAACAGAAGAAGTGTCCCAAAATATCTTTTGTGAGTTAAAGAATTAGACTCGTACATTAGTGTATGAGCATCAGTGTGCGTGTGTGAACATTAGCACGTGCGTGTGTGTGTGTGATTGTGTCACTAATAAATGCATGGGATAAATAAGTGGTACTTATGGGGGCAAAATTTTTCATTCCTCCTCCAGGGCTGGGGAGGGAGGTGGCCCTTAAAATTCCTCAGATGGCCTCCACACTGCCTTCCCCCCCACCCATCCCCAACATGTCCTCAATTTTACACGGTGCAGGCAGAGCCTAGAACAGCTCTTCTGTCCTCGCTCCAATTGTGGCCAATTATTGGTTACTTAAGGGCCACTTCCTGCCTGGCTGCAATTTTTCAGCTGGCAGGAGGTGTTCAGGGACAGGGGGAAGACCAGTATGTAATGTTGTTCAGGCCACAAGCAGAAAAGTGTGTGGAGCCACCTCCATCACTGGCCCCCTTTCCAAATTGGTCACCCCCATTAAGATCTGCCCCCCAACCTACCCGAGGTGGTCCCTCCCCATCTAGCCTTGCCATTATGACCTACCCATCTCTTCCCGCCACCCCTGTGTCGTGCTTTAATAATGATATAAAGGCACCAATCATTGGATAAACATGCTGTTGGTTCATTTATTGAGACTAGGCACATGACAAGAGACATAGATGGGAATAAAGCTTGAAGACACAGGTAGCAAAGCTATCTGTTGTGCTCTGTTTAAAAGCAAGGGTGAAACTAAAACTGGATCACATGACACACTTCCATTCTAGTGATGTCATGCTGCAATCCCTTAAAGGCATATTATGACATCCCCCTTTCTTTTTAAAGATACTTGCGCCACTTCCAAAGAAGTATAACTATTTACAATACATGTACATGTTTAGTTACCATTACATAAACATATAGAACTGGTGAATCTATGAGTCTCTAAAGTGTAGAGGTAATCTGCTGGTATGCTCAGATCTTGTAATCTTCTCTGGAGGTTTCTTTAGTCGCTCATAGTGATCTGTGAGATTGTCATTCTTGGATGTTGTTCCTGGTTGCATTTGGGACCTTGTCCTCAATGCACTAGGACTGCATGGTAGTTGAGGACCTGGAATGGATCTGATTTGTCCTCGGTTATGCCTCACCATTGCACTTTTTTGTATAATGACTTCATCGGATCTTGGTTCTGAATAAATCCTTGTCACCTTGGCTGGTTGCCATGTACCTTCTGTGGGATCCTGAATGTGAACTTGTTGTCCCAACCTTAAACTTGGCAATTCTTTACCGGCATTTTTATCATGCACGTTGATCATCCTCTCTTTTAGTTTTAAAAATTGCTCTCCAGTTTCTGAGAGAGTAGAATGGGTAAGAATATGCAAATTGGTATGTATTGGTCTACCGAATATGAGCTCTGCTAGTGATGGAACAGTTGCACTTAAAGATGTCGTTGCTCTCAGATGTAACATTGCCATGTGTAGACCTTTCTTGGTTTGTCTACATTTGAGAATTAGGGATTTCACCGTGTGAATCATTCATTCAACTAGGCCGTTATATCTAGGGTAATGAGGAGAAGAAGTAGTGTGATCGATATTCCACTTCTCACACATATTCTGAAATGCCTTACTAATAAATAGCGAACTGTTATCCATAATGATCTCTCTAGGCACACCAAATAAACTGAAAATAGCACTTAGCATGTGCATAACAGTTGTGGTTGATGCATTGTGCAGATGTCGAATAATGGGTCACTTGGTGCAGTTGTCGAATAATGGAACACATGATAAAATAGTTGATGATAACGATGAAGTCAGTGCCATGGGACATGAAAGAGGTCGGATATGATTTTGGATCAAAGATGGGTAGGAACTTTATGTAGAATCAGTGGTTCTTTGTGCTGACTTGACATGTGCTCTTGACATGCTTCGCACTTCTTGATGATGACTTCAATTTCATTTTTCATACCAGGCCAATAGATTGTCTCTCTTGCGAGTCTTCTCGTCTGATCTATGCCCATGTGTGAGTGATGAAGTTGTTGAAGAATGTCAGGTCACAATGATTTCAGTATGATGACCTGCCTGCCTTTAAAAAAGACTCATTGGGAGATGCCTAGCTCAACCTGGTAAGGCTAAAATGGTCTCACGTGTTTGTGGACATGCTAAATTGAATCAGGCCATCCTTCAATGGCAGTTTTGCACAGTTTCTGTATTGTGGAATGTTTTGCCATTTCTTCTTGCAACTGCTGGCATTTGCATTACACCAAAAGTTTCACAGCAGTTGGTTGGCACGGCCTTCCATGTCTGTGGATATATGTCTTTTAGAATTCGCAGGGGTAGTTTGTTGGCACTTGCCCCTCTGTCAACCTTGGTCAATAATGAATAGCTAGCAACTTTCTTAGGGCAGATAATTTGAATCTTGGCAAACTTTGGATGGTGAAATCTAAACTATGTCTTCCGCGAAATTGACAGTGTGAAATGTCTTCACTGCTCTTCACCTCGTTGTGCAGTTCATCATCATTCTGTGGTTTGTCAATCACTTCACGTATATGTTTCCTTTGGGATACCAGATGCTCATTCTTTTTGCTTGAAGGTACCTGTTGTGTATGGTCTGTTTGGATCAGTGCACGGTTCTTTGTAGCTGCATCAGCCTTTGCTCTAGTGCACTGCCACTGCCAGTGGCCCTTTCTGCCACATGTCTTGCAGAATTGCTGGAAAGCTGAGCCTATCCTTGGTGCAGGCAGAAGACCACACCTTCCACATGTTTTGCTAGGTTTGGGTATTCTAATAAGTGGGTCAATAATTGGGGTGGTACTTAAGACCTGTCGGCTTCATCAGCCTGCGAGGGTCGCTTTGTACTTATATCCATCATTGAGTAACTCTTCAATGCTACACGTTTTCTGCTTGTTTAGCAGATCGTTCCGGAATGTTTCCATGGGAGTCAATGCGATCACCAACTCAAAAATCCTGTCTGCTGGCTCTGTGTTTGAAAAATCACAGTATATAACCTTTTCTCTGCATCTGTCGACAAAGTGGCCTATGGATTCTATAGGCTATTGACAAAATGACATGAACTCTAGTCAATGAATACGGAAGTTTAACCTGATTCTGAATCAGTCTTCCAATGTAGTCCGTATCTTTTGGGGATACTTTAGCTCTTCCTCTGTTAATCCTGATGTCTTCAGCCTGTGTAGATCTTCATTCCCAATTGCTAGGTGAATTTTTATGTCTTGCTTGTCTGGTTCAGGCACACCTGAATCAAGAAACCATAGCTTGGTACGCTGTTTAAAAATTTTGAATTTTTATGGTAGGTCAGCTGCATCCCAGTTCAAATTGTGGACATTTTGACAATATCCCTTTGACCTTCCTTCCCCTGTAGTGCCTGGGATGAGTGTCACTGTAGCAGCTTTTGCGCTTTTTTCCGAAGCTCCGCCCATTATAATCACAACCTTCTCTGGCCCAATTTTTGTGAGGCTTTTTTTGTTTGTTTTTTGTTGTCTTGGACTCTCCCTCACTTGCTATCAATCTGGCACACACCCTGGTCACTCGCCTTTTCCCACTGAGATAACAAGGTGCTGGTCCTCTCTATGCATTGTCCTACCAACATGAGGAATCCCCTCTATGCTTACCAGCTCTTTATTTGAACACTATTTAGGCTGTGTCTTCAATGTTTTTCTGTGCAGTCACCACACTGTGATTTCAACACTCACTGACGCTATGGCTTCATTGTGAAAAGGACCAGAACATCGGGGATCATCTCATGCCATGTAGCATGATCGAAGATTGTTCACCATGCCTTGCCTGTACTTAATCTTGTTGCCAGGCTGAGCACCATTTTGCTTAGAAGAAACCACTGCTGCATGCCGTGTCATGTTTTTATAATTATATAAATGCACCAATCACTCATAAGGGATTGGGTAAACACATTGTGGATTCATTTATTGAGGTTAAGCACATGAGAACACATCTACATGGGTATAAATCTTGAAGACATATAGGCAGGAATACTGTGCTCTGCTTAAAAGCAAAAGTGGAACTAAAACCTGATCGCGTGACACACTTCCTTTGTAGTCATGTCATGCTGAGATCCCTTAAAGGCATATTCCAACATCCTGGGCTGTGAGACCCCTATCCTGGTTCAGGGGCTTAGAATGTGGGGACTTCTCGTAGTCCCAGCAAAGACCCTTGCTCCCAGTGGCACTGCTGGGACCACAAAACTGCTGGTCAATTAGATTGGCCGGCAGATCTCTGAAGCGGGACTTCCTCCTGAGTGAGGGGCAGAAATCCCACCTCCAGCCACAGCTGCAGGGTAACTGGCATTACTGGACTGTGTTCCCTGCCAACTCTTAAATGACGGGTCGGGAAACCCTGGCAACCATAAAGTTCTGTGAATAACCTGGTCACAAAATTGGCCTCCTTAGCACTTAGTTCTAAGTACTTCAAGGGCCTTTTTGGCTCCAAAATGGCGCCAAAGTGCGTGCAGTGTGAGCAGCATCAGAAATCATTTTGGCAAAGATGCTGTGCATTGACTGGAGAGTCCACCAGAGGTAGGTAGAGTAGGCAGGTCATGATGTCCATCAGCATGTAATGCTGATTTGATGTAAGTGCTGCCATTTTGCAGCTCAATGCTTCATCTAAAGCTGTTTCTCTTAAACATGCACAGCTGAAACTGTGTTCAGTAGCTTAGAAGACCCCACCCCCAGCAGCACTATTTCAAGGGATTATCAACTACTTACAGGAGATTTGCTGATTGATTTCTCCTTGCTGTTGTTTCAATTGTTGAAGTATTTAGAGGTTTTGTGAGTTCTTGAAAAAAAGTAAGAAAAAGCTAATGACTGGTATTTATATAGCACCTTTCGTGACCACTGGCGTCTCAAACTGCTTTACAGCTGATAAGGTACTTTTGAAATGTAGTCACTGTTGTAATGTAGGAAACTCTGCAGCCAATTTGTGCACATCAAGCTCCCACAAACAGCAAATGATAATGAACAGAAAATCTGCTTTTTGTGATTTTGATTGAGGGATAAATATGGCCAGGGATAAGTCCTTTGGTCTTCTTCGAAATAGTGCCAGAAGATCTCTTATGTTCACCTGAGAGGGCAGGCGGGACCTTGGTTTAATGTGTCATCTGAAAGACAGCACCCCCAACAGTGCAGCACTCTTTCAGTACTTTACTGGAGTAACAGCCTTGATTTTTGTGCTCAAGAGCTATCAGCGGCAGGAGTGAGAGCGGCCCAGTATGAAAACAGTGCAGAGAGAGAGTGAATAAAGAGCGGGGAAGAGAGACAGAGGGCCCCCAAACAGCGATTCAAAGCAAAGAGTAATGTCACAGGAGAGCAGGCAGATGATTGGCTGGTGAGCATTTCGGCTTTTAGCTTTGTTTTAGATGTAAATTAGCAGCTGAGTAACTATTACTTATTGATTGTTATTAAATCAGTAGCTTAAGGATAGGGGGAAATTAAATAAATGATAAAGGTAAAACAACAAAAAACAGCAAGCGGAACGGCTGTATAAAGAGCGGGTGTTTACCTGTGAGGGAGCGGCGTGACTGCATAAAAACGGAACGGAGTTTACCTGTGAGGGAGTGGCATAGCTGCATAAAAAGCGGAATGGAGTTTACCTATGAGGGAGCGGCGTGACTGCATAAAAACGGAACGGAGTTTACCTGTGAGGGAGTGGCATAGCTGCATAAAAAGCGGAACGGAGTTTACCTATGAGGGAGCGGCGTGACTGCATAAAAAACGGAACGGAGTTTACCTGTGAGGGAGCGGCGTGACTGCATAAAAAACGGAACGGAGTTTACCTGTGAGGGAGCTGGTTCTCACCCAGGTACTCGGTGGCGTTGGAATTCAAAAGGAGTGACATCAGGACAAGGGAGAGAGCTGATTGGTAGGTAGTGGGTAAGTTGTTTTTTTTTCCACTTTAAAGTGACGTAACAGAAGGTAAGAGTCTCAAAATTTTGTAAATAGTGTTCTACTTGGCTTAAATTTAAGGAAATAGCCTTTTAATTAAAAACAAACAAAAGGTATGGCAAGGGAGCTCAGTCCCGTAAGTTGTATGGCCTGCAGCATGTGGGAATTCCTAGACTCTCCTTGCAGTCTGGATGGCCACATGTGCAGGAAGTGCCAACAGCTTGACCAACTTGAGCAATGGGCTTCGGAGCTTGAGCGGCAGCTGGAGACACAGCGGTGCATTTGCGAGGCTGAGGGTTACGTGGATAGCACATTTTTAGGTGTGGTCACTCCACAGCTTAAGGAAGTGTCGTCAGAGAGGGAATGGGTGACCACCAGTCAGAAGAAGGGAGGCAGGCAGGTAGTCATGAAAGCCCCTGAGTGCATCTCACTCAAGAACCATTTTTCTGTGTTGGAAAATGGTGAGGGTGAAGATTCCCCTGGAGAGTGCAGCCAGAGCCAAGTGCACAGCACTGTGAGTGGCTTAGCTGCACAAGGGAGGAGAAGTAAGAGTTGCAAGAGCAATAGTTGTAGGAGACTCAATAGTGAGGGGCGCAGACAGGTGCTTCTGCGGCTGTAGACGTGACTCCAGGATGGTGTGTTGCCTCACTGGTGCCAGAGTCAAGGATGTCACAGAGTGGCTGCAGGGCATTCTGAAGGGGGAGGGTGAACAGTCAGAGGTCGTGGCTCACACTGGTAGCAACGACATAGGCAGAAAGAGGGATGAGGTTCTGCAACAAGAATTTAGGGAGCCGGGTAGCAGATTAAAAAGCAGAACCTCAAAGATTGTAATCTCTGGATTACTCCCTCTGTGCCACATGCTAATGAGCATAGGAATAGGAGGATAGAGAGGATGAATGCGTGGCTGAAGATATGGTGCAGGAGGCAGGGCTTTAGCTTCCTGGATCACTGGGTCTGTTCTGGCAAAGGTGGGGCCTGTACAATTCAGACGGGTTGCACCTGATCTGGAATGGGACCAACATCGTTGCAGGGGGTTGGGGGGTGGGGCAGGGTTTAAACTAGTTTGGCAGGGGGATGGGATATGGAGTGGAGGTACAATAGGAGGTGATGTACAGCCAAATATAGAAGAGAAACTAAGTCAATCTGGAAGGCAGAGCAAATATAGACCTGCTAAGGCACAAGGGAATAATGCAAAGCTGGTTGCATCTATTTTAACGCAAGGAGTCTTACAAGTAAGGCAGATGAATTGAGGGCGTTGATTAATACATGGGAATAAGATGTGTTGCTATCACAGAGACATGGTTGAGGGAAGGGCAGGACTGGCAGCTCAATATTCCAGGGTATAGAACCTTCAGGCATGACAGGGAAGGGTGTCAAAGAGGAAATGGCATCGCATTATTGATCAAGGAGTCAATTACTGCAGTAAGGAGGGATGATATCTTAGAAGGTTCCTCAAATGAGGCCATATGGTTAGAACTTAAAAACAAAAAGGGGGCAATCACTTTGTTGGGAGTGTACTATAGGCCTTCAAACAGCCTGGGGAGATCGAGGAGCAGATATGTAGGCAAATCTGAGAGAAGTATAAAAGTAACAGGGTAATAATAGTAGAGCATTTAAACTTCCCCAATATTAACTGGGATAGTCGTAGTGTCAAAGGCTTAGGGGGGGCGGAATTCTTAAAGTACATCCTGGGGAGCTTTTTGAGTCAGAACGTAGAAATTTCTACAAGAGAAGAGGCGGTACTGGACCTAATCTTAGGGATTGAAGCCGGGCAAGTGTCAGTGGGGGAGCATTTTGGGGATAGTGACCATAACTCTGTAAGATTTAAGGTAGTTAGGGAAAGATGGACCGTAAATGAAGGTGCTGAATTGGGGGAAGTCCAATTTCAATATGATAAGACAGGGTCTGGCCAAAGTATACTTGGAGAAGCTACTTGTAGGAAAGTCTACATCAAACCACAGGGAGTCATTCAAAAAGGAAATAGTGAAAGTTCAGAGCCAACATGTTCCCATAAAGGTGAAGGGTAGGACCAGCAAGTCCAGGGGAACCCTGGATGTCAAGGGATATAGAGGATTGGATAGGGAAAAAAAGGAGGCTAATGGCAGATACAGAGGGCTAAAAACAGTGGAAGCCCTAGAGGAGTATAAAAAGTGTAGGGGAGTTCCTAAAAAAAGTAATTAGGAGAGCGAAGAAGAGGCATGAAAGAAACACTGGTGGGCAAGATAAAGGAAAATCGCATGGCATTTTATAAATATATTAAGGGCAAGAGGATAACCAGGCAAAGAGTAGGGCCCATTAGGGACCAAAGTGGCAATCTGTGCGTGGAGCCAGAGGACGTAGGTGAGGTTTTAAATGATTACTTTTCATCGGTGGAGAAGGAGGATGTAGGTGTAGAAATCAGGGAGGGAGGCTGTGATATACTTGAACAAATTAGCATTGATAGAGAGGAGGTATTAATTGTTCTGGTGGGCTTAGAAGTGGATAAATCCTTAGACCCAGATGAGATGTATCACAAGCTGCTATGTGAGGCAAGGGGAGAAATTGCAGGGGCCCTGACACTAATTTTTAAATCCTCTCTGGCCACAGGAGAGGTGCCAGAGAACTGGAGGACAGTGAATGTGGCACCATTGTTCAAGAAGGGTAGTAGAGATAAATAAGGTAATTACAGGCCACTGCGTCTAACATCAGTGGTAGGGAAACTATTGGAAAAAACTCTGAGGGACAGGATTAATCGCCACTTGGAGAGGCAGGGATTAATCAGGAATAGTCAGCATGGCTTTGTCAGGAGGAGATCATATTTAACAAATTTGATTAAATTTTTCAAGGGGGTGACTAGTTGTGTAGATGAGGGTAGTGTAGTTGATGTAGTCTACATGGACTTCAGTAAGGCTTTTGACAAGGTCCCGCATGGGAGAATGGTCAGGAAGGTAAGAGCCCATGGGATCCAGGGCAATTTGGCAAATTGGATCCAAAATTGGCTTAGTGGCAGGAGGCAGATGGTGATGGTCGAAGGTTGTTTTTGCGATTGGAAGCCTGTGACAAGTGGTGCACCACAAGGATCGGTGCTGAGACTCCTGCTGATTTGTAGTGGACATTCATGATTTAGACGTGTGATCAGTAAGTTCGCAGATGACACGAAAATTGGTGGTGTCATAAATAATGAGGAGAAAAGCCTTAGATTACAGGATCATATCGATGGGCTGGTAAGATGGGCAGAGCAGTGGCAAATGGAATTTAATCCTGAAAAGTGTGAGGTGATGCATTTTGGGAGGACTAACATGGCAAGGGAATACGTAATGAATGGTAGGATCCTAGGAAGTACAGAGGATCAGAGGGACTTTGGTGTACATGTCCATAGGCAGCAGCACTGGTAGGTAAGGTGATTAAGAAGGTATACGGGATACTTGCCTTTATTAGCCGAGGCATAGAATACAAGAGCAGGGAGGTTATGTTGGAACTGTATAAAATGCTAGTTAGGCCACAGCTGGAGTACTGGGTGCAGTTCTGGTCACCACACTATAGGAAGGATGTGATTTCACTGTAGAGGGCGCAGAAGAGGGTCACCAGGATGTTGCCGGGCTGGAGCGTTGCAGCTATGAAGAGAAACTGGATAGGCTAGAGTTGTTTTCCTTAGAGCAGAGAAGGCTGAGGGGGCATCTGATAGAGGTATACAAAAGTATGAGGGGCATAGATACGGTAGATAGGAAGAAACATTTCCCCTTAGTGGAGGTGTCAATAACCAGGGGGCATAGATTTAAGGTAAGGGGCAGGGGGTTTAGAGGGGATTTGAGGAAATTCTTTTTCACCTAGAGGGTGGCTGGAATCTGGAACACACTGCCTGAAGAGGTGGTAGAGGCAGGAACCCTCACAACATTTAAGAAGTATTTAGACAAGCACTTGAAATGCCATAACATACAGGGCTATGGGCCAAGTGCTGGAAAATGGGAGTAGAATAGATAGGTGCTTGATGGCTGGCATGGACACGATGGGCCGAAGGGCCTGTTTCTGTGCTGTATGACTCTATGACTATATAACTGTCAGTCTTTGGGTGGGATTTAAAGCTGCTAAAGTCTACAGAAAGTGATATGGCACATGCTGAAGGACTTTGTCCTGACTTCAAGGGATCCTGCACAGGCTATTTGTTCCCAAATCTGAGAGCAGTATTGGACTACAGCATGACAGGGAGAATGAGCATATGTTACACAGAGTAGGACATGTTGCTGTAAGATGGAGGAGCAGGATGGGGAGAATGGCTCCCAGCACAAGGCTCCATCTGCCCAGCATGTTCAGAGAGCAATTCTCCTACTTGAACCTCAGAGAGGAACAGTGTGCCAATTGCCTCCACTTCATTAAGGAGACCCTCTCTGAAATCTTCCACCTGCTGTAGTCAAACAGCATAAAGAGGACATCATTGCCAGTGACTGTGAAGGTAACCATGGCCATGGGCTTTTATGCGACTACCAACCAGACTGCACCCGGAGTTATTTGCAGCTTGTTGTTCACTGAGGTCCTGTATTCCAAGACAGCTGAAAACATTTTAATCTTCCTTGTTAGAAAGCAGCAGTCAGGTTGGGCATGCAGCTTCAGAAGGATTACAGGTTTTCCCATGGTGTAGGGTGCCAGTGACTGCACACACAGAAATTTGCAGGTGCTGCATGTAAAATCTGAAATATGCCATAACTGAAGGAATTCTGCTCCCCTGATGTCCCGCTGCATTATGTGTGATCATATGCAACGTATCATGCAGGTCAATGCCTGGTGTCATAGGAATATAGGTCCATAGGAGCATGAGGAGGCCATTCAGCCCCTTGAGCTTGTTCCATTATTCAACTGGATCATGGCTGATAGTCTAACTTAACGCCTTTTCCTGTGGTATCCCCATAACCCTTAGTGTCATTTGAATCCAGAAATCTGTTGATCTCTGTCTTGAACATACACAATGACTGAGCTTCTGCAGCCCTCTTGAGTAGAGAATTCCAAAGATTCACCATTCTTTGAGTGAAGGAATTCCTCCTTACCTCAGTCCTAAATACCCTGCCCCTTATTCTGAGACTCTGACCCCTGGTTCTAGACACCACCCCCCCCACCCCCCCCAAATCCTGGCAACAGACATAAAGATAAAAGCAAAATACTGCGGGTGCTGGAAATCTGAAATAAAAACAGAAAATGCTGGAAATACTCAGCAGGTTTGGCAGTGTCTGTGGAGAAAGGAACAGAGTTAATGTTTCAAGTCCATATACCTCTTCTTCAGAGCTCTGCTGGTTGGAGTGGATGATCACAAGCTGGTTTCACGACAGGTTTTTGGCTTTCTCACCATGTTGTACTCCTCCGCCTGCCATGGCACCCGACACCAACGGGGCTGGAAAATCCGGCCTCAGCATTAGCTGCTCTAATGATGGCAGTGACTGCCTCCTCCATCAGAATAAGGGCATAGAGCCTACCTGTCCCTTGGTAGTTTGCACCTATTGCCAATGGTCATGTTTCAGCTTGTCCGGCAAGAAAGAGGGAAGTGTGTCAGTGAGTGTCGTGCAATGTGTTTAGGTAATGTGGTTGTCATGGTTGAATAGCTGGCAGTCGTGGGTTGTGGCTCTGAGGCTTGCAGTAGGGCTAAGCGTGTGAAGGTGATGCGTAGCCAATAAGAGTAGTGATTGATGGAAATTGTTGGTAGTTGAGTGAGGGGCTGTGGTCGGGAGGGTCTCCTAGACCCCTGTGGATAGAAAATCTCTCTCCTTCTGTCCACCTCCTGTACCAAGGCATTTAGTGCAGTGTCAGATGACCTTGGGTCATGCTCTGCCCTCTGTTCATTCTTCTTCGAGCTCAGGCTCTCTTCCACAAACCTCCCCTTTCAGAGTTGCAGGCTGTTTTTAAATAGTGCTAGTCTCGCCTAAGCCTGGACCTCCTGCTGAGGTGTGTAGCCACTCAACAGCATGTTTCACACTGGCTGCATGCAGCAATCGTGCAAATTAGCAAGTAGCACAAAGTTGGCATTACCTCACCATGATCCCTGCATCCATTTTCAGGGCTATAGAATTTTGCCCTCTACATCTCTGGGGTCAATTGTGCCCTCCTTTGCTATCATACATCACCCTCAGCAGACTAAATACTCCATGCACCCTGGGCTGGTATTTATGACGTGCCCGACTTTAATGAGTTGCGATTGAGTGCTGTTCTAGCAGTGGAGGACGAGAAGACAATGGAATACAATTAAGCTACATGGTTATCCTAATTTCTAAGCAGCTATTGGAATACCCAAATTAAAATAGAAAGAGTTAATAAACTGCTGCTCCTCCAGGAATAAAAAAAACAGAAAATGCTGGAAAAACTCAGCAGATCTGGCAGAATCTTCCTCCATGAAGCAGGAAGCCAATCTGCTTCCCAGTCTGCCAGATATGCCAATGTCATATTGGTTCAAAACGTTAACTCTATTTCTCTCTCCACAGATGCTGCCAGACCTGCCGACTTTTTCCAGAACTTTCTAGGTTTTTTTTATCTCCAGCATCTGCAGTACTTTGTTTTTATTTTTCTGATCTTCCAGTTTTTTTTCTTCCTATGTGCAAGTGACTGGTCTCTACTTGGCAACTGCTCTCAGTGGCATGATTAAAATCAGTAGCCTATTGTGTGCAAAATTACAGGTACAGACCTGCATTTCATTAGCCAGTGGTACAGCGTGGTGCAACATTCAGGGACCCTGTGAGCAAAATGGTAGTGAGGCTGCAACATTTCCCCAGAAAGTCACCTCACAATGTTAATTGGCTCCCTCCTCCACGGAGCGTGGAGCCAATCCGCTTCCCAGTCTGCCTCTGGGAAAGCTCCCAATGTTTTCCCATTTTCCTGCCCATGCTCTGCCTCTCCCTGACCCCCCACCACCCCACCAATTCCAAGCCTTCCATCAAGGGGCTGGAAAAAATTCAGCTCTTTGTCTGATGAGCAAGGGATATAAAATTTACCCGCCGTGTGTGTAGGAATGTTACCAAGACTACTTTAGCTCATGGAGATGTCACAAATTTAAAAATAACGCTTTTCAACAGCTGCAGGCTTTTTCCCAGGCTGTGCAAAGGCTGCTGTAAATCTGCCATAATCAAAGATTTCACCATAGCAGAACTGCAGTTATTGGCTGCTATGTGAAATGGAAGCAGTAAGTGTCCATTTATCTCCAAACAGTAGGCGATGATTAAGTTTTTAAAAAAGTAATCTTTGTATGGGTACCAAGCAGTAAAACAAAAACTCATGTTAATATTTATCAATTATGAAACAATATTTAGATCAAAGATAATTCTATGAACTAACTACTAGATCTCTATTTAAGATAATTTTAATACTGGTGCAAAACTGTTCTATGTTATCTATGTTATCCTGCAGAATAATACTTATTAAAACAATAGAAAACTTTAATTATTGTGTCAATATTTCTCCCAAAGGAACAATGGTATTTCACCTGGGCACAAAATTAGACATTTTCCTTGTATTGTGTAACATTTATTGCATGATGTTTAATGATCGATACTTCCGAAAAACACTTGGATATCTTCCAGAAAGTTGTTTTATTGTGTTGGTAGAGGGGTGTAGCATAAATTACAATATGAGCGGGACAGGCGGTGAATGGGAGAGAGGGTGTGAATGGGAGAGAGGTGGTGAGTGGGATTGTGGTAATCTGAGGTGTAATACACCTTTAAGCGAATGTGAGCAGATTGACCACTTGACTATAAGACCCAATAGCTGTGTAGTGCGGGCTACCATGTTAATGTTAGTCTAGAGTAGGGTCTGGTTAGAGAAGCACACATCATGTTAGTGCTCTGTTGTCTATGTAAATAAATAGCATGTGCTTCATTTCATATTGGTCTCTGCGTCTGCAGAACATTGTAATCGACTCACCTGCTGACAGATAAGTGTGTAACCAGTTCGCGAGCAAAGTGACCCCGTAGTAGAACATAACAACTGGCGATGAGGCAAAGCACGACCAGTCGACGACACCAAGGAAAGCCGTGAAAACTCAACTGTAGTGAATCAGCCATGCCTTTCAGGCCAATTGTAAGTACATTACAATTGTAAGCCCTAATTTGTAGTCTAACAGCACCCACCACCCCAGATTCCAAGAGCATTGATGAGTTGGTGAGTCTTGTGAAAATCCACTTTCCGCCAAAACCCTTGGTAACAATGCAGCATTTTAAATTTAATTTGAGGTGCTGGGCCCCTGGAGAGACAGTTGCTTGCTTAAAACAACTGTGAGTTCGGGACGTCAATTAATGACATGTTAAGAGACCGATTAGTGTGTGGGATTGACGAAGATGCCATTCAAAAAAGGTTGTGTCAGAAACAAATTTAGATTTCAGCAAGGTGCTGGAGTTGGCCCTCGCAATGGAAAGCGCAGTCAGGGATTCAGAAGAAATCAAGGGAGCACAAAATGGCGCCGTTCTTCACGGCTGGAGGGAGGCACCGGCTTGGAATACCACAGAAGCGCAGGGCTCCGCGGAAAGATGGGAAACAGCCGCCATTAACAGACCAGCAAAAAGCAATGGCTTAACAGATAAAAACCACGTTCATAATAGCAGAATTGGAACCAGACAGCCTACAAACGAACAACAATTTAAAAGGACTGTGTTTCTACTGCCATTGCAATGGGCACATTATGCGATATTGTAAAGAAAGATTGAGGCCAAATTTCAAACAAAAAGGTGGAAGCCGTGAAATTTATATAATGGAGAAACCAGAAGAAACAGAGTCAGATATTTACTCACTACACAACTTAAAAATGGGGAAAACAGAGCCAATCTATGTGACTGTAGTAGTCAACAGAAAACCCATCCGAATGGAGGTGGATACAGGCACATCCACGACGGTGACAGGGAAACACACGTTTAAGTCTTTGAATGGAGGAGGCCACTCACTAAAGCTGGAAAACTCAGATGCCAGGCTAAAGACATATACTGGTGAAAACATACGAGCGAAAGGTATGTGCAAGATTTTCCAGTACTATATGGAAGCCAGTCTGCTAACCTACCCCTGGTGATAGCAGGCAGAGGACCGAGTCTCCTCAGAAGAAACTGGTTAAGAGAGATCAATCTTGAGAATTACTGAGCTCTCAGTCAGAAGCAGGAAATGTTGCTGTTTTGAAAAAGGAGCATGTAAAGACTCAACAAAAGGAATTCATGGAGCTGATGCTTCAGGACAGAGTTCGAGTTGAAGTCAGTAACCTCCAAAAAGAAAAAGAAAACCTGCTGAAGGACTTTCACAAATTGCATGATTCCCTCAGATCCCAATTTGCACCACTAAAAAGGTATGAGGAGGAACGGAAAGAATTCAGCCAATCTCTGGCCGAGATGAAGAATAAATTAGCCGAGAAAGCACAACAGTACTGAGCTCTCCAGGAAACAACTGGCAAATATAAAAAAGAAATGCAACAACTGAAGAACCAGCTACCTGGAAGCCAAGAAGCGTTAAAAATAGACACCCCTGAGTTTTCAAAGGAGCTGACAGATGAAGAAATGCTGGAAGATTCAACCACTGGGTTCACTCAAGTTGAGCTCATACCTGAGCCTAGTCTGGCCAATAGCAAAGGTGAAGAGGAAGCTGAGATTAAAGCCAGCGCTGCCAAGAAGAAAACCCATCAAAAGAAGACATGCAGGAAGAGAAGCAAAATTACTAACAAGGCCCCAAATTTTTTCTTTTTTACACAACAGGAAGCTGATCCTTATGTGTCGCATTTAGCCCTGCCCAATATCCTGATTCTCAGAGCCTGCCTGATGGTTGCCCTTCATATTCTGCAACTAGGAAGGGAGGGGCAACAGGAGTGCACGCAATTGGGTCAGAAAGAGTGTGAAAACATTCCTGTTGGCATCTACACCATATATAGAAGGAACTCCTCTTGCTTTGGAAGTACCTGTTGAGCCTGAGACAGTCGAAGAGGCAAACTCACAGATTCCTAATGGGGAGTCTAGTGGACAGATAACTCCTGAGAGGGAGGCCCCAGATAAGCCATTCGAAGTTGTAGAACTACGACAGTCAACACATTTGAAAAAGCCTCCTGAGAGACTGAATTTGTAAATAGTTCATTTTTGTAAATAGTTAAAATACTGTAAAATATACTTTCAAGTAAAGGGTGAGGGATGTGGTAATCTGAGATGTAATACATCTTTAAGAGAATGTGAGCAGATTGACCACGTGACTGTAAGGCCCAATAATTGTGTAGTGCGGGCTACCATGTTAATGTTAGTCTAGAGTAGGGTCTGGTTGGAGAAGCACACATCATGTTAGTGCTCTGTTGTCTGTGTGAATAAATAGCATGTGCTTCATTTCATATTGGTCTCTGCATCTGCAGCATATAGTAATCCACTCACCTGCCGACAGATAAGCATGCAACTAGTTCACGAGCAAAGTGACCCGGTAGTAGAATATAACAGGGAGAGAGGTGGTGAATGGGAGAGAGGCTCTGAACTGGAGAGAGGTGGTGAGTGGGTCAAAGGCGGCGAATGCGAGAGATGTGGTGAATGGAAGAGAGTTGGTGGAGGGGAGAGAGGTGGCTAATGGGAGAGAGGCAGTGAATGGGAGAGAGGGTGTGAATGCGAGAGAGGGTGTGAATGGGCGAGAGGTGGTGAATGGGAGAGAGGTGGTGAGTAAGAAAGGCCGATGAAAAGGAGAGAGGGTGTGAGTGAGGCAGAGCTGGCGAATGGGAGAGAGGTGGCGAATGGGAGAGAGGTGGCGAATGGGAGAGAGGTGGCGAATGGGAGAGAGGGTGTGAGTGGGAGAGGGCGGTGAATAGGAGAGGGCGGTGAATGGGAGAGGGGCGGTGAATGGGAGAGGGCGGTGAATGGGAGAGGGCGGTGAATGGGAGAGGGGCGGTGAATGGGACGGAGGCAGATGGTGGGAGCGAGGGTGTGAATGGGAGAGGGCGGTGAATGGGAGAGGGCGGTGAATAGGAGAGGGCGGTGAATGGGAGAGGGGCGGTGAATGGGAGAGGGGCGGTGAATGGGAGAGGGGCGGTGAATGGGATGGAGGCAGATGGTGGGAGCGAGGGTGTGAATGGGAGAGGGGGGTGAATGGGAGAAGGGCGGTGAATGGGAGAGGGGCTGTGAATGGGAGAGGGGCGGTGAATGGGAGAGGGGCGGTGAATGGGACATGGGGCGGTGAATGGGAGAGAGGCAGTTAGTGGGAGCAAAGGTATGAATGGGACCGAGGGTGTGAATGGGAGAGAGATGGTGAATGGGAGAGAGTTGGTGGATGGGAGAGAGGATGTGAATGGGAGAGGGGCGGTGAACGGGAGAGAGGCCATGAATGGGAGAGAGAAAGTGAATAGGAGAGAGGATGTGAAAGGGAGAGAGGTAGTGAATGTGAGAGTGGGTGCGAGTGTAGGAAAGGGTGTGAATGGGGGAGAAGGTGTGAATTGGAGAGAGGTGGTGAATGGGACCGAAGTGGTGAATGGGAGAGAAGTGGTCAATGGGAGGAAAGGTGTGAATGGGAAAGAGGCAATGAGCAGGAGGAAGGCAGTGTACTGGAGAGAGGGTGTAAATGGGAGATAGGTGGTGAATGGGGGAGAGGATGTGAATTGGAGAGAGGTGGTGAGTGGGAGAGACGTGGTGAATGATAGAGACGTGAGTGAGAAAGGCAGTGAAAAGAAGAGTGGATGTGAGAGGGGGAGAGATGGTGAATGGGAGAGACTTGGTGGATAGGAGAGAGGCAGTGAAGGGGAGAGAGGCAGTGAAGGGGAAAGAGGTGGTGAATGGAAGAGAGATGGTAAATGGGAGAGAAGTGGTGAATGGGGGAGAGGTAGTGAATGTGAGTGAGGCGAATGGGAGAGAGGTGATGAGTGGGAGAGAGGCAGTGAATGGAAGAGAGGGTGTGAATGGGAGAGAAGGTGTGAATGGGAGAGAAGGTGTGAATGGGAGAGAGGGTGTGAATGGGAGAGAGGGTGTGAATGGGAGAGAGGGTGTGAATGGGAGAGAGGGTGTGAATGGGACAGAGGGTCTGAGTGAGAGAGAGGCAATGAATGGGAGACAGGCAGTGAATGGGAGAGACAGTGATTGGGAGAGAGGGTCTGAGTGGGAGAGAGGCAGTGAATGGGAGAGAGTTGCTGAGTGGGAGAGAGGGTCTGAGTGGGAGAGAGGGTCTGAGTGGGAGAGAGGCAGTGAATGGGAGAGAGACCTGGTTTAAGTATGATTTTTCCAGGGGATGAGTTTAGGAGGGGGGTGAGCCAGGGCCTGGCATGGTGTGAGGCCTGAGTACAGTACTGGCTGGAGGCCATGGGTAGTGGGAGGTTGGAAGCCACTGCTGTGGGAGCCACTCCTTGTGTTGGGAGAGGTCCCCTTCTCTCTAGAACTCTAGCAATCTGGGGAGTTGCTTTCCCACTGCCTCAGTACCAGCTGGTGCTGTCCTGAGGCCCAGTGAGGCTAGGGGAGGCCTCACTGATTAACCAGAGGCTGCATGTTTTCCTGCTTAGTTTTAGCTCTGAGTGAGGAGCTATTTGGGAGTGTCTAGTGAGGAATCATTACTTTATTTTGGGGGATTTTGCTATGAAGAGGTGTTATTTTTGGATTTCTACAGAGATTGTAACACCTTGTCGATGAAGCTTGGAAGTCAATAAGCTCAATCATCTTTGAAGCAGCCAAAGCATCATTTGGTAAAAGCAGAACTAACAACAAGGACCGGTTTGAGACCTACTTAGCTGAGATGATATCTGTCATTGATGCAAACAACAAAGCCTATGGACCAGGCTTTCGTCCCTGGCCAGGTGCGCAGTCAGGAGATTTGCCAGCTTGGTGCACCCGAACTTTAAAAATGTCCACCTGCAGCTCAGATTTTTGGCGGGGGAAGATGGGCTGAAATAAGAGTTGGAACGAGCGACTCCAGCATGAATCCCGAGCCTGCTGGTTGCAGCGGTGGACTGAGCACATGGCCTGCCTTTGTGTTCTGGCACTGTGTTTAAATTTAGGAAATAATATAACTAAAAACATTCCTCCAGTCCTCATCCCTCATCACCACCCCACCCCCTCAGCCACCCACACACTCTTTATACCCCATCCATGCAAAACTATGCCAACCTATGCCCCTCTTTCCACCCCCATGGCCCCTCACATCCCCACGCCAACCCATGGCCCTCTACCACCCCCATGGCCCCTTGCACCCCCATGCCAACCCATGGCCCTCTACCACCCCCATGGCCCCTCATACCCTTTATGCCAACAGTGCCGACTCATGCCAACCCATACACACACACACTACCCTTTTCCCATATCCTCTCCATGTCAACTCACCTAGTATCCTTAGACACTCCATGGGCAGCTTTGATATTTCCTGGACAGCTTTGACAGTTCCTTGACAGCTGGGCAGTTCCAATGAGTTTGTGCGTAAAAAGTATAGTAAGTAAAAAGTAAAAAGCATAATCATGTTTAATCATGTTTAATTATAACAATCACGAAGGGTGCCTTACCTCTCCCAAAGGTGTCCCGAGACCCTATCCAAAGGGGTACCTTATCTCTCCAAAGGCTATCCAAAGAATCCACCAAGTTCAGACCTCCTCTTACCTGGCCTGCTCTGAGTGCTCTAGAATTCACGCAGCCAGGGTTCAAAAAGCAGAAGTCAGTGGAGGCAGATGGTGATTTAAATGGCCAGCTGCCTCCGCGATTCACGCATGTGTGATCCACAACCCAGTCCATGCCCCGTGAAGATGGAAAATGCCAGGTTCTGTGACAGGGCTTAAAAATTTCGGATAGCCTCTCTGTCATGGCTAAAATCTGGGCCTACATGTTGCACAACATAAGCCCAACAACTAAAATACTGCAAGTCCTGAAAGTAGCCAAGATGGCCGTGCAAATAAACATTGAATCAACTGATGTCAAGAAATCCAAACTGCCTGTGACAATGGTAATCGATGTGTTATACATGAAAGGGTATAGAGGGTGCTTGGTCCTACCATCACCAACGTTACTCCTCTGAAGTTGGCAGATAGTGAAGTACTCACTGACAGAAGTAAACAGATGTCCCACTGGGTTGAACACTATTGTGAGACTGGGCATCTCCCGGTCCGCACTTGATGCTCTCCTGCAGCTTCCTGTCATGGTTGTGTTGAATGAAGAACCCTGATCACTCGAGCTCAAGAAGCGTGCTTAGCAAACAGAAAGGCACCAGGAAAGGCTGGAACTGCTCAAGCACAGAAAGTCGCACCCATTGCCACACCTTTATGGCCTTCTCTTTCTCGACTGTCTCCGACTGAAAGTAGGCCCCATTCCACAGGAGGTTTGTATTGTAAAAATCATCAGACTGTACAAAAACGAAGGTGACAGAGGAGACTGCGACAACTACAGGGGCATCTCACTCCTCATCATCATGGGGAAGGCCTTTGATAGGGTCATGGGTAAAAGACGCCATCTACTTGCAGACCAAGTAGACCCGGAAAAAGAGTGCAGTTTCTGTGCCGGCAGATCTACATGATCTTCTGTAAATGCCAGCCACAAGAGAAGCGTAGGGAACAGGGTATATCTCTTTATTTTTGTACATCTCACTAAAGCATTCAACAGTGTCAGCAGTGCAGGACTTTACAAGATTTTGGGAAAATTGGCTAACTACCGAAGCTCGTCAGTTTGATCAGCGTTTTCTATGACAATATGCAATGCACTGCACAGTTTGATGGCTCCACTTCCAACAGATTCAGGCTGAAGGATGGAGTGAAACACAGCTTGTCCTAGCCCCCATGGTGTTTGTTATCTTCTTTTCCATGCTCCTGACCTTTGCTTTCCCTGCAGATATGGAAGGAGCCTACTTGCATACTAGGCCAGACAGCAAGCTCTACAATCTATCAAGACTGGAAACAAAGCCAAAAACACATTGGGCTGGATTTTACAGGGAGGGTGGTCGACTTTAAAGAGGCTGTCCCGCAGTGTGTTATCACTGCAGGCGGCCTTAACAAGAAAGTGGGACTTCTATCAATTGCTATGCAATTCTATCAGTGGTGGTTGTCTTCCTCTGGAAGACACAATGACTCCTGCTCCCAGCAGTAAGATACCATCCTGGCAGGTGAGTGCATATCTCCTGTTAAAATAGGGTTTCATTTCATCCAACTTTGGCTCGTTAGACCATCCGTGCAAGACTTGTTCCCCGACGTGAAACAAACTGGATCATGGTCTGTCCATTCTCCGATCTGTTTGGCATTCACTGCTGATGAGTCCAGAAAGTTTAATAACAAGACAAGTTCTTGAGGGATGGGGATGTTCACATTGCTGTCCTTTAGAGGTAATCGGCTCAGTGTGTCGACTTTGGCAATCTGGCTTCCCAGCCGATGGATAAAAGGATATTTGTAAGCAGCTAGAATCAGTGCCTACCCTTGAATGCGTGCTGAGGTGATTGGGAGTATTGCCTCCCCAAATAAGCCCAGTAGTGGCTTGTGTTCGAGTAAGATGGTGAAGCGGTGACCGTGGATATTTTGGTGGAATTTCTTAATGCCGAATACAATGGATAAGCCTTCTTTCTCTATTTGTGAGTATCTTCTTGCTGCCACACTGGGTGTTCTTGAGATGTAGTCAATGGGCTGTTAGGAGCTATCCACCAACCGGTGGGAGAGTACTGCCCCTACTCCGTAAGGGGATGCATCACATGTTAGAATCAATTGTTTCTTTCAGTCAAAATGTACCAACAGGGCCGATTAATGTAGTAACTGCTTTACTGCCATAAAAGCCTGTTATTGTAGGGCTTGCCAAGTCCACCTGTGGTTTTTCTTGAGTAACCGGATAATGGAGCCAGTACTGTCAACAAATTTGGGAGAAAATAACTGTCGTAGTTAACCATTCCCAAGAAGAATTTGAGTCTCACCTTGTCTTCTACTGGGTGAAGGCCCTGCGAGTTGACCCTATGACCCAGGTAAATCACTTCTTATGCTTGGAAGATACATTTTTCCCTTTTCAAACGTACTTCAGCTTGTTAGAAACACTTCAATACCTCTTCCAAGTTAGCCAGGTGTTCTTCATCAGTTAGTCTTGTCACTAGGACATCATCGAGATAAACCGCCACATGGGATGGACCTTGGAGCAAATTTTCCATAGTCCATTGGAAAATGGCACAAGCTGATGAGACTTCAAAGGGTAACCGGGTATACTGGCATAACCCACTATGTGTGTTGATAGTCACAAAATCCTGCGAGGCCTTTCCTAGCTCGACTCGCTGGTAAGCATGGCTCATGTTGAGTTTCGTATATGCTGTTTCCCTGCCAGCTTGGAGAACAATTCATCAGTTTTTGGGATAGGGTGCCTATCAAGTCTGACCACTTTGTTAACAGTTAACTTGTAGTCCCCACATATTCACACACTCTGGTCAGGCTTTAGTACTGGAACTATGGGTGCTGCCCATTCAGAAAATTGTACAGGTTGTAAGATTCCTTTCCAGCCTGTCCAATTCAATATCCATTTTTTCTCATAATGCATAGGGAACTGGTCTCACCTTCAAATATCTGGGGGTTGGTCCAGGATCCATGTGGATTTTAGCTTGCAGCTCCTGAATCTTCCCGAGCTCTTCCCTGAACACAGGAGCATATTTCTGTAATAATTCTTGCAGATCTTTCATCCTGAGTTGAAAAATCTCAGTCCACTCCAACTTTATTTCCTTAAGTCAGTTCCGACCAAGTAGAGTTGGACCCTCCCCTGCTACCACTATCAGGGGTAGGTTAGCAGACTGGCTTCTATATTGTATTGGAACCTTGCATATACCTTTCACTTGTATGTTTTCGCCAGTATATGTCTTGAGTCTGGCAACTGAGTTTTCCAGCTTTAGTGCAGGGTCTCCTCCATTCAGATACTTAAACGTGTGTTCCCTGTCACTGTCGTGGATGCGCCTGCATCCACCGCCATTCAAATGGATTTTCTGTTGGCTTCTACAGTCACATAGATTGGCTCTGTTTTACCCATTTTTAAGTTGTGTAGTGAGTAAATATCTGACTCTGTTTCTTCTGGTTTCTCCATTATATAAATTTCATGACTTCTGCCTTTTTGTTCGAAATTTGGCCTCAATCTTTCTCTACAATATCACACAATGTGCCCATTGCGATGACAGTAGAAACACTCGGTTCTTTTAAATTATCATTCATTTATAGGCTGTCTGGTTCCAATTCTGCTATTATGAATGTGGTTTTTATCCGTTAAGCCATTGCCTTTTGCTGGTCTGTTAATGGCAGCTGTTTCCCGTCTTTCCACAGAGCCCTGCGCTTCTGCGCCATTTCTAGCCAGTGTCCCCTTCGTGAAGCGAAGAACGGCACCATTTTGTGCTCCTTTAATTTCTTCTGAGTCCCTGACTGCACTTTCCATTGCGAGCGCCGACTCCAGCACCTTACTGAAGTCTAAATTTGTTTCTGACAACAACCTTTTTTGAATGGCGTCTTTGTTAATCCCACACACTAGTCGGTCTCTCAACATGTCATTAATCGATGTCCCAAGCTAACAGTGATCTGTCAGTTGTTTTAAGGCTGCTACACAGCAAGCAACTGTCTTCCAGGGGTGCGACACCTCGAATTGAATGTAAAACGCTGCGTTGTTACCGAGGGTTTTGGCTGAAAGTGGCTTTTCACTAGATTCACCAATTCATCATAGCTCTTGGAAACTGGACGTTGGGTGCTGATAGACTATGAATTAGGCCGTATGTTTTACTGCCACATGTCGATAAGAGGATCTCCTGCCTCTTCTCCTCCCCTGATATGTCGTTGGACAAAAAGAAAAACGTGAGGCGTTCAATATAATGTGACCAGCCATTGGTGGCCTGATCAAACAGTTCGATGCGGCCACATTGTGACATACTGGAGGGAGATAACTTTAATGACTATGGTGAGGGCTTACAATTGTAATGTTCTTACAATCGGCCGGCAGGGCACGACTCATTCACTACAGTTGAGTTTTCAGAGTTTTCCTTGGTGTCGTCGACTGGTCGTGTTTTGCCTCCTCGCCAGTTGCTATGCTTTACTACGGGGTCACTTTGCTCGTGAACTGGCTGCACACTTATCTGTCGGCAGGTGAGTGGATTACAATATGCTGCAGATACAGAGACCAATATGAAATGAAGCACATGCTATTTATTTGCACAGACAACAGAGCATTAACATGATTCTCCAACCAGACCCTACTCTAGACTAACATTAACATGGTGGCCCGCACTACACAGCCATTAGGTTTACAGTCACGTGATCAATCTGCTCACATTCTCTTAAAAGTGTATTACACCTCAGATTACCACAACTACCTTTTAATTCCAAGGCCTGAATTTTTCAGTCAGTGGGTGGGCTCAGCGGAAGCAGACGGGGGCAGTCGTGGAGCCGCCCACGATCGGCCCTGTGCTGCCACTTTACGCGGGCGGGCCAATTGAGGCCTACCCAGTGTAAGACGCGAGCGGTAGCGCTCAGTGCTACCTTGTGCAGGCGCGGGGAGGAGGGTGAGTCGGAGCCAGCGCTCTTTTGCTTAAGGCTGGACAGCCAGCGGAAACAATGACACTAATTAATTCATTAATGGCCTTAATAGGCCTATCAGTTATTGGCAGGTGTGCAGCCGACTCTGGCGCGCGCCCACAGAATGAAACTGCGTGAGGCATCGCGCGTCATTTTACGCGCAGGCTTGTCGTGCCCATCCCAGCACGCCGACTTAAAAATTCAGGCCCAAATTTTTCTTAGAATTAAAAGTAGAATCAATCTCCAGCTTTTCTGCTATTGCATTTAAATTAACCTTTGTTAATTGTTGTGAGGCGTCCAGGGATAAATTTCCCCTCTCAAGAAAAGTTTCAGCAATTGACAAAGCCATTTCAACTTTTCAATAAATATGGTAAAAGTCACCACGAAACCTTGTTCACTTAAACTTTAGCAAATCTCAATGCACCTGTTTCAATCTGTGGGTTCGAAATCCTGCAAAGAGCCTCCCAATTGTTATGATCTTGAGGGAGACTACTAACTTCTAAAAAGAAATTCAAGCCCCCAGTTATTAACTGAAAGGATTACACCACAAAGTTGCATGTTTTAAAAACTTTTACTGTGTAAGAATTAAACGAAGCAAGTATTACTGAGTTAACTCTGCATTTCGTAAACCCCTATTTTTTAAAACCAAAGATCGTAATAGGCCACTTCCCATTCTGTTTTTAATTACATGCAAGAATTCCCCTTTACTTTCCTGCATACTGAGGGTTCTTTCGCTTTACCTGGGACCAAAACAAGGTGTACCACAGTTCTCAAGAATTCATTTTGACTCTCCTCAGTTTCCCAGTCTGGCACTGAGACTTTGAGAGCTCTCTCTCTGTGAGGTTGCCACTGCCGGCCTCTACGATTAGTTTTACTAGGCAGATTTGACCATTTTAATTCCTCATGAATTTGGACTTTTCATTCTGAGCAAAGGTCCCTCTCACAATTTCTGCTTAGTGACTCCAATTCAGGATCCCCGCTGGTTCCTAGAGGCTCCCATGCTCCTTGTTCTGGCTGCTGGCAGAAACACAACTGCCTTCTCAGAGTCTTCCAACGTAACTCTGTAAGAAAACACACAGATAAACCCAACACAAAAGGGTACTTCCCCTGCAACCTATCCCTATGGCAATTTGGCAACCGTGGGATGACCCAGATAGAGACTCAAACCCATCAACCACAATTCCCAATCTGCCTTTTGATCTGAAAAATATTTGGATACTTCAAGACCTTTTTTGACCTGGGACCCACATGAACCATTTAAATCCCTTATGAAGACAACTGCAGGCATTTCATCTCCAGCACACTCAGAAAGAGGACATCCATTGAAGGGTCATGAGGACTTGAAACGTCAACTCTTTTCTTCTCCGCCGATGCTGCCAGACCTGCTGAGTTTTTCCAGGTAATTCTGTTTTTGTTTTGGATTTCCAGCATCCGCAGTAGTTTTTTGTTTTTACATCCATTGTTTATTGTTTTCACACTTCCAACTCTGACCCTATTAACTAAACACAGGCCAGCCTTTGAATGGTTACTACTTTATAAGTTTGTTTACCAATCTCTCAAAATCAGTTCCCCCCCCCCATTTATTTTACAATTAAAACTTTAATCCCCAATTAAAAAGTTATATTCTTAAAACATGTGAATCATGAAATTAGACATTTTCATATCAATCCTCATTCTCCTCAACCTGACATGTTCAAGCACACCAAACTGCACCAATCTGCTTCTCCTCTGCAGACCGATTGCCCTTGCTTGGCTCTCATTTTTCCCTCCTGATCTTAACCCAAGGTCACCAGCAATAACTTCTCTTCCTTATACCTCAATTCATTAAATTCAGACTCTGTCAAGGATCTAACCTTGGTCCCCTCCTCTTTCTTATCAAGATGTTGTTCCTTATTTGTAGCATTTGCAGACATGGACCAGCTTCTGCATGTACACAGATTGAAGAGATAAAACATGTTCTGTGCTGAATCTAATTTCATTGATTCAAGAGGGTTTGATCCCAATCATACCAATTACTCTAGCACTGGGCCTGAAGACACCTAGTACTATTTCTCCTAACTATGTCAACACACTAGTTGGGCCAACAATCACCATTTAGATGTTTGGACCTGCTTTCCTTCATGGTACTGAACCTTGACAATAAGACACAAAATGAAACAGATTTGAAACCAATAGCTTCATAACAAGCTTACAATAAATTCAGCCAAATTTCTGAAGAGTAAGTAGAAAAAGGGTTAAATTAAGACATTGCCTAAAATATCTGTCTCAAGTCTGGAGAATGTTAAAATTTGGACAGCTAGATTTGTTTTTGACACATTTTGAATTACTGTTTTTGTAGGTCGACAGAAATAGATTCAACTTCTTTCAAGAACATTGGGCTGTCCTGCTGGAGTTTAAACAACAATTGCTCAGAAGTAAACAGCAGGCAGACACAAAAGAATGTTGGAGCAGTCATCATTTTTGTATTCTCTGGTCAGTTCCCTCTCTCTGGAGTATACACTGTGTCAGATGTTGAGGAATCGCAGACAGCCGAACAAGTCAGCAAAGTGGAGGTCAATGTAAATATCAGGTAGATAAGCAGCACCTAAATCCTGGACAGAATCATGATTTACTAGAAAGGCTGGAGTGATTCTTTCTTCGTGTGCCAAAGTGAAAGGCACTGCAATTTGTGTGATGAGAAATAAAAACTCCAATAGCTCTTCAAATCTGTGTGAACACTTAAACTAAAATGTTGTCTGCAATGCAATTTTCAATGTTTCATTTACAACTAAATGTATTCTTTTGATGGTTAAAGTACAATTTATGCAAGTCCACTTGAAGCAAGTCTTGTCAAGTGAGGTAGAGTAGAGAGTTAGCTAAGGTATTTAAGTCGCAACTAGTCTAAGCATGTTGAGCTAAATAATCAGAAAGCTCTAGTGGCAAATTTAGTGAAGCGATGCGTGGACTTATCCTAATCTTCAGGGCCTGATGGTGCTTTCCAATGAGATGTTTTGAACCATGACGTGCCCAGGTCTGAGTTTTGGTAAATGTGTAACTGTATAATTGAGGTCTCAGTTTTTGACAGCGATGTGATTTATAAAATTTGATGAACAGCAGATCTGCACTGGAAAAGTAATTTTATAATTGTGGAGTGCTGTTAAATGATTAATTAGTTGATTTTTTATGCTAAATAAACATTTTTCAGAGTATTTTAGTTCCTACATTCACCCCAAGTGTATGCTCCAATCATTAATTTGTTCTATAATGAACATTTTAAAATAAATTTATTTGACTGTTTTTTGTTTCCTGAATGGGATGGCCTGTGAAAATTCTTTAATGGCCAGAATATAACGCTCGTCAAGTGGGCACGCACCCGATCTGACCGAATGTAAAATGACATGCGATGACGCCGGGCGAACGCCCCGACATCATCGCGCACTCGCATGATATTTTGGTCAGCGGGCGCACATGGGAGTCGGTTGGCAGGCAGGTGAAAGACCAAGAGGCCTTTGCATTCTTTATGAAACCTCATCCACGGGCAGGATGAGGTTCCCAACAGCAATTAAAAATAAAATAAATATTTTAACTTTTCATTAATAACATGTCCCTACTCATGTGACAGAGTCACATGAGGGTACATGTTTTGGAACATTTTAAAAACCTTTATTTTTCACATCTCTTCATCTCCCTGAGGGAGCTCTGTGCCTTAGGGAGCTTTGCGCGTGTGCACAAACTTGTGCGCTCACTCTCCTCCCCCATCACACAGGCAGCGCTGAGCACTGCAGCGCGCATTTCACGTTGGGCGGGTCTTAATTGGCCTGCTAGCATGAAATCGTGGTCCGACCCCCATCACAGGGATGGTTGGCTTCCCAAACGCCCCCGCCGAGCCCGCCCGCGAGGGAAAAATCCTCCCCAATGTGATTGCAATGTCACTGCTGTTCCAGGCTGTTAATGTCCAGTAAAGAACACTGCAATAAATTGCAGTCAAGCAATTGGGATGAAATCTTTGCCAGAGAGATCACTAGATCTCCCAGTGAGACTCACTTCATGGTCAGTACAAGTGACCTTGCTTCACCACTGACCACAAAATCCAGCCCATTCTCTCAGGTCATTACCCACTCCGCTAGAACCTCACAGCCAGTTGGGCCAGACTGGTCTAGTCCACACCCTGATCCAGCAGTCTGAAGTTGATTCACAAGACTCTAGAGCTGCTCAAGTTTGCACAGCACAGCCACATGTAGTGCCCTCGATGGAATGTCTGCTGTTTTCCAAATCCAAATATGCAGCTATTGGGGATATGCTTTGGAACACAAGAGACAGGGGCTAGGGTTGTGCACAAGGGTGATTCCTGTTAACTGTTATACATATATACAATTGGATTGCTGGAATCATTCTTTTTTGCCATTGGAGTTAATATTTGTAGTTAAGTGAGGCAGGTCTGAAGGAAAGATAATGAATGGTGGTATTAAGGATTGTGGTAATAAGGTTGTGGGTCTGGACTGTTCCTCCTGCTGCATATCTTGTTGCCCAGGCGGTGATCATGAGGGCAATGTTATGGAGCATGTAGCAGACTTTTGCATATTCACAGAATTAGATTAATTCATTGGGCAGAATCTAACCGATTTTTAAAAAATTTGAGAGGTTGGAACCAAAAGCGGTTCCAACCATCTTACTGGAGGCAGACAATTCAGAGACCACCTCAGGACACAGCATCCAATTAAGGATGATGGGCGGGGCAATGGGAGGGCCCGCAGATTTGTGCTGGCAGCAGACCCACCAGGAGAGGTGAACACTGCTGTGCCAGGCAGGAGAATATGAAGGTGTCTCGATAGTAATTTCATGAATTGGCAACCCATTGCTGCAGGTTGTGGCATTCTTAAAATATCCTCCACTGCCTGGGGTCAAAGCCACCTCTGTGTGACTGGTAAGGCTCTGCCTATTGTTTCTTTAAGACTAAAGAGCTGATTTTAACCATGATCATCTCATGGAAATCAGTAATGGTGACCAGGAAAGTATCAGGTTGTCGTAAAAACCCATCTGGTTCACTGTCCTTCAGGGAAAGAATTCTGTTGTCCTTACCAATCCGGCCTAAATGTTACTTCAGACCAGCAGCAATGCGGTTGACTCTTAACATCCCTCTGAAATGGCCTAGCAAGGCTCTCAGTTGTATTAAACCACAAATAAAAAGTCTGATATGAATAAAATCAGACAGAACACCGGGCATCCACCTGGGCACTGGACATGACAAGGACACATCCAGCCCAGTCGACTCTGCAAAGTCCTCTTCACTTACATCTGGGGACTTCCTGCAGTGCATCTTGTAGATGGTACACACTGCTCCTACTATGCATCGGTGGTGGAGGGAGTGAATGTTTGTGGGTGTGTGCCAATCAAGCGGTCTGTTTTTTCCTGGATGGCGTCAAGCTTCTTGAGTGTTATGGGAACTGCACTCATCCAGGCAAGTGGGGAGTCTTCCATCACACTCCTGACTTGTGCCTTGTAGATGGTGAACAGGCTTTGGGGAGTCAGAAGGTGAGTTACTCGTCACACGATTCTTAGCCTCTGACCTGCTCTTGCAGCCACAGTGTTTATATAGCTAGTCCAGTTCAGTTTCTGGTCAATGGTAACCGCCTGGATGTTGATAGTGGGGTATTCAGTGATGGTAATGCCATTGAACATTAAGGGATGATGGTTGGATTCTCTCTTGTTGGAGGTGGTCATTGCCTGGCATTTGTGTGGCATGAATGTTACTTGCCACTTGTCAGCCCAAGCCTGGATTATGTCCAGGTCTTGCTGCGTTTGGACATGGACTGCTTCAGTGTCTGAGGAGTCGCAAATGGTGCTGAACATTTTGCAATCATCAGTGAACATCCGCACCTCTGACCTTATGATGCAAGGAAGATCATTGATGAAACAGCTGAAGATGGTTGGGCCTTAGACACTACCCTGAGGAACTCCTGCAGTGATGTCGTGGAGCTGAGTTGACTGATCTCCAACAAACGCAATCATCTTCCTTTGTGCTAGGTATGACTCCAACCAGCGGAGAGTTTTCCCCCTGATTCCCATTGACTCCAGTTTTGCTGGGGATCCTTTATGCCACACTTGGTCAAATGCTGCCTTGATGTCAAGGGCAGTCACTCTCGCCTCACCTCAGGAGTTCAGCTCTTTTGTCCATGTTTGAACCAAGGCTTTAATGAGGTCAGGAGCTGAGTGGCCCTAGCGGAACCCAAATTGGGAGTCAGTAAGCAGGTTATTGCTCAGCAAGTGCCGGTTGATAACACTGCTGATGACCACTTCCATTACTGATGATCAAAAGTAGGCTGATGGGGCGGTAATTGGCTGGGTTGGATTTGTCCTGCTTTTTGTGTACAGGACATACCTGGGCAATTTTCCACATAGCCGGGTAGATGCCAGTGTTGTAGCTGTACTAGAACAGCTTGGCTAGGAGTGCGGCAAGTTCTGGAACACGACTTCAGTACTATTGCTGGAATGTTGTCAGGGCAGAATCCAGTTTCTTCACATCACGTGGGGTGAATTGAATTGGCTGAAGGCTGGCATCTGTGTTGCTGGAGACCTCCGGAGGAGGCCAAGATGGATCATCCACTTGGCACTTCTGGCTGAAGATTGTGGCAAATGCCTTATCTTTTGGTTGTGGGATCACTTAACTCTGTCTATCACTTGCTGCTTATGCTGTTTAGCACGCAAGTAGTCCTGTGTTATAACTTCATCAGGTTTCACATCAGTTTTAGATACACCTGGTGTTGCTCCTGGCATGCCCTCCTGCACTTGATGGTAATGGTAGATATGTCGGGCCATGAAGTTGCAGATTGCTTTTCAGTAAAATTCTGCTGCTGCCCAACAGCGAAGGTCCAATCTTGAGTTGCTAGATCTGTTTGAAATCATTTAGCATGGTGATAGTGCCATACAACACATTGGAGAGTATCCTCAATGTGAAGGCAGGACTTTGTCTCCACAACGACTGTGCGGTGGTCATTCCTACTCCTACTGTTATGGACAGATGCACCTGCCACTGGCAGGCAGGTTGGTGTGGATGAGGTCAAGAATGTTTTTCCCTCTTGTTGGTTCCCTCACCACCTGCCGCAGACCCAATCATTTAGGACACGGCCAGCTCAGTCAGTAGTGGGGCCACCGAGGCCACTCTTGGTGATGGGCATTGAATTCCTCCACCCAGAGTGCCACCCTCCAAAATGTGTTCAACATGGAGGAGTACCATGGGGCCAGACCAGGTAAGGACAACAGATTTCTTTCCCCTTTGGGTTTTTACAATAATTGGTCATCATTAGACTTTTAATTCCAAATATTTAAAAAAATTCAAACTCAACCACCTGTCATGGTGGAGATTCCAACCCAGGCCCCCAGAACATTACCTTGTGTCTCTGTAGTATTAGTCCAGCAACAACACCACTATGCCATTGCCTCCCCAATTTTTCTTTCAGCTTCCCAGAGTCTGCCTTGTCCCACGAACAGGGCAGATCCAGAGGTGAAAGCACCGGTGTATAAAATTGGGAGGGACTGGCCCTGGGAATCTTGAACATTGACTCCAGACCCTAAGCAGTCTTATGGCATCAGGTCAAACATGGGCAAGGAAACTTTCTGCTGATTACCACCTACCACTATCCATCAGCTGATGAATCAGTTCACCTCATGTTGAACACAATTTGGAAGTAGCACTGATGGTAGCAGGGGCGCATTTATTTAGATCAGGATGCCCGAACATATGCCATCTCAAAGAAGTGTCATTCAGTCTTGTCTCTGTTTTACCAGTAAGTTTCCCCAGGAAACCAGTGCAGGAGGTAATCATTTCAAACCACTACCAAATCTCAGGGAGAGAACATTATTTAAATAGTATAAGACACCCCTGCCTCTCCAGCACAGATTATTCGGATTCCTCAATATCCGCCATGTTTAAAATGGAAACAATCGCGTACCTGGCAGGATGCGGTCAAGTTTCACAAATTTGATGACTTAACCCACTTTTTGACCATCTTCCACCCATCATGTGGAAGGATGAAGCAGGGCAGGGTTAGTGCCATCAATGATTCTAGACTTGATGCTGTCAATTTGCAATAATTACTAGCTGATAGATACAGGAATTTACAATTGACATGATGAATCAAACATTATTTTCAGCCTTCAGTGTATTCCAAGGTAGTGCTTTTGTCTCCCTGTCAACAACCGTGCTAGGTCACTGCATTCGCATTGTGCAAGGGGGCCAGTCAATTTCCATTAACATGGCTGAAAAAAATCTTTAAAAATATAAAGATAGTTCATGTCATCAGACAACAAGAGATATCTTTGCTTGTTCATAGTTGAGGACATTTTAGTTGACTGATTTTCGATGTCTCTCTCTTTCAGTACAACATTGAACACAGTTAACCTTTACCTTTTCTATATGTGCTTGATGTGTAATGTTTGGGTGCCTACCATTTTGATGTGCACCCAATTTGCACCAGAGCTGATATTTCTCTTCCAGTGTAGATGAACTGTAGTTTGAATTGTGTTTGTAGCAAATGTAACAAATGCATATTTTTGTTTCATTTTATAAAAGTTTATTTAGAAACCTGAATAAAAACAATACTACAGAAATGAAAATAATATATTGTTGTATTGTTTAATATTAATCATGAGGCCTGAAATTATATTTTGGAATACTGGCGTATTTCTCATTACTATTTTAGCAGAGTGTTAACACATGTATTTGAAATTGCTCACTACCTGAGCTCAAACAGCAGATAAAGAATTTTCTGGCAAATACACTATTGTCCCATGGTTTCATTTTAGGCTTTAGCAGTGGCAGTCTTGCACCTGAGTCAGAAGGTTGTGTGTTCAAACCAGAGACTTGGGCAGATAATCTAGACTGTGGTAAAATTATTCTCCCAACTGCTTCCTTTGGTGATGATCATAAATGTAGGTCTCATAATTATGGACTGACTGACCAGTGGGGATATATTTCCCCATATACTTCAGCATGGACTTGTTGGGCTGAATGGCCTGTTTCTGTGCTGCATATTCTATGTAATATACCTATGAAAACTTTCATAATTTTAAACATCTCTATCAGTTCTTCTCTTAACCTTCTCTGCTGTAATTAAAACAGTTCCAGTTGTAAGGGGTAATGGACTGGCTACTAGTTCAGAGCAGTGTTTGTTATGTGGAAACCAGATGGGTGCAATACTTGCTAATTACATCGATGCTTGTTAATTGCAGTGATACTGCTGAATTGAATAGAGTAATTTGAATTGAATAGAACTATCAATCATAGCAAAAACTGGTTGAAATCAGCGGAGACTTTTGAAACCAGACAGGTAATTACAGGGAGCCAGGAAGAAATCCTTTTATGACTAGGCCAATTGGAGACAACTTGAGAATACATTAACCAACCAACATTCAATCATGAACCTAACTAACCAATCCACATCCAGAAGAGGATTGTGCTTGAGCTCTTTCAAACACTGTACTCTGTATGTAAACCCCTGAAAATGTCCCATTGAGGAGCACTCAAGAAAGAAAACAGAAGATACCTGTAGATGGGAAGAGTCCTGGTGAACCAAGCAGCAAGATCTTGATCAAATATCACTCCTAGGTGACCTACAGTCATCTCAGATTGACCACCTGGGGGGTAACTGTATGATTTAATTGAAAGTGTTTTGCTTAAAAATCTCAATAAAAGTGAAGCAAAAATAGAAAATGCTGGAAAAATTGAGCAGGTCTGACAGCATTTGTGAAGAGAAAGACAGGGTCAATGTTTCAAGTCCATATGACTCTTCTTCAGAGCCCAATAAAGGTGTTGGATTTAGTGTGAGATTTTGTCAATCATAATTCTCAGTGTCCAAATTTAAGTGAGAGGTAAAATCACCTACCCAATTTATTTCGTCTCTCATCATAATCAAAGTCTAATCCCTGGTTTCATCTTAGTGAATTTCTTCTATACCCTCTATGGCACTGACATCTTTTCTAAAGTTTGGGCACTTATCTAATTCCCTTTCAAAAAAATATATGGGCTCTGCTTCAACAATGAGCCATAGTGAGAACACTACATTCTAATACCCACTTGTGTAAAGAGATTTTTTTTAACCTTTATTTAATTCTTATGCTTATCTTAAAACTGTGTTCTTTCTTTATCATCACTTATCATAATGCTTCATAATCTTTAACCTTCTTATTTTTGGGGGGAGGAAAAACATTAACTTTGATCACTGTGATGGACCACTTTGTAAGCATGCCAAGGACTGCTCCATGGCCACACTAGGAATTCTTCCCAATTTGCTACCTGACAGGGAGTGAGGGAATATATTTTGCTTCATTTCTTTGATTCTCTCTTTTAAAATTTCATTCCCAATTTTTGTTTTAATGTTTGACGCACTAATTCCAAATAATATTATTAATCCCTTTATATTCCTCAGCTCAATCTATTTTGGATCATTTCTCAATATACATTGATCCCAAAATTCCATGCTATATTCTGCACATTAATATTCATATGTTTTAATTTGCTTCCTCCATGTTTCACCTTTTCTCCGTTTTTGCCTTTTTTCCATTTTGCTGTGTTTTATAAACTTGTCCTGCTTAACTTTTCTCAATATTTTTACCTCCATGTATTTTTCCATACAAGCTGCCTGCTCTCCGACTTCGTTCTTCCCCTTGCGATATAAGTTTGAAACCTTCCCTCACAGTTCCATGTTAACCTGCATGCAAAGGTACTGGCCCCAGCTTTATTCAGATGCAGTTATATCATTGGTACAGCTCACTCCAGTGTCAGAACTGTTCCCACTGCCTCAGAAATCAGATGATTTCCTCCTACATCATTTTCCCGAGCCATGCTTCCACCTCCCTCATCTGGCTGTCGTTGGTAACAATCCTCAGAATGTCCTGGCCTATTTTAAAAATCTTGCCACTTAACACCTTTGTGCAGGAGCTGAATCTAATACTTTCTCATATTGATTCTGACATTAACCTTGACTTTAGGCTGAACACAACCACCACCCCTCACCGCACCCCAGCCCCCACCCCCCGCCCCGCCAATCACCCCTGCAACAGTGTCAGCACCTATGTTATATGTCTCTTACTCTCATTAGGAACCCATGTCTATAGGTACAGAACTAACTGTTCAATATTGAATCTCTCACGCTGCCATTTTTCTGCACATGCCACTCACTCCCTCGGGCAGTCACTTTTCCAAAGATGCCATGGTCTCGCTTATACTCACCCCAAGTTGTCACCTTGGAACAAGTACTCAATGTTGAAAGTTCATTTGTCAAGGCCTTAAAGGACATTTGCATTTCCTTCCTACTCCTCTTTTCAACCCCACAGATAGTCACCCACCTGCAATCTTTATTCTCTTCACCCTCTCTCTGCCAGTAGGATAATTAACCCGTAGACCTGTGTTCCAGAGGCCCCTCCTGGTCCTTTGTGTGATAGTGTCTCCTGCTGCTTCTTAAATTCAGTAACTTTGAGCTCAAGTAAATGCAGCTGGAGACATTTCCGGCATATGTGTTTAACCTGGAAGCTCTAGCAGTCCAGGAATTCCCTCCTTCAGCAAGATTTACCCAGCATGGTCAGAACCGCCCTAGCACATAAACCTTTTAAATATTAACTAAAGGCTACAAAAGAAATGAAACTTATAAGATATATAAGTCTATTCACAGTATAATCTTGAGATTCTGTCTTCAAGGAAGCTAAACTTTACACAAACTAAAAAAACTCAGTCTCATCTGTCACCACATATAATTGTAATAAAGTAAATCGCAACAATGGAAGTTAAAACTTAAATCTAAGCATCAATGCTCAAAAACAAACTATCAATAGAGTGCAATTGCTCCCCTCTCCCCCTTACTTTATGTAACTTGTATCAAAATAATCAAATATCAGTATAAGGCATATCATAAATGTTACAAACAGCTGTCATTTTACAGGTGTTAAGCAATGGTTTAATGTTTCCAGCAAACACCAACCCTTTGCATTTTACAAAGCAAGGCCATACAAATTCAACATAAATTTTAGTGTTACTGGCCATCTGTCTCCAATCTTTGGTATGTCTCTTTCTCTTGCTCTCTTTCTATGCCTAATCTATTTTTGAACCTTACCTCTTGCTTTATTTTTTATTTCCTTGTGTTTTCATATGATGCTGAAATTCATGTCAAATGTTCTGATGCAGCCATTTTTTGGATATCCCCAGTGGGAATCTTCCTTACTCCTGTTTTTTCAAGAAAGGTGAGGAGGATCAGTGAAAGGATAACAGGCAGGTTAGGCTACAACAAAAGCAAATTTTGGCCACATGCTGATGCTCTTTCACCCACACTTACAAGCAAAGACTCGCTATTACCTTGCGGAACTGCACACATATGATCAGGGTCAGCAGACACACAGATGCTGTGTTCTGATTTCTGTTGCAAGGACACCTGCAGTTAACATGCACTATCAGGCTGCAGTTGTCAGAGGGCAGTAATAGTCCTCAATTCATTATCCTCTACCCTCTTTCAGATATACCACAATGCTGCCCTAACGGAAACGTGCCCTGGTATGGTAAGCAGGTCCACTTACTCAGACATCTCATTCTGCATTACCTCCACCTCAAACACCATTGAACACAGGATTGGAGAATCGTGTCAGTCCATCCACTGGGTCATGATCTGTTTCCTTCCATTGTCATTTATCATGCCAGCCATTGGGTTTTGCCAGTCATTTTTGTTACCCAAACAACTTGTGTTAAGGCTAAAATATACATAAAATATTATGACCCTTTATAAAGGCAATCAATATTTTTAATCCCTTTAATGCATCATATATCTTTAAATGGACACTTTCATGTGATTTCCTGACCTTTTCTGCTAAGCATTCAAAACCAGGCTCAACGTGGGTCAAGAGCACACCCAAATTGTAGAAATGCAGCTGGCCTTACGAAAGCAGCCAGGGTCAGCCCATTAACGGTCAGGTGATTGTTAGTGATACACTGCCCAATCACAGACATGGCCGGAAAATTTACCCTACAATTTCTGTCATGGACACCAGACAGAACAATAGATTTGCCTCTGTGTAACTATGTAATTTGAGTCTGTACAAATTTATTTTTTACAGCAGATATGACACAGCACATTTGCAAATGTGTGTTCACTGGTGATAGAAAATGCAACATGAAAATAGACTAAAGCCCATTACGTATTGCTTTAAATTTATACCCTAAATAATTTTTACATTGCACTTTTGCAATCTTCAGAGTATTTATTTTTAGCTAACTTTTACTGCCTGGGCTTTAAATTAGTATGGCATCATCAATGCGGTGACATCTTGAAGGTCAATTGAGCATTTCCTATCCGCAATTGACTTCAAACGATGCATTTTTCAGTATTCAAATACAGTGCAATTGGATTAACAATAAATGCCTATTAAAAGAACATGTCAGATCCCAGCCTTTCCCCCATCTCTATTATTTAACTGCTGTTTGCTGGAATGCTATGAAAGCAGTGATTGATTAAAGTTTTTTTGGCTGAAAATCATTTTCTGTATCTGTTGTAACAATTTGATAAGTTCTTGAAAATATACTTTGTTTCCTACCCAGCGTTGCAAGAACAAATTGAAAAACAACAAAATTCAGCAAAGACCAAACTCAATTTATTTATTTATAGTACAGCTGTAGTGAGAAATATTTCCATTGAAGAATACAGAACTCGTTCGAAGGGAAGGTTAGAATATAATTTGTTTTTGTGGACAGGAGTACTTTCTTGGAATTAGCTAAACCAAATTCTGCCATTGAAATCTGAATTAGATTTTATATTTTAAAAGGCATTCAAGTGAAAAAATGAACATTCTGGAAAGTGGACTTGTTGGTAACAGTGGTCATAAGGCATAGATATCCTTCTTATTAAAATTCTCCCATCTTTGCCATTTTCCTTGCAATACATATCGATTTTATTAGCATATTAACACATGCTGCAAGGATTGTCACACAACGGTTGCTGTGAATGAAGCTTAAACTCGTCTCCCATCTGCCCCCACCCCCAAATATGTCGTTTTTATCAATTGTGTCAATAGGGATAGACATCAATATGGCAGGAATTTTTGGTGGGGGTGTGGGTCGAGAAGGCTTACAGCAGAATGTCATTAAAAGGAGCATCCGGAAAAATTGTAGTCCTAATGTTTCCAACAGCAAAAATATTTTTAATTTTTTAGCAACATTTTTGGTCTATTTGGGCTGGATTTTCACTGAACTGGAGTGACTGGGGAGCCCTTTAAAAATGGCAGCTGGAACTTGACTCCAGGAATTCCAACCTCATCCCTGGGGCTCCTGGTTTTCCAGATTGCTTTTTAAGGGTAAGGACTGATTCGGGACTCTATTGCCAGGATAGCCGGGATAGGCCTGTCCTAGTCCTCTGCAATTTTCATGAAGTTGGGCCAGTTTTCAACGAGCCGTGGTTTACAGCCTCAGCGGTGTCGTAAGCCACAGTCTGCATGACAGGATCTTTTTAAATAAGTTCAAAAGGTCCTCCTCATGCCCTCTATGCCAAACTATACTCCCCCAAGCAATCCCTATGGCCCCTCATCCCACATGCCACTCCACCCACCCTCATGGTCCATCATGCCCCCATGCCAAGCTATGGGCATCACTGACACCCATGGCATGCCAAACCCCCTATGCTAAGCTTTTCCCTCTACATAACCCCCCTTGGCCCCTCATACTCTCCATGCCAACCTCTGCCACTCCACCCACCCCATGTCCCCCATATCTTCCATGCCAATCTATGCCCCTCCCCCCAGGGATCCCTTATCCTCCATGCAAACCTATGCCTCTCCCCCTACCCCCATTTCCCATTATAGCCTTTATGTCAACCTATACCTCTCCACTCACACCTCCTGGGCCTTAATAGCTCCTTTGTAAACTTACGCCCCTCAACCGCCTCATGGTCCTTTATAGCCTAAATGCCAACTTAGTACAAGGTCATGCCAACCCAATACATCCCACCCATCACCCTTTGCCTTTACAGCTACCATACCAGCTCAACAAGTACCCACCCATGGTCAAAATTCATGCAGAGATGAGATAAAATTAAGTTCCGTAAAATAAAGCTCTAAGGGCAGGATTTTCTAGCCCTGCCATGATGATGCGGTGAGTCAGCCAAAAGCCCATTGCCTTTGGCAGCACCAGTAAATCCTGTCGGCGGGCAGGACCGTAAAACCCCGCTGTAAGTTTCTAATGCAGATCTCACTATATTGGAAATAACACTCTCATTCATAAAAACTCACTCACTACATTGCATTCCTTCAACTAAATAAAGCTTTATAACAAAAAAAATTCATTCAAGTGCCCAATCCCTTATAACAGCAAACATTGGAATTCATTGTCCCACATCAAAGAATCTGTAACTACTTGTAGCTGTCAATCAAATTGAAATGGCAGGCACCCTACTGTGATAATGGATGGTTGCAAAATCAGTCAGGCAGTACTAATCCAGTAATGGAAGCAGTCAGGCTATGTCAACAGACAGAGTGAAATTGTAAACAATCATAATTTCTAACACTCCAGACATTCTTTTTAAAGATTTAAATGCCTTGACAGTTTGACAGCTCCCTTTGACAATTGCTTCTAATAGTTCTGTCAGGTCCCTTTGACAGATCTTCTCCATAGGTGCATCTGACTGTTTATATGATTGATTTTGACAAGTCTTTTGACAGTTCTGATGAGATTGACAGTAATGAGTTTATACACTTTTACTCACATTTATGCCTACTTTCAACAATTCCAAGGGTACCTGACCCCCACCAAAGGGCACATGATCTCCACCAAAGGGCACCTGACCTCCACCAAAGAGTACCCTTCCCCAAAAGTGTCCTGGGAACCAGATCCAATGGGGTACCTAAATGGGTACCTTGATTATCCAAATGAGTCCACATAGTTCCGGCCTGCTCTTACCAGATCTAATCTGCAAATGTGCGTTTCACACTCCAAGGCTACTAAAATCCCACTTGAGTGGAGGCAGCTGATGACTTAAATGGCCAACTGCTTCTATAAAATGCACATGGGCGAAATGCACCCCACTCCCATTGGCATTGTGAAAATGGAAATTACCATGTTTGGGGGTGGGGCTTTCAGCCACTTCCACTATTTTTGCCATGATGGAGAGGCTTTCCATCGTGGTGAAAATCTGGGCCCAGGCCTTTATATTTGGAATCCCTAACCATAAATTCATTTGAAAGACTGCCTGCTTCTGCCTTTATAGCATCAGCTAACTCCACCACTACTTAGCTCATCACCCATGGAAACACTCAGCCATATTTTTGTTATCTTCAGACTCCACTATTTAATTTTTTTTTCTGTTCAGCCTCTCATCCTCTGCCCTCTATTACCTTTAGCTCAACAAAAGCTCTGCTCCCCCATTTCCTATCCCTCATCAAGTCCCAATGACCCAAATTGGTCTTCTGTTCTCAATGTTGCTCAAAATTAAAGTTCTAACCTTGTGCTTAAGCCTCTCCATGGCCTCTCCCTTCTCCATCTCTAATCGTGTCCAGTTTTGAAACTGGCTCCGAGCTGATTGTTTATCTGACCCTGGCCTCATGTGTATCCTCCATCACTTTGCCAACCATAGGTAGCAGTGTTATTTGCCATCTTGGCCACATGCTCTGGAATTCTCTCCCTAAATCATTCTGTTTATTTGCCTCCCTCTTTTCCTTCAAGGCTTCTTTGACAAGGATTTGTAATATCGCTTTTTTTGGCTCAGCATTCAATGGTTTTTTTCCCTTTGTGGTGTACCTTGGGATGTTTTTCTACATTGGATGCTTTATTTTTGCTAAGCTGCTTTAACTTGTAATTCAAGTGTCAGCTTTGGCTCAGTGGTAGCTTTCTTGCTCCTAGACAGAAGGATCCAGAGGCTGAGGGTTCAGTGCAGCACTGTGGGGTGGTGCCCTGTTGGAGGTGCTGCCTTTCAGACAAGATGTTAATCTTCCTGTCCTACAAAAACAAAACACTGCAGATGTTGGAAATTTGAAATAAAAACAGAAAAGCTGAATTGCTCAGCAGATCAGGTGGCACCTGTGGAGAGAAAGAGAGGGCTGGAATGTTACGTTCCTCCACTGCGGGGTTGGGGGGCACATAAAATCCAGCAGGCGCTGTGGCCAATGACCTACCACTCCCATCCCTGCCCCACAGCAAATTTTTTTTAAGTCATTCGCGGGATGCGGGCTTCGCTGGCTGGGCCAGCATTTATTGCCTAACACTGGTTGCCCTTGAGAAGGTGATGATGAGCAGCCTTCTTGAACCGTTGCAGTCCATGTAGTGTAGGTACACCCACAGTACATGCAGTAGGGGAACTGCTGGTCAGCCTGCCCACTCTTCAGTCTATTGAGGCCCTTAAGTGACCAATGAATGGCTGCTTAATGGCCTCACCTGCCGATGCTGGTATTATAACTGTGGCAGGAGGGGTGGTCCACACCATCCGGGAAACCCGGCAGCTTTAGCTCATGGGCTGATGTCAGGCATTTGGAGGGGGCAACTGCCTTTGTCGGCCCCTGGACCCAAAGGAGGCAACCCCCCTAGGTCAAGCCCTTTAACGGTACCACTGGTCTTTCAAACCTGGCCCCCCTACCCAGCTCACTCCTCTTGCCCATGTCTTCCATCCCGGCCCTGGAGAGAATCTGGGCTAACCTGTCGGCTGGGACTTGTCAGCATGGTAGGAATGCCTGTCGTCTAAGCATTGGCCACCGCTCCTGGTGGCACGGCCAGGACTACAGACAGTTCTCTAAGGTGGGTCTTCCTCCTGAAAGAAGGGCAAAAGTCACACCTCCTACCATTTAAACCTGCCCCCAGTGTTAAGCATCTGCAGGGCAGCCACTGGAGTCATGAGCGGGCTCCCCCTGACTTTTTTAGCCAGGGGCAGGGACTACATCCGTTAAATTCAGCGACCATGATCCAGTGGCAGCCCTGCAGGTATTTAACACTGGGGGCAGATTTAAATGGTAGGAGGTGTGACTTTTGCCCTCCTTTCAGGAGGAAGTCCCACCTTAGAGAGCTGTAATCCTGGCCATTCATCAACCTGAAACATTAACTCTGTTACCCTCCCTGTATTTTAGGTGGAATTAAAATTAAACCCATGGAACTACTGAAAGGAGAAAAGGGAGTTTGCCTGGTGCCTGGAAAACTTTTACCTCGCAACCAATAACACTAAAAACAGGTTATGTGGTCATCTTTATCTCATTTCTGTGGATCTTGCTGTGTGCAATTTGACGACTGTGTTTCCTCCATTTCAACAGTTACTATGCTTCAAAAAGCATTTCGTTGCTTTAAAATACTTTGGACAGAATTTTCCATGCCCGCTGGTGTCGGGTGTGTTTGGCAGCGTGAGTGAATTATATGGCGAGAAGGCCAAAAATCGGTTTCATGACGTCATGAAACCAGTTTGCAATCGTCCGCTCAGCCCATCGATGGCGGGTCACGTTTCCTGCCATTGGATGTCGGGAACCTCATTGTAATTCATCTGCATATCACTATAAGGCCAGCCCGCCGGAATCATTCCCCTCACCCACCGCCTGTCCATGCACGCCGGTGTAGACACGTCTTCACAAGTTTGACGTGCAGAAGTCAGGACTTACTGTTAGGGTCTTGCTCACATTGTCCATATCTGAGGAGCAGAAGATGCTGGAGCCCGACAGCAATGGCACACTGGAGGAATGTCCATGGCACGCTGGGTGGATTCTCATGGACATTGCTCTGCTGTGAAGCAGCCCCCCAAGGAAGTTGGAAAGTTACCATTGAGGGTCTGCTCACAATGGATGATCGCCGAGGGGGTGGAGAGGAAGATCCAGCTGTGTTTGAGAGAGGAAGATGGACTGAGGGTGGGAGAGGAAGGTTTAGGATCGATTGGGAGAGGAAGAGGTGTCAAGGTGGGGTGAGGTTGGGAGGGGGGGAATGTAGGTGTCGGGGGAGAGGTTGGGAGGAGTGGGGTAGTATGGGGGCGGCAGCTAACAGGGGAGAAGACGGCAACTGGGGAGGTAGGCAGTGTTGATGTTGTGTGGGAAGGACTTCGGAGAGGGGAAGGAGTGCAGAGAGGGGAGGGAATCCTTGGGGAGGAAGGAGTGTGGAGAGGAGAGGGAGTCTGTGGGAAGGAAGGAGTGTGGAAAGGGGAGGGAGTTTGTGGGAAGCAAGAAGTGCAGAGAGGGGAGGGAGTCAGGCTAGAGGAAGAAGTAAGGGTGGAGGAAGGAGACGGGAAGAGGGAAGGACTAAGGGTGGAGGAAGACCTAAGGTTGGAGGAAGAAGTAAGGGTGCCTGAAGGAGTCAGGGGGGAAGAAGTAAAGCTGGAGGAAGAAGTTAGGTTGGAGGAAGAAGTAAGGCTGAAGGAAAGAGTTGGGCAGGGAAAGGACTAAGGATGGTGGAAGAAGTAAGGGTGTCGGGAGAAGTCAGGAAGGGGGAAGGGGTGGAGTCCCAGGGGGTTGGGGGGGGACCAAGGGGAGAAGAGTCTGGCAGTGGGGAAGGGGTTCCAAGGGGGCAAGGGGGGGAGAGGCCCTGAGGGGGGAAGGGGTCCAGGGGGGGGATGTCCAGGTGAACATGTATGGGAGGGTTCTGATGAGTCCATGAACGCCTCCTAGAGAGTGAACTTAGGGTGTGCATGGTGTGAGGGAATGGTGAGAATGACCATGGTGAGAGGGCAGAGTGAGGCGGTAGGGTGGGAGGGTGAGGGTTCGACAGTAGCGATAGAAGGGATGGTGAGGGTGATTGGTCAGGACCTGGAGGCAGACACGGACCCTGGGGGTGGGAAGGAGGAGGTCGGGGAGGTGAATGTGGATGGGGGTGGAATTTTCGGGAAGGCAGGGAATGTACATGTTAATTTGGACATCCCCGAAGGAAAAGTGTTGCGGCTGGTAGGTCATGGAGGGGAGGTAGAAGGTGATGCTGGTGGGTCAACTGTGATGGGGGAAAGGAAATGGGTGACTGGGGGAGGGGAAAAGATTGGGGGCCGCAGGAAAAAGTGAATCCAGACCATACTGTGCACATCGAAAGTGAAACGAGAGTCATGGTGAGATCAGATGCTGCAGGGGAGTGTGATCAGTGGGTGGGTGGGAGATGCAGGTCAGCTCAGATGGACAACTGAGAGTGAACCCCAGCAGGCAGCATTGAAAATGCTCAGGACATTGAGGTGAGTGTGAAACGCAAAAGATTCGTGTGTGTGTGTGTGAGAGTGATTGCACGTGGCTCTGAAAGGCCCTGCCATACACACACTTCTCCCTCCAGAGTCACTTGTGGGCCAGCTGCTCCCTCTGTGGTGACAGAAGATGACATTGAGGGGCTCCCAGACAAAGGGGACTCGGAGGGAGGGGACAGTCTCCGAGATTCCTGAGTGGATGACCCAGGGGTGTCCAGCTGCTGCTCCTCCTCCCTTCAGGTGCCCAGGGACCCTGCCTGACTCCTTGAGCAGAAGGAGCACCTGGAGGGACGTCGAGGTGCCCCATTTCTCTCTCACGTTGCCATTGCAGGAACTCACCCATGGCTCCCGTGATGGAGTGCAAGTCTGCACACATCTTTGCATTCTGCTGGACCAGGATCTTATGGTGTCCGCCATCCTTCCCATGGAGACCTCCATACACACACATGTGGGAACTACTTCATCAGAGAGCAGGCGGACGCACTCCTTCAACTGATGTGCCATTAGGTAGAGGGCTTCCAACAGCTTTACATGATGTTCCAGCACCTTCTGCTGACTCTCCAGGGTGAGTTGGAAGACCAAATCCAAAGGTCCGTCATCGGACTCGGATCTCACAGCTGCCTCCTCCCTAGCAGTCCTCCAAGTGCCGGGGAGTTTGTCTGAACCTGCCTCCTCTTGCTGTGGACATGTGTCCGTGGGGTGACCACCAGACTGTGACCCAGAGCCTGCTCTAGATGTAGGTCCCACTGAGGTGTGTGTCTCTGCGCTGGTGCAGGGTGTGGGTAAGCGCTGTGATGGGTCTTCCAGGCTGCTTATTTCCAGCTCTTCAATGGAGGATGAGTCCTCTTAGCTGGAGGTGAGGACATGGGATGGAGCTGAGGGACTGGCTGGCTGAGCTCCCTGTGAACCAAAATGGATAATTTTGGCATGGCAGCAGAGTCAAAAGCAGGAGAGAGAACACTCACAGTTGTGCTGAGGGAGGGATGATGTGGTGCAGGATCCTCATGAGGGTGTTCACTGCCAGTCTCACTATTGCTGCAAGCAAGATCCACATCCTCACCATGCTCCTCAAAGTGAGTGAGGGGGCTAATGTGGGTCACTCCACCTCCGGTCTGGGACCTCTTTCTGCTGGCGTGAGCAGGCTTCCCCTGTTGGAAACAGATGGAGAGAGTGTGAGCAGGACACATGGCATTGTGTAGAATGTTTGTGTGGTGAGTGGAGCCAGGGACAGGGGTGAGGACGAGAGCTCAAGAGGATATGAGCCTGATGGAGATGTGAGGGTGTGTGTGAGGGTTAGTGGTATTGTCCCTTGAGGTGTGAGATCCCTGTGGATGTGTGATGGGTTTGTGAATGTGTGAGTTGAGAGTGATGAGAGAGTGACTTACCCTGGCATAACGGATGAGACCATTCATCCTGTAGAGCCCCTCGGTAGCCGTCCTCTTTTGCAGGGTTTTGGCCCTGACCACCGCTGGCACGACTCCCATGCCGGATTGGTGGTGCAGCTGCCCCTCCTGTGGCTATAGCAGGGTAGAGGACATCATGGCGGGCCTCCGTGGTGTTCAAAAGGCACTCAAGAGACGCATCACTGAAGTGGGGCGCTGCAGTCTTTTTGCCTTTTGGGGTCATCCTGTCTTCCATGCAGTAGTCGTGGGCTGGAAGCAGTGAGCAGTGTCCATACGGCTACACTTTAAATGTGGCGCCCGGCGTGATGAAGCAGTGAGGTGATGGTGCGGCGGGTGAATGAGAGCCCGCCCACCATGGAAATGGCATGTTTCCCGGGAATGCATAATCATTTTACCTGCCTGCTACTGCACTTAGTGCAAATCTGGGATGATTCAAACCGTGATACCCTGAAGTCATGAAAATTTGCAAAATTACACAAGTCCTTTCTTTCACAATGTGTACAAAGCATCTATTGCAATTGTACTTTTCCACAAGTTATGGCTGTCAACCTGACTTGGTCTGGCCCTTGTGGGCTTCAATATGCCCAGTAAAAAATTTTCTCGTCTATTTTCCATGCATTGCTACTGAGAATGTGTCTTTCTTGAAATGCACCTCTTACTGCTTCGGGAAATGGGGCTCTTGATGCCCCTCTCCCACATTCTGTCTAATCCATGTGGCATTTGGAGTACTGGGATTATCCAAAGATTTATACACTTTGGGGCAAAATGAACTTTATCTGATTTATTCTCATATTCCACTAGAGTTGAAGGAAAGTAAAAAAGGGTCAGATAAAACATCTATATGGAAAGTGCGTTCAAAAACCTCTCCTTGAAAGAAGTCATTTCCAACCTCACCTTGAAGAGGGAAAGCTGTAGCCCTGAATTGATGATCAAAACATTATGTTTGAAACGAGGTCAGCAATCACTCTTCTCATGTAGATATCAGGAAATTCCAGCTTTGAACTCCTCACCAAAGGTTATGAGTAGTGTTTGCTGCAACAGTCTTTTCTTTTAATGGGCCGTCCTGCTAACTAAGGCTTGTAGTTGTTTTGTTGTGGAAGTACTGTGAGGCTACAAGTTGAATTCCCCTTTCCTAAGTGTTATAACTACAGCCAACAGGGATGATTGAAAATACACCTACAAAGATTTTGAATAAGTACGTAGGCCCAGGTCAGGTGCGCAGAGACAAGAGAGCACCTGGCTCTGTGAACCTGATCTTTAAAAATGGCTGCCCACAGGTCTGATTTTCATTCCAGGAGGCTGCATAAGAAGTTGGGCCTGCCATCCCTGGGACAAGTGCGGAGGCTGCCGGGTGTGAAGGCGGGCTGGGTGGAAGGCTGCCTTTATGCTCTGGCACTTTATTGAATTAAATACAAAAAATTATTGAAACAAAAAGCAGCCCCCCCAGCCCTCAACCCTCCACACATTCCCCATGCCCCATTCATGCCAACCTATGCCAACTCATGCCCCTCTACCCAACCACCATGGCCCCTCATACACTCTATGCCAATGCATGCCTCTATACATACCTGCATAGACCCTCATACCTGCTATGCCCCCTACATCTTCATGGACCTTTATAGCCCTATGCCAACTTAGTGCCAAATCATGCCAACCCATGTCTGCCTCCCATCACCATTTGCCCTTATCCCTTCCATGCCATCTCACCTAGTATTATTTGACAGTTCTTTAACAGTTTTGATAGATTTTTTGACAGATTTGAGAGTTCAAATCAGTTTATGAATTGTTTACGCACAATCACATTTACTTTTAACAATCTCAAAGGGTACCTTACCTATCCAAAAGGGTGACATTTACCCCTCCCAAAAATGTCTCAACACCACATCCAAAAGGGTACCTTACCTCTTCAAAGGGGTACCCTGGCACTCCAAATGGATCCACTAAATTCAGACCAGCTCTTACCTGGTCTAATCTGCACACTCTGGGTTTCACAATCCTGGCCTACCAAAATCCCACTTCAGTGGAGGCACCTGGTGATTTAAGCAGCCAGCTGCCTCTGTTCATGCGACCCATGGCCTAACTCCAGTCCCGCCTCCACGAAAATAGGAAGTGCCATGTTTGGGGGCTGTACTTAGGATTTCCGGGCTCATCTGTCAATCTTTCCACAATGGAGAGGCTTTCTGTTGTGGCAAAAATCTGGGCCTTATGCTTCTCCAGAATTCTTTTACTTCAATGGATTTAAAATTGTGATATCTATATAGATTAATCTTAAATTGCATCAACATACTTAATATGGTAGGGTAAACAATAACAACTGCATACGCATTGCCCAATGTGTGCTTTGTTCACATGTGTCTGGCCTAAAGCAGTTGAACATCACACAATGATTCCCATCATGGGGGTCAGAAACAGATATTGGGTGGTCAGCAGCTTGGTGGGAATGGGGCCATAGAAGCATGAAGTAGGTGCATTGCAGCCATTTGGTGCAGTAAATGACATGACATAAATGCTTCATTTATAACTTTAACCATTTTTTTAGTCATGGCTGAAATGCCCTTTTTGGTAAGGAGTATGTTGGGAAACTGTGGGGTTTCGTTCTGTTTGGTAGCATACTAGTTAAAGCGTTTGTGCAAAATTTTTGAGTGGGACAGTGAAGGAAGGAATTTACACAAGTGAAGAAATGAAAGCCCTGTGTGTTGAAGCAGCATTAGGCATATATTGACATTTTCCAAATATTTCCTTTCTTTTAACAATAACCTCACCGAAGATAAGAAATAAGGCCAAATGACTGTACTGTGGAAAAGGCACCCAACACTGTGAAATTATATTATCTACTATAAGCATCAGAAACATAACTGATTTATGAAGAATTATTTATTCACCCCAGTTTTCTTTGCAAATATATGCGTTAAAGTCCCAGAAAAATGCAGCAAAAACAGGATCACGAAGAATAACTTTTGGGGTTCCTCTAAACATTGAGTTCTTTCCTCTGAATTTGTTTTTACTCTCTCAGTGATTAGCAGACAGCTAATACCACCTAGATTTGTCTTACAGCCAAGGTTCCATCCATATGTCAGAAAGTTCTTGGTCACATGAGGCTTTACATCATCAAACATGATATAGGACCCCAGGTGCCAACTCTCCAGGCCCCCCTTGTGACCTACTCTAAACACCCATGTGACCCCCTGAAGGTCAGTTTCCCTTTATTTATGACAAGTAAACAAAAGTGCTAGCCAGAAATAATAAAATGAACCTGAACTTGTAGCTGAAATGGTTCAAATTTGGCAAAACTTAAGTTTCCCCAAATTAACCCATATTGGACCAAATCATTGTAATTGCCTACAATATAAACAATATTATTGAATGGCTATCTTTTATTTACAAATTAATAACATTTTAGAACTCAGATTTTACCAGTAACAGTTCCAAACAATTTGTAGTTCCCGTCTACATAGCATATAATGGAAATGTAACTTGAGTAGATGTTTGACTGTTGGTAAGGACAGAAGGGTTTCCCAGACTTAGAACAGAGCCTATGATTAACTGCATAATGCTTTGAATGATTATATGAAATGTGAAAAATCATATCATTTAAATCACTGATTGAATGATATCATTTTGCAGATTTTCCGTAATTGGATGTTCCGAAATGTCTCACCTTTGAAACTGATTAAAATGGCCTTTATTAGGAAGTTTTTATGAGAAACCCAGCCATCTTTAAAATTACTGTTTTTTGGGGGTATCATCGGCATGTCCCATGAGGTTGAGCTGTGAATGCTGTTATTATGGTAATAACTATATTGTATTGAATCTATTATAACAAATGCTCTGTGTTTATATTTCCCTTTCATTCACATTAGGAAGCATTCCGTAGATTAGTAATAGGCACTTCTGTGATTTCCGTGTTTAAAATCTAAACATTTCTCTTACTCTTATAATATTGAACATTAAGGCATTCATAGAGAACCACACCCTTAAGATTGGTATAAGAAACATCCTGAAAACCTTAAAGGATGTTCAGTGAGGGATAATTTACAATGACTTGTAAACTATAGTAACAGATGATAATGAGGTTGTTGTTTAAATTAACACTTACTTTCAAACTACCAAGACTCACAGCTTCCTTTATTAGAGAGGAGCATTTAGCTCAATTTGAGTTGGTGAGTTTGAATTTGGTCCACCTGAAATCCACATGTTGCATGGTCGTACCCAGTACCCTCTCCAATATGCTCCCGTGGCATCAGTGAAGAATTGTTATCCTTGCTGCATGTTTCCTTCAAAATTAATACATTTTATCTTTTAAAGTAAGATTTATTTTCCTTTTAACAACCTTCGTGCAACCTACCTCTTTTAGTCATCCATCCGATTATCTCGTAATTGGCATAAAATTTTATTTGGTTAGGCTGATATGAAGCACCTTGGCACCTAGTTTACTACGTTACAGGTGCTGTATACATGCACGTGGCAGTTGCTGTTTTTGATTACATGTCTTGAAGTGCAACAGAAATGGGTGGAATGGCTGTGCAGATGCACTGTGCCACCTGGGAAATGGGAATGACATCACAGGTGGAGCCTTAAACAAGCCACTGGAAACACACTAGAGAATCACAGGTTTGGATGCATTGAACTGTTGGATAACTGGATAGCTTCAACGCAGGTGTTTGCAAAATGAACAAAAAGCAACATAAAACCAAGTCAGGTTCCCCTCATTGGGTGGAATTTTCCCACACAAGGAGATGTGGGTTTGGGTATGTGCGGGCATCAAATTCCCCAACAGTGGTGTCAGGTCCGGATCACAATGTCAACCTACCCTCTTTCATCTTTCTCCGGTTTCTGAGGCCAACGTGGAACTCTCTTGGATCTGCTGGAAAAGCCAATTAAGTTTTTCTTTAATCCGGCATTCTGACTTTCCCTTCCCTGTGCAAAGGTTCCACTCTGGCTGAACATCCCAGCAGGTTGGAGGAAGTGACAGCACAGCGGGAAGTCATTGCTGACTGAAACTGACCTGTTAGTAACAATATAACGGTTGAAATCGATGAGATTATGGATAGCCACAGCGAAAGTCTGGCGCTGCTAGTAGTAGTTCTTTGAGCCTGAATTCACTATTTTCTATGGGAATTTTAAGATTAAAAAAAAAATTATTTACAGAATGTGGAGATCTCTGGCAAGATCAGCACTTATTGCTCATCCCTAATTGCCCTTGAGAAGGTGGTGGTGAGCTGCCTTCTTGAACTGCTGCAGTCCATATGGTGTAGGTACACCCACAGTGCTGTTAGGGAGGGAGTTCCAGGGTTTTGACCCAGCGACATTGAAAGAATGGCAATAGGAGAGGTTTCTTACTTGAAAAAGATAACTTCATTACAGAGCTCTTTTAGAAGATACATGCTTGAACCAGGTCCACAACTAGAAAGCTCCGCCCCCAAGATTACCCACATTTAGGGCTCATTCATCAGTACAATCACGTGACCCCTAGAGGCAGTAGGAAAGGTTACACCTACAATCCACAACATATACATATATACACAGGTCACGTGATTAAAAGTCAAGTCTCTGAGGTGGTTTTCTAATTCGGTTAGAACGGCGTAGGTCTACCACTTGAGATTCTCTCACTGGATTGACGTGATCAGGAACTGCAGCATCAGGGGCATCCTTAGACAGTGGCAGTTCAGGATTAGGTAATTCAACAGACATCAGGTATGTCTATTCTAGGTCAATCTATCACCTCAGGGATTAAAGGTCCAGCATCAATTACAGGCAGAATAGTTGGTTGTTGGAATGTTTCTCTACTCCTTAAATGATCCACATGTTTTCGAACAATCTGGTATTCCACTTCCAATTGGAATGACAAAGGTCCAGTTTCAGAGACAATTATACCAGGAACCCAACTAGGGCCATTCCCAAAATTCCACATGAAAACTGTACCTTCCACAGTAAATCTTCGAGTTTTGCTATGAATATTGTGATTCAATTTCTGACTACTCTGATTCTTCTCTAACTTTCCCTCTAAGTTCCTAAACTCCAGACTTAACCTTGTATGAAGGCGGTGTTTCATCAGTAATTCAGATGATGTTGAACCCGTAGTTGCATGAGGAGTCACACGATAATTGAGAAGAAAATGTGCAAGTTGAGTTTCTAAACTACCTTTGGATAACCTCTTCATTCCTGATTTGAAAGTTTGCACAGCTCTTTCAGCTAACCCATTGGATGTGGGATGATATGGTGCTGTTTTAATATGCTTACTTCCATTGAAACGTATGAATCTCTGAAGTTCTGCACTGGTGAAGACAGTACCGTTATTCAAATGATGACTTCCGGTCAGCCTTTTATACTAAGCCATTGGTGCAGCTTTTCAATAGTTGCACACGATGTTGGTGATCTAACCTCATACACATCCATCCACTTAGAATGAGCATCGATGATCAATAAAAACATGGTACCTAAAAATGGACCTACATAGTCTATATGTAGTCTAACCCAGGGTCAACCAGGCCACTCCCACGGATGTAGTGGAGCTGAAACAGGCAACCTCTGTTGTTACTGACACTGGAGATAGTGCTTGACCATGCTTTCAATGTCACTGTCTATGCCTGGCCACCAAATATAGCTTCACGCAAGTATCTTCATCTTTGATATGCCTGGATGTGCACTGTGAAGCTCTGTCAAGAGTGGTTCTCTTCCTTGCAAAGGGACGAGGACTCTTGATCCCCACAAAAAGATTCCATCTTGACAACTTAACTGTTTTACGGGCATGGAACGGTTCTATCCCTTCAGACACTGGTGAATTTGGCCATCTTTGCAATACCTGGTCTTGGACTTTTGACAAAATTGGATCCCTGTTTGTCCAATTCCTTACTTGTTTCGCACAGACCAGAAAAGAGTCCAAGAAATTCAGCAGAAGCTGAAGAAGAAGAAGAACTCCTTGTGGCACTGGAGCATGTTGCCTGGTAATGAAAGACAACTGAGAGCGTTTGCACTTGCAATATATGCACCAGGATGGTGCATAAAGCTGTGACCATATGCAGATAATACCAAAGCCCAAAATTGAATTCTTGCTGAGGCTACTGGCAGAATGCCTTTGTCCTCACTAAATAAACCCATTAGTGGTTTATGGTCCGACACAATGGTGAAATGCTGTCCATGCAGATACTGGTGGAATTTCTTCACTCCAGATATTACTGATAAAACCTTCCTTTTCAAGTTGTGAATAACCCTTGCCAGCTGCAGAGAGGGTCCTGGAGCCATAGCCTATTGGCCTTTCAGAACCATTCTGTGTGACAACACTGCTCCCACCGTAAGGAGACACATCACAGGTTAATATTCATTCTTTTGATGTGTCATGATGCATGAGTAGACATGATGAGTGTAATAGCTTCTTGACCTTCACGAAGGCTTCTTGTTGTTGCGCATTCCATGACCACTGATGGTTCTTATTCAATATTAAGTGTAAAGGTGCTAACACTGTTGACAAGTTTGGCAAGGAGCGACAATAATAATTAATCATGCCCAAAAAAGACTTGAGTTCAGTGACACTGGTAGGAGAGGGTACCTCTTTGACTGCCCTGACTTTCTCCTCTACTGTGTGCTTGCACACGAACAGGGGAGAGACCTCATCCTGAGTGAGGCACAGCCAGAGTGAGTGTGGGTATTGGCAATTGGGTGCACAGTGGGAATTCAGTGCACAGGGGAAGAGGTGCTCTTTGAACTTTTTCTTTGCTATCCAACTTCTTAAATCTTCAGAGAGTGGTCTTGCCCTGCTGCAGCAATAGAGACTACAAGAGAAAGGAATGACTGGTAAGTAGTGCCTAAGGTCAGGTAAGTATTTACTATGTTTATCGCTTATAGTTTAAGGTCTTTTTGTGGTTTATTGTTTGTATATTCTATAGTAACAAGGATCAGGAAAGAAGGGCCCTAGAATACTGGATTTAAAAGGTTTAATTTAAAGGGATAAGTCATGGCAGGAGAGCTGAAAGCCGTGGTGTGCTCCTCATGCTCCATGTGGGAAGCCAGGAACATTTACAGTGCCCGGGACCAGCATGTATGCAGGAAGTGTGTCCAGCTGCAGCTCCTGGAAGCTCGGGTTTCAGAGCTGGAACGGCGGCTGGGGACACTGTGGAGCATCCATGGGTCTGAGAACATCGTGGATAGCATGTTTAGAGAGGTGGTCACACCGCAGCTGAAGGGACTTGAGGAAGGAAGGGAATGGGTGACCACCAGGCAGTACAAGAGAAACAGGCAGGTAGCTCAGGAGCCCCCTGGGGTCCTGCTTGCAAATCGGTATTCCGTTTTGGAGCCAAGCTTCTGCCACCACAAGCAGCCTGTCTGTACAGGAGGGGAGGAAGAGAGGAAGAGCAATTGTAATAGGGGATTCTATAGTCTGGGGAGCAGATAGGCACTACAGTGGCCATCAGTGTGACTCCAGGATGGTGTGTTGCCTCCCTGGTGCCAGGGTCCGGGATGCCTCTGAACGGCTGCAGGGCATCCTGAAGGGGGAGGGTGATAAGGCAGATGTCATGCTACATGTTGGTACCAATGACGTAGGTTAGAAAGAGGGATGAGGTCTTGCATCAAGAATTCAGGGAGTTAGGCAGTAGACTAAAAAGCAAGACCTCTTGGGTTGTAATCTCTGGATTTCTCCCAGTGCCACATGCTAGCGAGCTCAGGAATAGAATAGCGCAGATGAACATGTGGCTTAAGAGTTGGTGCAGGAGGGAGGGTTTTAGGTTCCTGGATTACTGGGACCATTTCTGGGGAAGTTAGGACCTATACAAATGGGACGGTATACATCTGAACCAGAGCGGGCGGGTTTGCTAATGCTGCTGGGAGGAGTTTAAACTAATTCGGCAAGGGGAGGGGACACAGAATGTTAGCAGAATAGGGACACATCATAATACAGTAAAACAATCAAGTCAGAGGGAGCACAGCTGCATTAAGTTTCAAGGGAGTAAGGCAAGGCTGGATGGCCTCTATTTTAATGCCAGGAGCATTACAGGTAAAAGGATGAGTTAAGGGTGAGGATTGACACATGGAATTGTGATATAGTAGCCATCACTGTGATGTGGTTGAGGGAGGCACAGGATTGGCAGCTCAACATTCCAGAATATAGAATCTTCAGGGGAGGGGGTAAAAGAGGAGGAGGCATTGCATTATTAGTTAAGGAGTCAGTTACTGCAGTAAGGAGAAATGATATCTTGGAGGGGGCATCGAATGAAGCTTTGAGGGTAGAGCTTAGGAATAAAAAAGGGGCAGCCACATTATTAGGTGTTTATTATAGACCCCCAGATAGTCAGCGGGAAATTGAGGAGCAAATATGTGCACAATTTGCGGAGGTGTGTAAAAACAATAACAATAGGGTAATTATATTAGGTGATTTCAACTTTCCCAACATTAATTGGGATAGACATGGTGTTCAGGTCTTGGATGGAGTGGATTTCTTGAAATGTGTACAGGAGAACTTTTTAGATCACTATGTAGAGGGTCCAACAAGGGACGGTGCAGTGCTGGACCTAATTCTGGGGAATGAAGCCAGACAGGTGGCTGAAGTGATGGTGGGGGAGCATTTTAGTGATAGCGAACACAACATAATATAATTTAAGCTTGTTATGGACAAAGAAATAGACAAGTTGCAAAAAAATGTTTTGAATTGGGGGAGAGCGGATTTTAGTAAATTAAAGCAGGATCTGGCCAAGGTAGACTGGGAACAGTTACTTGTGGGGAAATCTAAAGAGGAGCAATGGGGGGGCGTTCAAAAAGGAAATGGGGAGGGTACAGGCTCAACATGTTCCCTATAGGATGGTAGGAAGGCGTAACAAGCCCAGAGAACCATGGATGACAAGGGATATTTAGGATACGATGAGAAGGAAAAGAAGCTTTTAGCAGGTACAAGGGAAGCAAATCAGCGGAGGAATTAGTGGAGTACAGAATGTGCAGGGTGGAGTTTAAGAAAGCAATTAGGAGAGCAAAGACGGGAGAAAGCTCTGGCTGGGAGAAGTAGGGAAAATCCCAAGATATTCTATAAGTATATCAATGGGAAGAGGATAACCAGGGAAAGAGTAGGGCCCATTAGGGACCAAGGGGGCAATCTATGGGTGGAGCCAGAGGACATCGGTAGAGTGTTGAACGAATACTTCACATCCATCTTCACCCAAGAGAATGAGGATGAAGGTATTGAACTCGGGGAGAGAGACTGCGAGGTTCTTGAGCAAATTGATATAGGGAGTGACAGGGTATTGGAGGTGTTGGCAGGCTTAAAAGTGGACAAATCTCCAGGTCCTGATGAAATGTGTCCCAGACTGCTGAGGGAAGCAAGGGAGGGGATCGCAGGGGCTCTGACCCAAAATTTTTAATTCCCCTCTGGCCACAGGGGGAGGTGCCAGAGGACTGGAGAACAGCTAATGTGGTTCCACTATTTAAGAAGGGTTGTAGAGATAAGCCAGGGAACTACAGGTCAGTGAGTCTCACATCAGTGGTAGGGAAACTATTGGAGAAAATTTTGAACGAGAGAATCTATCTCCATTTGGAGAGGCAAGGTTTGATCAGAGATAGTCAGCATGGCTTTGTCAGAGGGAGGTCATGCCTAACAAATTTGATTGAATTTTTTGAGGAGGTGACGAGGTGTGTAGATGAGGGTAGTGTAGTTGATGTAGTTTATATAGATTTCAGCAAAGCCTTTGACAAGATCCCACATGGGAGACTTATAAAGAAGACAAATGCACATGGGACACAGGTACTGTGATGATGCCCTTTACATGTATTGACTATCCAGTGTATGTCTTCAGTTGCGCTGTGGTTTGCTCCAGATTCAATTGCTTGGTACCTTCATTTAGGTATTTAAATGTGTGCTCTCCCACCACTGTGGTCAAGGTTCCCGTGACTACCTCCATGACTAGAGGCTTCCCATTCACTTGAAGGGTGATGGTTATTGGTTCAGCTTTTACTGCTTTTACATTATATTGGGAATAGATATCAGTGTCAGCAGCTTCTGGTTCTGTTATATTGTGCACTTCAATCACCTTAGACTGCTGTCTGATCGATTGTCTCAATTTTGCTCTGCATTGCTTTATCCCGTGCCCTTTTTTGTGGCAATTATGGCATTCTGCCTCCTTAAATCTGCAAGTTTCTGGTATATGGTAACACCCAGGTCTATAACAGATTAATTTCTGAATCACTGCTGAGATGCTTCCACTCTACCTTTTTATTCTTTGAGCAACAGAGACTGTTTCCCGCTTCGCGTCTGTCTCTCTGGTTTTCGCGCCACGCCTGGCGGTAGGTTCCCGTCCCAACTTAAGAATGGCGCTATGTTGCACACTCTGTAAAGCCTGCGAGTCCCTCACAGCACTTTCCATTGTTAGTGCTATTTCCATGGTGCACTTCAAATCAATGTTAACTTCTGCAAGTAAACTGCGCTGAACGGTGTCGTTGTGAACACCACAAACCAACTGGTCCCGCAACATGTCATCAAGTGTATCTCCGAAGTCGCAGCTCAGTCAACTGTTTCAAATTCGCTATATAAGTTGCAATAGACTCTGCTGGGGCCCTTACTCTGGAATTGAACTTAAATCTCTGCATTATTATCGATGGCTTCGGCTGAAAATGCGTCTTCACGTGGTATACCAGCTCGTTAAAAGATGTAGAATTGGGCGGGTTCAGGGCTGTCAGGCTGCAGATGATGATCTATGTCTTGCTACCACAGACACTTAAAAGAATTGCTTTCTCCTTTCCTCCATTGTTATTCCATTCGCCACAAAATAAAAACCTGGGTGCTCTGTGTACTGGCTCCATTCTTCCATGGACGAGTCATAAGAGTTGATTCTGCCAAAGAATGGAATGACTGGTGAGTATACTTTTTTTTCTTTCCTTAAGAATTGATGTACTCACTTCCACAAGGCGAGGTGCAGTATCAGAGCTATTTATTCTCGTCGCCAACTGTTATGAACTTGAGGTACCGGACAGGTTTCTTACTTGAAACAGATAACTTTATTACAGAGCTCTTTTAGAAGCAACATGCTTGAAACAGGTCCACAACTAGAAATCTCCGCCCCCAAGATTACCCACGCTTAGGGCTCATTTGTCAGTACAATCACGTGACCCCTAAAAGCAGTAGGAAAGATTATACCTACAATCACTACAATTTCCAAGTCAGGATGGTGAATGGCTTGGAGGGGGACTTCCAGGTGGTGGTGTTCCCATGCATCTGCTGCCCTTGTCCTTCTAGATGGTAGCAGTCGTGGGTTTGGAAGGTCCTGTCTAAGGGGTCTTGATGAGTTTCTGCAGTGCATCTTGTAGATGGTACACACTGCTGCTACTGTGCGTGGGTGGTGGAAGGAGTGAATGTTTGTGGATAGGGTGCCAATAAAGAGGGCTGCTTTGCCCTGGATGGTGTCAAACTTCTTGGGTGCTGTTGGAGTTGCACTCATCCAGGCAAGTGGAGGGTATTCCATCACACTCCTGATTTGTGCCTTGTAGATGGTGGACAGGCTTTGGGGAGTCAGGAGGTGAGTTACTTGTCACACAATTCCTAGCCTCTGACCTGCTCTTGCAGCCACGGTATTTGTATGGATAGTCCAGTTCAGTTCCTCGTCAATGGTAACTCCCAGAATGTTGATAGTGACGGATTCAGCGATGTTAATGCCATTGAATGTCAAGGGGCAATGGTTAGATTATCTTTTGTTGGAGATGATCATTGCCTGGCACTTGTGTGGTGCGAATGTTACTTGCCACTTGGCAGCCCAAGCCTGGATTTTGTCCAGGTCTTGCTGCATTTGGACATGGACTGCTTCAGTATCTGAGGAGTCGCGAATGGTTCTGAACATTGTGCAAACATCAGCGAACATCCCCACTTCTGACCTTATGTTGGAAAGGAAGATCATTGATGAAGTAGCTGGAGATGTTTGAGCCGAGGACACTACCCTGAGGAACTCCCGCAGTGATGTCCTAGAGCTGAGATGACTGACCCTGACCTCCAACCATCACAGCTAGCTTCATTTGTGCTAGGCATGACAAACCAACAAAGAGCTTTCCCCCTGATTCCCATTGAGTTCAGTTTTGCTTGGGCTCCTTGATGCCACACTCAGTCAAATGCTGCCTTGATGCCAAGGGCAGTCACCCTCACCTCACCTCACCAGTAACTTCAAAGTGCCTTGGTGTTTACTGCATTGAACTCAACTTTTTGCGTGTAAGGCTTCCGCACAACATGGGAGCTACTTATGCTGCTGTAGCTTGGAGCTCTGGAGAGGAGCAGCAGTCTGATACAGCTCAGCAGGCACAACAAAGGGGCAGCAACCTTTGCCATAGCCATATGCAGCTCCACAGGACAGAGGGATGGATACAAAATTGTACCTTGAAGGAAGTGATAGTCCCCATCAAAAGGGTCAGCTTCCTTGACATATTTAAACAGCAGTGCCCCAGAAGGCTCAGGCTCTTGCGACAGGTAGTCACAGACATCTGCAACCTTCTGGAAGCAGACCTCCACCCAAGAAGAGCAGGTGGCCACACATTCCCTGTGGCTGTTGAGGTGAGCATAGTCTTCAATTTCCTCATGTCTGCCTCCATCCAGGGATCTGCTGGTGACACCTGCAGGATTTCACAACCTGCTGCGCACAACTGCATCCCCAATGCCAAAGCCACAAACTATATTCACTTTGAGACAGATGAGGCAAGTAAAACCCAGAGGTGCGCCAGCTTTGCTTCACTCATTGGATTTCCACAGGTCCAGGGCTCGATGGACTGCACTCATGTGGCAATGAAAATGCCATCAGAGCAGCCAGGCATCTCTATTAATTGGAGGGACTTCCACTCCCTTAATGTACAGCTGGCCTGTGACCACCACAAGAATATCAGGCATGGGTCTACGCCAGGTATCCAAGCAGCTGCCTTGACACTTTCATACTCTGGTAGTCTCATGTGTGGCAGGTGCTCACTCCACCAACAGCCTCAGTGGCTAGCCTTGGATACGACAGATACCCGCTCAGGACCTGGCTGTTGACTCCAGTGTGGAACTCAATCACAGGGGCACCAGGAGAAGTACAACTGGAGCCATATCAGCACCAGGGCAACAATGGAAGGAGGATTGGCTTGCTCAAGATGAGGTTATTGTGCCTTGACGGATGCAGAGGTGCCCTTCAATATACCCCAGCAAAGGTCTTCAGGATAGTTGGCTGCTGTGCCCTTCCCAACATGGTGCTTGAAGAGAGGACTGGGGCTGGTCCTCCTCTGCAGACTCTTCAGGCTCCTTCCCCTCCATCAGGACCCACAATGCACCTGTGGGAAATGAAAGACATGGATTAGTGCTGAACATAGCTAAAATAGGGTTCCAAGTTAGCAAAGTGAAAATTATAACATTTAAATGTATTGGCAGCAATGATTCAACATGAGTGACAGTTATGTTCCAAATGGCAGTGTGTTATCTAACACTACCCCCATGTCTCTGGGTCACCCCATCTCTCCACTGCCAACAACCAGTACTTGTGACACCCTGCCAATCTCCAGGGCTTCCTCCTCCATCATGGTCAGAGTGGCTGTGGCTGCAGTTCCAGCCCAAATTCTCTGCCTCGCCCTGGAATTGTGCGCTTCCTCCTGCAATGAGAGACAGCAGAGAGTCAGTGACCTGATTGCTGAGGATGGATGGTGAACAGTTGAGGAGAATGACTATAAGGAGTTAATGTGAGGAGGCAATAGGATGAGGTTGAGTGTGTGTGTGGTCTGTGGAGATTGAGATTTGAGAAGGAGGTGTATCAGTCAGGGGAGTGCCAAGCAGGAGAATGCTAGGGAGGTGAGAGAGTGAAAGCTGAGACTTGTAGGTCACTCACCTTGCTGAAGCTTTTTCGGCACTGGATCCAGGTCCTGAGTACCACATTCCTGCTGCTCGCTGCCTCTGTGGCTTGTCTCTATACCTGTTTGATGAGGTTGGCTGGGCTCCTCCTCCCATCTTCAGAGAAGAAGGCTTCTCTCTGGCCCAGAATGTATCCATCATGACCACCAGGGATGAATCAGAGAATGCGGGGTGGGGAGCAAACTTCCCCACATCTTGCTTCCATCCTGCAGCAGGTTCCTTCTTTCCACTGGGATATTCAATGCTACACTCACTGGTGCCATTGTGCACCCTGCTGGGGGTCCCTTTAAATTGAGATCCTTCATTTCATGCCTCCCTGGTTGGTCAGGCAAGCTGAAGGTAGATGATAATGCCGTGGCTCAGTGAAAGAGTTTCGGCAAAGTCTGCTAATTAGGAAAACAGATTCCCAATCCGCAAATGGTCCTGTAATTTTGACAGGAAATAAATCCAGAAAATTCCACCCATTCTGTCCAACCAGGAGCAGCAGAGCAGAAAACATGAGATCATCGACTGTGACTTCAATAATGAAACCACTGTTTCTTGTGCACTTCAGAGCAATATTATTAACCCCCAGATTAGTTTGTCTTGCATAGTATGATTTCCATACAGCCCTCAAACCATTACAGTTTTATGCCATTTTAGTTTTTTTTAAGATTAAAATAGCTTAGGCAATTGTGCTAACATGGGGCTGTGGCTACAGAAATACATTCAAAGAAAACATGATTGTGACGTATAGAAAACCGGACCAATTCTCCAAAAAGGGTACTGACACTTTCATAAAATTTTCTCTCAATAGGGACATTAGAAATCTTTTAATTCAGTGTACACAGACTTAACTAGTCAGCAGCTCATTTGACAATACACCCAACAGACTTAAAATCCTTGAACAGTGGCAAACTACATTAACAGGCATTCTACAAAAAGGGAGAATCTTAATATGCAGAACAAGAATATTATTAAAATCTGTTCTCCATGTAATCTGTTCTTCCTTTTCTCTGGTTGGTTCCATAAACTTATTTCATTGTTTTATTACACATTTTACCTTTTTATTAGAGTCACAAGCTGACCTTTAATCTTTGTGCAATGCAGTACTTTATATATAGCTATACAATAGCTGATATCCAGGTTGATGAAACTTCTGGCAGTTGTTAACCTTTAGACTTCCTGGACAGCTGGCAGGGCACGAAATTGCTAAGGCCCTGGCCCCACCTGAACTGTATGCCAAGTGCCATGTTTCATCATCTTCCGTCTTTGCTAAATCCTGACTTTCTTTGAAAAAGATTTAATGCTGTGTAAGAAAGCACCGTTATTTTAGAGACTAACAAAAGGGATAATCTAATGGGTGTGATAATGTTACCCATGGCTGCAGACACCTTCAAGAGTTTGCTAGCCTGGTAGTGGTAAACATTTTGTTTTTTTTTAAAAAAACATCTCTTTGCACGACTTAATTGCTCAGTTAATAAATGTGCCACATAGTGTGGTAGTAAGGCTCACAAACCAAGAAGGTCACAGCTTCAATCTGTGGTTTATGTTGAGTTAGATAATCTCAGCTAAGGTATCAGTGGGGTGCTACTATAGACCACAGAGCTAGAGAGAAGTAACAATCAGCCATGGTTCTTGCTCTTGATTACCATTGCTGGAAAGTGAATGTGATTGGAACAACACAATGTTTTAGGACCAGGAAGTGACCATTAGGCTTATTGAACCCAGAGATAAAAATCCCCACCTACTCATTTTCTCTGCATAGTCCTCAATCTTTTCACTCTCCAGAAATGCATCTGACAACAGTAATGACAACTTATCTTTATATAGTGCCTTTAACATTGTAAATTGTCCCAGGGGATTTCACAAGTTTATCAGGCAATGTTTGACAGTGAGCAGCATAAGGAGCTATTCGGGGAGATGATCAAAGTTTGATCAAAGAAATAGGTTTATAGGAGTACCTTAAAGAAGGCAAGAAAGGTAAAGAGGCAAAGAGGCTTACAGAGGAGAATTCCAAAGCCTTGGGTCTAGGCACCTGAAGATATGGCCACCAATTGGGGGGCAATGAAAACTGGCGATGCACAAGAGGCCAGATTTGGCATAGCGCAAAGATCTCAGTGGTTTGTAGGGCTGAGGAAATTACAGAGATAGGGAGAGCCAAGGCCATCGAGAGATTTGAAAACAAACAAAATTTGTGGTGTTGCTTAACCAGAAGCTTATGTAGGTCAGTGAGCACAGGGGTGGTGGATGAATGGGATTTGGTTTGAGTTAGGATATTGGTAACAGTCCCTTGACCCTATTATACCGTCTGCTTCAGTGGTTTTCCCTGATAGCATGCCTTTGACATTAATAGTCTTTGGTTTGTCTGTGATGCATAACACAGTTAAATAATTTGATAGTGTCTAGTATCTAGAAACATAAATGAAGAATTACTTGGAGGTTTTGGCACTTATAGAACCATAAGACAAAAGGAGTTGGTACCTTTACAGTAAGAAAAAATGAGAAGAAAAAGTTTTTTGCTACCTTAGTAACTCATGCTCCAACTGGAGTGTAAAATTGAGCTGGATGTAAAACAGGACTCTGCTCTGATGTTGTCCTGTTCTCACAGGATGGGCTAGTTTAAAATTCAGGCTCGTAATCCTCCAAAAGAGTGTGAAATTTCAGCTTTTGAAATGGCACAGATAATACGAAAAAGAGTTGCAATACATCTGTTCCAATGAATGAAGATACATCATGAGCGCAGTCCTGACTCCAGCATTAGCGATACTCTCTAGCAGCCACTGGAATACTGTGAGGAAGTTAGTAATTTAGTCTCCTGCGATGTGAACTCAGAGCTAGAGCTGCTAGGGCGCAATTAAATATCTCACAATCAAGGCAGGGGATTCTGATTTTTCTTGTTGATAGTGTAAAATGGCTGTTGTCATATTGGCCACTATATACATCAATGGGAATGAAAATGGGGAGAGTGAATAATGGACGACTCATCCGATAGCACCCATTTTAGACTGTCATCCAAAGTTAAATATAACCATAAATACGTTTAATGCTCCAATTGTAATTTAACTCTGTCAATGTATTGGAATAAGCTCAATTTTTGAAATATGTTTATACAGAATTCTTCATAAGTATAAATTGTGCTCCGTTATTGAATTTGGCTTAAAACTATTGTTTTTATTAAGATCAATCAATGGCCGACAATGATCTCCTTTAATCAATTGAGGCCAGTTAAAAAGTTATGAGGTAACTAATTAATCATTGCACTCCTAATATCTCCCACTAGAGGATTAAAACAAGCCATTAATATACCTGGAATTCTTCAGGTGTGCTAGACGATATTCTCAAATTTATACACTTCTTGTTTCAGTACTATTTATGTTTAACTTCTTAACAATGGATAGGCAATGCCAACATCCTACATGTTCATACAATGCCATAAATTTCAATCTGTGAAAGAAAGCCTGTTCTAATCAGTTTGAGTTATGGATTCACCCCTGGCTGCAGCGAGGTCAATGCTGGCTAGCTTGTTCTTTTTTACCGCAGCTCTGGAACGAAAGCAGTTGAATAAAATTGGTGTTGCTCCAGTGCATTTGAATACCATCAGCTTAGTAATGTGTCCCTGATGCCTAACAGTTTTGTCACAATGCCTTAACTTAATGGTGAATGAAATGAAATAATTGATGTGATAAAAAAATAGTTTGCATTTCTATAAATTCAAATTTTAGAAACAGTTAACATAATATGTTAAAATTGTTATCATTTACTCATTCACTTACATCAATGTCCTGCCAATTCGAGCAGGGGTTACAACCTCTATGGCAAATTCAAAGAGGGAGCCTGTATGACATCATTAGCATAGCAAATGGTAATGTTAGCAACAAGGAATGGTCTATTGTGACTTCATTAGCTTACCAGCAGGTTTCACTAGGAGCTGGCTGTTGTCCAGCTTGTTAATAAATATGATACCGTGGAGCTACGAGCTTTAGGAGAACTGGTTTCTTCATAACAAGAAACTAGACAAATACACACGGGTAACTTTGGCCATATTTAGTCTCCAATATACAACACAGTTTTTTTTTACAATGCTATTTTCTCAGCGTTATTTACATGATAGACTTTTACCTTATGTTGCTGTTTGTCTGGAATAATTATGTCACTAACTCTTCTCTCCAAGGACACTAATTCTGTCTATTAAACAAACTCCTACCTGGTCATTTAAAGAAAAATGACATACTGCACTATTATTCTATGATTTCCATCCATTTCTTTGGGCAATATATTCTGGCTACTGAATATCTGGTATGATAGTGTACACACTGTGTAAACTCTAGCATATATCATATATAGTATTTATTGAATTCATCTTGAACAGCTTTGCTGAGGATAGCAAAGATCTGTAAAACATAAATACCTTAGCTATGGAATGAAACTAGCACATTGCGAAGGTGATAAATAATCTGTTGGTTCCAACGGTGCATAAAAAGGTCACCAAAAAAAGCAGGTAGCTGTTCAAATCTGAGAGACACATAGGTTGCTGACTTATCCTGTGGTTGGTTACTTACCCATAGCTTTATGGATTTCCTGTTCCTCTTGGGCTATGGTGCTTCACATCAAAAATCCAACACCTGATATTCATAAGCACAAAACAATGCCGGGTTCATCAGCAGCACATAGCTGCAAACTCTGGATATCTGTTTTTTCTGGCTTATCAGGCTTTGATCACCTGGTTTAACTGGATGAGATTTGAAATTAATTTGAGGTGGATTGAAGCATTTCTTCATTTTATTACAGTGCTAAATTAGAACTTCCAACCAACATCAGAACTCATTTAATACTTCACATTCGAACGTCTCTGCACTATATGTTGCCCATAATATCGGACTTCTTTCCTTGCCTGGTGAATCACACCAAATACAACCACCTGGAAGAAAACCATGAAAGTTAGCACCTCTATCATAGATTTCCTGTTGTCGTTGCTGTGACAGATTTAATTTGTCTCCTGCCAGAGTATGTTTTCTCTAATCTCTCTTGCAGATCCTCAACATATGTTAACACAGGCTGGGAAGTACTGGGAGGACTTCCAAATATGATGTCAATTGGCACCTTTGTTTCTTCCATATAACATAACGAAATGACTGTATTCTGTAGGTACACAATGCTGATTACACAATATGCATCTGTGTTTAACATATGGCCCAATATTTTATTATTTACTTCGTTAACTGATCATTGGTAGAGGGGTCAAAATTGGATGACCCTCTGAAAGGGTTTGGACTGTGGCTACAACACACATACGTTATTCTAATCTATGCTGGCAGGGCCCATTGTGTCTTGTAAAGTGTGGAATCTCTACACCCTCCCCACACTCCCTTACAGGGCCATAATATCAAGAAGACAGAGTCAGGTTTTTGAATTACTTTGGCCCACCCTATCAGCAGCCTGGCATTAGACAAAAAGCTGGTATACTCAGTGAGATAAAGCATACCAGTCTCCACAAGTGGACAAGTATGCCCTCCCTGGTGGGAATTAAAAAAAAGTGTTTCTATCTACTCCATGTAGCAGGGCACAAGTGGGGTGACCCTCCCAATGGCGACCAGACAGAAGAGTTTCCAAAAGCAGCATGAGGCAGATGGGCACCAGAAATGCTTGTAGTGGATGGCCTCATGTAAATCAGGTGCCCCCCTACTGATCGCACCACCACCAGCCCCCACCTGGCCCCGAATGTAACTGTGGGGAACATGGCCCACGGATTTTTGGGGCCAATACAATTTTCCCCTTTTTAAGTTTTAATTGTAAAATCTGACACGTGGTATTACCCCAACTAATTTCAGTACAGCCACTCCATTTAATGGGTAAATAGTTAACTAGCTCCACTGAAGCAGATAGGTAAACTTGCAAAGGTAATTATTTTCAACATGCTGCTTAGCTGGGGATCTCTAATTCAAAGTGTCATTGTCATTCACATTTTAGAAAGATAGGTTTTATTATATTCTTTCATTAGCAGGAGTGTTCATTAATGGGCTCCTTTGGAAACTCCATTTGTAATTGTCTCAAAACAGAAAGTTTATGCAAGAACTAATTACAAAGAAAAGTAGATAACCCCACTGCTTTATTTAATGCAAAAAATACTCCCACTACCCTCAGTTATCTGAGGCTTCAATGTAATCATGTGTGCAATCTCATTGGATGCTATGCTAAAATATGTTCAAATAATCAAGCATGATAAAAAATTTGTATATTAAAGGATAACCTGACTCTTTTGATAAAACATTTCCTTAGTCACAAATGGTAAGTGGAAGGAAGCAAAAGAAAGCTGATCTCATAGGGAAAGGAGATTCTTTTGAGTTCTACTGAGTATAATCCCAAAAATTAGGGAGCAGTCCACACACTGCCTATTATTTAGAGTCTTTCCTGTTCCAGAGTTTTATGTTATTCAGAGGCAAACTGGGAGCAGACGTTTTGTATAGATGCTACACTCCCGTGACATCACAAAGCTGTTCTCCAGATGTCATGCTTTTTTTCTGTTTCTGCAACATTAGTTTTGTAGATTTTAGATATCAAGGACAGGACTCTCCACCTGGGCAAAAACCTGAGCTATATAATGGCAGAGTGGGATTCACACCCCATGAATGAAAAGCAGACTGGCTCTGTTGAATTTTGCAGGGTCAGCTGAACGACAGTACGGTGGGCTGACTGCAGCAGTCATAGCATAACTCCTTGGTGACATTCCTTGTGAAACACAGCTTCCACAACTCCTGCTCCTGGGTCAGCTACAGGTAGTATAGTTATATTCCAGAATGCGAGGAGCAGTAAGTGGGTGCTATAGGATGGTCATTATGAGCACCTCAGAGGAAGTTATTGAAACACATAACAGCAGCAAAAAAAAGGCACAAAGTTTATACTGCTGCCATAGTGCTTTGGTGATGGATGGGTGCAAATAAAGCTGGGTACTCAATGCTAGATGGTGTAAAGTTTTTTTGAAGGTTGTTGTGGTTGCAACTTTTCATCACATTTCTTATTGGTCCCTTGTGGAGGGAGGAAAAACTTTAGGCAAGGTACCGAGCCCCTGTGCAAGACATTCATACGCTGGCCCAGTTAAGCTCAGGTGAATTGTCCCCACCCTCATCCCACCTCCCCTTCTCAAGGTGTTTCAAGTGGGGAAACTCATCAGTGGCAGTGCTGTTGAAGATCGGGAGTATTGGAAATTTGAAACTGTGCCACCTTTAAAATTTATGATATAATTGTTATGATGCCAATTGTAGATATTAGAATAATCTCATAAAAAGATTTAGGCAGTGGGATTGATATAAGACAGGAGTTATCATTTAAGAAAGCATTTACATTACTGTATTAACACTGCAGATATTGGCAGAGTACACTCAAGAACCAGGGAACCTTGTCCATTGTCAGCATATATCAGAAAATTATGGACACATAGCCCACAATTTTCCAAAGTACGCTGGTGACAGAAAAGCTTCACCACTTCCAGGGTCTCTCATGTATTGATGCCTATATTGGAAATTCAGCTTGAATTCAGAGCCAGGGTTTGATCTAACTCTCAAAAGAGATGGGTTGAAATATCTTGGAGAAAAAAGACTCATTCTACTCTGCTTCAGGGTCAATTTAGGGCCTAAAATACAACACAACCTTAGTGTCAGTGCAAAGCACACTAGGCCTGTGTGGTGTAGGCCTTAAGGATCAACAGTAAACACATCCAAAGACAAACGATGGATGAGATATTTATGCAATAATACGTAATTTTTGAATTACCTGAGGCAGCATTAAATATTGATTAGTGTAATGGATAGTTATAACTGTTCTCTCATTTTTGCAGCATTTGACTTTGTGAGGGAAGGAGTGGATATCACCGACAAATTGTCAAAGTTCCGTGTTTATAATGCCTATTTTCAATTAAAGTAATCCACTCACTCTAAAGTGCTTTGGATGTCCCGAGGAAATGCTGAAGCAACATATAAATGTAAGTACTTCTCTTTTATTATTTCTGAAGTGCAATATTGTTTTTACATCCTTAAGTTTTCTCAATGCTTTTATATGCAATGCTGTATATAAACGATAAAATCATGAAGTTGACTTATAAACATATCGACCCGGATTTGTGGTGCTAATGACATTGGAACTGTCAGCATTTGCCCTCATTGTTTCACTGAAACTGATAGTAACTTCAAATGTCTGAGCCTGTGCTGAATAATGTGGATATCCAGAAGTTGCTGTCAGTGATTCTATGCTGCTCCAGAGGGTTCACTGCTGAGGTCTAGCAATCACCAATCAGCTAGTGAATTGACAAAAACGTCAATATTCACTCTGTTAGTTTTGCTTTAAAAACCCTCGAAAAAGCTACAACTTGTTGAATGAGGTATAACTGGTGCCCAGAAATGCCTGAAAATCAGAATCCCTGCCCGCGAACACAGCACTTGCCGTTTTCGCGGGGCGGGATTGGGGGGTGTGCATTTTGCGTATGCACGGTTTACGGAGTGAGCTGACCATTTAAATCATCAGCTGCCTCCATTGAAGTGGGATTTTGGTAGGGCAGGAATGTGAAACCCGACATATGAAGATTAGATCAACTAGGAGCAGGTCTGAGCTTGGTGCATTCATTTGGATAGCCAGAGAACTCTTTTGGAGAGCTAAGGTACCCCTTTGGTTATGGTCCTGGGATCTTTGGGGGAGGTAAAGTGCCTTTTGTGGAGGTCAGGTGCCCTTTAGGATAGGTCAAATACCCTTTGGGGAAGGTAAGGTACTCTTTGGAAGTGTTAAAATTAGGCATAAATGTGTGTACAAAGTGCATAAACTCATTACTGTCAAGCTCATTGGAACTCAGAATCACAGAAATCTGTGTACAAATTTGTTCTCCTTATTTAAGGAAGGACATAATTGCATTAGAATCATTACAGAGAAGGTTCACTCGACTGATCCCTGGGATGAAGGGGTTATTTTATGTTGGACAGGTTGGGCCTGTGTCCATTGGAGTTCAGAAGAATGAGAGGTGATCTTTTTGAAACATATAACATCCTGAGGGGGCTTGATAGGATGGATGCTGAAAGGATGTTTCCCCTTGTGGGAGAGACTAGAACCTAGGGCGTCTCCCATTTAAGATGGACATGAGGAGAAATTTTTTTCTCTCACTGGGTCATAGGTCTGTGGAATTCCTCTCCCCAGAGAGTGGCAGATGCAGGGTCATTGAATATTTTTAAGGAGAGGTAGATAGTTTCTTGACTAACAAGGAAATCAAAGGTTATTGGGAATAGGCAGGATAGTGGCATTAAGGCCACAATCATATCAGCCATGATCTTATTGAATGGCAGAGCAGGCTTGAGGGACCAATTGGCCCACTCCTGCTCTGAATTCACATGTTCATATGTTCATATAATTATAGAATTTTTACGTTGCAGAATTTGATCCATTGTGTCTGCACTGACACTCCGAATGAGCAATTTACCTAATGCCATTCTCCACCTTCTCCCCATAATCCTGCGTATTCTTCCTTTTCAGATAATAGTCTAATTCCCTTTTTAATGCCTCGATTGAATCTGCCTCCACCACACTCTGCATTCCCGATCACAACCACTTTCTGTGTGAAGAAGCTTTTCCTCAAGTCGCTTTTGCTTCTTTTGCCAATTACTTTAAATTTGCACCTTTTCATTCTCAATCCTTTCACGAGTGAGAATAGTTTCTTCCTATCTCTTCTGTCCAGACACATCATGCTTTTGAATGCCTTTATCAAATCTCCTCTCAGCCTTCTCTTCTCCAAGAAAAACAGCCACAAATTCTCCAATCTATCTTCATAACTGAAGTTCCTCATCCCTGGAATCATTCTTGTGAATCTTTTCAGCACTCTGTCCAATGCCTTCACATTTTTCCTAAAGTGCAGCTTCTAGAACTGAATACAATACTCCAGTTGAAGCCGAACTAGGGTCTTATACAAGTTCAACATGACCTCCTTGCTCTTGTACCCTATGACCCTAATAATGACTTATACACCTTCAATGACACATGGACATATATACCCAGATCTGTCTGCTCCTGCACCCTCTTCAGAGTTGTACCCTTTATTTTACATTGTCTGTCCATGTTCTTCCTACCAAAACGAATCACTTCACATTTCTCTGCAATGAACTTCATCTTCCTCTTGTCTGCCCATTCCACCAACTTGTCTATGTCCTTTTGAAATTCTACACTAACCTCCTCAAAGTTCAAAATGCTTCTAAGTTTTGTGTCATCCACACATTTTGAAATTGTATCCTGTACACCAAGGTCTGGGTCATTAATATATAACAGGAAAAGCAAAGGTCCCAACACTGACCCCTGGGGAACTCCACAAGCCTTCATCCAGCTTGAAAAACATCCATTAACCACTACTCTCTGTTTCCTGTCACTCAGCCTATTTTATAGCCATGATACTACTTTCCCTTTTATTCCAGAGCTATAACTTTGCTCACAAGTCTGTTATGTGGCACCATATCAAATGCCTTCTGGAAGTCCATGTACACCATAACAACAGCATTGCCCTCATCAACCCTGTCTGTTACCTCTTCAAAAAACTCCAGCAAGTTTTCCCTTAACAAATCTGTACTGGCTTTCCTTAATTAATCCACATTTGTCCATGTGACTATTAATTTTGCCCAGAATGATTGTTTCTAGAAGTTACCCCACCACCGAAGTTAAACTGACTGGGCTGTAGTTGCTGGGCTTATTTTACACCTTTTTTTGAACAAAGATGTAACATTTGCAATTCTCCAGTCTTCTGGGACTGCCCCGAGTCTAACGAAGACTGGAAAATTATGGCCATGCCTCCACAATTTCCACTCTCACTTCCCTCTGTATTCTTGGATGCATCACATCCAATCCTGGAGCTTTACCTACATTAAGTATGGACAGCCTATCTAATACTCTCTTCTTATCAATTCCTTCTAGTGTATTTATTACCTTCCCTTTCACCATGGCCTGGGTAACATCTTCTTTCTTGATTAAGACAGATGCAAAAGTATTCATTTAATACCTCAGCCACCTTCCCCCTGCCTCCATGCATAACTCTTCTTTTTGGTCCCTAATCGGCCCTACTCCTCCTTATCAACATTTTACTCTTCAGATGCCTATATAAGATTTTGGGATTCCCTTTTATGTTAGCTGCCAGTCTCTTTTCATGCCCCCTATTTGCTTTTCTTGATTGCTTTTTCACTTCCTCACTGAACCCTTTATATTCTGTCTGGTTTTCCATTGTGTTATCCACCTGACACCTGCCATAAACGCACTTTTTCTTTTTCATCTTAATCTCTGTCTCTTTTGTCATCCAGAGAGCTCTGGATTTGTTTAGCTTACCTTTCCTTTTCAAGGAAATATAGTTTGACTGCACCCGAACAACCTCTTCTTTGAAGGTAGTCCATTGCTCAGCTACTGTTTTTCCTGCCAACCTTTGATTCCAATTTATTTAGCCCAGATCCATTCTGACCCCATTGAAGTTAACTTTCCTCCAGTTCATTATTCTTAGCCTAGATTGGTCTTTATCCTTTTCCATAGCCAACTTAAACCTTATGATATAATGATCATTTTCCCTTAATGTTCTCCTACTGACACTTGATCCACCTGGCCCATTTCATTCCAAAGAACCAGGTCTAGCAATGCCTCCTTTCTCATTGGACTGGATACAAACTGCTGTAGAAAATTTTCCTGAACACATTTTAGGAACTCTTGCCCCTTTCTGCACTTTACACTACTACTATCCCAAACTATATTTGGATAATTAAAGTCACCAATTATAACTACTCTATAATTCTTGCACTTCTCTGTAATTTCCATGAAAATTTGTTCCTCTACATCCTTTCCAGTAGCTGGTGGTGTATAGAATACACCGAGCAATGCAATTGTGCCTTTTTTTGTTCTTTAGCTCTAGCCAAATAGATTCTGTCCTTGAACCCCCGGGATATCCTCTTTCTCCAGCACTGCAATGGCATCCTTAATCAATACTGCCACTCCTCCCCATTTTCTTCCTTTCCTGAACACTTTGTATGCTTTCTTTGAGCCAGGTCTCTGTTGCAGCCATAACATCATATTTCCACATGTCAATCTGTGCCTGTAACTCACCAACCTCATTAACCACACTCCATGCACTCACATACATCCACATTAACCCTGATTTAGACTGTACTACTTTCTCCCTTAATCTGACCCCATCTAATAACTTATCATTCCTTACTCTGGTGCCATCTATCTTTCCCAGTATTCTGAGCATTTTGGTATTCTTTTCTGATAACTCCACCTGGTTCCCACACCCCTGCCAAGTTAGCTTAAACCTTCCTGAATAGCATTAGCAAATCACCCTGCAAGGAACTCCATCGCAGCTCTGTTTAGGTGCAACCCATCTGGCCTGTACAGATCCTATCTCTCCCAGAGCCTGTTCCAATGTTTCAAGAATTTCAAGCCTTCCTTCCTGCACCATTTCTCCAGCCGTGCATTCATCTGCTTTATCCTCCCATTTTTATATTCACACATGGTACTGGGAGTAATCCAGAAATTACTACTTTTGAAGTCCCGCTTGCTAATTTCCTACCTAGCTGTATAAACTCTGACTGCAGGACCACATCCCTCTTTCTGCCAATGTCACTTGTACCAATGTGTATTATGATTGCTTGTTCACCCACCCACCTCAGAGTGCTCTGCAGTCATTCAGTGACATCCTTGACCCTGGCACCAGGGAGGCAGCACACCATCCTGAATTCATGTCTACGGCCACAGAAATGACTGTCCATTCCTCTAGCTATTGAATCACCTATCAGTATTGCTCTTCCAGTCTTCCTTGTACCTCCCCTGCACAGCTGACCACCTGTGGTGCTTGGACTTGGCTTTGGTTGCACTCTCCATATGAACAATCAATCTCATCAGTGTTCAGAACTGAATACTAGGTGGATAGCAAGATGCACTAAGGGGACTCCTGTACTACCTGCCTGTTTTTATTTGACTGCCTGGTGATCCCCCATTCCCTCTCTTCCTGCATACCCTTAAGCTGTGGGGTAACCACATCTATAAATGTGCTATCCACAAATCTCTCAACCTCAAGGATGCACTGCAGTGATGCTAGCCGATGGCCAGATTCTGAAATCTGAAGCTCGAGCTGCTGCAACTGATGGATCTTCTTGGCAAAATGGTTATTCAGGACACAGGAAGCATCCTGGAGTTCCCACATAGCACAGGATGTGCGCATTAGACATTGGAGTGGCCCTGCCATTCCTTTATCTGTTAATTAATAACCTTGCTACTGCTAATAAAACTTACTAGTAATAAACCTTACCAGTACTAATAAACACTAGTAATACTGATGAAACCTAGGCCTGAATTTTATGCTCCCCTGCTGGCAGGTTTGTAGGTAGGAGTGAGCATGAAATATTGGGGATGGGCTTCCCACCACCTCTCAGCAGTTTTACAGTGGGGCGGGTGAAGCATCACTTCACTTGGTGAATGGCAGGAAACAGTGAGAGCAAAGCAAGGCCGTCCACTGCCACCAGGAGCCTTGCCCCAATTGAAGCCCTTAAGTGGCCAATTATTGATCATTTAAGGGCTGTTTCCCACCCAGTGGGAGGAGTTCCTATGTATGGCAGAAGAATGAAAATAATCGAGTTAAGCCCTTGGGCAGGAAGAGGGGGTCGCTTCCATCAGAAGCCCCCTTTTAACTTTGGGTGCCCAACCCCCCCTTAAGGTCTGGTAGCTGTAGGATATCCCTCCCAGACCCGTTAGCCACTCCCAACACCCCCACTAGGCCTGTCCTACCTTCCCCACACTCAGACTCCCAAAACTTATCTTTTCCAGGAATCCCGGGACTGAGGCTCCAGGGACTGATTACTGTCCCAGTCCTGTCCACTGCAGCTTCTGGAGTTGCAGGGACTAGAGAGCTGCCAGCCAATCAGATTGACTGGCTGCTCTCTAAGGCGGAACTTCCTCCCGAGTGAGGGGTGGAAGTCCCGCCTGCAGCCAATTAATGCTTGTTGGAGTGTGAAATGGCTGCGGGGCAGTCAGAGTCGGCGGGGATGTGTTCTGCATTGACTCTCCTGGTGGTGGGAGGAGAAACCGTACCATTCTAAAAATCCTGGCCCTAATAATACCTAATGCACCTTACTAGTAGTAATGAACCTTACGTTAAAAAAAACCGCTGACTCACCAGTTTATCACCTATCTTAGAAAAGATAAATAGGAAATACTCACCAGCCAATTACCCACCTGTTTCCCTGTGAACCACAACACGATTTTTCTTTCTGAACACGCAACTCTGAACCTACAGACTGGCTCCACTCTCACTGTTTCCTGCCATTCAACAAATGGAGTCTCGCTCTCTCCACATTGTTTTAAGCTTCGCTCTGCTTCCACTGTTTCCTGCCATTCACCAAGTCTAATTTTGGAGAAAGGATATGCAGCAGCAAAACTCGCCAGCCAATCAACCTACAGCTTTCCAGGGATTTCACAGTTTCATTTATTTTTCTCTCTCGATTCAGTGATCCTGATTGGCTTCACTCTCTTCCCAGTCTCTTCACATCGACCCTGACCGACTTCACTCTTCTCTCGGTCTCTTCAGACTTCACTCTCCTCTCGGTGTCTTCACTGTGGTCCCATCCTGCTTCATTCTACTCTCCTGTCAACAGACTAGTCAAAATTAATTGTCAAAACTGTCAGAAGCACCTGTCAAAGGGATTTGTTAAAAGGAGCTGTCAAGCTGTCAATACATTTGAAAATACAATCATTTAAACATTAAAAAATATATGAAGTGTTAAAAAAATGATGCTTGCTATTTCACTCAGTCCATTGGAATAAGCCTGAGGTCTTCCATTACTGGATTAGTCCTGCATAACTGATTTCATAACCATCCATGATCACGGTAGGGTGCCTGCCATTTCACAGTTTGATTGATAGCTACAAGTGGTTATAGACTCTTTGATGCAGGACTATGGATTCCAATGCTTGTTGTCATATGGGATTATGCACTTGAATGAAATATTTGTTGTTGTAAAACATTATTTAGTTGAAGGAATGCAAATGTGGTAAAAAAAATTTTAATGAAACAGTCTTTTTTCAATATACTGAAATCTGCAATAGACACTTAGAACTTTATTTCATAGAACTCTATTGTATCTCATCACCACATGGGTCCTGCTGTCTGCCCATGGTGGAGACTAAGTGAGTAGCCATGGTAAGTGTTAGGGCAAAGGGTATATGTGGGGGAGCATGGGTTGGCATGAGTTGACATAAGTTGGCATATGGGTTATAAAGGACCATGGGGTGGGTACAGGGTATGAGATGGCATGAGTTGGCATGGATAGGGCACGGAAAGTGTGTGGGAGGTGAGGGTGAGGTCTGGAGGGATTTTTTTTGGGCACAGTGCCGGACCCCTGAGGCAGGCCTTCCGCCTAGCCTGCCTCCACACCTGGGAGCTCCCCACTGCTTCCCAGGTTACCAGCCCTGACTGCAATTCTAGCCCGGCCCTTTGGACTGAAAATCTGACATCTGGGCAGCCATTTTAAAGGTTAGGTTTGAGGAGCTGAAATGCTCCAGTTTCAACATATCTGATCCGGGAGTGAAAATCCAGGCCTGGATTTTTAATAGTATACTAAATTCATAATTGCTGCTGAACACCCTCACTGGCCCTGAAAATTTACATTTGTGGAATATCAATCTTGTCCATTAAATAATGATAAAATTATTTTAAAAATTATTTTTTAAAAATTTGTTTTTCATAGTTTAATTTCTCTTTCAATCCAATCATAATAATTAACCTTGCCATCTGAAAGTGTAAATTAATAGTGATGGATAATCAATGCTTTTAACATCCTGGTTTGCTATGTGTCAATCCCTCAATGTGATTGGCTGTTTACCCAGGTTGCTGACATCACCACTGCCGGATGCATGGAGGTTCCCTTGACTTGGCACTAAATTTAAACTTCCATCGGGAAAGGGGAAATTAGATATGTGTGGGCAGCTTTCTTCAAGGTGGGTATCATTGCTTCACTGTTGACTGCAAAATCCAGTCCATCCTGTTTTCACTCCATGGGCGGAACTTTATGGCCCCATCGTGATGGGGGCGGGGTCGTCAAATGTGGTGAATCATTCAAATTGACTTTGGTGGGACCAGAACATCGCGCTGGCAGGAGGGGGTCATAAAATTCAACCCCCGGGGGTTGAATTGAGTTGTCCTGTGCTCAGCTCATTACCTAGGGACTAAATTTGATAGCTGAACTCATCATTGCAATGCAGCCTATCATGGGCCATTGTGGATTATTGGAAAAGACTACAGGTTAAATGTTGGCATGTTTTGCAGCTATTTTGTGGGCATAAAACAGACATAAACATGACAAATTGTGCAGTGGGCTGTCCACGTCCAATCTTTTTGTACTGCTAAAATTATTAGCTTTCTGGTGAGCAGAACAGGCACTGGGTTGGCACCACTCAGGTTTCAGTAGCAGCCCCTGTGAACTAAACACTAGCCGACACTTTCAAATTTAGAAGATACATATTTTTAAAAAAAACACTGCTGAAGAGCCAGATGGAGCTGCAGTCCACAATATCCTGATCTGCCCCCTCCATTGCCACTCCTTGACCCCCAGCCCCACAGAACATACTGGTAGTACAAGCAACCCAGTATTCACATTGTTCAAACTGGTGAGCTGTTTGTGGAAGTGGGACTAGTGCCAGCTACTCATTCACTTGACATTATAGGCGCTTTAGGCCAGCCTCAGACACCCTGGTTCGGGTGGTGTTGCTTCTTCATTGCTGCCTTCATACCCAAATACTTATTCCCTTGACCTGAGTCCTCTGACAAAACCTCAATTCTAGATAGCAAAAATGATGTTAAAAAATTAAAATAGGGCTTTGCTCTTAAGCATTACGGGCAGAATTTTACACCGGCGGAATTTTACACCGGCAGGATTTTACCATCCCGCCGAAGTCAATGGACTTTTGAACAGCTCATCACATTTTATGGCCCCGCCCCTGATACGAAGGGACCATAAAATTCTGCCCTACAATTGGGAATATCCAACCACAGGTTTTGCCACTTCAATTGGCCAACATTGATGTTTGAGGCTGAAACTATGTATTACAAGTGTATTTTCCACAAACAATTATTAAGGCTTAGTTGTTCAGTCAGAATGGGACCTGCATCAATATATGTGTGGAGAAGAGGGGAGGAGGGCTGTGTCCATCAAACGGTTCAATAAATGAGCACTGGTAGCTTAGCGACATGTGTTGCGAGAAATTGGAGTTCTTATTTTATATTGCCCTTTTGCATGTGTTTTGGACTTGGGTTGGAGAGGAGGTGGATTGTCTTCATATTCCCTAATATTCTACTCGGACAATGATACCTGATCTTTGGCATTATGGATATGTATTGATGCCTCAACGGTCTAGTTACAAAAAATCTTCAACTCTGATCTTATAAAGGCATAAGTCTGGAAAGAAAGAACCGTTGTGCTTGAATATCAAGGCCTGAGGCACCCTTGATATTGGACCTCAAGCCTCACTTCCTTGAAGCCATCTTCTTATTCAGTCAGGTAAGTACATTTTAAAAACTTACCTTGTTTTTTGCAGCTCAAGGTAGGCCTGAGTTACTTGGTGATGGTGGTTGCCTCAATAGAAATAAATCTGCACTGGGGGCTTAAAAAGGTAAAAGGCCCTTTATTTGCAAATGCATAATGCCTAACACCTATTTCAGGCATTAACACTATACTCTGACCTTATGGCCTTTAGGAATACACTGGAATATATACTTCTGGCTTGTAATAAGTGTGCACTCCTGCCCACGCTTTTGGCAGTTTAGTAGGCCCCTTTAGAGCCAGCAAAGCAAATGGTTTGCGTCTCCATTTCTAGGCTAACTGTGATTCCCTAAGCCTGAATTAAAGAGCAAACACACCCAAAGACTCACCTCCTACAGTCGTCAGTGTTTAGGATTGCCAGCTTTGTTTGGAGACATTCCTGGAGGTTTGATCAACATGATGTCCTGCCACATGACATCTGACCATGTCAAATCTGTTCTAAACAAGGTAACGTGCAGGAAAAGGTAGGTCATCTCCAAACAAACCTTTGTCTACATGCTAGTGCGGCAGAGTTCAGGAGACAAAAATTCATCTACAGTTGGACAAATTTCTGAAACAACATTCTCACAAATCAGTTCTTCACCATTGCATGCTCTCTTTCTATGGATGGAATCATCCCAGGTTTGCACAAAATGTGGTAATGGGCAGGAAAAAGGACGTTTTACCTGCTGGCCGCAATGGCTGCTTTTCGTGCTGTATCATCCCATTCCCAGCGTGTCTCACCTCAGTAATAATTCACTCCTGGGAAAAATGCTGGGTCACTGATAGGGTGGCCTCAGATTTTTCCACCCCTCCGTCACCTCAGGCCTTCAGTAAACCGGGTGCCCTATTTAAAGGCTGCCCCTGCACAGAGCTAGTGCTCTTCAAGGGATAGGAAGCTGCTGCAAACTGATGGCTGCCAAAGGGAGGAAACATGCTGCCCCCAAAGTTAGCGATGCCTGCCTCGGACACTTACTGGATGCAGTGGAGGCTCACCACAAAGTCTGGGTGAAGACCAGCAGGCAAGTTCACCAATCCAGCATGGGAGGTGGTGGCAGCGGTGGTCAGTGTCAGTGCCCTGCAAAAGAGGTTAGCCACCCAGTGCAGGAAGAGGATGAATGGTCTCATCCATTCCACCAGGGTAAGTCACTCTTCTCATCACTCTCAACTCACACCCTCACAAACCCATCACACATTCACAGGGATCTCACACCTCAAGGGACAACATCACTAACTCCCACACACACCCTCACATCTCAATCAGGCTCATATCCTCTGGACCTCACATCCTCATCCTGTCCACTTCTCTGCTCACCACACAAACATTCGACACAGTGCCATGTGTCCTGCTCACACTCTCGCCATCTGTTTTCATGCAGGAGAAGCTGGCCCACAACAGCAGGGAAAGGTCGCAGACTGGGGGTGGAGTGGCCAAGATTAGGCCCCTCACTCACTTTGAGGAATGTGCCACCTCACTGACTGGTGAGGACATGGACTGTGCCTGTTGCAACAGTGAGGTTGGCAGCGAACACCCACATGAGGATCCTGCACCACATCATCCCTCTCTCAAAGTAACTGTGAGTGCTCTGCTCTCTGCTGTCATGCACTAATTATCTCTACTTTGGTTCACAGAGAGCTCTGCCAAGCGACCAACACCCTCAGCCAGTCCCTCAGCTCCATCCAGGTCCTCACCTCCAGCCAAGACAACACCTCTGCCATTGAAAAGCTGGAAATAAGCAGCCTGGAAGACCCGTCACAGTGTTTACCCACACCCTCCACCAGCACAGAGACACACACCTCGGTGGGACCTAGATCTAGACCAGGCTCGGGTTCACAATCTGGTGGTCACCGCACGGACACGTGTCCGCAGCAGGAGGAGGAAGGTTTAGCTGAGCTCCCCGGCACTCGGAGGACTGCTGGGGAAGAGGCATCTGTGAGGTCCGAGTCAGATGATGACCCTCTGGATTCAGCCTTCCAACTCATTGTGGAGAGTCAGCAGAAGATGAGGGAACATTATGCAGAGCTGTTAGAAGCCCTCAACAGAGTGGCACGCGAGTCAGAGGAGTGTGTCCGCCTGCTCCCCAGTGAAGTGGTGTCATTGAATCCACAGACCCCTCCCTTGCACATTCACCTGGACATCCTCCTTTTACTCCCTCCTGCACCCTCACTCCTTCCTCCACCCTTCCTCCACCCTTACTCCATCCTCCACCCTTACTCCCTCCTCTCCCCAGATTCCTTCTCCCCTCCGAACACCTTCCTTCTCCCGGACTCCTTCCTCCCCTGGACTCCTCCTCCCTCCCAACTCCTTCCTCTTCCTGGACTCCTTGCACCCTTTGATCTCCTTCCCCTCTCCAAACCCCTTCCTCCCCAGAAGTCCTGCCCCTCTTTGAACTCCTTCCCCCTTCCAAACTCCTTCCCCGCCCCAAACTCCTTCCCCCCCAAACTCCTCCCCTTATCCCTTCCTCCCTCCTTGCACCTACACCCCTAGTCGGTGCATTCTCCCCCATTACACCCTCCTCCCCCTGTACTCCCTCCCACGCCAATCTCACCAGACCCCACCGATACCTTTGTTTCCCCTTCCCAACCTCACCACCACCCGGTACCATTCCCAGTCAAAACAAGACCTTCCTCTCCCACCCCTGGTACATCTTCCTCTCCCAAACTCAGCTGGATCTTTCACTCCACTCCCTTGATGATCATCCATTGTGAGCAGACTGTCAACGGTGACCTTCCATGTGCTGCTTCGCGGCGGAGCCATGTGAATCAGAAACCATCCAGCATGCAATGCTCGTGTTCCTCCAGGGTTCAGTAGCTGTTGGACTCCAGCACCTTCTGCTCCTCGGATGTTCGTGATGTGAGCAAGGCCCTGATGGTAAGTCCTGACCTCTGCACGTCACACTTGTCAAGACCTGTTCTGCACCAGTGTGTTTTCCTTCCGATGTGGGCAGTAAATTTGACTTGGCGGGATGATTCTGGCAAGCAGGGCTTATAATTATATGCAGATCTATTTATTTGATGTTCCTGACGTGCAGCGATGGGAAATGTGGCCCACCATTGATGCGTGGAGCGGACAATCACAAACTGGTTTCATGACGGCGTGAAAACGATCTTTGGCCTTCTTGCCGTATTGTCCGCTTACACCCGCATGATGCCGACCGCCGATGGGACAAAAAATTCCGGCCTACGTGTTTGACCCTGAAATGTGTGTCTGGAAGATAGCAAAAAAAAAAGCTATATACTGAAGAGAAGACTTCTGCAGAATGTTAACCATAGCTAAAGTGCCACTAATTTAACACATTAAAACCTAAAGAAAAGAGAAAAACAGACAGAAATAAATTCTGCTGAAATCCTGATTATTATTTTGTGTATTCGGAGCACATTTTTTACATAGAAATTGGTCAGAAGCAGATCAATTTAGAACAGCATCAGGAGTTCAGCCGGAATCGGCTTGTTAGACTAATTTCAGGAAAAAAAGAAGCTGGAACACAGATGATTCCCAATCCAGACAAGCTGGAAAGGTCAGCCTAGACCACTGGACACATCCTTTGGCAGCCGTTTGACCATCATGTGAAAGCCATATGATTTTCTTGCTGCAATATTTCTCTTTCACATGATCCTTACTCCTGTTTAGCTCATATGACAAGGCAGTAGTCTCCTTATCATTGCAACAAACAGAAAGCTGTTGTTTTGTTCATCACTAATTGATCTACTTATTTCTTCCACGCTTCCCCAAGGAAACTTGGGGGTGTTTGGTGGGGTGGTGTGGGGGGGGAGGTGGGGAGGAGGTGGTGGGTAGGCTTTAACGTGGGTGAGCTTGTGGATTTGGCTGCAGATGAGGGGTAGGAAATCCCAGAAAAATGCGAGTGCCTTTCACATTTAACTGCAGTGTGATTAGCTGTGTGCAAAAAACCCTCTCAGGGAAGGCAGGTTATCAATTTTGTTTTGTTAAGTACTAAATTACAGTGATATTAATGTGGGTTTTGAAGTTAGGATTTGGCTCCACAGGTTTCCTAGGCTTCCTGGAACCTGCCAATGAAAGCAAGGTGAGAAGGAGGAGGAAACCGAGGGAGCTAAAGGTGTGAAAGGGAAATATATCACTAAGTCTGGCATCTCCCAGCTGCTTTCTTACCTGCAGGTCTGGCAGCATCTATGGAGAGAGAAAAACAGAGCTTCTGCTGAACAACCTTGAGTGTGCTAAAAATTACGCTGACAAGTAATTTAAGATTATCATTTGGGCTCGCAGTTTGGCACACTTAAGCATACTAGAAGCTACATATATTAATACACGGAGCCCTGTTCTTTGTAGACAGAAAGAACACGTACACTGTCATAAACTTGGTGTATCAGACAGGTTTCTTGTTAGTAACAGTAAACTTTATTTACAGAGATCCGGATGAAGCTACATGTTTGAACCAGGTCAGTGACTAGAAAGCTCCGTGCTTAGGGCTGGTTCGTCTGGACAGTCACATGATATGAAAGGTTTTGCTTGCAATCACTACATGCACACATTGGGCAGAATTGTCTGGTCTTGTTCATGGCAGGCTCTGTGGCAGGTGTGTTGGGACAATTCGGTTGGAGGGGCACAGCGGGATCATACCAAGGTGTCTGCCATGGGGGAACACAAGCCCTGCTGGAGGCTGGCGTGAACACGATTTGCATCCTAATGCATTATAATGGAATGCAAAGTAAAGTCAGACCGGAATTGTCCCCCCCATCATTCCATTTACTGTTACATCGTAGGGAAAACACACCAGCCCAGAATATGTCTGGACAAGTGTGATGTGCAGAAGTTTGGACTCACCTTTAGGGCCTTGCTCAGGTCGTGGACATCTAAGGAGAAGAAGGTGCTGGAGCCCTACAGCTACAGGACCCTGGAGGAACACGTGCATCGCATGCTGGGTGGATTCTCAAGGACATGGCTCCACCATGAAGCAGCTCTCGGGAGATGGGAGGTCTCCGCTGATGTCTCGGAACATCTCTGCTTCAGAACATCACAGTCTTGGCTGCTATGGATCATCAGCGATGGGGGGAAGAGGAAGGTCCAGCTGTGAGTGGGAGAGGAAGGTCCACCGGGGGTAGGGGGGGTGAGGTTTGGGAGGGGGGAACGAAGGTGTAGAGGGCGGTGAGGTTGGGGGTGGGGGGGAACAAATAAGTCAGAGGGGTGAGGTTGGGAGGGGGATGAGGGAGCACGGGGGAAGGAGGGTGTAAGGGGGGAGAATGCGGCAAGTGGGTAGGGAGGTGAAAAGGGGGAGGAATGTGTAAGGTGGGAGTTTGGAGGTAAGAAGGTGTCCTGGGGAAGGAGGGAGTTCGGAGGAGGAAGGTATCTGCAGGGTGGGGGGGGGGCAGGAGGGAGTTCGGTGGGGTGCTGGGGGAAGGTGTCTGGGGGCAGGAGGGATTAAGGGTGGATGAGAGAGTAAGGGTGGAAGAGGGAGTAAGGGCGGAGGAGGGAGTGAAGGGAGGGAGAGGGGGTGTCCAGGTGAATGTGCAAGGAAGGGGTCTGTGGAGACCGAGGAGCGAACTGAGGTTGGGTGTGTGAGGAAAGAATGGTGTGTGTGAGAGGGAGCAGAGGAAACAGGGTAGGGTGGGAGGGTGAGCGTGCGTCGATAACGGTAGAAGGGATGTGAGGGTGGTTGGTGGGGACTCGGAGGCAGACATGGACCCTGGGGGTGGAAAGGAGGAGTTTGGGGAGGTCAATGCGGATGGGGGTGAGATTCTCAGGAAGGTAGGGAATGTGCACGTTCACCTGGACATCCTAGAAAGACAAGAGTTCAGTTTGGTAGGTGACAGTAGGGAGGTGGAAGGTGATGCCAGGGGTCCACAGTGATGAGGGAAAGGACATGGGTGACTGGGGGAGAGGAAAGGATGGGGGAGCTGACAATATACTTGACCATGACCCTGGCTGTCGAAATCAAAAGTGAGCAGAGTCTGGTGCTGGATGGGTACAGGTGCTGCATGGGAGTGTGATCAGTGGGTGGAGATGCAGGTCAGCTCAGATGGACAACTGAAAGAGAACCCCAGCAGGCAGCATTGAAAATGCTCAGGACAGTGTGATGAGTGTGATGGATGAAGGCTCCATGTATGTGGAAGAGTGCTCGCACAAAACTCCGAAAGGCCCTGCCACACACCCACTTCTTCTTTTATTATTCATTCATGGGATATGGGCTTCGGTGGCTGGGCCAGCATTTATTGCCCATCCCTAGTTGCCTTGAGAAGGTGGTGGTGAGCTGCCTTCTTGAACCGCCGCAGTCCATGTGGTGTAGCTACACTCACAGTGCTGGAAGGTAGTTCCAGGATTTTGACCCAGCAACAGTGAAGGAGTGACGATATATTTCCAAGTCAGGATACAGGGCTAAGTGATCCCACAACCAACAGATCAGATCAAAGCTCTGCAGTCCTGCCACATCCAGTCATGAATAGTGGTGGATAATTAAACAACTCGCTGGAGGAGGAGGCTGTACAAATATCCCCATCCTCAATGATGGAGAAGCCCAGCACATCAGTGCAAAAGATAAAGCTGAAGCATTTGCTACAATCTTCAGCCAGAAGTGCCGAGTGGATGATCCATCTCGGCCTCCTCCATATGTCCCCAGCATCACAGATGCCAGTCTTCAGCCAATTCGATTCATTCCACATGATATCAGGAAAGGCACTGGATACTGCAAAGGCTATGGGCTGTGACAATATTCCAGCAATAATATTGAAGACTTGTGCTCCAGAACTTGCCGTGCCCCTAGCCAAGCTGTTCCAGTAGAACTACAACAGTGGCATCTACCCGACTATGTGGAAAATTGCCCAGATATGTTCTGTACACAAAAAGCAGGACAAATCCAACCCGGCCAATTACCTCCCCATCAGTCTATTCTTGATCATCAGTAAAGTAATGGAAGGGGTCATCAACAGTGCTATCAAATGGCTCTTGGTTAGCAATAACCTGCTCACTGATGCCCAGTTTGTGTTCCGCCAGTGTCACTCAGCTCCTGACCTCATTACAGCCTTGGTTCAAACATGGACAAAAGAGCTGTACTCCCGAGGTGAGGTAACAGTGACTGCCCTTGAAATCAAGGCAGCATTTGACCGAGTGTGGCATCAAGGAGCCCTAGCAAAACTGGAGCCAACGGGAATTGGGGGAAAACTCTCCGCTGGTTGGAGTGATCTTCCTTTCAGAAGGTCAGAAGTGGGGATGTTCGCTGATGATTGTACAATGTTCAGCACCATTCGTGACTCCTCAGATACTGAAGCAGTCCATGTCCAAATGCAGCAAGACCTGAACAATATCCAGGCTTGAGTTGACAAGTGGCAAGTAACATTTGTGCCACACAAGTGTCAGCCTATGGCCATCTCCAACAAGAGAGAATCCAACCATCACCCCTTGATGTTCAATGGCATTACCATCATTGAATTCCCCACTATCAACATCCTGGGGGTTACCATTGACCAGAAACTGAACTGGACTAGCCATATAAATACTGTGGCTACAAGAGCAGGTCAGAGGCCAGGAATCGCGTGATGGGTAACTCGCCTCATGACTCCCCAAAGCCCATCCACTATCCACAAGGCACAAGTCAGGAGTGTGATGGAATACTCCTCACTTGCCTGGGTGAGTGCAGATCCCACAATACTCAAGAAGCTTGACACTGTCCAGGACAAGGCAGCCGCTTCATTGGCACCACATCCACAAACATTCATTCCCTCCACCACCGACGCACAGTAGCAGCAATGTGTACCATCTAGAAGATGCACTGCAGGAATTCACCAAGGTTCCTTTGACAGCACCTTCCAAAACCACAACCACTACCACCTAGAAGGACAAGGGCAGCAGATAGATGGGAACGTCACCACCTGGAAGTTCCCCTCCAAGTCACTCACCATCCTGACTTGGAAATATATCGCCGTTCCTTCACTGTTGCTGGGTCAAAATCCTGGAACTCCCTTCCCAACAGCACTGTGGTTGGAGTCATAGCTGGCACACAGGAAGATGGATATGATTGTTGGAGGTCAGTCCCAGGACATCACTGCAGGGGTTTCTCAGGGTTGCATCCTATGCCTAATTACCTTAGTTGCATCATCAGTGGCCTTCCCTCAAACATAAAGTCAAAAGTGGAGATGTTTGCTGATGAGCACACAGTATTCATTACAATTCGTATTTCCTCAGATACTGAAGCAGTCCATGCGCACATGCAGCAGGCCTGGAAAACATTCAGGTTTGGGCTCGTAAGCGGCAAGTAACATTCTCACCACACAAGTGCCAGGCAACGACCACCTCTAACAAGAGAGAATCTAACCATCTCCCCTTGACATTCAATGGTGTTACCATCACTGAATCCCCAGCATCAATATCCTATTGGTTATCATTGAGCAGAAACTTAACTGGACCAGCCATATAAACACTGTGGTGACAAGGGCATATCAGTGGCTGGGAATTCTGTGGCAAGTAACTCACCTCCTGACTCCCCAAAGCCTGTCCACTATCTACAAGGCACAAGTCAGGATGAGAGCAGCTCCAAACACACTCAAGAAGCTTGACACTATCCAGGACAAAGCACCTCATCTACCACGTTAAACATTCAATCCTTCCACCACCCACACAGTAGCAGTAGTGTGTACCATCTACAAGATGCACTGCAGCCAATACTCCTTTGACAGCACCTTCTAAACTTTCACCCTCTGCCACCTGGAAGGACAAGGGCAGCAGATACCTGGGAACAACCCACTTGCAACTTCCCCTCCAAGGCACTCACCATCCTGACTTGGAACTAAATTGCTGTTCTTCACTGGCACTGGGTCAAAATCCTGGAACTCACCCCCTAACAGCACTGTAGGTGTACCTACACTATATGGACTGCAGTGATCCAAGAAGGCAGCTCACCACCACCTTCTCAAGGGAAACTAGGGATGGGCAACAAATGCTGGCTCAGCCAGCACTGTTTCTTCCTATCACTAAGGAATAATATATCTCTTTGAGTCTTCACAGTCCCCAACAGCACATGCACGGAGGTGTTACTGAACTGAGGTGCAGCCATTGACTTTGATTCCATTCTTATATTTCCTTCACTTTGGCTCCCAACTCCAAACACCTTAAAATTGCATGGTCTGAGTGTCCTTTTAAATACTGGAATTGAAATTGCATCATGCAGGACATTATCACATCCACTGATGCTAATTGGCCGTGAAACCCAGAAATCATGTGTTGACAAAATGGCCCTGTTAAAAAGTTGCTGGCAGACCTGGTGCACAGGCTTCCCCTCCATTTCCAGCACATATCGAACTTCAAATCCAACCCTCAAATTCCGTTTAATATATATGTAAGTGTTTTTCTCACCTTAATAGCTACATCCAGATCTGTTGAATGCCAACATCATATCTGATCAAACAGGATTAGGAATAAACTGAAGAACGCAATAACAGATAAAGCTAGGAATCTCAGTATTGAAATGCAATAATCACATCCAGACATCTGTGAAAGGTCTTAAAGGTGCAATACCCAATTCTTAAATTTGTTTTATCACCATGATGACAATTAAAATGTTTTACTTCATCAAAATTATTATTTGTAATGTGAGCTGTTACTCAGGTATTGTAAATTTTTCTGCATAAAAATGTTGATCAATGTTGGCAATATCTCCTAATTGCATTAATATTAATTCTGGAACACTGTTCCCAGCTCTTTGATTGAGAGAATCATTGTGAGGTCAAATCCTTATGGATGTGCAGATACTAATTTAGGGCAGGAAAGCCTGAATGTTTTAGTAAACTGACACATTGCAAATATAATTTTAACTGAGTCAAGTATTTTAATTCTTAGTTTTGAAATTGGTCTGAATGGATTTATGGAACATTGCAGCCTTAAAAACATGGACCAGATCAATTATAGATTCCTCTGTGTGATTGAATAGACACAAACAGAAATATTTAATTTATATAGCACCTTTCACAACAACGAGATATCTCAAAGCACTTTACATCCAATGCAGTACTTCTGAAGTCTAGTCACTCTTCTAATGTAGGAAACACAACAGCCTATTTACACGCAGCAATCTCCTACGAACAGCCATGTGGTAGTGACCAGATTACTTATTTTTATGATGTTGATTGAGAGATAGATATATAAGGCAGAACACCATGGATAACTCCCCTCCACTTCAAAATAATGTCATGAGAACTTTTACATCCACCATAGAGAACAAACAGGGCCTAGTTTCATTCGTGGCTCCCAGTGCGGTCTCCTCTACATTGGAGAGACCAAACGCAAACTGGGCGACCACTTTGCAGAACACCTGCGGTCTCTCCGCAAGAAAGACCCAAACCTCCCTGTCGCTTGCCATTTTAACACTCCACCCTGCTCTCTTGCCCACATGTCTGTCCTTGGCTTGCTGCATTGTTCCAGTGAAGCCCAACGCAAACTGGAGGAACAGTACCTCATCTTCCGACTAGGCACTTTACAGCCTTCCGGGCTGAATATTGAATTCAACAACTTTAGATCTTAAACTCCCTCCCCCATCCCCACCCCCATTTCCGTTTCTTCCCCCTCCCTTTTGTTTTTTCCAATAATTTATATAGATTTTTCTTTTCCCACCTATTTCCATTATTTTTAAATCTATAACTATAATACCCTGTCAGTCTTTCCACCCCACCCCCACTTGAGCTGTACTTTGAGTGACCTGCCATCCATCCTTAATTAGCACATTCTCTTAGATAATATCACCACCTTTAACACCTCCCTGTTCCTTTGTCTGTAACACCTTTTGATCATCTGTATCACTGCTTGTTTGTCCCTACAACCGCCCCCCCACAACAACTTTTCTCCCCCGCCTCCGCCCCCCCCCCCCCGCCCTTAAACCAGCTTATATTTCACCCCTCTCATAACTTCACTCAGTTCTGCTGAAGGGTCATGAGGACTCGAAACGTCAACTCTTTTCTTCTCCGCCGATGCTGCCAGACCTGCTGAGTTTTTCCAGGTAATTTTGTTTTTGTCCTAGTTTCATCATTGCAGCTGAAAGATGACATCTCCAACACTGCAACCTTCCCTCAGTGCGGCACTGGAGTGTCAGTCTGGATTATTGCAGCTCCGCAGAACCACATGTTCTTGGGGTCAGGTGATCTGGTAGGTTCCAAACCTGGCTGCATTCTCAGATAAGAGGCCAGCTGCCAGAAGGGGCACTCTATCCACTTTGACATAACCTAGCAGCCCTCCTGACACCACCAGGATTTTTGTACTCAAGTCCTGGACTGGGAATTGAACTTTCTGACTCAGGGGCAAGAGTGTTACTAATTGAGCTACAGCTGACACAGGTTCAGAGGTCATTTTGACAAACATAAAGGGAACAGTAAATGCAATCCTCTTAAATCAGCTCTTCCTCTAATTATAACAATATAAAAGCCAGGATGCAAAGAATTGAGCTTTTTACAAGATGCTATAATAACTTTTGTTTGTTATAATGAAACTAGAACACAATAGTAAAACCTCCATATAGATTTTGTGTTGAAAGGACGTACAGGGCTGGATTTTCAAATGCTGCGTGGTCGTGAACTGGTGCGGGTAGGACTTGAAAATTGCAATCTCGGAGACCGCTTCACAATCCTGATGCCTCTGGGACAGTAACAAATTTTTACAGGGCTGGCAGGAGGGAGGGAATGGGGAACCCGCTCACTGCTAATTAACGGCTCAATAAGCTCCATAAGAAGTTTGTTGAGGAGAATGTATGGCCGGGAACATGATTTTCAATCTTTATTTTGGTGATATAACAGTCTGGTGCCTGTTGGTGGCCACCAATGGGGTTCATTGTGGGGACATCTGAAATTGCATTTTTATTAGTTAAAAAAGTCGAATAAATGGGACTACCTATCTAAAACGTAGAAAAATAAAAGTTTATAGAAATGTAATTAGACCAGGGCCATCCGTCACTGCATCCAGCACCTTACCTTAAATTTGTTTGAATGGCCACTTTCTTCTGTTTTCCAGCTCCTGGCCTTCTGATGAGCTGCCTGCTCGAATCGACAAAACTGCAGTAGCCCCCAACATGGCTGCTGTCTGCCTTTTCTGCTGGTGCCTCCTGGAGACACTCAGAGCTGCTGATTGCACACTGAGTATGCCTTCTGGCCAAATCGGCCACTTAAATTTAAAAATAGCCCCTGCATGAGCTTTGCTGTTGATGTGTTGGATTGGGCCCGGCATTCATCAGCGTATTGAGTTCCCAATTGCTCATTGAACCTATGGCCCATGGTCAGTATTGTATATGTCAGAGATTTCCTTCAGAAGCACTTGATATTCTTTTTAAACCTAGTCACTTTATTTATCTACGTTTGTCTTTGTATTTGATTTTATGACTAAAAATTCTAAAGAACAAGTACCATGCATATATGATAGTAATCTAAATATTACTATTGCAACTAAGAGTTAATTTCAATTATTCACTTAGTTATTAAAACACATTTTGAGATTCATAATAAATATCACGATAAAAAAATTTCATGACACTATGATCAAAAAGGAAAAATCCAACCCTCTCAACTAAGACATCAGCTACTTATAACAGCACCATTGTTTCCTGTTAAAAAAATAAATCCGTGTAACAGACTTCAGGGATGATTTACAAATAGGGCAGGGATGAAGCTTTAGAGGAAGCTTTCCATAGATAATTCTTAATTCTAGGGCCCCAATCCTCTAGCAATAACCTTTTGAAAGAAGGGGATACGATCAAGCTGGAAAAAGAAGTTGCAAATGTAAGGAGACTACTGCAGCTCCTCAGATTGCTCAGGCACCATGCAGGAGGAGCATGCTTCAATCCACCCAAAGAGGATCCTTCACTAAGCAATTATGGCACAACCAAAACTCACAAAGGAGGAAGTTTCCTTTGGCCCCATATACACAGTGGACACATTTCCTCTGATTGCTGCTTCTCGTAAAATTATAAGCCCTTTCTTTTCGCTCCATGTGGCTAACAGGGGAGACTTAGTTCCCAATCCTCAGTGGATAAATGAAGTTATGTTCTTAATATGACTGCCATCCTACAGGACCAATCTCCATGATTGCCCACACCAGTCCGTGAAACTGAAATGTTATCCTGCTGTGTCATATGTAATTGTATATAAACCTATTCTTGATCCACTTCCCCACACCTAGGGACGCATGAGGCAGACGCTTATAACCTTTCCATTTCCGTAGGTAGTTTTACCTGGATACAGGTTGCTAGTCTGTCGCCAAAGGCTTGAAGGGTGCCATTCCACATCAAGCCAGGTTGACCAGGAGACTCTCGCACTCTTACTACCTGTCATAGACGTGGAAGGATCAACATGTTTGGTTACATTATGAATGCATCTTCCATGACTGTTAACTTCTGGAGTGAGACTCGAACCCAGAGATTCTGGCTCAGAGGCAAAGACACTACCCATTGCGCCACAAGACCTCCCCTAACCGATTATATAACATTAAGTTAATGTAAGGCATTATGTTACAATTGTTGCTGCTGTGCAATTTTAATTGGCAAAACAATGTGAACATAATTCCTTTTTGTGTAAATTTTTGTCGGTGTTGTGGCACATTTTATTTTATTACGTAAATTCTCATTTTCATACATGGTATAAAACTCCTGCCATCTGGTGACAATATTTAAATCATTTATGAACCAGATCACTGACTTCACCAGTCACTGGTTGCACAGCTACAGTTCAGTAATGTTATAAATTCTATAAATTGCCAACTGGAGCACCACTTCAAGGCTGTTCATGATATTCCCTTGTGGTTCTTATCCAAAGAATGCACTCATAAATCAACTCCTTGGAGGCCTCCACAGAGTGGAGAACAAAAGCAACAATTTTCTCTCAATTTACCTTAAAGCCACTGCACCCCAAAGTTATGGATGAGATATCACTTGTATAAGGATGAACTTACTTGTTAAAAATTGGCTCTTGTGCTATCCACTTTGAAGAGACAGGAGTTAACTGCTCTTGTAGTGGAATTCAATATCAGTATCACATAGTCTGTGAACTTCAGATGCTAAACTCTGACCCTTGCCCCTGGATTCCTGGCAATCACTCGAAGCAGAACTCAGGGGCAAATAGTGAAGGTCAGCACTATATGCAAACTATATGTCACTGACAATGATAGCTGTTGCAAAAAAAACTTTGTTAATCACACTCTTCAGAAATAGCAGATAGCAGAAAATTTATCTCACTCACAGTCTCTTTCTTTGTCTCATCACAACTGACCTTATAGTAACATATTAAATGTTGCTGCTCTATTTATTATCAACACATGTTTCCAATATATTAGAAGTTGCAATGCTTGCACAAGCACTTAAAATGATCATTATCCTTTTACCTGAATTCAACAAAAGTAACCCTGACAGGATAAAAGGAAAATACTGTGATGCTGGAAATCTGAAACAAAAACAGAAAATGTCGGAAAAACTCAGCAGGTCTGGCAGCATCTGTGGAGAGAGAAACAGAGTTAACGTTTTGAGTCCGTATGACTCAGGATATTGGAGTACAAGTGTTTGAAAGTAGTTTTAATATTTATTTACAACAGTATTTCTCGCTAACTGTTGAAGACCACAATCCCAATAAATGTCTTTTTCTAAAGTCGCCATCTGGAATCCCACACATACTGTAGCACAGAGAGACAAAGGCTAGGCTTTTACACCTGTGATTGCCAATTATCAAGTGAGGCTCAGGGATCTTCAGGGACAAAAGGAAGCAAAGTAGAGGGCTGATTTTTTATGAAGTAATTCTTTGCTAAAAGGATATTTTAATTTTTTTAAATGTAGGACTTGGGATGACTGTGTAGTGTAATTGTATTCCCAAGCCTTTTTATTCTAGAGAAAGAAGTAAAGGAACAGTATCCAATCCCAGCTGAGTTAACATTCTGCAGCTGGACAGGTCAGGAATGGATGCCCAGGTGTACATGGAGTAAGAACTCTGCCAAGAGCTATAGGCATATGGGGTGATAAGCCACTGCTAGCCTTCTGGCATTATAAGTGCCACTGGGTTACAATAAGAAGCCTTGGCTGAGATCACATTCTTCCTTTTAGTGTTACAACCTCTTTCTCAAATAAATACAACTCAATTGGAAAGAACAAGAAAGCTGGGGATGTGAGAAGAATTTTTGTTATTTCAAATTCAGTGGATCATAAGCTCAGCAAGAAAAATGCCTTAAAATAAAACTCTGAATAAGAGGAGTCTAAAAACGTGGGATTTTTCTGGACACAAATTTAAATGTTGAATTTTAACCTCTTTCCCAACCTTTGCTTTGTTCTGTTGTGTTTTGGATTTTGAAGCAAAAGATTGCTGTGATCCCAGAAAATAATACAATTGGTCAATCTAGCAAAGAACCCACACAGGGTCCTTGGATATATATATATAACATGCATCAGACATCTGCGGACAGCATCATTAACATCTCCACATAGGAGAAGCTGTAAATTAGCAAATTTAATCTCTTTGCACATTGCAATATTGGCATTGTAACCATTATGGGCCCAGATCTCCTAATCTCCGTTTACTTCAGCCCCAAATGGCTAGAAACAAGCGAAAAGTTGTCCACTAGGAACCAAGCCCTGTATTCTAGTTAGATGTAAAGGAATGAATTTCTGCCAATTGCCCCTCACCTGAAGAAGAGCTGAGACAAGCCCAGAAAAATAATATAAATGGCATTTAAGAATTTCCCCCCGCAAGGATTCCATGGCCCATCTGCCCACCAATGTTATAGTAGACAACAAGGGAACTGACCCCCTGAAGGAAATCAGCCTCTGGGGTTGCGAACTAGTGCCATGTGTCAATAACAACTCATTGTTTGTGGGTCAGCTCACTTACATGAGTTTTCACCGTGCCAAATGCAGATTTGGAAGTGTGAAGGGACCTCATTCATGGCAGAAGTGGAAAATTGTGTGTAGGTGTAATTTAATGGGATGCAGGCCATTAACGGATGGCAGAATATGGGGACAGAAATTCTTGTAGCCTTTGGAAAGCAGTAACCCATTGGTAGCATTTGCCAAGAGTGTAAGGTGGGACAACTAAAATATGACAAACAAAAATGAAGGTAAAGGAAAACTCACTGTGCAGGCTTGTGACAGGTTAACCTGCACTGAGCAGCTCCTCGTGGTCCATGTGCTTGCAAACAGGACAGCTCTGTTTGTCACTCCGGGGTCATGGGTGAAGATTGCAGCTTGTCTGCAGGGAGGTGCAGATAGTTTTGAGGACATGTCCACATGCAGCAAGACCTGGACAATATCCAGGCATGGGCTGACAAATGGCAAGTAACATTTGCGCCACACAAGTGCGAATGAAGAGAGAATCCAACCGTCACCCCTTGACATTCAATGGCATTACCATCACTGAATCCCCCACTATCAACATCCTGGGGGTCACCATTGACCAGAAACTGAACTGGACTAGCCATAAAATACTGTGGCTACAAGAGCGGGTCAGAGGCTATGAATCATGCGACGAGTAACTCACCTCCTGACTCCCCAAAGTCTGTCCACCATCTACAAGGCACAAGTCAGGAGTGTGATGGAATATTCCCCACTTGCCTGGATGAGTGCAGCTCCCACAACACTGAGGAAGCTGGACATCATCCAGGATAAAGCAGCCCGCTTGATTCGCACCACATCCACAAACGTTCACTCCCTCCACCACCAACACACAGTAGCAGCAGTGTGTACCATCTACAAGATGCACGGCAGGAATTCATTAAGGCTCCTTAGACAGCACCTTCCAAACCCATGACCACTACCATCTAGAAGGACAAGGGCAGCAGATAGATGGGAACATCACCACCTGGAAGTTCCCCTCCAAGTCACTCACCATCCTGACTTGGAAATATATCGCCGTTCCTTCACTATTGCTGGCTCAAAATCCTAGAACTCCCTAACAGCACTGTGGGTGTACCTACACCACATGGACTGCAGTGGTTCAAGAAGGCAACTCACTGCCACCTTCTCAAGGGCAACTAGGGATGGGCAATAAATGCTGGCCCAGCCAGCGAAGCCCACATCCCATGAATGAATTTAAAAAAACATAGCTCGTTATTACTGTCACTAATTGGAACAACCAGTAGTGCATGTTGGCTGTAGGTCTTCTTGCTGCAGAGGGCACCACTCTAAAATTGACTGTCTATTGACTTGGAGGTTGTAAAGCCAGTTCCTTGTGATCAATGTCAAGGCAGGTGTACTAGCACTTGCAAATATGGTTGGAGGCATCCTGGGCAATGTTCAGTCTAAGCTGTGTGGCTAGGTGGCCCCATGGCGACACTGCAATCCAAAAGTCCCTGCGCAGCCACAGAGAAATATTTAAAGGAACCGCACACAAAATTAAATCGCCTGTGCACATCTGAACAAAAATAGCAAGAATTTTGTTCCCGAGCATACTTCCTTTCACCCAGAACCAGCTTGATATATTCTGACTGAGGTGCTTACAAAACAACCATCTAGCATTAAAAATTGTCGCGTCTTCATATATTGCATTCATACTAAGAAGCCTACTATTGTAGACTTCCAGGGGAATCAAATCCTTCACATGCAGCAAACCTTTGTCAAAATGAGGATCTGAATTTTACGCTCCCTTGCCAGCAGGTTTTCAGGCGGGGGGAGCGTGAAGTTGAAGGGATGGGGTTCCCTCTGGGTTCCTGCCTGCCCTGACCTCACAACAATTTTACACCTGGGTGGGCAAGGCTTCAGAACGGACGATCGCCCTTGGTCCAGTTGAGGCTCTTAAGTGGCCAATTATTGGCCACTTAAGGGCCGCTTCCCACCCAGCCTCAACTTCTAGGCTGGTGGGAGGATTTACCTGGTGTGGGGAAAGCCCAACAATCAACTGACTTGGATCTCGGGCAGGAAGTCAGCGGTGGGGGGGAATACTTCCATGAACAGTCCTTCTTCTGTCTAATGCAGCTGCTGTTGCTACAGGGATTGAAGAGCTGTTGAACAATCAGATTGGCTGGCAGCTCTCTAAGGCGGGACTTCCTCTCGATTGAGGGGCAGAAGTCCTGCCTGCAGCCACAACGCTCATTCGAGTGTGAAATGGCTGCAGGCACTCAGAGTCAGCGGAGACTCTTTGGATGGTGGGAATTGAGGCCCTGCCATCTGAAAACTTCAGGCCAAAGTGTGTGTAACTTTGTCTGTAGATATTACTGAACATTGAAATACACTTTGCATGTACCTGAGCCCAGCAATAATGGGCACCTATTTTCAAGAATGGGAACGTGACTTGGCTTTATGTGGGTAGTCTTATGATCTTGGTCAATCTTGGCTTTATGTGGGTAGTCTTATGATCCTGGTCAATCTTGACTTTATGTGGGTAGTGCTATGATCTCGGTAAAGACCAGTGATTCTTTTAAAAAAAAGAAAATCAAAATCCCAGTTATTTACTGAAAGAATGAAGGCACAAGATTCCATGATTTAAACAAAAGAATTTTCACTATACAAGAGTCAAACAAAGCAAACATTAAATATCTATCTTGGGTAACCACCTATACTCTAAAACCTAGGATAAACATAAATTGAACATGAATTAACAGGCAAATAGCAGTTGATTATAAACTATAAATTACGCATTAACACATATTAAGACTGCTCTTCGAATTGGCTCAGCGGTCCACTCAGTACATTTTCCGGCCCAGTCATGGCAAGACCCGTCATGGGAGGTTCAGTGGCCTAGCCTAAAGTTAATTTCGGCGGGACCAAAAAATCCCAGCGGCGGGTGGGGTTAGAAAATCCCACTCTCTGTCTTCTTCACTAAGAATTTCAGCTCCTCTTCTTCTTGAATTTAGCTTGAGCCCCAGCTGACAGCAGCTGACAGCAGCACACAACTAACCTAAGTTCCATGAGCATGCTCTTTACCCAAAATGGCATACTTCTGCTGAACCTCCTTAACTCTGCTTATGACAAGCTGGATGATATAGATACACCAATGTTATCTTCAAGTAACAGAAAAAGCTGCGGAAGCTGTATATTTGCCTTTTCTCAGCTTCTCAATCTAGCATCCCTCTTCCTCAGCCGGCCTGTACTGCACCACTGGGATCCTCATTTGAGTTCTGATACCTTGGTGTCTTTTTATTTGGTTTCAACCAGTTTCAACCTCCTCAGAAATTTTGGTTTCCAATCTGTTTCAGAATTTGTTTCCTTAGGTACTGGGAGGGTTAGTTTCCCTTTTTGGTTTCCCTTTTCAATTAGAGTCTGTCTCAAAAAATACAACTTTGAAACCACAGATTCCATCACAGTAAGAAAAGTGGAAAATTCCAGATCCTCGGAGGTATGATGTAACTCAATATTAAAATTACACTCTGACCTATTGTATTTGGGAGCCTGTTGTTCCCACATAAAGCCAGAACCAGAAATGTGCAAGGTGGGTTGAGAGGCAATGGATGCCTGCTCAATTTCCTGTTCAGTAACACCTACTGTAAGCCCAAAAATCACCCAGTACCCATTGAAAAATCTGGCTTGTTTATTTATTCATTATTAGTATATAACATTTGGTTTGAAGAATAATTATGGCTCTGATCTGGAAGTGCTCAAGAGAAATATTATGTAATCGCAAGAGTAATATTCAAAGTAGAAAAATAAAGAAAAAGACCTTTAGACAGAATTTGTTGGCAAAATAACTGAGTTTAATGTGCAGGTTACTATTAGTGTGTGAAAAATCCTGCACTTTGCATTGTGAGTTGCAAATTGCCAGAAATTGCTGGTCAATTTGCGTTACTCCTCCAGTAACTTTGCAAAAATGAGATCTCCCTGTCAATCTCCCAGAGTTTCAAGAAATTGCTGGATTTTCACTATAAATATGACTTAAACATGCCACAGAAAGTTAGGGCTGGTATTTCACAAGTGCAAGGGCACTTATAATGCTTGGATTTATGTTCCTACAATGTTACTCAACATTGGAGGCTAAGAGTGGGAACAATTGAGACAGTGGAGCCCCATTCCTGCAGGTAGTGAGATGGTCTGAGAACTTTTACATTTTTTTCCTTCTCTTTCTGTCTTTTTTTTTCTCTATCCTAATGCAACCTTTCTTTTCATCTCTTTATTCCTCTTTCTGTATCTAATTTGACTGCAAGGGCAGAATTTCATGCCCTCCCCCATGGCATGTTTGGTGGCAGGGGACATACCAGGCAGGAGTGTGGCAGGTGGGGACCCTGCCATCTTCCCGTCTGCACCGTGATTAATGTCCATCACCAATTGAGGCCCATAAGTGGGCAATTAATAGCCACTTAAGGGGCTCATAGTGCTGCTGCTGGTATTAACCCAGCGGTGAGTGGGGAGCACGACAAGCAAACCCATGTGTGTTCAATTGCAAGCTCCTGGGTAGAGTCGGGGGGGTGGGGGGGTTCTTGTTCAAAAACACTCAGTGCTTTATTGAGGGACCTGGCATCAGAAGCGGTGCGGGGTGGTGCCGTCTGCTTAGAACCACTTCCTCGCCTTTCCTGCCAACCCCCCTACCCCCTCCCTGTGGCCCCCATGGCACCATCACTCACTTGTGGCTTGGGATCCAGTGATGATACTAAGCCCCAGTGGTGCTGTTGTTGAATAGAGCTGCCAGCCTCTGACTGGCCAGCAGCTCTTGGCAGGCAGGAACTCTGCTCCTTGGGGCCCTTGATCCTGGGGAAGGCCTACTGCTGTCCAGTTAAGTGCCTGAGTGCCACTTACTATAGCAGTCCTTCCCTAAAAAAGGCGATACAGGGCTCTTTCCAGCTGTCCAGTCAATGGGCAAGATCCCCGTCGACTCCATTAAATACCACCCTATGTCACCCTATTTCCTTCTCTTTTGTGCATCCTGTTTCTTTCTATATCCTTAAGTGCCATTGGTTAAGGGGAAAGATGCTTTATTGTGTTGTTCACCAAGGCCCCAGGTTCCCCAGTTTTCTCCTTTGTACTGTTACCAATTCCTGCTTCCAGCAATTTGTCGCACAAAATGAATTGGAGCTGAAGGATGAGGGAAGAAACCCAGCTCCCAGCATTTACAGCTCCAGCAAATTCCGGGCTATTAAATGCTAAAACACTGAAAGAATCCGCACCCGAAATGTATTTTTTCTTTCACATGCTGGTAGACCTGTTGGATATTTCCAGTATTTTATATTTTTATTGAGGTATCCAAAGTACCGAGGGCACCACCTGAATAAATCAGAGAGATAACATCAGCTATTCAGGTTGAGGGAAGTTTAACATCAGTTACTTCCCACCTAAATGCTTCCCAGTATTTGGCACATTGAAGCAGGTGGGATTGAGGGATTTCAAAAATGCAAGGAAAACTATCGGTCACGACCGGGTCCATAATAACAGACCAGTCATATCACACTCTGAATAACTACAGAAGTGGAAATTAAGTTCAAAAGATGCTAGACTCAGTAATAAATCATAGAAATAGAATTTTGCTTATTAATAAATGTTAAATGTAAAGAAAAAGCAGTTGGTAGACATTGGTACAAGAAACATTCATTTTTCATGCACTTCTTGGACTAATAAGACCCCTATACGAAGGGCAGGGGCTGCGCCCTGATCCCCAATAACACTTAGCTCTATAGTGTGGAAGTGGCCCAAGCTTGGAGTGCTCATTACTAGTATGCTCTTGACCCTTCAATGGCTCCATTGAAGTTCTTCTTATCTTCTTATCATGTCCACGGACAGTCTATACATGGCCCAGCCAGAACTGGACACATTTTTGCGCCTTTTTGTTAAATTCGGCAAGATCTGCACAGTGCAGGGTTCCTCTAGCGATAGACATTGCAGAAGATGTTGCATAGTCTGTGGCTCAGTTCCACATTCACAAGTTGTTGGGCAGCTTGTATATCCCCATTTGCTTAGTGACACCTTTGTACGACCTACACCAGTCCTAAGTCTGTTAAGGCACTTCCAGGTTGCCCAGTTGCAATTAGCTCCTAGGGGAAGGCTTTCATCTGGTAGAATTTCCATCGCTGGGGGTTGTTCGAGACTGGCGAGCTGGTCTTTCCACGAGATGATGCAGGCTTCAGATGGGGTTGATTGTAATGGAACAACGCTGTTCATGAAGCTCTTCCTTGACTTTAGGCGACTGGGTGTAGGTGTATGACTATGTAGAGGGTGCCTCTCATCTGATGTTTGACGGAGTCGCTCTGTCTTGCTGGCTACCGTTCTTCTTATATCAGGGGGAGCGATACCCGCCAGGATATATAGGCTGTTGGTGTTTGTTGGTTTTAAACAACCTGTGATAAGTCAGCAGCTTGCATTCACCTGACCCATCCTCCTTAAACAATATATATTTCACCATATTCTTAGCATGAGTTTTGTTGCTCCCCTCACAATTTAAGCAGTACCACAACTATTTTAAATCCCTTCTGTGATTTTCAAAACAAAAGCAATAAACATTTTTTTTATCTCTACGTTCTTTGAAAAGAATTTGCACAGTGACTGTTCAACAAAGGAACACATTTCTTTTTGTTTACTAATTTTAGCAAAGAAGTAGAATCCTAACCTGGCAGAGAAGACTGAGGGGCGACCTGATCGAGGTGTACAAGATTATGAGGGGCATGGACAGGGTGGATAGGGAGCAGCTGGTCCCCTTAGTTGAAGGGTCAGTCACGAGGAGACACAAGTTCAAGGTGAGGGGCAGGAGGTTTAGGGGGGATGTGAGGAAAAACTTTTTTTTACCCAGAGGGTGGTGATGGTCTGGAATGCGCTGCCTGGGCGGGTGGTGGAGGTGGGTTGCCTCACATCCTTTAAAAAGTACCTGGATGAGCACTTGGCACGTCATAACATTCAAGGCTATGGGCCAATTCCTGGTAAATGGGATTAGGTAGGTAGGTCAGGTGTTTCTCACATGTCGGTGCAGACTCGATGGGCCGAAGAGCCTCTTCTGCACTGTGAAATTCTGTGATTCTGATAGAAAATGCCAAAAGAATATTCATTCATGCTGGGAATTTCTCCAATTCAAAAACAGTTTCAAAGACATGGTGCAAAAAAAAATGTTCATTTAGACCTTGTTGAAACTCAGTCACAAGGATTACACATTATGGAATGCATATAAAAAGTGATTTTGAACCTAAAGTTAAGCCTGGCATCAAGATTTTGAAATATCACAGCATTGACAGCAATGAATGGCACGGGGCATTTTCTTGTGCATGGCATGTATATGATGGCCATTTCCATGAACTCTACATGCAGAGAGTATCAGACGCACATGACCTCAATACAAACCATCCCAGGTATAGCATCCATTACAACAGAATCGGATCTAGGCATGACAGATCAACTACTTAATGATAAGGACCAGGTTCAGCAGGGAGGTTGTTACAGGTGTAGGGTGGGACTTTATGGCCCCACCCACCCCCAGAATTGTCTGGTCCCACTGAAAGTCAATGGGCTTTTTACTGGGTTGTCGAATCTCCCGTGGCGGGTCCCAACACAACGGGACCGAAAATCCCAGCCATAGAAGGACAAAGGCAGCAGATGCATGGGAACATCGCCGCCTGCAAGTTCCCCTCCATGCGACACACCGTCCTGACTGGGAACTATATCATCATTCCTTCACCGTCGCTGGGTCAAAATCCTGGAATTCCATTCCTAACAGCACTGTGGGTGTACCTACAACAAATGGACTGTAGCGGTTCAAGGAAGCAGCTCAGCACCACCTACTTATGGGCAACTAGGGATGGGCAACAAATGCCAGCCTTGGCAGTGATGCCCACATCGCATGAAAGAATAAAAAATAACTGATCCATGTAGGATGACCTGTAAGGGCAGTCTGTACTGCACTTTCCTATTACCGTCAATGAGGTCAAATTTTATGCTGTGGGATCTATCCAGGGACCCACAGGGTTCATTGTGGTGAAACACTGGGAAAGCTACCTTCCCAGCTGAAAGCATATTTTATTTTGAATTTGTTTGGGCTTGCTCGAGGTTCAGCCTTGTAGGAGGGGAGATCCAACATTAGAGGTTCCATGGTCAAAAATTTTATTTCAAAAAAGCATCAAAAGTAAATTGTGGTCAATTTTTCAATTAAATGAGGGAGTATCTGACAAATGGTTTTTTTCTCCAGATTCTACTCATTTAATAAAAATATATTTAACCAATATCTGGTGCAGTGTATCATATTTTATCTATATCTGGTCCAGTTTATAACATTGAGCCAACATTTTTGAATTTAAATGTAGGAAGATCCTAAGTTCTCAAATTGAATAATTACATTCAATCTTTAGGCATCAGATTTTGAAGCCTCGAGCAACAGCTTTTAAACCTGGCTATAATGGGGACACATCAAAGCAAATACAATCAGTCAAAAATGGGAAATGGAATAAATAGCTGAGAGGTTGGCGGACTGAATTAATATGTCAGTGGACAATCATAGTGAGCATTGCAGTAAGAAATACATGTCCAGAAACACTTTTAAAATTAACTTAATTTAAAAGGTCTTTCATTTTTTATGTAATGGTGCAGATTAATTCATTGGAGTTGCTGTGGAGTTTGAAGGTGGTAGTGCAGAATGCCTGGAGAGAAAATGTAATTGCCTAGGCATCCAAAGAGCCATTGCAAAATCTCAGAAAATTAACCAAATAAAATACCAAAAATCAAAATTTTCTATGCAGGAAAGAGAGACAAAATGCCCCAGCACCTCTAGAAAATTCTGTTTACATCTCCCTTCAGAAATGACATTGGCCACTGTTTAGAATTGCTTTTCAAGTAAACTGGCAGAGCCATTAATTTTCTACTTAGCAAAAACACTTTTTTTAGTCATTCTTTTGGTTGTTTTCTCTTCTTCCCCCACAATATGTGCCATGTAACATAACTGACCAGCAGAGTGGACCTGTGAGCTGCTCTGTTTTTGTCCATTTCCCGATGTCTTGGGAAACCCATGCAGGCAGGGATCCAGGAGGTGATTGCCTTTAGACTGGATCCAGCATGTCTGCCTGAGGAACCCTGCACAATTGGGCACACCCTCCATGCCCTTCCCCCTGAGGACTTTCCCCCCTTTCCTGCAATTGTCCCTTCTCCCCTCCCCAGTGAACCCCCTCCCCACAGCAGTACTAATCATCCACACATCTCCCAGGATTAGTACCCCTCCCCCACTGTGAGTTAGGCACCTTCCACCCTTCCCCACCCACCTTTTCCCTCCTTTACTCACCCTCCTTTTCCCCCTTTCACCACTCCCTTTTCCCCCTTCCCCATCCTTTCCCCTTTCCTCACTCCATTCCCCCTTTCCCCCTTTACCCCCTTTCCCCACCCTCTTTCCCCACTCCCTTTTCCCCTTTCCCCACCCCTTCCCCCTTTTCCTCAACCCCGCTTCTTTATCCCTTTCCCACCTCACTTTTCCACCTTTTCCTCACCCCTTTCAGCCCTTCCCCATGCCCTTTTCCCCTCTTTCCCCACCCCCTTTCCACCACCCCATTTTCCCCCATACCCCTTGTTCCACTCCTGTTCTCTCCTTTCCCCATCCCTTTCCCCCTTTCCTCATCCCCTTTCCTCTGCCCCCTTCCCCCTTTCCCCATCCCTTTCCTCCACCCCATTTCCCCCACCCCTTCCCCACCTTTTCCTTTCCCTCCCTATCCCTTCCTCACTCCCTTATCCCATCCCCTTTTCCTCCTTTCCTCCTCCTCCCTCCCATCCCCACCCCAGTGCAGGCCTGTTTGATCCTGAAGCTTTCACTGGAGGTTTCTTGTTTGACTAGAAACTAAGCCTCCCTACCTGGCTTCTCGGCAGGGAAACGATTGTGATGTCATGCGCACAGGCACATTAAAACTTCACAGCTTGCAGGGGATTACTAACATCTGGCTTCCTTGTGGCTTTCCGATTGACCCACTCAGGTGAAACAGTTAAGTAAAAAAACAGGTCTATGAGTGTGATTATCTGTTGGGGGTGTGTGTGCAGAATTACCTTTAGAGCCTGATATTGCTATCTCTCCAGATTCTGCCACTTGTTTTTCAAATACCTACTGTAATGAAGAGTACACCCAGATTTTCTTCAGCTTATTTAGACCAGTCCAGTTGAACCCAATGCTGTTGTCATCCAACACTTTAGTCCTTGAACAACATTGATGAGCAGGAGCCCTGGAGCTGGTCTCTACCTTCCCTAGTCTTGATGTAGTCAGACAGTTACAGCCCGTGAACCAGTACACAACTATAGCTCAAGGATCCAACATCAAGTTTCCCTTATCGATACAGCTCGGTGCTATACTACACAGTGCACTTATCAACTAGGCCTCATTTCAATTGATATTTCTATTGTTTTTGAGCACGCATTAAGTGCTGCTGACTTCATTTTGACCATTACCTTGGAAGAGTTAATGAACCAAATCATGTGAAGGAGCTAAATTGACAGAAACAGCTGCATACATGCCAACTGTCTGCCTTTGACTTGGACAGTCAATGTTCTGGGGATCCTGTTCACTTTTGTAGACCAAAATTAGCCTTCAGTGGCAGGAATGGCTGCTTGTTTTAGCCCCTATCATTTACTGTCAAATCTCAAAGGTCGCCAGGCCATTTAGGGCTAAGATGAGGAGGAATTTCTTCACTCAGAGGGTGGTAAATCTTTGGAATTCTCTACTCCTAAGTGCTGCTGAGACTCAGTCATTGAGTATGTTTAAGACACAGATTGATAGATTTCTAGATAGTAAAGACAGCAAGAGATATGGGGATAGTGTGGGAAAATGGTGTGGGGTTGAAGATCAGCCGTGATATAATTGAATGGTGGAGCAGGCTCGAATGTGTGGCTCCTGCTCTTATGTCTGGGTTTGTCAGCATAGTCATTATGGGGGATGTGGTGGCATAGTGGTATTGTCACTGGCTTAGTAATCCAGAGACCCAGACCTGAATTTTCTGGTTGGTGGGTGCGGGGTGGGGGGGGGTTGGGTGTTGGGGGGGGTGGGGGGGTGGGGGGGGTGCGGGGGCGGAGCGGGAGCAGGAGCGGGCGGGGGAGGGTACGGACCCAATCGCTGCCCATGGTCGGGTCCGAGCTGTCCTTCTACGCGGGCGAGTCAATTAAGGCCTGCCCATCGTATTTCTCGACTCCCGAGGATGGCGGGAGTGGGAGGGCAGCGGCGGGCGTGCACAGACCGCTGGGTCCAGTGGCGACCTGGCAGCCTGTCTAAATGAAGGCCTGGCAGCCTTTTCTAGGCTGCTCACAATGGCAAGTGCAATGCCACAGCAGAGGGCTTCTGGTGAGCTGGCCAGTCCGGAGGGTAAGCCAGTGGAGCAGCCGAGGCTGGAGGGTAGGGCCATGGGACAGGTCAGGCTAGAGGGTCAGTGTGCCCCTTGTTTCTTGGGTGAGTGCCTTGCTGCCCTCCTTGAGGAGGTGGCAGCACAGTGGGAGGTGCTGGTTCCCCAGGATGGGAGGAAGAGGCCCCCCCCCACGTGCTGAAACGTGCCTGGGACGAGGTGGCAGAGGTGATGAGCTCCCGCGATGTGGTGCGATGCATCTGAATCCAGTGTCACGAGCGCTTCAACAACTTGTTGCCCTCTGGCAGGGTGAATACCATGTTGGCATTGGGCATTTATCCCAGCATGTCGGCTTTCCCCACTGCTGCACCCCCCCCCACCCCCCCACCCACCACCGCCCCCCCCCACCCCCCTTGCCCTTCAAGTCTGAGTGTAGTGACTGTATTGAATCATTGACAGCATGTGTCCTTTGCTGGGTGGGCCAGCAGATATTGCCCATGCTGAGGTCAGCCTGAGAGGGTGATGAAGAGATGTGTATTGCCCCCGCAGCATGTGGTACACTGAATCCCACATGACTGGTTTGGGGGCAACCTGGAGGAGCTGCACCTAGGCGCTGCATTTGAACTCCAGGACTTGTCCAAGTCAGGGTGATGAGCTGCTGGGAGGGGAGCTTCAAGGTGGCGCAGCAACGAACCATCTGCTGCCCTCTGCGCTCCACATGCTTGCGCCTCCTTGTTATGGAAGGATATACCGTGTGGTGCCTAATGTGATGTAGGCAGCATGTGGCCCAGGGTGTGGGGGGGTGGAGAACAGGCCGAGCATCTTTGTGTGAGTATTCGGCAGCAGCGGGATGAGGAGGCACTGGAGCCCTGATATGTCCCAGTCTGGTTGGGGTGGGCCGTGTGCGAAGAGAATCCATGTACATTTTGCACAAATCAATGCTCTTCTCTCATTTTCAGGTGAAGAATGCTCATAACGCGGCAGAGCGTGTGAGGACTGGCGGTGGCCAGGCGCAGTTAGCCATTCTCAGCCGGTTTGAGCAGGAGGCCCTGGATTTGGAGAGGCGCTATGCGCTCAGGGCCAATGGTGTCGGTGAGGCTGGGGTGCCACGGCCAGGTATTTATGCCCAGCAGTGAGGTCAGCATTGTTCTCCCAACAGCCATAGCAGTGCTGAATGTTCAGTGATTTAATTTTGCAACATGGCTTGACCATTGCTTATGGAAGGATGAACGCATAATGATCCGGGAGACAGGGATACACATTGACGTTGTCTCCACATTAACTGATCCAATGTCTTTGTTCTTCCTTTCAGCATCAGCGGAGCAGGGACGGGAGGAGAAGCAGCAGAGGCCCCCTCTCACACCCGAGGGGCCTGAAGTCTCACCAGCGTCTCACCATCTCTGCCAGGCAGGCACCAGCACAGATATAAGCACCTCGGTGGGAATTAGAACATTGGCTAGTTCCCCAGGGCACAGCGGTGAGGGCACTTCACAGTCGCTGGAGGAGCTGGCAGAGACAGAGAGTGCCCATGGCGCCAGCAGTCAGAGGACTGCAGGGGACCAGGCACATGCTCAGTTGGTGCCTGATGATCTGCCTCTGGAGTCGTCCGCGATGCAGCAGGGGCAGGAAATGCGGCCGGGTGTGCGGGAGCATCTGGGGGAGACACATGAGGCTATGCTTGGCTTGGTCTCCGTGGTGGAAGAGTCTGCACGGACGATCGCTGAAGCAATGAGCCACATGTCCGAGCGCCATGCGACCTCCATGGAGAGAGTGAAGACTCTCGTAGAGAGGCCCTTCCAGGAGACCCATCAGGGCTTCCTGGGGATGCGCTCTGACCAGCAAACCCTCACATCGGCATTGACCTCAAATCGTCAGTGCCAGTGTGGGAGATGGTCTGGGCATCAAGTTTCCCAGCTCGGTGCCCATCCATCCACGGTGAGCAGGGAGGTCTGAAGTGACCTCACGTCAGCGCAGCAGCTGCCTGGCATCTCTGCGGGCACCTCTCAGGGCGCTCCGGATGAGGGCAGCAGCTCCTCCGCCCCTCTCCCAGTGACCGCAGCATCCAGTGAGGCTGCGATGACTGGGGAGGTGGCCAGCTGTGGAACTGGCAGCTCCCTCCCAGGCAGAGCCAGCACTGGCTCCACGGGCCAGAGGACGATCGCCAAGGTCATCGAGGCCAACAGGACAGCAGAGTCAGCAGGCTGTCTCAGATGCCACTCCCAACGAGGGGGCAGCACCAAGATGTAGCACCCATAAATGAAAGCATAAAGCACCATAGGCAGACCACAGGTTTATCACTGGTGCTTTTGTGTTTGCCCAAGATGAGGCTCTTATGGTTCTATTTGATTTGTACTGTCTTTTTTTTGTAATAAGTTGCTTTGCTTGACACATTAAATTCAGACATGTGAGCATGGCTGAAGGTGCCTCTTTTCTTCTGCATGTGTATGGTTTCCAAAACTGTAATGAGTGCTTTGTTGGACATTCAGCTTTATTAACAAGGCCCTTAGTTACTGTTCCTAACCTGGCAGATTGTGCATTTAGGTGTTGAGTATGGAGCCCACAGCTCACGTTTGTCCTGGTGGTCCATCCGTGGTGTGCTAGCTGAAGTTTCGTTGCATTAAAGCCTCCCGGGTGTCCCTGCCTCCCTGGAGTATGCCCGGGTCAGCATCTACCCCCTCAGCATTTCCCTGTGTGTGCTCATCCTCGGACTCACTGCTGGGCTCATCGTGTGCAGCCGCAGCCATTGTATTGATGTCTTCATCGTCCACTGCGTCCCCCCCCTTTCCAGCGCAAGATTGTGGAAAGCGCAGCATACAACCACTATCACCGAGATACGATCTGGGGGGTATTGGAGTGTGCCCCCTGAGTGGCCCAGGCATCGGAAGCACATCTTGAGAAGGCCAATGGTTCTCTCCACCACAGCCCTTGTGGTGCCCTGGCTCCGATTGTACCGCTGCTCAGCTTCTGTTCTTGGATGGAGGAGAGGCGTCATGAGCCACCTTCTGAGGGGATAGCCCTTGTCACCCAGCAGCCAACCATCCAGCCGGGCTGGAGCACTAAAGAGCCCCAGCACCTGGGAGTGTCTGAGGATGTAGGCATCGTGGGAGCTGCCTGGGTACCTTGCACAGACTTATAGAATCAGCTTCCTGTGATCACACACTATCTGCACGTTCATGGAGTGGAAGCCCTTCCTGTTGGCGAAGGCACCGGGCTCACCTGCTGGCACCTTGATGGCCACATATGTACAGTCTATAGCACCCTGGACATGGGGGAAGCCAGCAATGGCCGCGAAGCCTCTGTCTCACTTTGTCTGGCCTGTCTGGTCCCAACAGAAGTGGATGAAGGTCAATGCACGCCTGAACAGAGCGTCTGTAACCTGCTTGACACAAGTGTGGACATCTGATTGGGAGACACCGCAAAGATCAAACACCGACCCCTGGAAGGAGCCAGAGGCATAGAAGTTGAGGGCAACTGTGACCTTTAGAACCACTGGCATGGGGTGTCCACCCACACAGTTCGTGGAGATCTCAGGCCCAATCATCTGACAGATATAGTTGACTGTCTCCCTTGTGAGATGGAGCCTCCTTCGGCACTGCACCTCAGACATATTGAGGTAGCTGCGTCACTGCCTGTATACCCTAGCAGCAGGATAGTGGCGTGTTCTCCGGCCTCTTCCACCTTGGACTTCCTGTTGGCCCTGCGCCCCTTGTGCCTGTGCCTGTCCTCCCAAAGGTGGCTCCCCTGTAGGCTGCATATGCACTCCTGGCCTTCTCCTCCTTCCAGCCCTCCCTTCCTCCTCAGAGGAGGTGCCTCCAGTGAACAGTTCAGCTCCCATTCCCAGGCTAAGGGGAGGCTTCCTGAAAACTGTAGGCCCAGAAAAGATTCGTGACCCCAGTGAGCCCTTTTATCCTGCCTGTGGGTGAGGTTAGTACAAATGTGTCCTACCCGCCTACCCATTCTGCCCGTGCACCGACCCGAAGATTGTTTGGGCGCCAAAAAATCGGCGTCGATTGAACACTCAAGGGCCTTGAGTGGCCCGTTAATTAATAGCGGGTGCGTGCCGGACATCATCGCGTGCCCACCCAGCGGAATATCCCGATGGCGCGTGGTGACATCGGGATGCTCGCCCAACGTCACCGCACGCCATTTTACGTGTGGATGTGCAGGGCCCACCCCCCGCACGCCAATGGGAAAGTCCTGCTCTGGGGACCCGGGTTTGAATCCCACCACAGCAGGTGCTGAAATTTAAATTCAATAAAAAATCTGGAATTAAAAGTCTAATGATGACCATGAATCAACTGTTGTAAAAACCCATCTGATTCACTAATGCCCTTTAGGGAAGGGAATCTGCTGCCCTTACCTAATCAGGCCCACATGTGACTCCAGACCCACAACAATGTGGTGAATTCTTCAATGCCCTTTGAAATGGCCTAGCAAGCTACTCAGTTTTCAAGGGCAATTAGGGATGGACAATAAATGCTGGCCTAGCCAGCGACACCCCCATCCCATGAATGAATAAAAAAAAATGTTGCTGGATCAGAAACCTAGGTTAATAATCTGGAGACACGAGTTCAAATTCCACCATGACAGCTTAGAAATTTAAATTCGGTTACAAAATAAATTTGGAATGAGAAAGCTAGTATTAGTGATGATTACCGTGTAACGGCTGAATTGTGGTAAAAACCTTTCTCACCACTTTATTGTGGCAGTGTTGCAGGTACAGGAGCTCTGCCAGATTCAGTGGAAATTGTGCAAATCCCGAAACACAGAGGTAATAACAGCTTGTACCCTTATCCTGTCTGTAACATTGAAAAACACTCCAAGATGCCTTACAGGAGCATTATCAGACAAAAATAGATGCCAAACCAACGAAGGAGATATTAGGAGAGGTGATCTGAAACTTGGTCAAAGGGGTAAGTTTTAAGGAGAGCCTGAAATGACGAAGTGAGTGTGGAGAATAGTAATAAAAACAAAAAACTACTGCGGATGCTGGAAATCCAAAACAAAAACAGAATTACCTGGAAAAACTCAGCAGGTCTGGCAGCATCGGCGGAGAAGAAAAGAGTTGATGTTTCGAGTCCTCATGACCCTTCAGCAGAACTGAGCAAAGTTAGGAGAGGGGTGAAATATAAACTGGTTCAAGGTGGGGGGTGGGGTGGGGGGAGAGAAGTTGGGGTGGGGTGGGTGATGGTAGTAGGGACAAGCAAGCAGTGATAGGAGCAGATAATCAAAAGATGTCACAGACAAAGGAACAAAGAGGTGTTGAAGGTGGTGATATTATCTAAGAGAATGTGCTAATTAAGAATGGATGGCAGGACACTCAAGGTACAGCTCTAGTGGGGGTGGGGTGGAAAGACTGACAGGGCATTACAGGTATAGATTTAAAAATAATGGAAATAGGTGGGAAAAGAAAAATCTATATAAATTATTGGAAAAAACAAAAGGGAGGGGGAAGAAACGGAAAGGGGGTGGGGATGGGGAAGGGAGTTCAAGATCTAAAGTTGTTGAATTCAATATTCAGTCCGGAAGGCTGTAAAGTGCCTAGTCGGAAGATGAGGTGCTGTTCCTCCAGTTTGCGTTGGGCTTCACTGGAACAATGCAGCAAGCCAAGGACAGACATGTGGGCAAGAGAGCAGGGTGGAGTGTTAAAATGGCAAGCGACAGGGAGGTTTGGGTCTTTCTTGCGGACAGACCACAGGTGTTCTGCAAAGCGGTCGCCCAGTTTGCGTTTGGTCTCTCCAATGTAGAGGAGACCGCATTGGGAGCAACGAATGCAGTAGACTAAGTTAGGGGAAATGCAAGTGAAATGCTGTTTCACTTGCAAGGAGTGTTTGGGCCCTTGAACGGTGAGGAGAGAGGAAATGAAGGGGCAGGTGTTGCATCTTCTGCGTGGGCATGGGGAGGTGCCATAGGTGGGGGTTGAGGAGTAGGGGGTGGTGGAGGAGTGGACCAGGGTGTCCCAAAGGGTACGATCCCTACGGAATGCCACCAGGGGGGGTGAAGGGAAGATGTGTTTGGTGGTGGCATCATGCTGGAGTTGGCGGAAATGGCGGAGGATGATCCTTTGAATGCGGAGTCTGGTGGGGTGATAAGTAATTTTGGAGCATGGGCTTGGACAGCTGAAGACATGGCCACCAATAGTGCAGCAAAGGAAGGAGAGGTGCACAAGAGGTCAGTGTTGGAGGAATAGAGAGTTCTGGGGGCTGCTGGTGTGAGCGAGTTTGGGGCTTCAGGAATGACAAGATATGGAGGGACAATGCCATGAAGGGATTTAATGGATGATCATTATAACTTGGAGGCACTGGAGGGCTGGAAGTCGATTTAGAACAGAGAATACATGGGTGATGGGCGAGCAGGATTTGGTATGTGGTGGGATATAGAGAGCAGTAGTTTATATAAATTGAAGTTCGTGTAGAGTGGATTATGGGAGGCCAGCTTGGAAAGTTTGAGATAGTTAAGCCTGAAGGTAACAAAGGCTTCAGCCTTTATAATAAGGGCTTCAGCATATGGATTTAAACTAGAACGAAGATGTGCAATGTTTTTGGACAAAATTTTCACAATGACAGAGAGGCCTTAGCCGAAATGATGCCGGATCCCCGATTCTGGAAGCCCAGCACGTGAACCCAGCACCTATCATTTTTGATGGGGGGCGCAGAATAAATTTGGAATGAGAAAGCTAGTATTAGTGATAATTACCATGTAACGGCTGAATTGTTGTAAAAACCTTTCTCACCACTTTATTGTGGCAGTGTTGCAGGTACAGGAGCTCTGCCAGATTCAGTGGAAAGGTTGTAGTTTGCTTATCCATGGTTCAAGGAGGCAGCTGCACATGCAATTTTCATTAGTGGGATTTCCAAAACACAATTTGTGGGTTTTCGATATTTGAGCATAAGTTCTAAAGCTGCTGAAGTTATTTGGAGGGGCAGAGTCCCCTTTCACAGAGATCCAGGTATCCCTCTAGGAGAGGTCATGTGCCCCTTTGGGAGAGATCAGGTGCCCTTTGGGATTGTTAAAAATAGACTTGAATGTGTGTAAAAAGTAGACCAACTCAATGGAATTGTCAAGCTGTCAAGGCATTTAAAACTCCATAAATTTTTGGAAAAAAACAGTGCCTGCAATTTTACTAGCTGTCCATTGACATGGTGGGCCTGAGGTCTACCATTCTAGTGTTAGTACTGCATGACTGATTCCACAGCCTATCATTATCATAGTGGAGGGTGTGTAAGTTCACAGTTTGTTTGACAGCTCCGCATGGTTATAAAGTTTTTTGATATAGGACTATGAATACAAATATTTGCTTTCATTGGGATTAAGTCCTTGAAAGAAATATTCATTTTCATACACGATTAAGTACTTGAAGGAATTTAAATGCATTGAATGAGAGGCTTGAACTTTTGTAAAGACGGAGAGGCTCTTTGGCTTAGCCAAAATGGTGTCAGAGGCTCGAATCCAGAAGTCTCACCCCTGAACCCGGCCCCCCAACATTTTTGAAGGGGGTAATGGGGTGGGTCGTACTTCGGACATGCACATTTCATGGAGACAGCTATGCATATAAAATTGCAGCTTCCTTCAGTCAGATCTGATTTTCAAAAGGAAGGAGTGGGAAATACAACTTATGCCCTTCAGACTTATCAGGAGTAGGTATAAAGTTTGTGGAGTTCTTTGGATAGATTCAGGGACTCCTTTGGAGAATGCTGATAATTTGCAGCAACTGCTACAGAAGTGGCGAAAAATCAATCGCTTTAACCAAACGGAATAGGTAAGTACCCTTGGAAGGGCAATATTTTTTGTCCCTACTGACTCAGGCACCCAGGTGACAGAAAGGACAGTGTGCCAGAGAAGGGAGCATTCTGCATTGTGCAGAAGGAGGAAGAGAAGGAGGACAACCAGGTTTTACCCTTTGGGAAGGGTGTACCGACCTCTGAGGTCATATCTCAATATGACTGAAAACCAATGCAGAAGGCGGCTAAGGTGAAGCCAAGAAGCGGTCACCAACGTACGGTACAATGACATCTTGAACCACAGTCTGTCAATCCTCATGCCCTGCCAGGGCTGCCAAGGTTACTGTCGTTGTAATTTTTTTTTACATCAGGCTCTTTCCAGGGCTTAGCAGGAGATCTATGTGAAATCTCACAGTCAGACACACCCTGCCGCACCAAGAGAGTCACTGTGATGCCCAGCCTGCTCAGGTGGGGGCCACATTAACTTGCCGGTTGATGTGGTGTCTCAGACACAGAGAGCCATGAGTTTTGCATTATTAGTAGGCTTCCCCTAGTTGCAGGGTGTTATCACATGCATTCATGTCACCATAAGGGCTCCAACTCAACAACTGAACACCATCATGAACTGAAGGTCATTCTACTCCCTGAATGTAAAAACACTTGGTGACCACAGCAAGGTTTACCTGTATGTCCATGCAAGGTTCCCTGGTAGTTGCCATGATTCATTCATACTGAGGAGTTCCCAACTGCATCTGCTTTTTCAGCCACTTACACAGATCTGTGGATGGCTTCTGGGGGACAAGGGATACAATTGGAAGGGAAAGATGCCATGCCCAAAGTTCCAACATAGGAAAATGTACAGGTGGATGAGTTCATTCTCAGAAATCTGACACTGAGGAGGAGGAGGAGGGCGGCAATGGCAAAGCAGCTGAGAGACAGGCCCATGTAGCCATGGCTGATTCTTTGCAGGAGGGGGTCATTGCCAGAGTGTCCTAATTCAAAATAGATTCCCCTAGGGTCCTACAATCTCACATTTACCATCAGCCAGTCCCTAGTGAGCAGCTTCCATGTAATAAGCCTTTTACATGGAAGTCAAAGTAACTCATGGAAATGCCATGCCCAACAAGAGAGAAAACCAACAGCAAGGAGTTTGACTCAGTTCCATAAACATGGCTGAACCATCATAAACATTGACCTCAATATATTGCAAATACAGCTTGAGAAGTCCTCCACAACCTGAACCATTCACATTATGCCAATGCCTGTCCATGAGGTGCCAAAGTCACCACCCTGTACACACACAAACCATGCCCACAATGCTGAGAGTGCCAGTAGGAAGCATGACTTCACACCCAATACCTGCTGATATGATTGTATGTGCTACCAGAGATATATCTAATGCATATTGTGCAGGGTGAGACCACAACTGTGCTTGACCAGCTCTTTGAATGACCTTCCTCATTGTCCATTCACATCCTTGTTCCAGTTTCAGGAGCGGGTGTCATGCGCAACATGTAATACTGCCATAAACCTCGGTTCCTTTACAAACCACAGGCTCTGCCGCCTGGAAGACAAAGGCTTCCAAAGCAGTGGGGAGAGCACACAAGCACTCTTCACCAGAACAGACATGGCATCTTGACCTGTGGAGTTCACACTTAGTTGACTATATGACAGCGGTGTGCGGATGACTGATTTCCACCTAGCAATCATGCTTGAGGTGCATCTGATGAACTCCACCTGATCATTGAGTCTGATCATTGAACCTCTCTTAAAGTTAATCATGGATGGACAATAAATGATGCAAGGAGCATCTGAATCCGCAACTCTTTGTTCACTACTACCTTATGTGAAGGACCAGAGAAGGAAGAATCCTTTCATTGCCTCACAATTATGATTGTACCCTTCTTCCTGATGACGTCAATGCAAGATGGACCTCAGCATATCGCCTTCAGTATCACTGGTAAGAGTGTCCTTCATTACGTTAACATTCTCATTAGTATACATGCACACACAAAGATATCTTTGAGTGTATTGACATGTATTCACAAAATGCTTAATTGTGATATTTCAAAAGTGAAAAGCGTATGCACGGTGAACCTGTTAGTACTCTAGGTGAGACGGTGTCCTGCACTCATGCACACTCCTCCGAACTGGTCCATATGTTGCCTCCAAGGAGGTGGAGCCAGGCTGCTCACTTCTCCTTCAAATTGGAATTGAGGAACATGGTGAGTGGCCTCAACTTGCAGGAACCCGTTGGGGGATCTCCTTCAGACTGCGGCCACTGCATCTCTGCAGGGGCAGCATGGTCGCTGGCACCTGTGGAGCAGATGAGGGCTCTGGTGGAGGGGCTGAGTAGGTAGAGAAAGATGAGGGTGTTAAGAAGCTCTCACTACATTCACCCTCCTCAGTGAGCTTCACAGCCATGGGTTGGCCTTCAGGTGGGGTTGATGGGGTTTGCTGCTACTGCACAGCAGTTGTCCATTCCAGCAACTGGGCTGCTAACAGTGCCACCGCCCTGTTAAAGGTCCACAGCTCCTCATGTATTCCGCTTATGTCAGCACTCATACTCTGAGTGGACTGATCCAGGCTACTGAGGGAGGCTTGCTCCCTTTCCTGGCTGAGACGCTGCTCCTGCATCCACTCCGAGTGTTGCTGCATGTGTCTCTCATGGTGAGAGCTCATGTGGCCAAGCCCCCAGTACAATGTGGAGCTCATCACTGCAATGGACTCCTCCACTCACAGTACATGACCTCTCAGTGCCTCAGGGAATTTCGCCAGATGTTCACACATCTGCACCTGATTATCTAAATATTGTACCCCAGAGGGTGAGTCCTGAGCTCCACATTCCTGCCCACTGGAGCATCATGGTGACTGCCCTTTCTCCTCCAATGCAAAGATATCTCTGACTCTGCCACCTCCTCCTGCTTTCGGGTGTGGTGCCCCTCACACTTTGCCACTGACTCTACACGTGTGCTACATCCCTCTGATGTGCTGGTATCTGTTTTGGCAGAGCATGGGCTAGTGTGAAGTGATGTTGTCTCCTCAGACATCTCTTCCTCCTCCTGATGCCCGAGGGATGAGGCGGCCTGGTGGGGGTGAGCGGGCAGAGCTGGGACCTGTGTGAAACATAAAAGCAGCTGATGAGTTATTGGCCTTTACATTGTGAGAGCGCACTGTGATTCAAGACAGTGCCTTTAACCATGCTCGCACTGCTCTTATGAGACAACCCCATCCATGCACTCTCTCTTATGCCAACATTCCCTTGTGCTCAGTGAACTGACAGCACAATATCCACCACTACCACATGTTCCAAAGTGCCTCTACCACCACCTTTCTCACCTGCTATGGTTGATTCTCCATCCCCGACAGCCATCCGGATAGGCACCCTGAGTACTTCCATGGCTGTATGCTCGACTGGATGAATGGTCTGCAGCCTTGCTGACCCACCCACTGTCTGAGCCATTTCCCTGGTGCTCTCTGCCCTCTTAAGCTGTAAATACAACATGAAGTTATGTTAGCCTGATATATAGTGCAGCCAGGGAGAAATTTCTTGAATGTGTTTGTGCACTACAGCGCTCATTCCCATCTGTACTGTGTGCACCTACAAGAGCAGCCTCAACATACAAGCCTCCATGTTATAGCAGAGGTACGTGCCAGGTCTCACTCCTTAGCTGCAGCATTCAGATGTGAACCTTCACTGGGACCTCTGTGTGCTTGTGCTGAACAACTCACCTTGCCGGAACGCAGCAGGTCGTGGAGCATTTTCTGGCACTGTATCCATGACTGTCTATGTTCGGCTGCAGTGCTAACCCCTGCTGAGGTTTCTGTCCAAGCCCTCTCTGTGGTCATGGCAGGGTTGCACAAGCCAACTGGATATAAAATATCCCTCCCCCTCTGCACCTCCTCCACCAGAATTTGGAGGTCCAGTCGCTAAGCTGGGATACTGAACCTCCCACTCCTTCCGCACTCTCAGCTCTGTGTGACATTCCGGCAATGCAAATTTCAAAGAAAAGGCTCGTGAGGCATGTTGCGTACAAAGTTCTCAAACATATTTGTGTGTTTACATGCCCTAACCATTTCCTCCATTTTATCAATGAGTACTTTGGGGGTTGGTGGGGGGTGGTGGTGGAGGGTGGAGGGGGAGGAAATGGTTCCGCACAAATGCATGGTGCCATGGATTTTGCTGCCATCATTCCCAGATGGCATGCTGTGCGCCTGACCAAGAACTACACTATCAACTTACTCCCTCAGAGACACACGATTCTGCCATGTCAGTGTGTAGCTGTGAGAGATCTGGTCAAGTGTCACAGGATGCACCATCCTGATAGATGGGTGGAAAGAGGGCAGGTGGATGGGTAAAGAACCGTGGCAGGTGTAGTGTGTATCAGGCATTCCATTATGCACAATAGTAATCTGTGTTATTGCAGAATATCATTAGCAGCTAGTGGTGCAAAGATACTGCCATCTCCATGACGATGTCTTGTGATGCCTTTTCATGCTTTACATGGTTAAGTGTCCTCCTTAAGTGCAATGTGACTAGGCAGCAACAATGACTATTTCTCCCTATGGAAAGTCCATGATGGGCCATCTGTTCCAGGGTCAGCAACCAGTTGGAGAGCATTTAGAGAGTTTACACTCACCTGACAGCTCAATGATGTCCCCTCCAAGGCACAGTAGCAAGGGTATTAACTTCCCAGCTCACAAATGGACCTCCTTACTGCCCCTCTTTTTAAACCCAAACTAGTTGCCCAACCCATGCTGGCACCAGCTCTGCCTCTGCACTACTTCCAGGGATGGCAGGCTAACAACCATTACACCCCACCACCTCCCCACTACCCCCCACAGCCCCCAACACCCCCAGAACCAAAATCAGTACTTTCTCCCAAGTCCAGTTTGCAGAGCTGGCAATTTTCCCAACTCCACGTTCCTGACACAGGAGTGGCCAAATTCAGGCCAGGGTGTTTTATTTTTAAATATGAGGCCATCAATAGTAATTTAGAACTTTATTTCATTTCATCTCACCAAGACTCCTGAGGTCTACCCATGCTGGAGACTGGGTGAGTTGGCAAGAAGGGTGTAAGAGCAAAGGGTCATGGATGGGGAACATGGGTCAGCATAAGTTAGCTATAAAGGGCCATGGGGATGAGTGGGGTGGTGGTCCTGGGCTGGCATGAGTTAGCATAATGGCTATAAAGAACCATGGGTTGGGTAGAGGGGCATAGATTGCCATGGAGGGTATGAGGCACCATGGGGGTGGGTGGAGGGGCGTAGATTAGCATGGGAGTATGAGGCGCCATGGAGTAGGGGCATGAGGTATTATGAGTTGTTGTGGATGGGGCATGGGGAGTCTGTAGCGGTGTGTGTGCCACACTGTTGGGGGAAGAATCAGAAGACAGTCCTGGGGCTGAGCGGGACATGCGAGAGGGCTCTGCATGGCACACCTGTCTTGTTCTGGCCCTGGGAGGGGGAAGGCCTCTCTGGGCAGTGATGGTCAGGCACAGCATGTGTGCAGGGCCTGGTCAGTATGTTACAGATGTTGGTCTATGGATTAGAGGATTCGTACTGGGAAGCAGATGCACAGTCATGGTCAGGGGAGACACAGGCATCCTGTAAAGTGGGAGTTGGTAAGTCATTGGGGGGGTATTGGATGGTCTCATGGGTGACTCCCTGAAAGTCATGGTGCACATGGCCTCAAGAAAAGGAGGGGTCAGGTTGACACAAGGCATGGAGGCATTGACATTAAATGATTCAGGATGAAGGACAGGAATATCAGCATATATAAAGATTGAGTCCAGGTGATAGGGAGAGGCAGGAGTGGGAATGTGGATGCGGTGAGGATGGAGGAGGTTAGAAAGGACGAAGGATTAGAGGAGGAGGCTGGAAGCTGGTTGCCCACACATAAGGCAGCACCACCATGAAGATCAACAGCTAGGAATGACACAGTTGAAAAATAACACTTGAAAAATTTGCCTGGGGATGGGTGTGAGGCCATGCGGGGGAAGTCAATGACTGCAATTTTGGGCCAATTGAAGGGTACCCTAATAATTATCGGCTCAAGACATGCAGCTCAAGGCTCAGCTGAGATTTGTTAACGTGTGTCAGATGCCATTTGAAGGAGTTTGGCACCTTAAGGTCGTGGAGCGCATTCATGAGAGAATCTGTTAAGGCTTGGAGAAACATTTGATTTGGCCTAAGTGCCCATGTGTCCCTAATGGAGGAATATAAAGAGGGAAGGAGGATCAAATCATTAATGGGCCATGGCTGCTGAACATAAGCAACAAGCTCAAGACAGGGCATTATTGTTTGAATGGTCATGGCTTTCAGGCCACAATGCTTGCAGTCATGAAATTTGTGTGAGTCTGGGCTAGTGTCTAAGTTAAAGGAAGCAGACTGACAGTAGCCTGACTGAGAATAAGAGCACATTTCTGTCTTCACCCTGATCAAAGCCCTTTTCTGAATGTGCGGTCATGTTGGAGGGGGATGCTCAGCCACCTGTGAACCTTCAGGATGTGCTTCAGCTACAAGGGGTGGCCTGGGGATGCCATGTCTGGAATGAGGGCAGGCCTCACACTGGCTTCCTGGCTTGGTGATGGAGGGAAAGAATTCCAGGGTAAGGTCTAATTATGTCTCTATTCTATTTGTCCACAGAGACAAGGTGGAGTGAAGGCTGCAGGCAACTCTGCCTTCCTGATAGGTTTTATGGTTTTATTCGAATGAGGAGAAGAAGGTCTCATTGCCACATGGCATAACTCAGGGAAGAACGGCGCCTGATGAACAAGAGCTAGTGGGGCTCCAGGAATACCCAGATGCCAACAAGGAGGGGCAAAATCCACAGAGGTGTTTGGCAGAGCAAGGGCCTACAGAAAAGCTCACCATTACGTGCAGTTCTGCATGGAAGAAGCAAGCCGGGCTACCAGAGTTGTGGGATTCACAGCGATCTCCAGCTTCCCACAAGTGCAGGGCGCCATTGACTGCACACGTGGCCTTAAGAGCCCGCTGGCAGCAGTCAGTAAGATTTATCAGTAAAAAAGGATTGCACTCTCTAATTGTGCAGCTGATCTGTGATCACTGAAAGCAGACGATATAGCTTTGTGTGAGGTACCCTGGGAGCTTGCATGACCCTTACATCCTGAGTCACTCGCAGGTGCCACAGATCTTCAAGGGCCCTCACTGCATTCAGGGTTGGCCCATCGGTGATAAAGGGCACCCCAAAAGGCATGGCTAATAATACCCATTCAACGGCCACAGAGTGCATCTGAGGAGAGGTACAATGTGGCACATTCTGCAACACAGTCCTTAATTGAGCAGATCATTGGCATGCTGAAAATGCATTTCAGATGTTTGGACAGATCAGGCGGTGCTCTCCAGTACTCTCCACAGAGGGTCTCTGCATCATTGTGGTTTGCTGTGCCCTACACAACCTAGTGCTGCAAAGTGGGGGATGAGTTGCCACATGGAGACATAGAGGAGGGCAAGGATATTGATGCCCCTCAGGAAAAGGCCATTGCACGGGCACGATGCAGAAAATGTGCCCATGAGACCCTCATAGCAACAAGGCTCCAGGATGAATAAAGTTCAGACTAGCTGCTACGAGTGCATGTCTCCTGTCCCTTCGATGCAGTGTAGACATTAACACCTTCTTTTTGTCCTTAACATCTCAATGTAGGTTATCAATCTCAGAATGAATATTCACATTCATGCATAATGATGGCCTCATCCTTAGAAGGCTAAGCATGTGGAGCATGTGGCTGTTCTGTAATGGGATAAGCACTCCTCCAGTGCTCAATCTGAAACAAATATACTTGGTGCAGCCCTTTCAGCTGTCGCGCCAACATTTCACTGGCCATGGCAGCCCTCAAGAGACAGGAAAGCTGCTGCAAACATCAATGCACTTTTCACAGTATGACAGGAGCTTAGCAGCTCAAGGAGGAAATTCATCAGTCACTGGTTATCGCTTGACCATCTGAAGGTGGATCTAAATCTGGACAACAGCATCTCTCCAAATGCCATCTCTGATACATGATTAATGGTCAGGCCTCACCCTGATACTGATCCCAGGGTGACATCACTCTTCAGGATGCTGTGATCTGTCACTCTACAGCATGGAAGTGAGCCTGCGAGTCAGGTTACCTTTGTAAGCACAAAGAGAGCTTCAGCAGGACCATTGTCTGATCATTGACAAACATTTGTGACCTCGCCTTTGTCGAAAACTTCCTAAATTTGCGTCCAGCATTGCCTTGGCATGTGGGAGAGACATGGCCAAGTCATTATTGACACAGCATTTAATGGTAACAGTGCCCTTGTAAATGCTAAAGAGCACTCAGGAGATGTGCAGGAGTATCGCTCACATCCCATCACAGCCCTCCACATCTTCAATCTACCAGAGTGCTATGTGTACAAAGAAGCCTAGGATACTGATTGCACTGTCACATTGAGAGATCCATGTCGATTGTCCTTATGAGACCTACCACAGGGATTCCGTCAAGCCACACTAGCCAGATCTTCAGATGAAAACTAGCATCATAGAATCACAGGATCACAGAATTGATACTGTGTAGAAGGAGGCCATTCAGCCCATCATGTCTGCACCGGCTCTCTGAGTATTTTAACTTAGTACCAATTTCCTGCCTCTTCCCTGTAACCCTGCACATTGTTTCTATTTAGATAACCACCCAATGCCGTCTTGAATGCCTCAATTGAACCTGCCTCCACCACACTTCCAGACAATGCATTCCAAACCCTAATTGCTCGCTGTGTGATAGTTTTTTCTCACCTCGCATTTGCTTCTTTTGCAAAACACTTTATAAAGCTGTGCCCTCTGGTTTTCGATCTGTTTATGAGTGGGAACAGTTCCTGCCTACCTACTCTGTCCAGGCCCCTCATTATTTTGCTCACGTGTAATAGGCCAGCATCGTCAGTCTTGGCATACACCTATAACATCACAGCTTCATGGCCGTCTAGCAGACATTTCAAGAGACACCAAGTGCAAACTTCATTGCTCCGCATCATGCATGTGGATAGTGGGAACTAATAAAAGGGTAATGTTCAGCCACAAACGCGGTAACAAGATAACACAGCAGGCAGGCATGAAAGGCTAAGGTCCTCAACAATCAATTAAACTGTAACCCAAACCTGACAGTTATTACATGGAGCCCATTGAAAAGTGCACTTTGTTGGAATGACTCTGACGCGGGTCACAAGAAATACCTATAACATACACAGAGAACAGACTTCAGTGCAGCTGCATCAGGATAATCAATAACCTTCCAAGAACTATTCTCTTGAGGCCATATTATATGATCCTCTGACGCAAGGCTTACATGTGCATTATCCAACCACCATGTTCATATAGGAACTGCCGTTGTTCATGTCACTTATGTGGAAGTAAAGGAAACTGACTGAACTGAGATTGAGTGAGACAACGTGGAACTGCGGGACATGATGGGAGATACTTCAGAAGAGGGGGCATCTGTTACACTTGGGTGAATGCGGAACATTGCATCACATGGAAGAGCCATTCAGTACCTGAGATTTTGAGAGAGAGAGACAAAATATATTTACAAAGGTACATCATTAGACTCAGACTGCATGGGCCTGGCCTCCTGCAGTCCTCCAAGCGTCAGAGACCTGGGCAGCCACTGCCTCTGCCTGCAGTAGACATGTGTTTAGAACTAGGGTCCAGCGAGGTGTGTGTACCTGCAGTGGTGGAGGGTGCAGGTGAACGCAGTGACGGGTCTTCATCTGATGCTCCCTCAGGATTGTCATCCAAGCTGTTCTGGGGCTGGGGCTGATGCGCTGGCTGGCACTTTCCCTCCACCTTTTCTTGCCGCTGGATGAAATAGGGAAAAGAGATCATTAGTGATTGACTAGACAGGCACCTACATTATATGTCACTAACAGTCATTTTCTGCGTATGGCCGATGTATACTGCACGGGCTCTCACTGGCTTGTTGGGGAGGCCAATCTCACCTTCTGCACAGGAATAATCTCTGTCGCCACCAGCCAGCCCTGCCACCTGCATCCACAGCGGCACCCCCCTTCCAGTCTGGCCTCTCTCCCTCTTGTGGCGGGAGATCTTGTCCTGCATAGACAGATGGGTTGACTGTGAGCATCACGGATGAAAGAGCAGAGCAGAAGCATGCATACCTGCTGTGTGTGCTAAGTCCTCCCCAGTAAGGGATGAAGGCGTTGTTTGTGCAGGATGTTACAGGAGATGATGTTAAAGTGGTTGTCAGACAATCAGTGCTGATGTCCCTTCTTGGTCGTGTGTGACATTCCTATGGACTGTAACCCTTAAAATGACTGATGACCTTATGAGAATGTGAGCTTGAATTGAAGAGAATGTTCACTTACCCTGGTGGAGTGCATGAGATCATTCATTCTCTTCCTGCACTGCAGGGTGAACCTTTTCTGAGGTCCACTAGTGCTGACCTTCCAGGCCGGCATGGTCATGGTGGCGCACCTCTTGCTCCCATATCGAGGAAAGAGGACTTTCTGCCTGTCCTGAATGGCCTGGAGGAGTCTCTCCAGAGAGGCCTCTCTGAATCTTGGAGCTGAGGGTTTGCTTCATCTTGGTGCCATGGTTTGGCTCTTCAACACACACCTGTCCTGCAGTGAGTGAATGTGTGTTCGGGTGCCATTTAAATATAGCACCAAGACCTTCGACCCTGTGAAGTAATGGTGGGTTGGGAGCGGCCTACCCTTTCCACCCTGCCATGAGATTTGCCGAGCTTCTTGCTGGTGCATAAATAATGGGCTGAAAAGTGGAAGATCTGGCAGACTCCACCCCTCTGCCCAGCAGGAATCACGCCAATTTTCCCGTCCACCTCTACACTTAGGGCAGAATTTTCTGCCTGTCGGGCGGGCGGGCCCGACCCAATCTCCGGCGGACGGGGAGCCAATCCCTGCCAGCAAAGTGGGCCGCACTGCCATTTTACGTGGGCGGGCCAATTAAGGCCCGCCCAGCGTGACGTCCGGCGGGAAGCACTATGCGCTTCCTGTGCGGGCGGGGGGGATTCCCTAAAAGTGAGAGTGTGCTCTTTCACGCATGCGCATGAAAAAGCGCACATTTCCCTGAGGCAAAGTGCTGCCTCAGGGAGATCGCTGACACTTTGAAAAATATTAAAAATAGAGAAAAAAAAAATTCCCTAACATGTCCCTCTCATGTGACAATGTCACATGAGTTGGGACATGTTCATAATTTACACAATAACTTTATTAGGATTTTTAAAACCCTGCATGAAACCTCATCCCGCCGGTGGATGAGGTTTCATGTTTTTTCTATTTGCTGCCGGGGCTCCTGGGCTGCCTGCCAACCTTAAGGTTGGACGGGCAGGTCCTTTAATTGTTTAAATGATCCTGTCAATGGCCTCAATTGGCCATTGACAGGTCGGCGGGCCCGCAACTGATTTTGCTGCGCCCCCGCCTTCCTGAAAATTTAAATGGGGTGCGGTGATGTCAGGGGTTCCGTCCGACATCATCCCGTGTCATTTTACGCATCGGCGACTGGGCCCCGCCCCCTGCTCACCAACGGCAAAATTCAGCCCTTAGTCTCCAGAACCGAAATTTCCACCCACTGAAAATTCAAGGTACATAGGCATGGCAAAAATTAGGATTGGGAGGGGAAGTTAACATAACAAGCTACAGGGAACTTGGAGTCACACTGGCAGACAAAATGGAGTGTTTGTTAAAACAGTCACCAAGGACTAAATTCTCATCACAGAGGTGAGGAACAGGGGTCATCTTTGTTTTTGGGTCAGAAAATCGACTTCTGGGAACCTGGGGAAAAACTGATTGAAGTTATGATTTTCACATGAAGTAGCCCTGACAAGCATGAAGATGAGTTCAAGGGCAGTGGGTAGGTTCTCAAAGACGGAGGGCCGATCAGAGTCCTTCCAGCTTCAGAGAAGCACCCAACCACAGTACAAGGTAAGTAACTGGGAGGGTGCCTCAACAAAAATGGTGTCTTGTCAGCCACTTTTAAAAAAAATATAATTTAAAATTTTTAAAAAATAATTAAAATTCAGCCAAGCCACCACTGTTGCGGGTTAGTGGGAGGGGGATGCAGTGGTAGGGAGACCAGTCTACAGAGTGGTCTTCGGCTGTACCCCCACCCAGAAAGGCAAGGAGGGCCTGTAGGTCTGCCAGGAACGCTGGTACCTCAGTCTACCGCTGCCTCCCTGCCTCCAGTTGACCTGTACCCTGTTGGGTCGAGAAACTGGAGGCCAACTGGAACTTACCTTTAACAAGGCTCGTAATAAGCCTAATTGCCTGCCCGCTGATGGGCGTCCTTCCATTGTCCTGAACTCACCTCTCCTAAAATGGCCAGCACTGGGAATAGCGTCCCAATACTGAAACACTGGCTGGTGCTAGTTTTTTGAGTCCCCCGACCTCCATTCCCGACTTCGGGAATGCCGAGAAATTCAGCCCCAGATCTATGTTTTGCTTCTGCAATGTAGCGGTGACTGCACCATGAACAGAAAACACAACATCGACTTGCATTTATACAGCACTTTTAATATAGAAAATGTCCCAACGCACTTCACAGATGTGTAATCGGACAAAATTGAATTCCAACAGGAAGAATTAGGTAGTATTAGGTAGTCAATGAAATGGGTTTTAAGGAAGGCCTTCAGAAAGGAGTGGGTGGTGGAGATGTTTATGGAGGGCATCTAGATGGCTCTCAATGGTGGAGTGAAGAGGGTCAGTGTGATGGGGGGTGGTGGGGGACGGAGTTAGAGGAGCTGAAAGTTTGGAAGGTGACATATCGGGTTGCAGGAGTTTCAGAGATTGGGAGAGATGAGGCCATGAAGTGATTAAAAGTAAGGATAAGAATTTTAAATTTTAGGTGTTGGGAGCTTGGGAGCTCAATGTAGGTTAGCAACGACAGGAGTGATGGGACTGCAGGATTTGGTGCGGGACAGCTAGGATATGGGTAGTAAAGCTTTGGATGAGTTGATGTTTACTTACAGTGCAGCAGATTAGAGAAAGCGTAGATACCTGACACAGGACTGGATTGAGCTCTGAATGATGGTGGCGAGGCAGTAAATGAATATGTATCCATAAGAATTCTAAGCGTCATTAACAGTCATAATGGTGAAAGCGTTCCTGTTTAAGTTAATCTCAGAGAATGCACTGGAATACCTTAATAAGCATGGCCTATGTCAGTTTCAAAAAGAACAGTTTGAAAATAAGGGAAAACATTTATTAAGGGAAAAAAGAATAAATATTATGCTTTGATATAGGATGGCTCCTCCCCCTATTTGGTGAGTGGGATTTGTGGCAGCACCACTGGAGCTGGCCGCAGGTATTGAGCATGCAGAAGGTATGGGTGGTGGCACGGGGGGAGATACTGGTTGCAAGACACGATGGTGGGGGTCCAAAGGAGAAGGGGGGTGCAGAGGAGAAAAATGAGGGGGGATCCAGATGAGAACAAGCTGGGGGGTCCACGTGAGAACAAGAGGGGGTCTTGAAGGATTGAAGGAAGAAGGAAAGTATAAAGGGGAAGGAAAAGGGAGGGGAGGTGGGGTGGGGCCAGAATGCTTCAGAGGGAGGGGTCAGTTCAGTTGACGTTGGGATCCTGGGGGTAGAACTGTGGGCGCAGGTGATATGAGGGGAAGGTGACTGAAAGGGGAAGTGGGAGGCGGTGGGGTGGGAGGGCCAGGATCTAGCAGGTATAGTTCTCATCTGTTGGGGAGGTCATTGAGGGGGACAAGTATGGCGGCACAGATCACAGGAGTGGGGAGGATCAGGGTGGGCACAGGAGCGGTGGCTGGGGTGGGCTCAGCAGGGAGGGAAGCCATTGCAGATTAACAGTGATAAGGTCCAGGATGCTAGGGGAAGGCTCAAGAGTCACGGAGGCGGGAGTGAAGGTGACATTGTTGGGGGGTGGGGGGTGGGGGGAGGGGTGCATGGTAATGATGATGGGGGGATGTTGGTGGGTGACAGGGGTGGGTAAAAGGCGATGGAGACAGTTTGAAATGACACATGCACCATCCTGAGCCAGCTCCAGACCAAGGCCAAGTCCTCTATGTCCAAGCGCAAAATATCGCTGGGGGAGGGTCTGCTCAGGTGAGTTCAGTTCAAGGTCAGCACAACTGGACAACTAAAGGGAAACACTAATAAACATGTGGAGATTGTATGACAGCTTTCTCACTTGCTATCCCTCACTATTTGGTTAATTCCACACGGCAGCAGGTTTGGCCCAGAGGGTCCTCACTACAACAAGATCCCAGCAAGCTTGAGAGCTGCCGGTCGCTCTGAGCCATTGGCTATTCACTCCAGGTAGAGTTAGGGAAGAAGGGGGATGGAAGGGAGGGGGATGCCTACAAGGTCCATGCAGGTGAATGGCAGCCAAGTCGCAACTGCAAACCTTCATCCTCCCAGGGGAATGGACCTGACTGACAAGGGCTCATGTGGTCAGTCTTTCCATTGTGACAAAGCCTCTCCATAGAGTCTTGTGGTTAGTGGATGCGTGGGATCATGCGAGTGGGAGACCTCTCGCACATGGCATTCATCACCCATCAAAGAGTGATATCTCCATGCGCAGCCATGTGTTGGGGGGGGGGATGAGCCATGTTTGGTCCCTCCCCCATAAGGGGTGGAGTGCACATGACCATTAAAACTACTAGCTGCAAGAATGAATCCAGGGGACTTCCAAACAGTGCAACATAACGTATATTTGGGAGTACAGAAACTATTTACAATGATCAAATACCCGTGCCACCAGTGCTCATTCAATACTTTTAATGTTCCTTACTTTACCGCTATGTCTAGGTGCTCCCCCAACATCTGCTGCAGACCTGCTGACTGCCATGTCTTGTTGTCTCTGATGACTTCAGCAGTGTCTTCTGGAAGGCAGAGGCCTGGTGGGCCAGGGTCTGCTTTGAGTCTCCTGCTCAGGGGCAGGGGCACCCTCCTTGGCCTGAGCAGCTGGAGCTGATGGGGTCACATCCAGAGGGGATTGGGAATGCCTAGACACCCTTGGAGATTCCTGGGTGGATGTCCCCGGGGTGACTGCCTGATGCTCTTCCTCCCTTTGGGTGCCTGAGGGCCCCTCCTTGGTTCCTTGAGGAGAAAGGGCACCTGGAGGGAGATCGAGGTGCCCCGTCTCCCTTTTGCGTAGCCATTGCAAAAGCTCAGCCATGGCTAGAGCAAGGAGTGCAGGTCTGAGCACATCTCCGACAGAAGCTGGGCATTCTGCTGGAGCAGGTTCTCCTTGGTGTCCGCCATCCTCCTCATGGAGGCTCCGATGCCGAAGCCACTACATCAGAGAGCACGTGCATGGACTCTTCCATCTCGCATGTCACCCTGTTGAGGGCTTCTGACACGTCTGCCTGATGTTCCCCTGCATCTTGCTGGCAGCCCAGCATCCTCTCCATGACCACTTCCAGAGGCCACCATCTGACACAGACTTAGCAGAAGTCTCTTCTACAGCAGTCGTCTGAGTGCCAGAGATCTTAGATGTCACTGTTTCATCCTGTGTGGACACGTCTCTGTGCCGTGACCACTAGAGTGTGAGCCCAAGTCTAAATGAGATCCATGAGCCACTCAGGGGTGTGTCTCTGGGGTGGTGGGGGGAGAAGGTGAATGCCGTGATGGCTGTACAGGTGAGACGTCATCCTCGTCCTCTTCTGAGGTCTCTCCATCAGGTGCTGGGGCTGGGGCTCACTTCAAGTGCAGGGACTGGCCTCACCCTCTTCCTGCTGGCATCTAGAATGGAGAGAGGAGAGAATGAGTGACTACCTAGACTGGTTCAAACTTGGCACTCATCAATAACCTTGATTTTCTAAGCTTGTCTGGATTATGCTTGCTTCTTCACTTGACATTTGGGCATGCTGACCTCACCATTGGCACAGGCACAGTCACAGTCCAACTCTGCCAGCTCGGCAGCCTGCTGTTCAAATTGTGTGAGGGGCCAGAGCTCAGGCTCTCTTTCTTCCTCCTATTGTGAGCCGCCATCTCCTGCAGAAAGACACATAGATGGATTGTGAGCATGTATGATGAAAGAGCAGGTTGCAGGCTGCTAATTCTGTGGCTAATAACTGACCTCGCGACTCCCCAAAACCCGACCACCATATGCATGGCACAATGAGGAGTGAGATGGAATAGTCTCCAGTTGCCTGGATGAGTGCAGCTCCCAGAATGCGCAAGGAGCTGGACACCATCCAGGCCAAAGCAGGTCGCTTGATTAACACCCGATCCTTAACCCTCAACATTCAGCCCCTCCACCACCAGTGCACAGTGGCAGCAGTGTGTACCATATACAAGATGCACTGCAGCAAGTCACCAAGGCTCCTGGAGCAGCGCCCTCCAACCTCACCAGCTCTACCAGCTAGAAGAACAAGGGCAGCAGGCTCATGGGAGCAGCAGCACCAGTAGTTGCCCATGTGCCTTCACTGTAGCTGGGTGAAAACCCTGCAGTGCCCTTGCAAATGGCGCAGCACATGGACTTCAGGGGTTCAATAAGGCAGCAGATCGCCACCTTGTCAAGGCCATTATGGGCAAGAGGAATGCTGGCCATGCCAGTGACACCCTGGTCCCATGAGACAAACACAGATATGGTGAGGTGGGTTGGAAAGGTAGAAGGTTCACTTATCCTAGCCACGCGGATTAAATTGTTAACCCTTTTCCTGCACTGCAGGATGGTCCTCCTCTGCACCCCATGGACGCTCACAGCCCTGGCTGCCTCCTTCCAGGCTGCAGTGGTCACTGGGATGGTCTCCTGTGGCCATCCCTAGGGAAGAGGATGTCCCGCCTTTCCTGAACTGTCTCCAGGAGATGCTCCCAGGATGCGTCGCTGAAGCAGGGAGCAGCAGCTTGCTGCCTTCTCCTACTCATCCTCTCCTTCTTCCCATTAGTGAAGGACTGATCGAGTGCATTTTAAAAATGGTGTCGGGACATGACGGCGGGATGCCTGACTTCCTGCCCGTCCCGCCATGGCACTTGACGCAGAACGCATGTATACATAACTAATGAGGTGGGGAGCACACGAGTGCATATAATAACCCACCCTGCTCTGCGGCAGGTATTACTCCTGCTTTCTCATCCTGCCATGGAACTTATGGGTGGGAGGGGGGAGATTCCGCCCATGATGTTTGTAAAAGTGATTTATTTTCTAATCCTATATATTATAAATGTTGAGAAGTAGATAAAATCATTGAAAATAGCCTAATTCATATCTCATTTGTAAAATAAATAAAAATGCAATTTTTCTATAATTGTAACCTTTTTGCTGAAATCCTCTTTCAGGGCTCAAAGAGTTAAAACACTTAAATCCAAGAGGTTAAAGGTTAATGTAGTTCCTGGTTAAAGTGGTTCGCAATAATGGCAGTGGTGGTTTTGGCTGCAATACAGATGCTAAAATATAAAAGGAATGAAAAACAAAGGTGGGTTTGATGCTAATTCACAGCGGCTTTTAATAATGTTGTTTTGTCGCTTGCAATAATTACTTATTAAGTGCGATTTCAGTTTGGAATGAGATGAAAATGGATTATAAAGAATGTTGTCTCCAATGGCATTTTGGTATTTATTTGTATTATACAATTTCACTGAAGTTCCCCGTTCAGTGTACTTTCAAAATTGTCTAGACGACGTGCTTCAGATGGTATCATCAAACCCAGACACACTAAGCTGACCATAAATTAGCAATGAGCTGAGGCTCCTGGAAGAAGATGCATTATAGTAGTTATAAACCATGAGAATTTATTTAAATAGACAGATAACATACATGCAAATCCCTTCAACTCCATGGCAACCATCTTGATATTTTTTTTGCCAATGGTGGGAGGAAGGGCAATATTAAAGCTTCTGATAACATTGGAGTAAACTGTAATGAACTTTGACAGTGTATTATTCTTGACCCTGGTCACTCATTAACTCCTAGAGGCTCCACAGTAGCTGGTTAGCTACAGTTGCCCTGAAGGTTCAGCATTGTCTTGTGGATTGGGCACTAATATTTGCGATTTCTTGCACATTGATCAATGTATATCATATATTTGATCTGGTTGTGAGGTTTTCAGCTTACTAAAAGTCCATGAAGCTATATTTTAAAAATAATTTAAACTGAAATTATGTGAATGAATTTTCAATTCCTCCCAGGTGTAAGGCTACTGCCCTTGATACATGTTGAGATTGGCTGGAGGAAAGACTCACCATGATCCTTGACAACCCATGCTGCTTGCATTTGCTACCATTTTCATTCCATTTTTACAACACCGTTGAATAATAGAAAAAGGATGCTGCTCTGATAGCAAAAAGAGTCTCTACTGGGATTTAAAAAAAACAGGTTTAAATTAATATAACAGAACAACCTTTTGTTAATTCCCATCATTTCCTGTTAAGTTAGTGCTAACGATATTACCAATTATGACTTTGTGAATTTATTAGATTAATGAAGCAGCGTTAGGGCATCTGAATATACAAAAAAAATCCCCCGCCCACCCCATTCAAGCTGCAGGAGGCACCATACTAACGGTGGTAAATGTAACAACTGGTGCCAATAGCAGTGAGGCAGCAGGACACCATCTATTATGATAATCAGTCTACCTATACAAGCCAGGAATGTCGTTTTCATATTGCTGCTCTGTATCGATTTTCCACAGATGTTGGGGGATGAACTTCAGCCAGAAAATGAAAGTCATAATTGTGATTTTTAAACAATCGATTGCTCCCAAATGCAGTTGTTTCTGTGTTGCTGGCAGTGCTTTGAAATTCATCCTGAAATGCAAAACCCTGGGCAGCGGCAGTGAAGACAAAGAGGCCTGTTTCTAGCTGAAGTGGCTCTATATTATATAAAAGCAATATAAGGGAACTAGATTGAAGCAGTTACTCAGCCTAGCAGAGGTTGAATTAACATGCACAGATCAAATGCCCAGTTCAGTGAAGCACTTTAGGTTAATTATTGCTTCTATCAATATTAATTTGAACTTGGGGCTTCATAATTTCTTCAAATCGGTACCTCTAGAGATCATAAATATGTACAGTTTTAATAAAAAAATGACCAATAATCAACAAAAATACAAAAGAACAAAGGATGTTAAAGTTAAATATAATTCTTTGGGGGTGATGCTGATGAGACTCTCTTTGAAGTAGATTGTAAACTTAGATAGATTTGTTGCCTCAATCTTGAATTTTAAATCATCAAAATATTGCTACAATGCAAAACATCATAATTTGTTGGCAGTAGAAGTTACAGCATCATTTTATCTGGTCTCTTTGCCAGCATCTATCTCCAGTCTTGTCATGAACATGCTCCAGAATTTGCATTTCAACTTCTTAAGGTAGGCTTGTATCAATAAATAGATTGCGCATTTAAAGTTGTTCCAGTTTATAATTGTTTTAATAGATTACTTCATCAATTTGTTGGAGACACTTTTGCTTCGATTTCTCCTGTTAAAGTGCATGAATCCCTATTTGTAAATTCTAATGCATTGAAGTGAATTTCAATCGCTATCATAATAGTTATGTTAGAAAAGTAAAAATGTTAAGCATTGCTACAGAAAGGTTTTTATAAGGTAAAATTCGAATAATTTATACTTAATTTGACAATACGGTACATTAGAAATTTTCAAGGCAGTCGGCCATGGTCAGCGTTTGCTGCAACAGGTGAGAATTACTTCATTTTATTTATTTTCTCCTTTTCAATTTCATGTTAGAATATGATCTCTGATACAGCAGCCATTTCCCCATGTCTAAAGCTGATCAGAAAATGTTAGCAAACTGTCAATTTGTAGGGCAGCATTATTGGGAGGTAGTATATCGAGCCATAAATGTTAAAATATAAGGAGGCCAGTCAGCCAATTGTCTCTGTGCTGTCTCTATACTAGAGAAATCTGAAAATAATCCCACCCCTGTGCTATCTCGATCCCCAAATCCTTGTATCTCCCTCTGTTTTACGTATCGATTTTCCACTTAAAAGATGGAAATGACCTTGGCTTTATTAAACTATAGAAGCTCACAGGACAAAAACTCATTTAGCCTGGTCAGTCCTCTCCTGATCAGTCCTCTCCTGGTCAGTCCTCTCCTTATTTAAATACTTTTCACTGTAAAGGTCACTAGATGTCAATCAAGTGGACAAATTTGACTAAATTTGTGGCTCAGGGAAACTGAATTCATTTCAAAAGTGCTTAGTGGCTGAAAAGTGTTAAGGGATCCTGAGGTTGTGAAAGGCGCTATATAAATACAGGTTTTCCTTTCTAATCTAGATCCAACATTGGCCATTTCTGTTATTCAGAAAACTCCAAACTGGACCATACTTAAATGCCTTCTCTTGCACTCAACACCTTCCTATTTAAATTCCATGGGTTCTTTTAAGCATTATTACTTATGGATCTACTTTAGAGGAGAAGATTCTAGCAAGCAGGTGTGAGAATCAGCACTATTTTTAGTTAAATAGAATGTAGATGTATCACCACTACCATCCTGTCTATGCCTCACTGATGGTCCCCATCTTGGTTTCTCAATAGAAATGATGTATGCAGCGTTAAGGGAAAAGTTACAATTTATTATGATCAAGGTCTTCATAATTAAATATTTTCCAATTACAAAAAGTAAAATAATTACTGCAGTTAACATACTTGCCCCTAAATTAGTTGTCCCTCACTAGCCCAGATTTGTTTCATGGTGCCCTAACTGTAAACCAAAGGAAGGTAACGGTTTATCTTTTACAATTATGAAGAATAAATGTTCAGAGTAGTTTGCAAATTGGATTTAAATTGGGCTTCAGAGATCCTGAACTTCAAGACCCATGGTGGATCTCTGAAATGAATTCCACAGGCCATATTTCAGGGCCAGAATGCAACAGTTGATTTAGGAAAGCTCTTTCTTGGCTGAAATGTAACCACTTTGTCAAGTGTGTTTTACGAAGGACGACAGGAAAGAATTGGTCCACTTCTTTCACGCCCCCACCCTAACTGAGTTACCAGGGAAGGAATGGATGTATGAATGCCATATGACTATAAAATTAATTTCATAATATGTATTTTCCTTTTTTTTCAGTATCTCAAAGAAAACCTATTGATGGATAAAGTAATGCTTCTGTTAAGAAATGTTTTATTTCTCTGTCAGTTTGATTTGCTGATTTTCTTAAAGGATATACATTAACTTGAGCATGAAATATCTGAAGTTAACAAAAGTCAAGTGAATTAACTCAAACTGGTTTTTGAATCTGGTTGGTTACAAGTTAGTCCTTGATTCTTAACTGTCAACCTAAATTCAAAGAGAAAAGGTGCTTCACCTAGGATTGTCTTTTTGGGACATGCAATTGAGACTTAACATTTGATTAGTGGGATTCTGCTTGATAATGTGAATTCATTTGCAATTCTGCTCTAAAGTGACTCAAGCATTCAGAATGCTAGAGTGTTTGCCAAAGCCCACATGATCTTTGATGATTTATAAACAATGACATTGATATTGAAGAGCGCTCCTTTATACGTGCAACTTTGACTGTCTTGACTTATATATGCCCTATACAAGGCTACTTCACCTTGCCATCCTGATGTAATTCTGGTGAAAATGATTGTAATGGCCTCATGAATATTCAGTGATGCAAAACATTGCCTAGCCCAGCTGAATAAAATAGATCGATCAGGGTCTTGAGAATCTTCAGTGGACATAAAAAAGAAAGACCATGAGGGTTTGCTTTAGATTACCTTACAGGCCAATCTGTACTAGGGATTTCAAAATCAATGCATGTTCTAACCCATAAGAATAGAGTTCCAGTTTTCTTAAGTAGGGCACAATTAATAAATAGTAGGTGAAAAAACTGACCTCAAAAATAAGTCAGAGATAGTAATCATTAGAATATCATAGAGTTGACTTAGGTCACATTCCTTCAGTAGGTCACCAATAGGTTAGACTAAATTTATTTTGCATTGTGGTAAAAATGCATCCTCCTTCATTCTGTGCTAGGAATCCAAGTTGAAGCAATGCCAATTCCTTCTTAGTCACCATCATTTTAAAGCTCCACATTTAACTTGTGATGTGCCACTGATAGGGCAAGAAACGTTATTAATGCATTACCAATGAAGTAGACCCAGGAATTTTTTGGATTTCATTGCACTGAATTTTTTAAATGCAGAACTAGAAAAAAAGAAAGACTTGCATTTATATAGCTCTTTTCATGACCTCAGGACATCCTGAAGCACTTTACAGCCAATGGAAACTTTTGAAGTGGAAGAAATGCATTAATAATGATCATACACTTCTGTAATGTATAACCACTGTGAGGAAAAGTATCCTATGGAACAGTACATTTGGCAGTAAGCTATCTCTTTTTCACATACTTACACATGACCCCAATGGCTTGGATGTTACAGTAGATGTAATGCCTTTTTCTCTTTCAGATTTAATTTCCTGCTCCACAATCTATCCAGAGTATTTTAAATATACCATAAAAGGCTATTTGCACCATAACACTTTGAAGTTATTTCTGCACACTGATTCAAAAAGTGATCGTAATGGCCTCATGAATATTTATTTAGATGTGTGAAATGTTGCTCTCTGCCACTGAATAGAAAAACATAGACAATGCATCTGTGTGGGCGCTGAAACATGAATAAATAATAAAATTCAGCCCAATGTCTTTTCCCCCAATTTATTTCTGAATTCAATGACTGATGCTGGAGTATATCTCTGTAGGTGCTGGCAGATGCCAGTTCCTTCCCCAGATGGCTACGCGTGTTACAGCTGAGTCCAATTCTGTCCTCACCTGACCCTCACTCACATTTTCGTGGGACGGCAAGCAGGAACTCTCTCTAGAATTGACCCTCCCCAGCCAGGGTAGTTGAGCACAATATAGTGCCCCACCACTTTCCAACTGCCAAGCTCATTCAACACACAGCAAGGATTAAGCCTATTACTGTTGTCATCTGTATGTTACTTAAGAACATAATAAACAGGAGCAGGAGGAGACCACAAGGCCCATCAAGCCACAGCTCCACCATTCAATATGATCATGGTTGATCTTTGGCTTCAACTCCACTTTTCCACCCACTCCTCACATCCCTTGGTCTCCCTGAGAGACCAAAAATCTGTTGCACATATACTGATTAAGTCATTCTGCAACCCAACCCTGTATCTAACTCCAAAATTACAAGATTTTGGGTGATTTGCTCAGCCTTTGGGGCCACCTTTGAAATAATCAAGTGCAAGACAAAGTTCAGCTGCCCTGGATGTTGGGTAAGTTTGCTATGGGCAAGTGGCCAATATATTTATTCAAGAACTCTAATGCAATGTTTCTAAACTTTTCTGAGGCTAGACAAAATTGAAATTTCTCAAAAGTAGACAACACCTGAACTTGTCATGTAAAACTGGCCAAGGACAATAAATTGGAGAGGCAAAAATCACAAAGATTTTTAAGAAGTTGACAGGATGAAATATACTTGAGGCTTGACAGATTTGACTCCAATATCTAAAACTAGATCCACCTCTGGTTTTACCAAAATTCTGTGGCACACAAATAAGCAAGAGAGGTACAAGAATAGAACAATTCCAACTGTTGAATTAAGGCATCGACAATCTCCACCAACTGTACAGCCATGTAGTCACCAATCATTTGTCTGGCGCCAAACCCGCCTCACCACTCCTTTGCCACTGTTGGTGTTTTTTTAACTGCTATTGTACGCTTGATCTGGAGCTCCCTCTAAATCCATGATTTCGATCTGCTTCCTCCCTATTTTCAAAAGCCATCTCTTACGTCTTTACCTCAAACTGTTGTGTTTCTCTTGTTCTCTTCTGTTTGACTTCCAAGTATTTCTCTGCTCTATTTGATGCTCTGAAATGCTTTTCTGTACCTAAAGAGTGACGCAGTAGTGCAAGTTATTGTTGAGCAATTTTACAGTGCAATGCCAGCATGCACAGGGAAGTTTTAGGGGATCTAGTAACAGATCTGGAGGTCCATAAACAGCAAGTCTCCCCTGCTACTTTGTAACAACGTACTTCCAAGTGCCGACAACTATGTGAGATCCACATCTCGACAGCCAGTAACTCTGAAGTAATCCAAAGGGGCCTTTAGTTTGTGGACTACCAGCCATTATCCTTATTTATATTAGAAATAATTGAATGACTTAATGTAGAAATAATAGACCTACTTAATGACTAACATACAGAGTAGGAGTAGAAGCGGGCCATTCAGCCTCTTGAGTCTGCTCTGCCATTCAATAAGATTATGGCTGATCTGATTATGGCCTTAACTCCACATTCTGCCTACCTCCAACAACCTTTGACTCCTTTGTTAGTCAAGAATCTATCTACTTCGGCCTTAAAAATATTCATTGACCCTTCCTCCACTGCTCTCTGGGGAAGACTCACAAACCTCTGAGAGAAAAAAATTATTCTCATCTCCACCTTAAATGGGAGACCCCTAATTTTTACACTGTGTTCCCTAGTTCTAGTCTCTCCCACAAGGGGAAACAACCCTCAGGACCTTATATGTTTCAAAGTAGGATGGGTAAGACCTTCTAACTGACTAAGAAAACTCTCCTTTAGTGATTTATAGCTATTGAAAATTCTGCAGTTTGTAGTAAACTTCAAACATCTTCTTTGATTGAGAAGTAAACAGTCTTGAAGCAGTGTTTTTGTTTCTTATTTCTGTTCCAGTTGATTTCAACACCTCGTGACTATATCTATGTGTGTGTGGAGAATACCAGACAAGGGATGTTTTAAGGGTTAAAGGAGATTAGTAGGGTGGTTTTAATCTTTATTTCTTTGTATACTTGAGGGCATTTTATTACACCTCTGCACTGCTTCTATAACACCATCATTTTTTACTGTAGAAATATAGACACATGGATCAATAGTTACAACATACTCCTGATGGGAACTTCACTAGAGATTCTAGTATGAGCGATCATACAGATTAGAATCGCTTTAACACTACATGGCATTCTTTTCCAAGAACCATATCGGAGAAATAGAAAGTAAAAATGCTGGGCTTTGCTAGGTTTTAAAATTGATTTTATTCCATTGTGTTTTGAAAACACTTTCAGAGTTAAACAAAGTAAAGTGGGGATACACAACAGATGAAGTGGCTGATTATTCCCACAATAAAAGTGCTACTTTTCCAGAATCTGTGCTGTATTTATTTGCAATAAAAAAAACCCTCAACAAAATAGCGCCAGAAATACATAGCAGGTCTGTCAGCATTATGAAAGAGAAGGGACTGGTTAATGTTTCAGGTGTGCTGCCTTCATGAGAACTGATCTAATCCAGACCTGAAGCATTAACCACCCCGTCTCTTTCAGATGATGGACCCACTATGCATTTCGGACACTTTCTGTTTTTATTTCAGATTTCCAGCATTAGCCACTCCCTCACTCCTTTTAGCTAGATTGTGTATTTACGTTGCTGTGGCTCCACAATTCCTTGCACATTCTGAGAAAGCACCAGCCTCATACACAGCAGCTGAGGCACTCGCTTGGCACTGTCAGTTGAGCATCAGCAGTACAGTATTGGTGTCAAAAATTGCACAGAAGGCTGCAAACCATTTATCCTTTCCTGGATGCAAGAGACCTTGAGAAGGACAGAAAAGGGACAAATGTCAATCAAACTAGAAAGGCATGGAATGCAGCCTGAGTTATTTGCATATGTTAATGTGATTTATTTCACATTTGTGTCAGGTATTCACACTGAATGAAACAACAAATTTACAGTTTGACACACACTCATATTCAGATCAAATACCAGCAAAGCAAATGCCGGGCACAGATTTTGCTGTACAGCATACTTAGATCTTAAATAAGCTTTCACAAATTTTACCAAATCATAGTTCGTATGATGATGATCTTGAGAGAATTTTTTATTTTTGGGAGAGCTTTTTTTTTTATTCGTTCACAAGATGTGGGCATTGCTAGCTATAGCCAGCATTTATTGCCCATTCCTAATTGCCCTTGAGAAGGTGGCTTTAGTCCGTAGGGAAACTAGCAACTTTGGTAGTTGTCACATTTTGTGATCTTCCCCATGAAAAGAACATGGAAAAAGAGTAACCCTAAAGTTCAGTTTCAAAGCAATGTGTATTCATGCAAAATAAAGGGTTTTGAAAAGAGTAGTTCAGATGCTAATGAACCATCTTTGAGGTTACAAATAATTTGTTAACTTGTCTTTCTATAGGCACCATTGTAATGGGGAGTGGCTAGGCCCTGGTGCTTGGCAGAAGGCCTAACTGGTCTTTCATTTTTGATTGTGAACAGTGAGAGATATTTAAACACAGGTACATGAAGGTTTTTAGAGCAGGCTGCACAGGCAGTTCGTTTTTTTAAAGAATTTTGCAAAGCAGTGAGACGGCCCAGCAGAAGATTAATAAAGCTACAATGCAGGAGATAGTTACCAGCAAGCTTAAGTCAACCAAGATGACTGACTGATATGGAGAAGCATAGCTTGATTATTTTTGTATTATTATAAGAAGAAAAGTTGAAACAATTGAACTGCATGAATTTGATCACAACTGTTGCTCTGTGTTCACTCACTGTAAAATGAAGCAATTTAATGATTCACATAGCAAGCTTTGTCTCACCAAATGCTCCATCCACGTTTGGAGAGACTGACCATGTATGCATGCAAAGGACATGAATAATAGGTTCTGGGTGTAATTGCTACTAACACTATACCCAAGATTACGTTATTGTGTGGGCAGATATAGGGCTGTGTAAGCCAGCTTCCATAAAAATACGATGCTGAGACAAATTACTGAAGCAACTGACACCACTGAACCCATGAAAGTGTCCATGGCAGCTCTGATTGGTGGCAGCCAATTAGGGCACTGGACCACACTGGTTATGAATATGATTTAAAATGGTTAAAATTTAGAAGTGGCTGGAACAGAATCAGTAATATCTCAAAATGTTGAGCAGGCCAAAAGAGGCAGAAATTGAGTTAGTACAATTAGCAGCCAATGAGAAATAAGACCAGGATGAGGCCAAGCGGTGACACCAGTATAAGGCTGAGGAGAGATGACATCAGGTTGAGGCCGAGGAGAGGTGATGTCAGGCTGTTGAGGAGAAGTTGAGGTCGAGGAGAGGTTGAGGTTGAGGTTGAGGAGAGGTTGAGGTTGAGGAGAGATGACAGGTGATTGAGGTTGAGGAGAGATGACATCAGATTTAAGTCAAGGAGAGATGAAAACAGCATGAGGATGAAATGTATCTCAGTTGAAAATTTTGAAATGTTCTAGAGGCTGAGAAATAGCATGAGAAGGGGAGGAAAAGAGTGAGAGTACACATAAGGCTGAATTTTCTGCCTGTCAGGTGGGCAGTGCGGGAACGGGCGTGGGCGGGTGTGGACCCGATCGCCAGCCGCAATCGGGTCCCCGCCGCCATTTTACACGGGTGGGCCAAAAAAGGTCCGCCCAGTGTGAATCGCGGCTCCCGAGGACAGCAGGAGTGGGTGGGCAGCAGCGGGTCTACAATGGCCGCCGGGTCCAATGGCGATCCCGCGGCCTGTTTAAAAAGCTGCTGCAGCCTTTCAAAGGCTGCAAATCACGGCCAGTGGAAGGACTCCCCAGAGCGCTGCTCGTGAGCAGGCCAGGCAGGAGGGTAGGGCAGGGGGGCACTGTGCCCTCGGTTTTCCGATGATTGTCTTGCTGCCCTCCTCGAGGAGATGGCTGCACGACGAGAGGTGCTGGTTCCCCAGGACGGGAGGAGGAGGCCCCCCCCAACATAACGAAACGTGCCTGGGAGGAGGTGGCAGAGGTGGTGAGCTCCCTCGACGTGGTGCAGTGCACCTGGGTCCAGTGTCGCAAGCGCTTCAACGACCTGTTGCGCTCGGGGTGAGTACCATGTTGGCATTGGTCACTTAACCCAGCAGGTAGGCTTTCCCCCTGGTGCCACCGCCCCCACCCCCCACCCCCCACCCCACCCACCACAAGTCTCAGTGTAGAGACTGTATTGAATCATAGACAGGTGGGCCAGCAGATATTGCCCATGCTGAGGTCACCCTGAGAGGGTGGTGAAGAGGCGGGTTCTGCCCCCGCAGCATGTGGTACACTGAGACCCACATGACTGGTTTGGGGCAACCAGGAGGAGCTGCACCTAGGCGCAGTGCTGGAACTCCAGGCGCAGAATTTTCCCCCATCAGGGGGGAAGTGCAGGAGCGGGCATGTGCAAATGCTCCTCCAATCGGCGCCCCCAATTGGGGGCGCGCCGCCATTTTACATGGGCGGGCCAATTAAGGCCAGGAAACGCTATGCACTCCCTGTACGGGCAGGGGGTTGGGGGAGGGGATTCCCTGAGCTGCCCATTGGCCATTGACAGGTCGGCGGGCGCACAGCTGATTTGGCTGAGCCCCTGTCAACCTGAAAATTGAAATGTGGCGGGGTGATGTCAGGAGTTCCGCCTGACCTCATCCCGCGTCATTTTACATGTTGGTGAGCGGGCCCCTGCTGCTGTCGAACATTCATACAAAGATGCTAGGCCTGTTCCCGCACCACCCCCCTCCCCGTTGGCCAAATGCTGCCTACACCACATTAGGCACCACACAGTATATCCTTCCTTAGCAAGGAGGCGCAAGCACGTGGAGCGCAGGGGGCAGCAGATCGATCGGTGCCACAGCACCTTGAAGCTCCCCTTCCAGCATGACATCACCCTGACTTTGACATATCCTGGGCCAGGATTTCCAGGTCAGCGAGTTGGGGGGGGGGGGCGCCACTCCCAGCGAGGGGTCAGTAACAAGACGTAGCACCTGGAAACATAAACATAAGGCACCTTAGGTACACCACGGGTTTATCACTGGTGCTTTTGTGTTGGCCCGAGATGAGGTCTTCATGAGTTGGTGTGATGTTTAACACCTTTGTCATTTTGTTTTCTTAAGTTCCTTTTGTTATAATATTAAATTCAGACATGTCACCATGGCTGAGGGTGCCTCTTTTATTCTGCAGGTGGATTGTTAGCAATAATGTAATGTGTGCTCTGTGGGACATTCAACTTTATTAACAAGGCCTTTAGTTGTCGGACCTGGCAGATTTTGCACTCAGGTATCAAGTATGGAGCCTGCAGCCCAGGCTTGTCCTGGTGGTCCATCTGTGGTGTGCTAGCTGAAGGTTCGTTTGATTAAAGCCTCCCGTGTGTCCCTGCCTCCCTGGAGTATGCCCGGGTCAGCGTCTACCCCCTCAGCATTTCCCTGTGCATGTTCATCCTCGGACTCACTGCTGGACTCATCGTGTGCAGCCGCAGCCACTACGTCTACATCTTCTTCGTTCACTGCGTCCCCCCTTTCCAGCGCAAGATTGTGGAGAGCACAGCATGCAACTACTATCACCGAGACACGATCTGGGGGGTACTGGAGTGCGCCCCCTGAGTGATCCAGGCATTGGAAGCGCATCTTGAGAAAACCGATGGTTCCCTCCACCACAGCCCTTTTGGAGGTGTGGCTCCTATTGTACCGCTGCTCAGCTTCTGTTCTTGGATGGCGGAGAGGCATCATGAGCCACCTTCTGAGGGGATAGCCCTTGTCACCCAGCAGCCATCCATCCAGCCGGGCTGGAGCACTGAAGAACCTCAGCACCTGGGAGTGTCTGAGGATGTAGGTGTCGTGGGAGCTGCCTGGGTACCTTGCACAGACTTGTAGACTCAGCATCCCGTGATCACACACTATCTGCATGTTCATGGAGTGGAAGCCCTTCCTGTTGACGAAGGCACCGGTCTCACCTGCTGGCGCCTTGATGGCCACATGTGTGCAGTCTATTGCACCCTGGACACGGGGGAAGCCAGCAATGGCCGTGAAGCCTCTGGCTCACTGTGTCTGGCTTGCCTGGTCCCAACAGTAGTAGATGAAGGTCAATGCACACCTGAACAGAGCTTCTGTAACCTGCTTGACACAAGTGTGGACAGCTGATTGGGAGACACCGCAAAGATCACCCACCCGCCCCTGGAAGGAGCCAGAGGCATAGAAGTTAAGGGCAACTGTGACCTTTAGAGCCACTGGCATGTGGTGTCCACCCACCCAGTTTGTGGAGATCTCAGGCCCAATCATCTGACAGATATAGTTGACTGTCTCCCTTGAGAGACGGAGCCTCCTTCGGTACTGCACCTCACGCAAATTGAGGTAGCTGCTTCGCCGCCTGTATACCCTGGTAGCAGGATAGTGGCGTCTTCTGTGGCCCCTTCTGCCTTGGTTTACCTCTTGGCCCTGCGCCCCTTGTGCCTGTGCCTCTCCTCCCAAAGGTGGCTCCCCTGGAGGCTGAATGTACACTCCTGGCCTCCTCCCCCTTCTAGCCCTCCCTTCCTCCTCCTCCAAGGTGCCTCCAGTGGAGAGTTCAACTCCCATTCCCAGGCTAAGGGAAGGCTTCCTGAAACCTGCAGGCCCAGAAAAGATCCCTCACTGCAGAGTGCTGACCTAAAGGTTGTGAGTCCAATCTAAGCAGTTGGTATGTGTTTTGAAGTATTGCAAATCACACAGGCAAGTATCGGTAACTTTGAGAAATCAATATTTGACAGAGCACACTTGCCACCCCACTGAGCCCTCTTATCCTGTCCGTGGATGAGTTTTATACAAATGTGTCCTACCCGCCTGTTCGTTGCGCCCATGCGATGACCCGAAGATCGCACGGGCGCTGAAAAATCACCATAAGTTGATGCCTCAAAGGCCTTAAGTGGCCCATTAATTAATGGCGGGTGCGCATTGGATATTATCGTGCACCTGCCCAACGAAATATCGCAATGGCGCGCGGTGACGTCAGGACGCTCGCCCGATGTCACTGTGTGTCATTTTATGCATCAGCGTGGGGGTCCCGCCCTGCAAGCCAACGGGAAAACTCTGCCCATACAGGAAGAAGAGAAGATGATACAAATTTATGGCAATGGAAGAGGGGCATTCTTATCTTTATGAATTGGCAGTGAATGCAGTAAGTGGGGTCATAGACTTGGGCGCCCACTAATTTATTAAATCAACTTCGATTCCAAATTTGAAAGAGAGTGTTAATATTGACAGTTGTAATTGGAATGGTTGGATGGTTAGCTGATCATTACAGGTGGGACAAAAAATGAATGAGCCAGCCAACTTCTGGCACAGTTAAGTATAGAATCAATAAATAGTGTACCCCAGTATGGCAACAGATCCATTATTATCTCTTAATTCTACTCAAACAGACTTTATCTGTGCATTACTATTAGTAAAATGTTTCCATCCAATGGCTATGATTGTGACAAAAACAAAAAATGCAAGTAAAACTCAGCAGGTCTGACAGCATCTGTGGAGAGAAAGACAGAGTTAACGTTTCGAGTCCGTATGACTCTTCTTCAGAGCGATGATTGTGTCCTGAATTAATGAGGTCATCCTTCTTTTCTCCCACCCCTGCCTATCTCGAATATTTTTACAAATATTTAATTTCTACTCATGTGAATCAGTGAAGTTGTGTTTCTGCAATATCATATCCCTCCAGTCTAGCCAATGTAGGAGGTGTTATGAATTAGTGCTCCTGATGCAGAGCGTTGAACAATGGGAGAGCATATAAAGTAGGTAAGGTGGGTCCTAAGTCTGCCCTGCCATCTTTCTCTGGGGCTTCTGATAAAGTGGAAAATTCTAGCTATAATTTGAAAGAGAATATAGCTGCAGGGACAGACGGATGGCCAGGATATTAAGCAGAAAACAGAAATAAATGTTTTCTGGCTTTAGTAATGTACCCCATGGAAAAGTGCTGGGATAAACTTTGTTTTCCATTTATATTAACGATTTGAACATCGACAGTGTTTATGAAAGTTTACTGATGGTACCAAATTAGAGATCTGGCAAAGTGTATGTAGCACTGAAGTATTAGGGTACACTATTGTGAACCCCAGTTTAGGAAAGATAGTCAAACCATGTAAAAAGAATATTCTGGAAATGATATCAGAATTGAGTGATTACAATTATGGACAAAATCTCAAAAAGCTGATGGCATTTTCAGAAAAATAGCAAAGCTTAAGGGGCAACTATCTAATAGAGATTTTCAACATTATGAAAGGTTTTGAAAGTGTAAATAGTGAAAGGTTGTTTTCCCAGGCTGACAAATTGTGGACAAGGGACATGCATAGCACTAGAAGGACGTTAGAAGGTGTGATACAGTTCAAAGATCATTTTTCACAGCTAAGGTTTATAGAAAAGTGAATGCTTTGTCATAACAGGTGCTTAAGGAATAAACTATAATATTATTTGAAAAGGATTTGGATGTGTCTTTGAAAAGGAAAATATAAAAGGAAATAGGAAAAGAGGAAGAGATTGGGATAACATAGATCCAGTTGAAAATTACCACAAACTAAATGGACTAATGACCATTTCCTTCTGTGTTGTCATTTCTGAGTTACACAAAGCTAGAAGATTTCATATATTAATTTTAAACCACCTTTTACAGGCAGACAGCAAAATATATTAAGTAAATCAGCAAGGGATTTACTCATCATGACATGATTAAGGTTATCTTGATGAATGCCCAATCTGATAAACACTTCTTTAATCTAGTCTATGTTAGTTTATAACACATTTTGAAGTTGCATTTATGCCTTTAGAAATATATTAAACCTATAAAAGAAATTACATTTCTATGGAAGTCAGGTAAGGACAGAAACAGCCTTATTAAAAATATACCCACATCCATAGCTGAAGAGTCTCCTGGCTCAACATCTACAATGCCAAGTAACAAATACCCAACTGAGTCTGCAGATCTGCCGAAAACTGTAAAACTGGGCCCCAACTAGGATTGATGCCCTCAGAAGATGAAGGGGAGTAGAAGAAAGACATTACAGGCTTGATTTTCCATGGAAGTTATTCCAGAATGTGGCTGAATTCTTGTCTCTGAGTCACTCTGCTAGCTCTGCTCCTATCCATGCCACTTTGCAGCATTTCCAGCCGGATGGAGTATGGGATGGAGTACAATTGTTCCTTGTGTACAATTTTGCCCTGAGTGCCGGAGAAGGTATTTAAAAACTTCAGGGCCGGGAATCCTACACAAATATAAAGCAATCCATTTAATAAGAAAGGGTCTTTTAAAAAACAATCACAAAAAGTGTTAATACTTCTGCCTACCTTCCATGCTGTGCATAGGCCTGCTGCAGTCAATGTCTTCCCTGGGGAGCTAACTAAAATGATTAAACTAACCTCTAGACCAGAAAATCGGGCAGGGTCCAGGGCACATTGTTACATCGAGCTTAATCCTGTCCCAGCACACGTCCGCTGGGATGAGGTACAAGCAGAAGATTCAGGCTTATAATTTATGTATTTACATTTACTGATAGCATTTTCCAATTTTTCTTTCGTGACCATGTATACCAAAACACATTCATATCTCTGGAACAGCCAGTCAGGGATACAATTTACAAAAATTATGGGTAATTACCAAAATAACTTGTTTCTGGATAAGTTGAGCTTTGATTTTCACATCCTTATGCAGGATAGCAAATCACCTCTTAATCAACCCCACCTAGCTCCAGCCGGGTCATGTATTATACCAGTTATCTTGTTTGACAATATTCCTCAAAGTGTCTTGGGATGTGTTAATATATTAAAGGATATATTGTTACACCCACATTGTTGTGCCTGTGAATATATGAAAAAGATGGACGCTACTTTTTAAAAGCAGAATGAAAATAGGCAATTTACCTTGACACAAGTTGGAGTTCGGAGGTCAGGTGACATTTCCCCCCTTGTCTGCAAAAATATGAAACTGGCTGAGGCTGGAAGTAAATTGTAAACAACCTTTTGGATTTGCCATTGAAGAGACATTGGAACGCAGCAGGTCTCTCTTGTGAAGTTAACACTTGCTATTGTCTAACTGTCTACAGAAACTGAAACAATGGCCATCCAGATTTAGTCAGCAAATCTGAGTTCCAAAAAATGGGTGTGAAGAAAACCTTTTCCATCATAATGAGATGCAAATTGCTGAGATACAAACCATTGTGTGTCCATGCTAATGTCATCAGGAACCATTTGTGTGGACAATGGGAACACTGATACTGTGGTGACATGACAGAAATGAGCTTAGGGTAAGAAACACTAAGATAAAAGCAAAATACTGCAGATGCTGAAAATCTGAAATAAAAAACGAAAATGCTAGAAAAATTCAGCAGAACTGGCAGCATCTGTGGAGAGAGAAACAGAGTTAATGTTTTGAGTCCATATGGCTCTTCTTCACATACACATGAATAAAGTGAAACCAATGTAATATGAGATATTTATGAGTGAAGTTTAAATTTGAAAAACACCTGTGCCATCTTTATGCTCTTAATATGTCTTACATTAATGCAATGGAGTTGGGGCAGGAAAGTTATGGCCATGTTATGTCCCAATCATAAGGACAATTGCAATATATGCCAACCTTACAATTGTGCAATTGAGCAGTGAAAACATGGCTGCCTACTTACAGCTCTGTGATAAGATCCAATGTTGGTCCAGTACAGCCAATGTATTAGAAAAGTGGAATTTATTTAGTCATTTTCTCTCCTTTGCATCCTTCTCTATATTTTTAACTTTTTACTTTCTTTGTTTAGTTTCCTTTTTATCCACTCAGTTTTCCTGGCCATGAGATTGGCTGCCAGTGCCATTAATTAGCACTTTTCTTGTTCTCAATCAAATATTAGGAAGCTGAACAATTTCACTATTCATATTTTTTTAACTACTTGAATTGTGGGGTCCTAGGGCAACAGGGCCATTTAGTAGCTGCAGTTAAGGTCCATGTTTGCAAGCATAATAAATTGTCTCATGAGGAAATTTATCTACTTACAAAAGCTCCATTAAAGCACATCATGAATTAAAATACGTTTTTCATGGGTCAGGTGCTCTATTTATATTAACAGCTGATATTTAAGCACTATTTACATTTCTGAGCACATTTAAGTTAACCAACCATGAAAAACTTTATCACAGTAACTGGCATTGCAACATTCTTTGACATGTTAGTCCTTCTTACTTAACACATTGTTTATGGCTCCCTCATTAACAGAAAGCTACTGTGTATAAAAGCCATTCTCTGTGAAACACCACCATCATATCATGCCTTTTATTAAGCTCTCAAAGAAGTATTATTGTAAAGATCATAGAAGGTTGTGGAATCCGGCTGAAGAACGGAAAGAACAGATTGAACTGAACTATAAACTATGAATAGGATAAAATGGCTAAATAATCTCATAGTTACTAACTTAAAATTAAACAATATACATCTGTGATCGAGTGATCATTTATGCAAATATTGGCCAGGAAATTCCTCAGAGCTGCACTCTCTCTGATGGGAGTATGACGTAAGCGGAATTTCCCTTGCACATCTGATGAAGTAGAGCGGTGGAGGGAATGGAGCTACGAAGAACATCCCCTCTATTGTCTTATGATTTGGCTGAGTCAAAGTTATTATTTTAATGCCAACTTTCTATGAGTTCTGCAGCTTTTCCAATGCCAAACATGCCTTATTGTTATCTTTTGCCAATATTATTTCAAGAGGAAGTATAAAATGAAAGAATCATATCTAATTAAAATTGTTTGAAAATTATTATTTTCACTAGCTTCAATCATTAATGTAAAATGTTGTTTATTGTAGAAAATTCTGTTTATTAACAAGGAAAGTGGGAAGCTCAACCTGACATTGTAACTGTGGACATATGGAGACTAATTTATTTAAACTGTTTCCACGGTCATTAAATGACCTCAAAACACAAGGCAGTCTCATTAATTGACTGATCCATCAGTAGACATTAGATGCCTATTATACTAAAACATGTATTAATTTCCAACACAGATTTATTGTTGCTCTATTAGCCCTGATCATAACCTATGTGCTTCTGTTTAAATAGACAAGTCTCTGTTCAGGAGTATGCACCATATTGTGCCCTTGAACTCACGTCTGGAGAAGCATAACCTTTGCATGCTAACTCAGCCAGACAGGTCACGTCTGTATTCAGTAAACCTATGACAGATCAAACTGATAGCCCATCTTCAGTGGGCAATTAACACAGTGCTGAAGTGTCATGCATAACAGGGCTAGGAATATGATGGGTCACAGATGACAGTAGCTTCTCCATAGTCAAAGGCAGGCTAGCCACTGCAATCTGTATTATAATACGAAAGAAGCAAATGACAAAGACATGCTTTGACTGAAGAATTTCTGTTGTATTCTGATTCAGGCACTCTTGATTATAAATATTTTGGGGTAAAAATTGATAGCACAGAGCTATGTTATGGATGCAAAGCATACCATTTTAATAGTAGGATAACATGCACCCAACCTTTGATGGCATTGGTCCCACAGCTAAACTTGTGGGACCAAGCTAGGCCTCTGAATTAAACAAATTAGGAGCCTTATTAAAGTTATTAATAAACATTTCCTGGGGAGCCAGAGGGAGAGGTGCTCCTCCGTGTTCCACAGCAGTTTGCAAGACCATTACTGGCCCCACTCTGATTGCCTCACTCCATCCTGATAACCTCTGTGTAGTGCATCCTTTGTTTATATTTGTTCATGAGATGTAAGCATCACTGGCAAGACCAGCATTTACTGCCCATCCCTAATTACACTTGACAAGGTGGTGCTGGCAAGCCACCTACTTGAACTCTGCAGTCCATGTGGTGTAGGTACACCCACAGTGCTATTAGGAAATTCCAGGATTTTGACTCAGTGACAATGAAGGAACAGTGATATAGTTCCATGTTGGGGTGCTGTGTGACTTGGAGGGGAACTTGCAGGTGGTGGTGTTCCCATGCATCTGCTGCTCTTGTTCTTCTAGGTGGTTGAGGTCACGGGTTTGAAATGTTCTGTTGAAGAAGCCTTGGTGAGTTTCTTTGGCCCAAGTGGACTGGGAGCAGCTACTTGCAGATAAAACTGTCAGAGCAGTGGGAGGCATTTAAGGAGGTAATAGCGAGAGTACAGGGCAAATATGCTCCTGTAAAGACAATGCAGGTGACCAAGTCTGGAGAACCCTGGGTTCCAAGGGACATAAAGGTTAGGATCAAGAAAAAGAGAGAAGCTTATGGCAGATACCATGGGCTCAATATGGCCGAACCCCTAGAGGAGTATAAAGAGTGCAAGGGGGAACTTAAAAAGGAAATTAGAAAAGCTAAGAGAGTGCATGGGAAAGCATTGGTGGGTAGAATAAAAGAAAATCCAAAGGGTTTTTTAAATATATAAAGAGCAAGAGCATAACTTGGGACAGAATAGGGCCAATTAGGGACCATAGGGGTAATCTGTGTGTGGACCCGGAAGACGTGAGTACAGTCTTCAATGAACACTTTGGGTCGGTCTTCACAATGTAAAAGGACGACACAGGTATAGACATCAGGGTGCAGGACTGTAAAATGTTAGAGGAAATTAACATAGAGAGAGAGGAGGTAATAGTGGGTTTAGCGGCCTTAAAAGTGGATAAATCCGATGAGATGTATCCCAGGCTGTTGAGGGAGGCAAGGGAAGTGATATCAAGGGCCCTGGCAGTAATTTTCAAATCCTCTGTGGCCACAGGTGAGGTGCCGGAGGATTGGAGGACTGCTAACATTGTCCCATTATTCAAAAAGGGAGGAAGGGATAGACCAGGAAATTACAGGCCAGTCAGTCTAACCTCGGTGGTGGGGAAGTTATTAGAAAGAATTCTGAGGAGCAAAATATATCTGCACTTGGAGAGTCATGGAATAATCAGGGATAGTCAGCATGGATTTGTTAAGGGAAGGTCATGTTTGACAAATTTGATAGAATTTTTTGAGGAGGTAACCAGGAGTGTTGATGAGGGCAATGCATTTGATGTGGTTTACATGGACTTTAGCAAGGCTTTTGATAAGGTCCCTTATGTCAGACCAGTCAAGAAAGTAAGAGCCCATGGGATCCAATGCATAGTGGCACGTTGGATCCAAAATTGGCTGAGAGGCAGGAAGCAGATGGTGATGGCAGAGGGATGTTTCTGTGACTGGAAGTCTGTTTCCAGTGGGGTTCCGCAGGGCTTGGTGCTGGGGCCCTTGCTGTTTGTGGTGTACATAAATGATTTGGACTTAAATGTAGGGGGTATGATCAAGAAGTTTGCAGATGTCACGAAAATTGGTAGGGTGGTAAACTGCAGGAGGATATCAATGGAGTGGTCAGGCGGGCAGAGCAGTGGCAAATGGAATTCAACCTAGGAAAGTGTGAGGTAATGCACTTGGGGAGGGCTAACAAGACAAGGGATTACACTATGAATGGTAGGACCCTGGAAAGTACTGAAGATCAGAGGGACTTTGGTGTACATATCCACAGATCCCTGAAGGTAGCAGGGCAGGTAGATAAGGCGGTTAAGAAGGTATATGGGATACTTGCCTTTATTAGCCGAGGCACAGAATACAAGAACAAGGAGGCTGTGCTGGAACTGTATAAAATGCTGATTAGGCCACAACTGGAGTATTGCATGCAGTTCTGTTCACCACATTATAGGAAAGACGTGATTGCACTGGAGAGGGTGCAAAGGAGATTTACCAGGATACTGCCTGGGCTGGAGAGTCTGAGCTATGAGGAAAGAATTGGATAGGCTGGGGTTTGTTTCCTTAGATTAGTGAAGGTTGAGAGGGGACCTGATAGAGTTGTATAAGATTGTGCGGGGCATAGGTAAGGTGGATAGGAAGGCACCTTTTCCATTAGTAGAGGGGTCAATAACCAGGGGGCCTGCAAGGGTGGTTGAGTTAGAAACTCTCATAACATTTTAGAAGTATTTAGATATTCACTTGCTTTGCCATAACCTTCAGGGCTATGGGCCAAGCACTATAGTCAGATCTTTGTTGACTGGCGTGGACACGATGGGCTGAACGACCTCCTTCTATGCTATAAACATCTATGAGTCTATCTTGTGGATGGTACACACAGCTGCAACTGGCGGTGTAGGAAGTGAATGTTTAAGGTAGTAGATAGGATGTCGATGAGGTGAACTGCTTTGTCCTGGATGGTGTCAGCTTCTTGGATGTTGTTGGAGCTGCACTCATCTAGGCAAGTAAAGGGTGTTCCACCACATTCCCGACTTCTGCCTTGTAGTTGGTGGGCAGACTTTGATGAGTTAGGGGATGACTTATTCACTGCAGAATTCCCAGTATCTGACTTGCTTTAGTAGCCACAGTATTTATATGACTGGTCCAGTTCAGTTTCTGGTCAATGGTAACCCTCCCAGGATGTTGATGGCCAGGTTTTCGTGATGGCAATGCCATTGAACTTCATGGGGAGATGATTAGATTCTCTCTTGTTGCAGGTGATAATTGCCTGGCATTTGTGTGGTGCAAGTGTTATTTGCCACTTATCAGCCCAGGCCTGAATGGTGCCCAGGTCTTGCTGCATGCGGTCAAGAACTGCTTCAGTATCTGAGTAATCGCAAATGGTACTGTACGTTGTGTAATCATCAGTGAGCATCCCCACTTCTGACATTGTGACGGAGGTAGCGTCATTGATGAAGCAGCTGGAAGTGATTGGGTCCAGGACAGTCCCCTGAGGAACTCCTGCAGTGGCATTCTAGAGTTAAGATGATTGGCCTCCAACAACCACAACTATCTTCCTTTGTGCTAGGTATGACTCCAACCAATGAAGAGTACTCCTTCTGACTCCCATTGACTTCAATTTTGCTGGGCCTCCTTGGGGCCATAGTCAGTCAAATGCTGCGTTGATGTCAAAATCAGTCACTCATGCCTCGTCTCTGGAATTCATCCTGCCCATGTTTGGAACAATGCTATATTGAGATCTGAAACCAAGTGGCCCTGGTGGAACCTAGATAAGCATTGATGAGCAGGTTCCACTTGATAGCACTGTCGATGATAACTTCCATCACTTTTCTCATGGTTAAGGGTATACTGATGGGGTGGTAATTGGCCGAGTTGGACTTGACCTGCTTTTTGTGGGCAGGACATATGTGGAAAATTTTCCACATTGATGGGTAGATGCCACTGTTTTAGCTGCATTGGAACAACTTGGCTAGGCATGTAGCTAGTTCTGAAGCACAGGTTTTCAGTACAACAGCTTATTATTGGGGGCCACAGACTTTGCTGTATCCAGTGCACTCAGACTTTTCTTGATGTCATGTGGAATAAATCAAATTAGCTGAAGGCTGGCATCAGTGATGCTGGGGACCTCAGGAGGAGGCCAAGATGGATCAACCACTCAGCACGTTTGGATGAAAATGGTTGTAAATGCCTCAGTCTTGTCTTTTGTACTCTCATACTGGACTCTGCCATCATTGAGTGTGGGGATATTCCATCTCCCATGAGTTATGTAATTGTCCAGGAGTAGATTTGGAAGGACTGCAGAGCTTTGCCCTGATCTCTTGGATGTGGGATCACTTAGCTCTGTCCATTACATGCTGCTCCTGATATTTAACTTGCACGTAGTCCTATTTTATAGCTTCACCAGGTTGACATCTAATTTTTAGATATGACTGGTGCTTCGCCTGGCATGCTATCCTGTGCTCCTTATTGAACCAGGATTGGATCCCTGACTTGATGGTATGACTGAGTAAGGGATATGTTGGGCCATGACATTACAGATTGAATACAATTCTATTGCTACTGATGGCCCACGGGTTCAAAGTTTTGAGCTGCTAAATCTGTTCTCAATCTGTCCTTTTTAACACGGTGTTAGTGCCACACAATATGATGGAGATAGCCCTCAGTGTGAAGTTGGGACTTTGTCTCCACAAGGATAGCGTGGTGGTCATTTTGAGGCCATTTCAAAAATTGAGTTGGGCCTCCAGCAGCCAGTCAGCATTAGGTTTAAAAAAAATGTCTGCCTCCCACTCAATTTTTCAGCGATATCCTCAATCTTTTCTCACAGCTCAACTCTTCGATACTAGGGATTACATTATTTTTTGCACTTCAACCTCACAGTTTCCTGCAGGTTGTTCTGCTTCTCAGCCAAGTTCTTGTAGATACTTTGCCTATAGTAATATTGTGCCATATTTAGCAAACAATCACCAGGAACAAGCCCTCCAAAGAGACATGTGGATGCAGATTTTCACTGAGTCATTCCAACCTTCAAAAATGATGGGTCGGACCTGCCTCCATTTCTGGTGCATCCCATTTTTGCTGGCAGGGGCAAGGGGGTGGAGCATGAATTGCACAGGTGGGAAACCCAAGCTCAGGGCTATTTGATTTGATGCTGAGTACAAACATCTCCAATTTTCATTGGTCCAATGGCCTGAACCCACCATATGGGAGCCACAATTTTATGAAGGAGGCATAAACTTGTGAAGGGCAGATGTAAGGTCTGTTTAAGTGTCATGATCTAAAGTGATTTAAATCCTCAGCAGTTTAAAACTGGAAAAAAATGTCTGCAGTTTTCAGGTAGAGTGGAAAAAACAGACATGGACTACTGGAGTGCATTTATCAACAGGACATCTGGTGCGGATTAGAAAAAAAAGCCATCTTTTTTTTTCAATTTCAATAGACCCCATTGTCTAGATTTCCCAAGATTTGTTACTTTAACTGATCCCATTATCAATGCTTGGCTGAGTTTCAAAAGGTCCAGAACCACATATCAGCTATGGTTGTATAGAATTTTTGAATGGCAGCTTGAAGAGTTTATTACAGGATTAGCTGCCTTTGATGTGGTTAGTGAAATAATGTTTGTTTGTTTTATAACATATTGACCACTTGAGAGATTTACATTTTTTAATGGGTTTCATGAATAAGAACTTTTTGTTCAGTATCAAGTGTGTTTGAGTGAGGGGGCTATTAGAATGTTAGAAGTTATTTTCCCACGGCTCCTGAGGTCTCGCCATAGTAGATACTGAGTGAGTGGCTGTGGAGGATACATGAGGGGCATGGAGGGAACTTGGGGGCATTCAGGGGCATGGGGAATATGAGGAAGAATGGGGATATGAGGCAACATAGAGGAGGCATGGCGATATGAGGGCACATGGAGGAGGCATGGGGATATGAGGGCATATGGGAGATATGAGAGGGTATGGGGGCATGTGGTGGGTGACAAGGTGAGGGAAGAGGGCTAGAGGGCTTAGCAGCTTATAATACAACTGGGCCACAGTCATAGAGATCTAAGACAGGCCTTCTCTATGGTTCTCTGTGACTTTGGCCTAGTTGTATTAAAGGCTGTCAGGCCCTCTAACCCTCTCCCCACTTACCGCTACCCACACCCATGCCTCCTCATATCTCCCATACCCCCTTATAGCCCCATGCTTTCTCCATGGCTGCCACCGAAATGCCTCATGAGGCAGTGGGCCCAAATCTATCCCACCACTGCCTCCCCAGAATAAAAATATGGCAGGCAGGGGCCCTTGAGGAGATAGGTCTGTTGAGTTGGGAACATTTTCGACTCAACCGTCCCACCGTCTCCACGAAAATCCAGCCTATTAATTCAGTGTTGTCATTCAGACTCTTTCCCAATGCTTCTATCTCGTAGTTATTTTAGCAAGAAGGTAGCATAACTAAATTGAGTTGTTTATGATCCAAAGATTAATTTGAGCTCAGTGAATGGTTTAATCTTTGCATCATACACGTACAAATTCACATCTGAATGAGGCACCATGAGGCAAACCGGACTGCTTCATAAATAAAAATTAAATTATTAACAGGTGGGCAATATTATGAAAGTGCAAGTAGTCAATCTTTGTGATGAGATGAGATCTGGGACTGGAAGCTTAGCTTGTGATTGAATAGGTTCTGAACTGTCTTGTTCAACAGAGAAAATAGTCAGGAAGGGAATCAACAGCAAGGGTATGGAATTTGTATCTTTGATGTTACCAATATTTAATTGAACAACATTGATACTCATCCAACACTAAATAAGAAATCCAACTACAAAGAGGCAGTAGACGTGTTGAGAGAGGTTGTGGAGAGTTGGGACTGGATGAAGTCAGTGTACATGTGGGATTTGACCCTATGTCTGCAGATTACTGTACTAAGGAACAGCACGTAGAGAAGAAGCAACCAGGGGTTAGAACATCAGTGGGGGAAGTGTCTGGAAGTAATGGTGCAGGTGAAGGAAAGGAAGTCATTTGTTGGAAATGCCAGGGGGAAGGGGAGGGGGAGATGGGTGGGGAAGAACTCAACTTTCAATGTTAAGTAGTATGTCATAAATGATCAGCTGTCCTTTTTTACTAACAGGCAGCTTGATGTTCATTCTTGATCATGCACAACTTAGAATTATCAGGCCATTGGTTTGGGTCTGGGTTGCACATGAGGGGAAAGGCATTCTGATTCCATTTTGAATAACAATACATATATGCTGGGATGGCCAAAGCAGGCACATGTTATGTGAGCAGTCATACTTTATGCTTTCACCCTAATGCTTTATGATTCCCAAAAAAATGTATTTATCTGTAAAGAAATGTTGTATTTTGAAGGCTGTTGGATACTTTAGATACTCAATTTAGACATGCGTCTGTATAACAAGACATGCTGCTAACAGATACAAGTTACATTGTTTGGCTGCTCCTTATAATGATCTCAATGACAAAGGAGCATGACACATTTGTACTCAAATACACATTGCGCTTTGTGCCTTGTACTGGTAATTTTTCACAACGTCCATGTAGACCTGTATCTTTTGTCCTAAAATTAATGAGTCTAAGCTAAATCTATAACATTCCTGGGGCTTCCAGTGCACTACCTTTGCATCTTTAAATATGACTTTGCACCGCGCTGAAATTATACTAGTATTTGTTTGATAATCCTCCCATTGAATCTGGTGAATGCAGCAGAGGCATTGCTGATGGAATTTCTCTAGCGCTCTTATATGTCACTGACACACAGTTCAGGTCTCACTACATTACAGGAGTGTGGTGACAACAACTGCTCTGTACACTAGGACTTTTGTTGACTTGTGGAGGTCTTTGTTGTCAAACACTCGCTTTCTTAGTCTGTAGAAGACTGAGCTGGTGCAGCTGATCCAGAATTAGGTCTCTTTGTCAATGGTGGCCTTTGAGAAAGATGGCTGCTGGTGTGCTCAACACACTCTCCTTCATCACATATGGGAGTGGGAATATTTGGCTGACTATGTGTGGTTTGATGTAAGAGTTTTGTTTGGGCAACATTAAAGGACAGGCCAAGTTTCTTGCATGCAGAACTGAAGAGATCAAGAATGGCTTGCAAATCTTGTGCAGAGTGGACCAAAACATACTACACCTGGTCCAAAGCCCAATCATAGAAGGCTATCTAAGGAGGTGGTATCATAATTTGCTTCATTGTGCTTAGGAGTTGGATTGCTAAGCTGACTCTCAAGCATTGTCACATATGAAGTCACTCTGGAATGATATGAACATGGTAGTACCTCAGCAGACTAAGATTTTTAGTAAGCTAGATTCAACATCGGACTTCAGCCATATTCACTCACTCTCTGACTCACGCTATTCCCCTAATACAACATGGTTCTTTCAGACACAGAACTGGACCCTGATGAGCAGCAAGAAATTAATGGTTCTGACTGCTTGGAAGATATGTAATACTTCAGGTGTACATTATCAGGTGTATTCTTATATAATAATTTTCATTGTTTAACAGATCAGTAATATGCTTACTGAGAAAAGCACAACACAAACATTCAGATGTAAGCTTTTCAAACAGTTGCCAGTGAATATACCGAATTCTCTTTGCCATGGCAATCAGGCCAGGAGAATAACACTACATCAAAACAGAAACCTACAGAAGGATAGAGACTCAAAGAGAAATCCCCAAGGAATTCTTAAACACACACATCAGTCTACGTTACAGCCTTCCTGAGGTGAGCATTTGCTTCAGTTCTACTGATGTGATTTGATAACCTCCTGGTGTTTTTTCTTATTTAACAAAGAAAGCAGCCTTCTTTCTCACCTGAAGATGTGTGAAATATTGACTCTTCAGAATTTGAGAGTCTTAAGATGGTTAAGGTACCCTATGGCTATAAAATAAGTATAAATTTTTAAACTTAAAACAGTGATGGACAATTATATAGCTAGTAAAGTGTTGGTAAGATTGCTCCTTCAGTGCTTAGAGCTCTATATAACCAGCTTGGAGCTAAGTTAAATTAAACTAAGGCTACTGGGGGAATTTTAAAACCCAAAGGTGAGTGGTTTATGGGTAAGTGGGAAGGTAAAAATTTCAAAACTCTCAAACTTGACCTCAACTCAATTCCAACATGTCCAATCAGGGCTTCACAGTGTCATCAGTGCATGGAAGTAACCTACTCCCCAGGGGAAGGATGCCCACTTTTTATATGCTAATAAGCTTTACCTAAAGAGATTATTCCAGGAATTTAACATTGATGCATCTAGCATGAGTTTCCTGGGACTCAAGAAATTTGTCAGTGAAACTGAGGTCAAAACTAGTGGCACTCTATGCCAGTTATTTAAATTCCTGATTCCCCAAAATAAATATAGGCTGTTTTTAGCTGCTTTCTTAGTTCCTTCTGGTAAAAGTTTTGCTGAGATGGGTCTTGTGCTAACACACATGTTGCAGAAGCTCAAAGGCTTTCAAACAGGCAATATCTGGATGGTGGGGAGCATCATGGATTCTTCAGATTAGACTTTGAACAAGGGAGACAATCATCACACAGGGCAGAGAGGTCGTGTTGTGGTGGGAGCTGCAGGTTCACATGAGACAGGCACACGAAACAGAAGAGAAGAGAAAAGAGAGAACAGAAAGAGGATAACAGTATGGAGAACATCAGTGATGAGAGCAACAGAGGGGCCACGGTTGCTAGCCACATAAATGGATCTACAGAGAGATGGTGAGCTTCCTTTCCTTTTATTCATTTCTGGGATGTGGATGTCACTGACATGGCCAGTACTTATTGTCAATCCATAATTGTGCTTGAGGAGATGGTAGTGAAATGTCTCCTTGAACCATTGCAGCCCATGTGGTACAGCTACACCCACAGTGCTGTTAGGGAGGGAGTTAGAGGATTTTGACCCAGTGACAGTGAAGGAACAACAATATAGCTCCAAGTCAGGATGGTGTAGAACTTGCAGGTGGCGGTGTTCCCATGCATCTGCTGCCCTTGTCCTTCGAGGTGCTAGAGGTCATGGTTTTAGGAAGTGCTACTGAAGTAACCTTGGCAAATTGCTGCAGTTAGTGCACACGTCAGCCATGGTGCATCAGTGATGAAGAGAGTGAATGTTTAAAGTGGTGAATGGGTCAGTCGAGCGGTTTACTTTGCCCTGGATGATGCTGAGCTTCTTTAGTGTTGTTGGAGCTGCAGTAATTCAGGTTAGTGGAGAGTATTCCATCACACTACTAACTTACTCCCTGTTGATGATGGACAGGCTTTGAGGAGTCAGGAGGTGAGTCAGTTGCCGCAGGATACCTAGCCTCTGACCTGCTCTTTATAGCCATAGTGTTTATATGGCTGATTCAGTTATGTTTCTGGTTAGTGGTGAATCCCAGGATGTTGATGATGGGGGACTTGACATTTATAGGGGGAGATAATTTTGTTCTCTTTTATTGGAGATAGTTATTCCCTGGAAATGTTTGACCCAAGTGTTAATTTCTACTTATCAGCCCAAGCCTAAATGTTGTCTAGGTCTTCTTACCTGCAGGCACAGACTCCTTCAGTATCTGAGGATTTGTGAATGGAATTGAACACTGTGCAGTCCCCCACTTCTGGCCTTATGATGGGAGGAAGGTTATTGATGGAGTAGCTCTGGATGATTGACTCTAGGACATGACTCTGAGCAGCTCCTGCAGAAATGTCCTAAGACTGAGATGATTGGACTCCAACAATCACAACCTTCTTCCTTTGTGCTAGGTATGACTCCAGCAAGTTTTCCCCCTGATTCCAATTGACTTCAATTTTGCTCGGGTTCCTTGAAGCCACAAACAGTGAAATGCTGCCTTGATGTCAAAGGTAGTCACTCTTACCTCAACTCTGGCATTTAGCTTGTTGGTCAATGTTTGGACCAAGGCTGAAATGTGGTCTGGAGCAGAGTGGTCCTGGCAGAACCCAAGCTGAGTAGCGGTGAGTAGCTGAATACAATGACATGTTCCATTACTTTGCTGATGATTGAGAGTAGACGGATGGGGTAGTTATTGATCGAATTAGATTTTTCCTGCTTATTGTGGACAAGATAAGCCTGAACAATTTTCTACTCTGTCAGCTAAATGTGGAAGCTATACTGAAACTACTTGGCTAGAGGAGCAGCTAGTTCTGGGGCACAAGTTTTCAATACTTCAGCCAAGATGTTGTTGGGGCCCATGGTTTTTGCTTTATTCAGTGTGCTCAGTCATTTCTTGATATCATGTGAGTGAACTGAATTGGCTGAAAATTGGCATCTGTGATGCTGGAGATCTCAGGGGGAGGCCAAAATGGATGATCCAATTGGCATTTCAGGTTGAAGGTAGTTGCAGTTCTTTTAGCCTTGTCTTTTGCACTGATGTACTAGGCTCTGCCATCATTGAGATGTTCATGGAGCTTCCTGCTCCTGTTAGTTTTTTAATTGTCCATCGCTCACGATGAATGTATCAGAACATGCAGAATTTTGAGTTGATCCACTCACTGTGGGATCACATAACTTTCTAGAGCATGCGGATTCCTCTATTTAACAGGCTTGTAGTTCAGCGTTGGGTTGGCATCTCATTTTTATGTACTCCCATTTCTGGTCTTAACTGAACCTGGGGTGACCCCCTGGTTTGACAATAATGTAAAATGGAGGTTATGCCACGTGGCTGCAGGGTATAGTGTAATATAATTCTGCTGGACTTGATAGGCCATAGCTCCTCACTGATGCCCAATTTTGTGCTGTAGATCTGTTCTGAATTTATCCCATGTAGAAAAATGGCAGTGCCACACAACACAATGGACAAGATGTGCAAGATTGCAAGTGTTGCAATTCATTAACTTTTATGGAGCTTAATAAAAAAGAAAGCTCAAAGATAATTTTGCCAAACACCCATGAGCATACCCTTGGTAAATTACAATTGCTTTGACATTGCACTTCCTACCGCTGCTACATAATGCATCCCAAGTGGCTTCAGCAGGGTTACAGACAAATTGTACAGATCCTTGCTCTGACTGCAGGGACACTATTGATCTAGGCCCTCCATGTTTTGCAGCCCTTAAAGGCCTTGCCAAAGACTGCTCTATCTGCATCTGTGCAGACTCGTCCATCAGAAGAAGGGATAGCGTGTCGAGTCCTGGAGGAGGACAGTAGAACAGCTGAGAACTGGGAAGGCTTTGAGTGGAGTTCCCATTTTCATGTCCACTTTCACCGTAAGCCCTCTCTAGGCCATCACTAAAACACTCCCACCACTCTGCTGAGAGCAGCTTGGTGCAGACCATTGGTGTATTGTAAAGCAATGGATAAGATATTTGTCATCCTGTTTAAGGTGGCAGACATCTTCTGCACGGTTGTGGCTTTAGTCTTCAAAAACCTATTTGAGATCTGGGCTTGAAGATCCATGGAGACAGTCATTCTCTCCATGGCAGACATTCTCACAATTACAAGCAGCATCAATCCAGTATTGTGCAGTGTGTGTTTGGCACACCTGTCAATTCCTCACAAAGTTGCTGATGCACGTCTAGCAGCCTCCTCCTCAATGATGGCCCCTGTGGTTCAACATCAGCGTCCAACTGAGCAGAGGATGGAAAGGATTGCATACCATGATGCAGACTCTCCAAAACTATCCCTACTACCAGTGTCTGCTTATGCTCGTTTGTGAGGTGTGACTCACCAAGTAATAACACAACTAGCTGCCTAATTGGACTGCAGAAGTGTGAGTATTTCTGTCAGTGTATGGTTGATTATTCTAGGATGATGCATCCTCAGAAGGAACGAGTTCCTCTGAGGAATCATTCTCGTGAAACTCCGTGAACTTTTGCTGTACCCATGAAGGATCAGGAAAACGGAAAAAACAGGTACAATTTGGTTGTGGAAAAGTAAGGATCTAGTCAGCCACCGTACTTAGTCTTCTCATAGTTCAGTCACCATTGAAATAAAGCAAGAAGTGTTTCAGAGATATTTTTAATTCTGTCACAAGGTATCTGTGAATTCCCAGTTTCTTCGATTATCAAGAACAGAGAGGTGCTACTTACCTCCATGACTTCCTCTTGTGCATCTGTCAGTTGCACAATTTGTGGCAAGGCACCTCCAGTCCAATCCCTTACATTCACACTTCCTTCTCTTATGAGTGACTGATGGTCATGCACTTCTCCGATGAATGCAGTACATTCAGTGAAGGTGACTATCAGATGGATGCATCATACTGCACAAGGATTTGAGTGCATGGATGAATAAATAGGGCAGTGAGAAAGTGTATAAAAAGTTAACCACGGATGCTCTTGAAAATTAAATGGTTGTAAGAATGATGTGATGTAGTACGCTCACAAGACAGAGTGAAAGCAAAGTTGATGAAGGTTGATGATATACCACAGGATGTATGCAGTGCAGAGCTATACTCACCTTTCCCAGCCTGGTTATATCATTGAAGAATGAGATGCAACACTCCTGCTGCTCATCTCCTCAGCCACCTTTGGCCACACCATTTTCACTCAAGGATAACATCACTGAATCTCAGTGCTCTCCTTCATCTTCTTGAATCCATCTTGGATTACTTACCATCTCCTTGCAAAACCTCCTCACTCATCCAAATTTTCCTTTGGCCTTTTAAATAATGCAGTTTAGATCATGTTATACGGGTGCCCATTATGCCTACTTCTATACTTTGGAGACCTGAAACTAGAAGTAAAGTGGTGATTAGGCAGAAATGTTGAAACTGAACTTTTTAATACGTTAAATTGTCATTTTGGTTCCACATATGTAATTCCACCTTATTTACAACTTGCCTTCCCCACTCCACCAAAGCTCACTCAGAACCTATTCTTGCATTACAATCTAGGCCATTCTATGAAGTGAGGTGACAGTGAATACCCTTGACATCAAGGCAGCATTTGACTGAGTGTGGCATCAAGGAGCCCTAGCAAAACTGGAGTTAATGGATCTGGGTGATAATCTCTTCTGGTTGGGGTCATACCTAGCTCAAAGGAAGATGGTTGTGGCTGTTGGAGGTCAATCATCTCAGTTCCAGGATATCACTGCAGGAGTTCCTCAGGGTAGTGTTCTAGGCTGAACCATCATCAGCTGCTTCATCAATGATCTTCTTTCCATCATAAGGTCAGAATTGGGGATGTTTGCTGATGATTGTATAATGTTCAGCACCATTCGAGACTCCTCAAATACTGAAGCAGTCCATGTTCAAATGCAGCAAGACCTGGACAATATCCAGATTTGGGTTGACAAATGGCAAGTAACATTCGTGCCACTCAAGTGCCAGGTAATGACCATCTACAACAAGAGAGAATCCAACCATCACCCCTTGATATTCAATGGCATTACTATCACTGAATCATCCACTATCAACATCCTGGGGGCTACCATTGACCAGACACTGGAATGGACTAGCCATATAAATACTGTGGATACAAGAGCAGATCAGAGGCTAGGAATCCTGCGGCGAATAACTCACCTCCTGACTCCCCAAAGCCTGTCCACCATCTACAAGGCACAAGTCAGGAGTGTGATGGAATACTCTCCAATTGCCTGGATGAGTGCAGCTCTTACAACACTCAAAAAGCTTGACACCATCCAGGAAAAAAGCAGCCCCCTTGATTGACACTACATCCACAAACATTCACTCCCTCCACCACTGACGCACAGTGGCTGCAGTGTGTAACATCTACAAGATGCACTGCAAGAACTCACCAAGGCTCCTTAGACAACACTTTCCAAACCCACGACCACTACCACCTGGAAGGACAAGAGCATCAGATGATTGGGAACACCACCACCTGAAAGTTCTCCTCCAAGCCACACAACGTCCTGACTTGGAAATATATCACCGTTCCTTCACTGTTGCTGGGTCAAAATCCTAGAACGCCCTCCCTAATTGCACTGTGGGTGTACCTACACCACATGGACTGCAACGACTCAAGATGGCAGCTCACCACCACCTTCTCAAGGGCAATTAGGAATGGGCATAAAAAGCTGACCTAGCCAGCAATGCCCAAATCCCATGAATAAATTAAAAAAACTTGACTTTCTTTAAAATTCTCTTCTCATTTTCATGGATGATTCAATTGACTCCTTAATTGAGATTTTCGCTGAGTTGGGATAAGGGTGCGGGTAGCTTAGCCTCATGCAGCACTCTTGCCCTTGCCAGCTTCATGGCATGCTAGACAATTTGATCCTCCTGCAATCTTAGTGGAGTTGGGCCCCTTTTGTAAGTAGATATGGTTTACAGCTCCTCAGAGAAGTCTAGTCCAAGTGGGGAACAAAGAAAATTCTGGTTACCTGCTCCTGGAGTTCTTTCATTAACAGGCTTTGAAATACAAAAAAAAATGTTTTTTTTCAGTTTCAATAGCTAGATACAGTATTGCAAGTTGGATATGTTTCTACTGCAGTGATTAGGATCTGTAGTGGTATAATCTGAAATTATTTAAATGCCCAGAGTCCTTTTAAAATGAAAAAAGAAACACCTTCAGCAGCTTTCACTTAGAGAAAAAAGACCCCTCCCTTCTCCTGTTCCTGGACTACTTTGATTGACAGGACATCTGGTGTAGCTTGGAAAAAAGACCACCTGACTTTTTAGTTTCAATAGACTCCATTGTTTACATTTCCCAGGGTTTGGTATTATAACTGAGCCCATTATGAATGTTTTGCTGAGTTTCAAAATGGCCAGAGCCACTTATCTCACCAAGGGGCCGCCTTCACATTTTGTTGACAACGTTAAGAGGTTATTAAATGATTATTTATCTGTGATATGGTTAGTGGAATACGTGTTTATTTGTTTTTACAAGATTGATAGCTTGAGAGTATTTACATTTTTGATTGGATTTTATGAATAAGGGCTCTTTCAGCATGATATGTGTGTGAGTGAGAGCTCTATTAGATTGTCAAAAGTATGTTTTTATACCTCCATTTCAAAGACATGGCTCCTGAGATTTTCCCATAGTGGATACTGGGTGAGTGAATATGGGGTATACATGGGCGACATAGGGAATATTAGGAGGCATGGAGTAAGCTTGGGGGTATGAGGGAACATGGAAGGGGTATGGAGAATATGAAGGCATGAAGGGAGCATGGGGGGTATGAGAGACCACATGTGGCAGCTGACAGGAGTCAGGGGTGAGGGGTTGAGGGCCTGATATTCATCACTAAACTGGGCTGATGTCCCAGTAAATGGAGGTGGGTGTTCCAGCCTACCAGTCTTGCCATTCGCCTGCCTCCTTTGCTGACTTTGGCCTGCATCTAGAGTCGGAGGCCTGTCTCCATCCTGCCCCTGCGTGAAAATATGGTGGGCAGGGGCCATTTTAAAGGAGACAGGTCCGCCAGGTCGGGAAGCTTCCTGACTCAACCTTCTCGTCTCCTGCACGAAAATCTGGCCCATGTTCTTAAGTTTTACTATGGAGCATTAGCAATAGAATGATTAAACACTCAGCCTTTAATATTCAAAGGTTACAGGATAAATATGGCTCATCTTGGGTCAGCCAACAATCGATAGAGCCCTGTTATCTGTCTGTTAATTAATTCCAAAATATTACCTCCAGTATCTTACCTGCAAGTCCATTCCAATTAATGATCAGTCCTAAATGTACTGTCTTAGTTGCATGCCACACCCTAATTAAGTGGTAAAGATTTATCTTTTCTACAATGTTTAATACCTTATTACCTCCTTTTCAGTTTGTTTTCAGTTGCCTCCATTCAGTAGATCAAATATCAAAGAAATATGCAGCTGCAATTTCCAGTTGTAAGATGAATATTAATACTTTCCCTCCCACTCCAGTCCATAGTTACACCACCCAAAAAAACAGTTAGCATTTACAGTTATACAGAGTGATAATGGGTTGCAACGACAGTGCAGATTGTTACAAAGATGTGCTTTTTAAAGATACAATTTTTAGTTTGCTTTTCTGACTGGATTTTGAAAAAAAAAAGCTGGAACCCCCGAAAGACAATGGGAAAACTGCACAGGCTGCTACAATACACACAATTTCACATTCCACCATGTGGGATGAAAGAAACAGACAATCAACCCCCTGGGGAGCATGTAAGACCCCATCCTCTGTTGGCTTAACACCATCCCGAGACTTTTCAAATGTTTCTGAGATAAGACATCAAAATATATTTAAATGTTCTGAAACAATAACTGCAGCAAACATGAACTAATAGAATTCCCCTGGAATATGCAGCCAGCAGGGTACTTTAAGGACTGCTTATCAAGCAAGAGAGGGAGAACAAAAGACAATGCTCTACTGAAAAGAGGCTGTTGAAGCTAAGTTCCCTATCTGTCTCTACCTCTTGGAAGTACTGCTCGGTTTGCAAAGTAACCATCCTGAGAAGAGAAATCTACTGCAAACTGAGACCTTTTCAGAGAATATGTAGAAATCTGCTCCATACAACTACACCCAGAAAGATAACTGACCAAAATGACTGCAAAGTGGAATCACTGCATCGCGATCAGCCAAGGAGCAGCTAACCTTATACTCATCTGGTTTATGTTTCATGAACTGTAAAAATCCTATAAGCCTACCATCTTAGTCTGCCATCTGCACTGGTGTGTGTGTGTGTGTGGGCCCAAATGAATGTGTGTGATGTTTGGATGGTGGTTGTGATTTACCTAATTTTTTTTAAATTTGTGAAATTGTTTCAATAAACTTATCCTGTTATTTGTTTAACTTAAGAAAACCTGTCTGACTAATTCTTTACAGCCTAAAAGTGTAGGTGGGACTCTTACAGAATTGGCAAATCACGTCCTCTCTAAATTTACAAAGAAACCCTGTTACGGCCAAACTTGGAGTGGGAGAGTAGGAGTGTCATTTCACCCCTCCTCATGTGGTCATAACAAGATAGAACTACCTATTGCAGTCAATTTACCTTTCAACAAAGTTAGTGTTTTAATCTCTGCTGTTGAGGTCACTACAGGCCATGAAGACGACAAATACTAACAGGTTAAAGAGGCTTTTTTCTTGAATGGAAAAGGGTTAGAAATAAGCTGGTGGGAAATTGATTAACCTCATTGCACTTGTGGCAGACAGGTTGGTGTTGGTCTCTGCAGGAGTTATGTTCAAGTATAGCCTGCACATTAACTGCAGGAAAGCTGTGGCCTAATGCCAAGACTTTCTCCAGATGTAACTGGTATACTACAAATATAAACTTTGTCAGGTTCATCAATGTAGGTGCCTAGTGGGACATCCTGATGTAAAATGATGTGGCTGAAATGGCTAGGTGTATTTGGATCTTTTTAATTTCTATCTCAAGACAAAGAAACCCTTCCTGCTTCTTTTAGGTAAAAAGGCATGGCCTCCTGCATGAGAGACACTTTGGGGGAAATGTTGGATAAGGCCCAAAGTGGACATGGGGGTCGTGATGCTAGATTAACTTGCACCCTTCCTTCTGATATAGGCAGCTTGCAAACTTCATGCTGTCTGCTCATTCATGTGATTACAGTGTACAGCCAATGTTTAGAGCCCTGTTGAGTGGCTGCATGCCTGAGTAGGGGGCACACAATTGAGAGAGGCTAGCATGAGTTCAAGCTAGCCTGTGCTAATTCATGCAAGCCTGCATTTTGACTGAAGCAGGTGCTGGAATTCATTGCATGTGACTTTAACCTGAGAAAGATACAGGAATGGCATAACATGGTGGTGCTAGCAGTTTTTCAGTTTCTTCAATGCAACTCTGGAGACTTTGGTGCAGGAGGTTCACAGGAGCAGAGAGATCCTATATCCACAGGGAGCCAGGAGGCCCCACTTCCACCTCATCCCACAATCTCTCCTGATTTACAAGCTGGAGATGCTGTAAGCATGCACCTCTTGCTTTTTGCTCCTCCCCTGACTGTATCCCTAACATGTGCCTTTCAGATGTCCAAGAACTGCCAGTAGACCAGATACCACCACTGCATGCAACTTAGAGGGTAGTGTGGAGGTGGGATCCACACACAGTGGACATGACTTAATGAGGCCTGCAGGAAAGGCCTGGGAGATGGCGAGGGTCGAAAAATCAGGAGGGAGGGTGGGGGTGTGGCATGCCCATCATCTTGTCACCACCATGGCATTTTGCCAGTGGTGCTTGGCTCTCCCACCCAATTAAGGGCCCCTACCACCACTGTTGGCATTACACCAGTGGCGAATGGGCCCTTCACCATATGGGGAGACCACCTAGTGAAACCTGGCTTGGGAGGCCCTCCTAGTCAGGTACTCTGTGGTTCACGAGGGGCTCCCATGATGGCAAAGGTTGCCCCTGCAGCAACACCACCCTTGTCCTCACAAACCACCAACCCCCTCTCCTCGGCGGAGCCTGCCAGATTGGCCAAGGCAATCCCCTTGCTGCAAGGCCTGTGTCCATCGCTGAATCTCCCAGTTAGATGCAGTCCCAGCAGTGGCCACTGATACATATGGCACTGTTTGGACTGAAGAGCTGCCAATTGGCCAGCAGCTCTTGGGGGTGGGGCTGTCACCCCTTAAACCATCTGCCTGATGGACAGGAAATCCAGCTGGGTGCTCCCAAACGGCCAAGGTGGGATTGTACCTCGCTTTCTTGCTTGTAGTCAGGGCCACCACTGCCTCGACACAATCCAGCCCGATGTGTCAGAAGCCACGAGTGGGTTGCAGCTGGTGCAGCTGCCAACTTGACGGAGGGTGAGGTCGCACATGAGGGCTCATGGTGACTTGAATGGGGCATACAGAACAAGGCTGACGGGTATGCGCACAGAAGCGCTTGGTGCATTGACAGACTTGTCGTGAAGTTTATTGTCACTTTCAAGATGCATAGAGGAATATAGCACCAAATTGGCACAAGGCTTAGCGCAGGGTTTGGAGCTCATCTGTTCCAATGAGGAAGTGATGGCCAACTCCATGAGAATACTGACATAACTAGCCATGATGCAGCATTCGGTGGTTGATGTTTCACCTTCTATTTGAGCACAAGCAGCAGCTGTCCGCCCAGAAGGAAAAAACAGCAAAAACTAGGAAATAAGAGTACTGGTCTGAACTGTTCTTTTCCTTCTGGGCAATGTTTGAGTACTGCAGTGGAAGATTAGACTGAAGTTATGAAGTGGGGCTTGCTGCCATGCATGCTCGAGTTGCTGTCATCATGGCTGTGGATCTCGGTGCTCAGAAGTGCTTGCAGGCTCTTGCAGCAATCCAGAAAACTGTCCTCCTAACACATTGTGAGCATTGCTGAGGCGCTGCCCTGTGGAAGTGGGAGTGGTAGTGGCTCTGTGGAGCATGAACCAGTTGTCCTCTCGGGATGACAGCATTCTGCCTCCTGTCAACCCTATTGCATCATTGTCCAGTCAACACAGGTTGCTGCCACCCATGCCGAGGAGTGACAGCCTGAAGCTAAGTCTTCTAGGCCCAGGGCTGCTGGAAGCTGTTCTTTAAAACCTTCTGCAGTCTACCCCACTGAAACAGCAGCCTTCTACCAGTCATGCTGTGCCCATTGGGGTAGTACTGCGTAAGAACACTAGGAAAGGCAAAAACACCAAGACGGACGCTAAGGGTGATTAATTGATTTTATACGGAATATTGGATGGTTTGCTTGATAAAATTCATTCAGAATGTTTGTTTTTTGCTGATTTTTATTTCTGCCAAAAACTTGCTGTGATGATCAGTAACAGAGAGAAGGTCAGGTGTGGGATGGTTGTTAAATGGGGAATTGGTCGTGTTCACTGGTACTACAGTGAGATGAGTCAATCACCGACAACCTGGCTGTAAAGGGCATGTGTTTGCTGCCTCCTTCCTTCTTCATCCTCCTCCTCCTCACTGTATGCCTGGTAGCAAAAGCTGTGCCCACAGTATACTGAAGTTGTGCAGTATTCAACAGATCATAACCAATCATGAAACTTGCTCTGGCAAATACTGCAGAGCTTCCTCAGATTGGCCCAGGCGGTGGAAGTGTTGCCTAAGCACCTCAATGTTCTGCTCGATAACTTTTCATGTGGCAGCGTCATATGCATACTGCCCATGCCTGCTTGAATTGAACACTGGATTCATGAGGCGAATGGCCAGCAAATAGACCTTTTGTCACCCAGTAGCCACTCTCTGATTTGCCATAATGACAGTGGTCTGGTGCATGGTGAAGGCATTATGAATGCTGCCAGGATACCAAGCATTCACCTACATGATGTGTTGTGTACTGTATCACTGCTTACTCAGGGAGCCTTTTGCAGTTGTGGTTCATATTTGCATTTAGATCGGGCATCTGCAAAGCAATGTGCATGCAGTCAGTGGTGCCTTGCACCATGGGGAAGCCCACTATTCTGACGAAGCTGAGTGCTTGCTCTGCCTGCCTTCTCTGGAAAGAGATAATGCAATTTTTCCCCTCTTCTGGCATACAGTGCATCAGTCAACTCTCTTATAAAGCAGTGGATGGCGATCTGGGGGACGTTAGAGATATTGGGCGGAATTTTCCGTGCCCACTGGCATCGGGCATGCTTGGTGGCATAGGCGGACAATATGGCGAGGAGGCCAGAAATCGGTTTCACGATGTCATGAAACCAGTTTGCGATCGTCCGCTCAGCCCATTGATGGTGGACTTCATTTCCTGCCATTGGATGTTGGGAACCTCATTGTCTGCATATCAATATAAGGCCAGCCCATCGGAGTCATTCCCCACCAACATGTTTCACAACAGCATACATAAGGTGTGCACTTGGCGGGCTGCACTTTGAGGGGAACTCAGAGGTGAGTACACAGTAACATTGCACAGCACTCACCTGGGTCACCTGTTGGACTTCAAGGTTGAGGCGTGTTGGAATTGTGGGGGCAAGGGCTCCGCTGCGGTTGCGATGCGTTAGAGGGGTGGGGGTCATGGGCTGTCCTGCAGTTGAGATGACTTGGGGGTAGGGCAAGGGCTGCCCTTATGTTGAAGTTAGTGCTGAAGCAAGTGCAGGGTGGTGGGAAGGGAAGCGGCCACACATTAAGGAAACCTTGTATAAAGTGACGATTCCTTTGCAGCTGGAACAGTTCAGACGCAACCACATTGACATGTGTAGAGTCAGGTCTCTAGTTTATCTGCCCAGTCAAGCAACGCAGAGGCATGAAAGTGCCACCAAGTGCCCCAGGGCTTTTCACCCCTTGGGCACAGACTGCAAACTAATGAGCATTTTAGTGGATTGCAAAAGAGGTGGACAACTGGGCACATTGTACAATCTCCTTGCTAACGCTGGCCATGGGGCAGTCACTGGTGGAGATGCTCACAGCCCCTTGCAATGTCAGCATCCCGGTTTGGACCAGTCTCCCCCATGGTTCAAGCTAACAGTGCAGCCTTGCAGTGTGGGTTAGGAGAATGCCTGTGCCTGAGATGAGAGCACAGCATGCAGTCCAAAGGGTGAAGCCGCTGTCAATCGGTCAAGTAGAGTGGGGAGGAGGTGTTTGGGGTTTCAGGCAGCCATGCAGCGCACTAAACTCTGGCCATCCAAGTGGTGACCAGCACTCTCTGGATGCAAAAAGGGGTCTTCAGACTTAATCAAGAGAGGTTCTCAGTATAGACAAGCGAACCCACACATTTCTCTCTTTCATCCTGCAGGAGGAGTACATCAGGATCATGGAGCCTAGTGAACTAGCTGTATGCCTTGAGGCTTACAGAGTGTGGAAATAACAGAGGAGAGGCACCTGGCTGCACAGAGGGAGGAGCAGCACCCTCAGGAATTAGGCACATGCCACTGAAGAGCCAAAGCGAGCCGTCGCTGGTCAGTGCCTAGCTAGACCCATGGTCTATAGATGCTGCCTTTCATTCCTGCAGACGACTGACAAACAGTATCGCCGAAGACTGTGTGTCTAGGAAACTGGTTGGTCACATCTGCCAGCTATTGCAGGGTTTGGTGCCACGAGGACATGGAGGGCATCCATTGCCAGTGGCTGTGAAAGTGACTGCGGGGCTCAATTTTTAAGCCAGTGGCTTCATTTAGTGCTGCATAGGTGATCTCTGTGGGATATCACAAGCCTCCACCCACAAATGCATCCATGAGGTCACAGATGCCATCTTTGTGAGGGCACACAACTTTGTGCATTTCAGCTGGGACCAAGAGAGCCAGGATGCAAGAGCAATTGGATTTGCCCAGATCTCTGGTTTCCCACAGGTGCAAGGTGCCATCAACTGCACTTAGATCTCCATCGCAACAAGGGGTCAACTATATCAACCGCAAGGGCTTCCATTCGCTGAATGTGCAGCTGGTGTGCGACCACCACAAACGTATCCTGCAGGTCTGCGCACAGTTTCCAAGAGTGTCCATGACTCCTACATTCTCTGTCGGTTGCAGATCCCTGCAGTCTTCCAGGGTCCACAGAAGCTGCAGAGTCGGCTCCACAGGGACAAGGGGGTGTGGCTGATGACACCCATGCAGTGGCCTCAGTCTGCAGCAGAGCAAAGGTAGAACGAGGCTCATGCTGCAACTCATAACTTGGTGGAGCAAACCATTGGGATGCTGAAAATGAGGCTCCTGCATGTGGACTGGTCTGGTGGAGCCCTGCAATATAGTCCACAGAGGGTGTCACGCATCGTCGTCATCTGCTGTGCCCTTTACAACCTGGCTCTGCAACAGGGAGTGGAGCTGGGCTGCGGAGCAGATGCAGGAGCTGGAGGTCTCCTCCGATGAGGAGGATGTCAATGACAATGAGGGTGAGGAGGTCCTTAAATGTGACGATGACGGGGATGAGGTCTTCGCACTGGCTAGACAAGGCAGGGGCGCTCGGGAGGCCCTCTTAGTTGCTAGATGTGTGCAGGATGATGGCGACATGCAATGAGGAGACACCGTGGATCCTGACATTGCATCTATGAATGTTTGACTCCAGTCTGGCTTGTGGCAGGGTGAACACCCTCTGTGATAATGCTCTTGTCATTGAGACGCAGTGGAGGCCCTAAAAGTCGCTCGATTGTTGGAGGATGATGACGACATGCAGTGAGGACGCTCCATAGATCTTCACATTGCCTCTGAGAATGTCTGACTCCTGTTTGGCTGAGGGCAGCTTGCTTGCACTCCATGATCAGGGTCATATCATAGAGATGCAGCCATGAAACTTTAAAAGCACCTGATCCTTTGTCCGCCTTCAGCATCTGACCCCTTCAGGAGCACAGCGTCACTGGTCACAGATGCTGAAGAGATGGGGACCAGCCCCACCTTAAAGGTGCTCAGAGAACAGCAAGAGAATGAGAGAACTCTGTGGCGCCTGCCCATTTCATTCTGGCAGCAATGACAAGCATTTTTGAGGTGCAGACATCATTAATGTGGCCAGGGGGTGTCAAGCTGGACCGTCACTTTGGTCTGAAGGCTGCACAAAGCACAGGGAAGAGGCCCTGGACTGAGACACCTGCCTTTATCTTGTGCAGAAAGGTTTCACATCTGAGTGACAGAAACACTGCTCATCAGAACAAGGAGCCATTGGCAGGAAGACATTCTTGGGAGTTTATTTACAGTCATGAATATTATGTTCAAATGATTAACACCCGTGTAGTCTGTGCAGCTACATCTTATTAACTTTCCTAACCCTGCCGCTATGTCTTGGTGCTCCCTGGACATCCACAGCAGAGGTGGAGGCAGCCTGCTGACTGCTACACTCTGTCTGTGATGACCTTAGCGGGCATGCTCTGGAGGGCTGAGAACTGGAGGGCCCCGGCTTGCTTTTGGGGTCCTGCTGTGTGACAGTGGCACCCTCCTTGACCTGTGGAGCTGCTGAGATCACAGGAAGAGGGGATTCGGATGGGCCAGACACTCCCAGAGAAATATGGATGGATAGGCCCGGAGGGTTCACCTCCTGATCCTCCTCCCTATGGGTGTTTGAGGGCCCTTGGCTGATTCCTTGAGCAGAAGGGGAAGTTGGAGTGAGATTGTGCTGCCCCACACCCCTCTTGCGTACACACTGTTGGAGGTGATGGAGTTCAGCCCACACAGCAGTGTAGGAGTGACATCCTGGACCAAGGTCTCCATGGTGGCTGTCATCTGACCAGTGTTGACCTTGGTCCGTTGGCATGTCAGCGCTATTACCTCAGCCTGAAGGCGGATGGGCTCCTCCATCGTGCCTTGCAGTCTGACGAGTGCAGCGGACATCCCTTCCTGTTGTTCCCGAGCTTTCCTTTGCAGCTCCAGCAACTGTGACATGACCGAGTCCAGAGGCTCCTCATCTGACTCGGAGTCAGCAAATATCCGGCCTCCAGCAGCCCTCTGAATGCCGGGGATCTGAGAAATTCCTGCCTCCGCCTGCTGTGGATCAGAAAGTGTGATGTGCTCACCAGATTGTGATCCTGAGGCTACTCTAAAGCTAGGTCCCACCGAGGTGTGTGTCTCTGCGCTGGTGGAGGGTGTGGGTGAGCGCTGTGACAGGACTTCAGGGAGCGTGCCTTCAGATTCCTCTTCAGAGCTCGAATGAAGGCTCTGGGTCATGGGCTCCGTCGGCTGTTTGGAAGATGTGCCTGCAAAAGCAAGGAGAGATAAGTAGTGCATGGCAGTGGCCTGTGAAACAGGACACATCACTCACGGCATGGTTGTCTGATGGATGTTGTACTGCTGAGTCCTCACTTGGTAGAGCAGCGCCGACCTCACTGTCAGCACAGGACCAGTCCAGACCCTCACCGGCCAGCTGGATGGCTCTGTTTTCAAAGTCCATGAGGACCTTGATTTCAGGGATTCTTCCTCCGGTAAGTGACTTCTCTTTGTTGTTGTGTACCAGCTTGTCCTGCACAAATAGAGACGGAGAGAGTGTAAGTAGGATGCCTGCCAGCACAGATGATAAGTATGCCTGACCTGTGTGTGTGTTGAGTGGTCCCATGGATGGGATGAGGACAATGAAGGTGTGTGTGAGAGAGTGAATGGTGATGTCTCATGAGCTGGTAGTGAGTGAGGGTCCTGTGGATGTGTGATGGGTTTGTGAGTGTGTGAGTTGAGAGTGATGAAAAGAGTGACTTACCCTTGCAGAACTTAGGAGATCATTCATCCCCTTGTGGCACTGGGTGGCTGTCCTCTTTTGCAGGGCATTGCCACTAACCGCTGCTGCCACCACCTCCCTGCTGGATTAGTGATGTTGCTGCCCATCCTGCGGCCAGAATAGAGGTAGAGGACATCACAGCAGGCGTCCATGACATCTAAAAGGCACTCGAGGGATGCATCATTGCACTTGGGGGCTGCAATCTTTTTGCCTTTCAGGGCCACATCTTCCATGCAGCAGTGGTGGGCTGGAAGCATTGAGAGGTGTGCGCACAGCTGCACTTCAAATATGGCACCCGGTGTGATGAAGTGGCAAGGTGATGGCATGGCGGGTGAATGAGAGCCAACCCACTATGGAAACAGTGTGTTCCCCGGAAATGCATAATTAATGCAGTGGGATTGGGCGATATGGTGCGAGAAGCCACCATGGCAGCCGACAGATAAAATATTTAGTGCAAATCTGGGACGATTCCCCCCTATCGTCTCCTCCAGCCTGGAAGGATCTTGTGGAAAGAAGCTCATGGCCATGATCATCTTCACAACCATCGGTCATGTTGTTCTTACCCTGATTTGAGGCTGCAGGCCTGCCCTGCAGCAGGTGGCAGATTACACTGAGCACTTCTTTTGCAAAATGGGGACATCAGACACAGTGTTCCTCATTGAATTGCTCCCTATAGACCTGGATGGATATGGCCTCCTCCTGAGAGCCCATACCCCCTCCCCCATCTTCGAGCAGCTTGCCCTACTCTGTGTCACCACTGCTTATTCTCCCTGTCATTCTGCAGGCCATGGGGAATACAAACTATTACTGTACCCAGGACTGAGATCAAGTGGTCTGAGCAGAACATTGAAGTGAGGATCAAGGTCTTCTCCATGTGATGTACCTATCTCCGTAGACTTCAACTTTAAATAACATTACAAACCATCAGTTAGTTCCACTAACTCAACAATAGCCAGTAGAAATCAATCAACAATTAATTTGAGTGTGACTGATAACCCCTTTAAATAACATTGGTGGGAGACCCTGTGTGAGATTAAAAGTGGGTGTTAGCTGGGGCAATGAAGTTGAAAATGGTAGCATTGGCATCAAATCAGTATTACAGGCTAACTGATGTCAGGATCTGCAAACTTCCGGCACATGCCCAACACCCAAACTGACACCCTCACCAAAATGGTGTCCAGTGTGACCCGCACCAGAAGTGTGTACATGAGTTGCGGATGTCAATGTGCACACAAACAGCACCCTAGTGCCGATAAACTGGATCTATTTAGAAAACTTGAATATTATTGCACTTTCTGTGATGGCCATTTTGAAATGTATTGTAATGTCCTTTCAGATATTTTATGAATAAAGTGTATTTTTGCAAAAAATAAAGATAAACTGGTCCTACGGAGCAAAGATTTGCTGCCAAATATTGCTTTGTATTTCAAGTTTTGCATTATAGATTGGTGAAACATATTCCACATCTGCCTTATGATTTTGAGACATTCCACTGCTTAGTGATTTACAGTTTAAACTTCATTATCGGGTAAAGCTTCAACCCACCCTAAGTAATTAGATCTTTTAAGAGAGTGGGCAGGATTTTCCGGCCCCGACACTGGCGAACATCATCGCGATAGGGACCGGGAATTTTGGAGAGCCGTTATTTTATTCCCCCTGTCCCTTTGACCTTGAAACATGTTTTGCTTTTCAACTAAAACAGCAGTGCAGCCAAAAGATTGCAAATTCCACCACAGAAAACACAATACGGATCTCATTGTCATTTTAAATAATCACTTTTCTCGACCAAGTCAGTATATGCTAAACCTCTGCTGTAAAATACCATAATCCCTCCCAAACATTTAATCCAAAACATGAGGCAAGGGCCGATTTATAACTTGGAGCATTCAGACAGGTAGGCACTGGTATGATTTTACTTTCCCAAGCTTGCCAATGATTAGTACAGAATGTGCAATCCCTAATAATAGTAATTATGTTTATTTGATTTTTCATTTTAATATTTGCCCGCAACTCTGCTTTATCACTGCTTTGCTGCAGTTTAGATGTGATTATAGTAAAACATCTCTTTGAAGTAATAAATCACCGGTGTGGAACGTACAGGGGAATTAGCCCCAAATGGCCGATGAAATTTGTGAATAGGTGATTATTGAGTTAGACCAGGACTGGGATAGAAATTACCTGACATTCCTGCATGGCTCTTAATTTGTTTATTCACAAGCAATGGTCCACTGAATTTTTAAAATTATCTTAGTAATCCATTTAGACTGCTAATCACTTGTGAAGAAGAATACATTAGCTCATATTTATGCTCACAGCCAAAACCTAACATGATTTTATTATTTATATTAACAAAAGTTCCAAGGCTAAAAATATGTAAATGATTAACTAACAATTATAGCAGTTGGCCAACTCTAATTATGGTACATGATTCATACTTTCCAAACAGTTTGCTTTTTGTATTGTATGTTCTGATATTGCATTTTCTTTGAGTTCCCAATTTTTAACAGTTTTAAAAAAGATAATTTTGCAATATTTCCACTTTTTCATTCGCTATTTAAATGTACACTTAGTTTAATATGGTCACTAAGAGATGTAATATGACCCATTTTGAAAATAATGAAGCAGAAAAGCGTCAAGAATAAAACAAAGAATCACACCTGAAAATTGCTGTCTTCACCTTTTACAGAGTTTGCCTTCCATCATTTATTTATGCCATTAAAAAAACAAAGGGAGAGCTTAGGACAATGCTTTTGTTAATGCAGAACGTTATTAAGATATGCAATACTCCACTGGAAATAATGGTGGAAGCAAGATCCATAATTATTTTTAAAAGAGGTATGGATAAATATTTAAAAAATAAAAATATAGGATAAAGGGAAGGGGTAGGCAGGGGCAGCTGTTGGGATAAATGGCCTCTGTGCTTTAGAATTCTATGATCACATTGTTCAGAGCTACTTCTCCTCTGTCAACACCACTTCATATGCTAGCCCTCTTAAACGCCCAGGGGAGATGGTTGCATGCCCCAATAGAACATGAGAAAATATGTTCATCATCAGACAGCTAGGTTTGAGTGCAGATCCTCACTCACCCACGATTAAAAGCCCACCAGAGAGGACAGATACAATCCCACTGTAGGACTATTAGGGAATCAGATGCAGACAACAAATGGACCATCAGGAAATACAATCCATGCTCTTTACCAGTCCGCCACTGAATCATATGTGGACCACCAATAAACTGAGATGGAATCAGATGGCTCACTCACCCCATTCAACTGCCATTTACAAAGATTTAATTTTAACAGTTACGCTTATTACCTTTTATTCAGGCATGTACAACTTAGTAACTGTCCTAATAGCTTCAAAGTAACAGCAAGTTACTGAAGTTGAAATAAAATTTGAAGTTATTCTAAAATAAATGGGTTGTTCTCATTTGTTAACAGGATTGCTTGTTCGGTCAGAGGAGGGGCTTCACATCAATCTTTCCTTTTTCTAGTGTGCGGTTGACAGTGCATGTGGTAGTCATGCTGCCTGGGGTAAGGTGTAGTCATCCCGCCCTCCTAATCTCCCATTGTTTCCAACTGCTTTAGAAAACATATTTTCCCTTTTAAGAAAAGCTATGGGCAAAAAAATGGCCCCATTAATGCCCGTTTTTGAGCACTTTGAGCATACTTGTGAAGCAAATAATGCCACATGTCATATTAGTGAAGGCAGAAAAAGAAGAAGAAGGGGGAGGCAACCAGGTCAGCCTCTTTTTGCCCAGGCTGTCGGTGAAGAACTCAACCAAGTGAGATACTAGTAGCAACACTGAGAGGTGGTGGTGTAATGACCATGTCACTGTCCTCTGAAGGGTCTAGCAAGCCACTCAGTTCATGGGCAATTAGGGATGAGCAACAAATGCTAGTCTTGCCTGTGAGCCCACATCCCATCAAAGAAAAAACAACTCCAATTCCCCATTCACCAACAATTCCAGACCTTCCCTCTGTCACTGACGGTCACAGTGTACGATGGCAGCAGTCTGAGCTTGCATGGCAGCACTCAGGTGTTGGGTGACTGCTGCTTAGGCTGTAATGGAAGCTGTATCAAAGAGCTGCCCCCTTATGGACACAGGGCATCTCCACTCCTTTCCACCTCCTCCACCAAGGCCTCCAGTGCAGCATCCAAAAATATTGGAACCCACACTCCCTCAAGTGGCGCCATTCCTCAATCTTTCAGATTCTCTTCAAGTACAGCTCTCAGCACTTGCTCCAGCCACAGTGCACCTCCCCTTTAAGCAATGTCAGATAACTTCAAGTGGTGCTAGCCACTTATGATATTGGCCCCCTGCTGACTCCTCAGCTAATGAACAGTGTGGTTTGTGCTGGTTGGACGCGGTGATCATTTAGATGAGCAGGCAGGACAAACTTATCATGCTATCTGCATTGCAATCAATGGGCGTAAGTTGGGGTCAATAGGCACATTGCGATTCCTGTGCACATTTTCAGGGGCTATCCAATTTAGCCCCCATAATAATGATGCAATAAATCTCCCAAGAATCAAACTACACAGTGCAATAACCTATTAAACAACTGTATTGTTACTTACTTACTTTGACCTATGATTTCTGTATTCATCAAGCATGGGCCACTTTTATTGTTTTGTACATTACCTGGTAAGGAATGTAATTATCTAATTATTAGACATGTTGTTTTACCCGGAAGAGCGATGAAGCAAATAACCTCGGTAAAGGCTTACAGCAGAATTAGCTGTTAGCAATGGTGCCATCCAAAATGACGGATTTGTGATTCTATTGCAATCTTATCAATAATTTTATTTTAAACTCCGTGGTATTCATATAGCAGTTTCTACAGGAAGATTACATTTATCTGGAAAAAGTTACAGCACATTCACAGTCCTTTATCACCATGAGCAATGCAAAAAAGAGACTACAGCCACAAAATTTAGTGCCACAGCAACGCTGGTCCCAAACTCAAGAATTGTCAGCCAGCATGCCCCTGAAAGGGCGCTGAGGAGGATTGGATGCTTATGGCCAATGCATCCACAATTTCCACTCTTACTTCCCTCAGCATTCTCAGATGCATTCCATCAGTCCTGGTAACTTTAAGCACAGGCAGTTTTTCCAGTTCCTCCTCTTAATCAATGTTAGCCCTTCTAATATTTCAACTACCTCCTCTTTCAGTATGAATTTGGCAGTATCTTCTTGCTCAGTAAAGGCAGATCCAAAGTATTCATTTTGTACCTCAGCTATGTCCTAATCATAGATCCCCTAATCAGCCTCAGTCCTCCTCTTACTATCCTTTTACCACTTGTACGTCTAGGGAAAATTTTTAGTTTCCCCTTTTATGCTCGTTGCCAGTCTCATCTCATACTCTGCCTCTTTAATTTCACTTATCACTTCCCCGCTGAATTTTCCATATTCAGCCTGGTTCTCACTTGTATTATCAAGCTGATGTCTCTCATTCACCCCTTTTTTATGGCTTCATCTTCCTCTCTATTCTTCTTGCCATCCAGGGTGCCCAGGCTTTGATTGACCTACCTTTATCTATCCTGGGAATGTACCTCAATTGTTTCTGAACCATTTCCTCTTTAAAAACAACTCATTTTGTTACAGTTTTGCCTGCCAATCTTTAATTACAATTTACCTGGGACACTGAAATTGACCCTCCTCTAATCTAATATTTTTATCTTAGTGTTAGCAAATAGAGATAGTTTGAGTAAGATATATTTGCATTTTTTGAGTGTTAGGCATGAGTTTTAGCTTTAAATTTTAAGTTTGATTTGTATTTCTATATCTATGTATTAAGAAAGGTCAGCACTTCTAATGAGGAGTTTTACGACTCCTAATGGGAAGGTAAACATACAAGGGGAGAAGAATTGGAACCGTTGCCTATCAACAGGGGGCCAGAGAGACAGGTCACACACACGCACACACGGACACGGACACGGACACACACACACACACACACACACACACAGAAGAGAAACAGTAGTTTTGATTTGGAAGCTGTGGAATTCAGTTGGTTTTTTGAAAGTAGCTGTTAGGAGAGACTAGAAAAGGGGACAGATAGCTAGTCCCAAGCTAAAGAAAGACCCCAACAATCCAGGGGTGTGGAAGAGGGGAAAGTCCAAAGAAGATCTTCTTGTCAAAGGAAGGGCAGGAACCTGGAAAAAGTCCTGTTAATGAAGTTCAGAGTGAGGGGCAGAGAGAAAGGCTCCAAGCTTCAGATTTAAAGAGACAAAAGCTGCAGAAAGCAGATTTAAAGTAAGAACAGCTTGCAAGAGGCAAGGATGTTCAAAGAGACAACCAAAGGTCGGTACCTCTTTGCTATGTGCATGTGAAGCAGTGGTGTACTGTTGACAGCTGAGCTGATGAGAGAGAATGTGTGGAAGAAAGCTTGAATGCATGTTGTAATCCAGTGGAGAGGAACATCGGAAGGAGATTTCAAAACATTGGAGCTGAATCCTTGTGGAAGGCGTCTAAGAGAAAGCATCCAAGGCGAGTTCTTGGAGAGTGGAGATTTGAAACCCTCATGTGAAAGACGGAGTTCAGCCTGACTGGTTGGCTCACAGTGTGACAAGCGTCTGGGGGGAGTTGAGGAGAGATCCATAGCATCTAGTTGAGGTGGCATCTGTCACTTGGTTTCAGAGTGTGGTGTGTCTGACCACAGGGTGTCTATTGGTACATGGACTGTGTACTTCATGTGGATATTAAAGTTTAAGATAGCTTTTGTAACTTGGGTTATCCTTACAAATCTGTATATACCTGTAAAGGTATAGTTGTGGGTGAAGGAGTATTGTAATACAGTTAATCTTTTCTTGTTAAATAAGTATTTTATTCTTTTGTTAAAAGGTCAATAGCCAACTCCGGTGACTCCGTTCAGTGGCCACGCTCCACGTATCTAAACAAATAAAAGCTAGGTTCTATCAAGCTGGGTTCCACTCTGGGAGAAGGCTTGCCCAGGGGTAACCTCAGCTGGGATTGTAACATTAGATTACTCCTTGTCCTTTACCATGGTTAGCCTAACCCTTATGATACTATGGTCACTGTTCCCGAAAAGTTCCCCGACTGTAACTTGATCCACTTGACCCATCTCACTCCCCACAGCCAGACTCGGCAGCGCCTCCTTTTGCATTGGGCTGGAAACGCAGTTCATAAAATTTCCCCCCTCTCTATCCTTTACACTATTACTATCCCAGTCTATATTCGGATAAAGTCCACCATTGGGTGGAATTTCCTGTGCCTGCTGGCATCTGCGTGTTCAGCGGCATGAACGGACAATATGGTGAGAAGGCCAAAAATCAGTTTCACGACATCGTGAAACAAGTTTGCAATCGTCCACTCTGCCCATCAATGGCAGGCCGTAGAGAACACCACATCACTTTTAGGGGGGCTCATGGGCAGTTCTACCTGCCAGATCAGCCATAAGGCAGGGGTGGCTTTTCAATGGTTGCAGGATGAGGGCTCGCTTGGGGAAAGGGGAGAAGTGGCCTCAGGCAAAGGAAGAAGCTGCAGGACTAGGACATTACTGGGGAAAGAGGGTACCCCAGGGTTTGTGCGTGGGGCACAAGTTGATCTGTGCAAGTAGCCCCAAGATGGTGAGGGTTGAGGAAGCAGTCTGCAGAGGAGATGAGACCAGATGGAGATGTGAGGGTGTGTGTGAGAGAGTGAGTGCTGATGTCCCTTGAGCTGGCAGTGAGAGATGCCAGTGAATGTGTGATGGGCTTGAGCGTGAGAGTTCAGAATGATGAGATGGTTGCCTTACCCTGGTAGCTCAGATGAGATCATATAACCTCTATATACATTGGATGGCCAACCTGTTCTGTGCAGCATTGGCACTAATCACCACTGCCATCGCCTACTAAGCCGGAGTGGTAATATTGCTGCCCCTCCTGCAGCCAGTGGGGGTAGAGGACATCACAGCGAGCCTCTGCGGCAGCTAAAAGGCACTAGACTGACGTGTCACTGGGGGCTGCAGTCTTCTTGCCTTTCAGGGTGATGTATTCTTTGCAACAGTCCTGGGCTGGAAACACTGAGAGGTTTGTACGCGCTGTGATGAAGCAGCGAGGTGACAGCATAGCGGGCAAATCGGAGCCCACCCACCATCGAAATGGCACGTTTCCCGGGAATGCATAATTAATGCAGCTGGATTGGGATGATGCGGTATGAGAAGCCGTCATTGTGGCTTACGGGTAAAATGTTGTTTTTTTCCCGCCCACTACCACACTTAGTGCAAAACTGGGACAATTCCGTTCATTAACACTACTCTATAGTTTTTGAACCTTTCTGCAATTTCTCTCAAATGTACTCCTCTATATATTTCCCACTAGTTTGTGGCCTATAGAATACACCAAGTGATGCAATAGTATCTTTATTCTTTGTTAACTCTAATCAAATCAATTCAGTCCTTGACCTCTTGAGGACATCACCTCTCTCCAATATTGTTATGGTTTCCTTAATACTGCCACATTTCTTCCTTTCATTCCTCCCCTGTCTTTCCTCAGCACATGGTTTGGATCTTCCTGCCCCCATGGAGACAGGAGGTGAGGAGGCTGAGAAAGTGGGGGGAATCCATGTTGGGATGGTTCCCTGACACATTTCTGCCTCTGGGGTCTTTCCCAGGGGCAGACAGGGACCTGGGCTCTCAACCCTGCAAAGGCCTCCTTACTAAAACCTGGGGGCTAGTGCCAAAATTGGGAGAGCTGTCTCACAGACGAGTCAAGCAACAGCCTGGCATAGTCATCCTCACGGAATCATATCTTACAGATAATATCCCTGACAACATCATCACCATCCCTGGGTAAGTCCTGTCCCATCAGCAGGTGGGGGCACAGTGGTATACAGTTGGGAGGGAGTTGCCCTGGGGGTCCTCAACATCAACTTCGGACCCCATGAAGTCTCATGGCATTAGGTCAAACATGGGCAAAGAAACCTCCTGCTGATTACCACGTACCACCCTCCCTCAGCTGATGAATCAGTGCTCCTTCATGTTGAACACCACTTGGAGGAAGCACTAAGGGTGGCAAGGGTGCAGAACGTACTCTGGGTGAGGGACTTCAATGTCCACCATCAAGAGTGGCTCAGTAACACCACTACTGACCGAGCTGGCTGAGTCATAAAGGACATAGCTGCTGGACTGGGTCTGTGGCAGGTGCTGAGGGAACCATCAAGAGGGAAAAACATACTTGACCTCATCTTCATCAGCCTGTCTGCCCATGATAGCATATGTAGATGTGACCACCGCACAGTCGTTGTGGAGACAAAGTCCCATCTTCACATTGAGGATACCCTCTATCATGTTGTGTGGCATGACCACCATACTAAATGGTATAGATTTTGAACAGATCTAGCTACTCAAGACTGGGCACCCATGAGGTGCTGTGGGCCAGCAGCAGCAGCAGAATTGTACTCGAACACAATCTGTAACCTCATGGCCCAGCATATTCCCCACTCCACCATTACCATCAAGCCAGGGGATCAACCCTGGTTCAATGAAGAGTGCAGGAGGGCATGCCAGGAGCAGCAACAGGCATACCTAAAGATGAGGTGTCAATTTGGTGAAGCTATAATACAGGACCACTTGCGTGTCAAACAATATAAGCAGCAAGTGATAGACAGAGCTAAGCGATCCAACAATCAATGGATCAGATCTAAGTTCTGCAGTCCTGCCACATCCAATTGTGAATTGTAGTGGACAATGAAACAAGTCATTGGAGGAGGGGATCTATAAATATCCCCATCCTTAATGAAGGGGGAGCCCAGCACATCAGTGAAAAAGATGAGGCTTAAGCATTTGCTATAATCTTCAGCCAAAAGTGCCGAGTGGATGATCCATCTCGGCCTCCCCCAGCGGTCCCCAGCATTACAGATGCCAGTCTTCAGCCAATTTGATTCACTCCACGTGATAACAAAAAACAGCTGAAGGCACTAGATACTGCAAAGGCTATGGGCCCTGACAATGTTCCGGCAATAGTACTGAAGACCTGTGCTCCAGAATTTGCCGTGCCCCAAGCCAAGCTGTTCCAGTGCAGCTACAATACTGGCATCTACCCAGCTATGTGGAAAATTGCCCAGGTATGTCCTGTACACAAAAAGCAGGACAAACCCAACCTGGCCAATTACCGCTCCATCGATCTAATCTCGATCATCAGTAAAGTAATGGAAAGGATCATCAACAGTGCTATCAAGCGGCACCTATTCAGCAATAACCTGCTCACTGACACCCAGTTTGGGTTCTGCCAGGGCCACTCAGCTCCTGACCTCATTACAGCCTTGGTTCAAACATGGACAAAGAGCTGAACCCCCGAGGTGAGGTGAGAGTGACTGCCCTTGATATCAAGGCCGCATTTGACTGAGTGTGGCATCAAGGATCCCCAGCAAAACTGGAGTCAATGGGAATCAGGGGGAGAACTCTCCACTGGTTGGAATCATACCTAACACAAAGGAAGATGGTTGTGGCTGTTGAAGATCAATCATATCATCTCCAGGACGTCACTGCAGGAGTTCCTCAGGGTAGTGTCCTAGGCCAAACTATCTTCAGCTGCTTTATCAATGACCTTCCTTCCATTGTGAGGTCAGAAGTGGGGATGTTCGCTGATTGCATAATGTTCAGCACCATTCATGACTCCTCAGATACTGAAGCAGTCCATGGTCAAATGCAGCAAGTTCTGTACAATATATAGGCTTGGGCTGACAAGTGGCAAGTAACATCCGTGCCACACAAACGCCAGGCAATGACCATCTCCAACAAGAGAGAATCTAACCATTGCCCCTTGACCTTCAATGGCATTACTATCACTGAATCCCCCACTATCAACATCCTGGAGGTTACCATTGAGCGGAAACTGAACTGGACTAGCCATATAAATACTGTGGCTACAAGAGCAAGTCAGAGGCAAGGATTCCTGCAATGAGTAACTCACTTCTGGACTCGCCAAGGCTTGTCCTCCATCTACAAGGCACAAGTCAGGAATGTGATGGAATACTCCCCACTTGCCTGGATGAGTGCAGCTGCCACAACATTCAAGAGGCTGGACACCGTCCAGGACAAAGCAGTCCGCTTGTTTGGCTCCACATTCATAAACATTTACTTCCTCCACCACCAACGCACTGGTTGCTGGGTCAAAATCCTGGAACTCCCTTCCTAACAGCACTGTGTGTGTACCTTTTCCACATGGACTGCAGCAGTTCAAGAACGCAGCTCGCCACCACCTTCCTAAGGACAACTAAGGACAGGCAATAAATGCTGGCCCAGCCAGCAAAGCCCACAGTCTCCTGAATGAATAAAACAAAAATGAAGGCCCACTTACAGACCATTTTGCACCTGCGCGGGCCTGCCCAGGAATAGTCCCGTGGTGAGGTTTCCCCTCCAATCTGATACCGGCTTCATTTTTTACTTCTATGCAGGCAGCCGAGTGAGCCTCCATTTTAAGGCGTCCTCACGCCCGCCTGCCTGCCTCAGCAGTGCTCATTTCTCCCAGTGGGATGCCAGCTTAATGCTGCTCTGGGCCTTTCAATTGGGTAGTAGCATTGGGAACTCACCCGCCTTCCTCAATAGGATGGTGAGCGTGGAGGTGGTTAATTAGGAGGCTGTCTCCCGGAAGCTCATACCAGCAGGTGAGCTGAGATCCATGGGCAGGCTCGGGACTCCTGCATGGGTACAAAGTCAGGGTCCTGAAGCCCACCAGAAAATCCAGCCCCTTGTATCCAGGAGTATTTAGTTCGCAGTCCTGCCCTTTTTTGAGCCAACTCTCCGTTAGGCCCACAACACCATATTCCCATGCCTCTTTTGCTGTTGCCGCTCACCTACCTTATTTACCATGTTTTGTGCACTGTACATGCACTCCACACCCAAGTAAGATTTATTACACTTCCTCTTACTTTGAACTAATACCTGATTATTTCTTACTCTAGTGCTATCTGCTCCTCCCAATCCTTTGTACACCTTTTTTGGCCTTCTCACTGCTGCATTCTGGTTCCCATTGCCCTGCTAAATTAGCTTAAATCCACCCCAACAGCAACAACAAATTGCTCCCCCCCCGCCACCCCGCCGAGGACATTGGTCCCATTCCCAGTTAGGTGCAGCCCTTTTGACGGTGCAGGTTTCATCACCCTCAAAACTAGACTTAATGCCTTCGAAATCTAAAAACCTCCTTCCTGCACCATCTCTCCAGCCATGCAGTCATCTGCTCTAACCTCCTATTTCTGTGCTCACCACAAAGTGGCATGAGGAGTAATCCAGAAATGACTACCATTGAGATTCTGTTTGCTAGTCTCTTTCCTAGCTCCCTAAATTCTGCATGCGGGACTTCATCCCTCTTCCTATCTATGTCATTGGTACCGATATAGACCCAGTCAGCTGGCTGTTCACCTTCGCTCTCGGGATGTTCCGCAGGCACTCAGTGATGTCCTTCACCCTGGCACCAAGGAGGCAACATAGCATTTGACAGCGTTTGTGGACGCAGAAAAACCCATCAATTCCCCTAACAATCCAATCCCTCTCACTATTTCTTTTCCAACTGTCCTCCTGCCCTCCCAAACAGCTGACTACCCATGATGCTATGGGCTTGGCTGTGGCTGCATTTCCCAGGGGAACAATTGCCCTCTCCAGTATTTGGAACTATATACAGGATTGAGAGTGAGTTGCACTTCTGGCCCTCCTGTACTACCAGTCTGGTCCTCCTTGACTGTCTGGCGGTCAGTCATTCCCTCCATGCTTGCACGTCCCTAAGCTCCAGGGTGACTTCCAGAAACATGCTATCCATGAAATTATCAAACTAGCGGATGCACCACTGTGATTTCTGCTACTGTGCAAGCTCTGAAACCCGGGACTCGAGCACCTCCATTTGGTAATGCTTGCAGCACACATGGTTGTCCAAGATACAAGAGGTGTCCTGGAGTTGCTATAGGGTGCAGGATGTGTATTGAACTCAGTTGAGGTCCACTGCTATGTCTCCATTTATTGGACTTCTCACTAAATGTATGAGATATAAAACTTAAAACTTTGAAAACGAACTTAAAATTTAAGCCCCTGTTCAATTTTTCTCATTCACTATTTTGGATCTTAGATCCTTAGCTTAATGCTTACCCTCTATACTGATCATAGTTCCTCCGAGTTTTGCCATTCCTTTCTCTCTGTACTAACTCTCTCCTTACTCTGCTGATGCTTCAACTTCCACCAGGCTCCAGCTACTTTATCCCCAAACTCCTTACCCCCGAATTCTCCAATTTAATAAAATAATTAAAATATTTCCATAGCTCTTAGTTTATACAAGAGCCCTAGCTTTCAGAGACAAGAAAAAAACCCAGAATACTCACAAACCAATCACCTGCCTGCTCTCCTTTGATGTTACTTGTGGTTTTTTTCAAGATCTGAGCATTTTTGTTATATTGTCCTCTCTGCTGCCCTCTCTGTTGGGGAAGTGTAAATAAAATTAGTTCAATAATGGCTGCCTGCTGTGAGTCCACATGTTACTCTTATTCAGTGCAATACAGAATGGAAAGATTTTTAATAGATTTTTAATAGAAAGAGGCTGGGATGGAATTTTCTGTCCATTTCATTTGAGAAATTAAGGACTGAGGTACATTGTGACACATTTCTGGAACTGCTAAGGTTTACTTTGAGTAAGTTTGAGTAAATTGGAAGATTGCTGCACTTGCACATCATATTCAGGTCAGGGTGACCATCCTTTACTGTCTGCTATCCCATACGATGGTTGCCCAGGGCTCCAATTGACCCGGATATCTCCAGGGAGCGACTGGGAAGAATGCTGGAGTCTCCTCTTGCCGTTGCTTGAGCATTCTTGGTATCTGCACATGCACACTGCCCATGAGGAGCAGGAGCACTAGATGGCACCGCACTCTGAAAGTTATTTGGCTTTGGCAAGGGGGTGGTTGTGGTTGGGGTTTGGGGGGGGTCCGGCAGCAGTGCAAGGGCAGCACTCAGTCAGGCCCGAGTTACGGGGATGTGGGGGGGGGCGGTCTGGTGGAGACACTCAGGCCCAAGGGGATAGGGGATCTGGCAGGCACTAGGGGGTGTCAAACAGGCCCGATGGGGGAAGGGGGCTGGCAGGATCCGGAGGGTGAGTGGAGGGGAAGGGAGGGTTGGTGTGACGGGCTTCTGGGTAAGTGCGGGAAGAGGTTTGGGGAAATGGGGGCTGCCGAGTAAATGGGGGGTAAGGGACAGTCTGATGTAAGAATAAACAGTGATGGTTTATTGAGACATAGGGCAAAGTTCCAGATCATATGTGCTCACTCAGAAACCTCCAGAACTAGACTTACCGTTCCCAGTTGCCCGTGCTGTACAGTGATTCATCAGTGCTGTCACATGATCAGTACACTTGCATTCTCTTAAAGGGACAGGGTACCTCACTTTACCAAAAAGGTATAGTTGCAAATTGTAAAGGAGTTCTTTTCCTGAGCTGGCAGGGGAGGTCCACTGAATTTCAGTGAGATCTAGGCCACTGTAGCCAAGTTCATAGTCTCTGAGTCAGGAATTTAGATGTTACCATTGTTACAATCCCCCAAGAAACCAATAATGTTTAATAAGAAATGGTTGAAAGAATGACATGGCAAGATATCACATTTTAAAACTTTTACTGTAATAAATGACTGAACACTATTGACTAAACATGATTTTCTTATTTGTAGGCAACTTGTACTTTAACTACAAAATATTATATTCCCCTTTTATACTTATCACCCATCACACTCTCCATGGAATTACAGTCCTTTTTGGCAAATAGTCCACAGTTACTTTCCAGCTTCCAATGGATTCCCATATCCCTACTTCACCGAGCAGCCATTTTGAATGGCCATCTCCAGGCACTTCCCTCAGTTTTCAGAGAGTTTTTAAAAATTCACCGCCAGAGTAAAATCTGTTCTAATGATCTTTCTCCCCCTAGTCATGTCAAAACAAATCTCCTGAAATCTGTAGGAGGTTGCAGGATATGTCTCTTTGATTAGAGACCATCTCCCTCCCTCATCTGGTCTTTTCTCTCTGCTGACCACACAGAACCTCTACTGTCTATCTGTGATGTTCTTTGGTTTGTAGGGGAGCCAGTAACCTGACCACAAAAATGGCTTCCTCTGCCCTCTCCCCCCATGGCAATATGGAACCCATTAACTTTGCATCAGGTAAGAATGCAACTTTCTTTGGTCCCAACTCCCTTTAATTTTATAAAGTAAATGGACAGTCTACAGCACAACTGTTTATAACCCAACACCTATAATACCTTTCTGTGACTTTGGGAGACTCAGGGTCTACTCATTGCAAACTCAGACACTGCTGTCATTGTGTGCAAGAATAAAACAACCCAAGTCTTCCTTTGGTCTCTAACAATCAAAGCACCAATGTTCACTATCAGCAGACCGCAGAAGCGGTTATACGACCCCCTTCATTAAGCCTAAATTGAAAGCTACTGTCCTAAAATGTAATAACCTTATAAACCTCAGAATTGTAGCATTATTGTCAGGTAACCACCAACCATTTAAATGTCCCCGTTTCCAGTCAAAGTGACATGCCTGTGGGAAAGTCGGTCAAGAGTCTGGAAATCCTCGAATGCGCATATAATAGATTTGGATATTTCTATGTCTCGCCCTTGAAGCCGGCTTTGCTCATCTTCACCGATGTAGGACTGGATTCGGGCTGGGGTTCATGCATGCACAATTTGCAGAGGCAGCTGGCCACTTAAATCATCAGCTGCCTCCACTGAAATGGGATTTTGGAAGGCCAGGAATGTACAGATTAAAATAGGAAAGAGGAGGTCTGAACTTGGATTCATTTGGATAGCCAGAGTCTCTCCAGCCCCTTTGGCGAGATAAGGTAACCCTTTGGATAAGGTCCTTTGAGTGAGCTAAGGTGTACTTTGTGATTGTTACAAGTGAACATGATTATGTGCTTTTTACGCATAAACTCATTGGAACTATCAAGCAATCAAAGAACTGTCCAGCTGCCAAGGACCACTTAAAGAGCTTTCCAGCTGTTTTTAGCAGCCCAGGAACTGTTGAAGAGCTGTTCAGTTGTCAAAGTTGTTCAGGAAGTGCCAACGCTGTCAAAACTGTCCAGGATGTGTCAAAGCTGTCAAAACTGTCCGGGATGTGTCAAAGCTGTCAAAACTGTCTGGGACGTGTCAAAGCTGTCCAGGAGGTATCAAAGCTGTCAAGGAACTGTCCAAGGACACTAGGTGAGTTGGCATGGAGAGGGTAAGGGCTAAGGGTGGTGGATGGGGGGGCATGGGTTGGCATAGGGGGTGTGAGGAGCCATGGAGGGTGGCCAGTGGGGCATGGGTTAGCATAGGGGGTGTCAGGGGCCATGGAGGTTGTGTGGAAAGCACAGATTGGCATAGGTCAGCATAGATGGGGAATTGGGAATATGTGGGGGAATGAGGTGAGGTGATGGCTGACGGCTGGAGGGATGTTTTTTGTTTTATTATTGTTTATTTATTTAAACACAGTGCTGGAGCACAGAGGCAGGCCTTGTGCCCAGCCCGCCTCTGCACCCAGCAGCCTCTGCATTTGTTCCGGGGTTACCCGCCCCAACTCTTATTTCAGCCCACATGCCCCCGACAAAAATTCTGACCTGCAGGCGGACATTTTCAAAGGTCGATTTCGCTGAGCTGGGAGATCTCCTGACTTGGCGAACCTGACCCGGAATGAAAATCTGGGCCCTACTGTTAGGGTGTAATATGATTATACATCCTATTACTTGCATTGGTGGTAATAGGAGAGAATTAAGTCTCCCTGATGGGAAGGAATTGGTTTAAGAAAATACTGTTAAACTGAGCTGAGTGATTTAAAGTAGAGATCAGTGAGAGTATGTTTGTCTTTGGGGAAGTGCTAAGAGAGCACAAAGCAGTCTTTGAGTAAAGATGACCAAATAATAAAATTAGGCATCACAAGGCCGTAGTCAAGATAAAGGAATGTACAGCCGACATTTTGCAAGCTAGACCAGTGCCTTCTGCACACGTAGAAGCAGCAAATAAAGAGCTGAATAGATTAAAAAGAACAGGGGCAATTATGAAGATGAAGAACAGTGAATGGGCCACAACCATAGTGGTAGTTCAAAAAGCAGACACGTCCAATGGTAATTGTGGAGATTATAAACAAATGATAAAGAAGGTGTTTGAAAATGATACTTACCCATTGCCTACCAGTGAAGATTTGTTTTGCAATTTACCAATGGAAAAATGTTCAGTAAGAGATTTGTCAGATGCATATCTGCAATTAGAATTTACTGACAAGAGCAAGGAACTGCTTACCACACACACAGAGGGTTCTACCAGTATGAAAGGTTACTATTTGGGGTGTTTACTGCTTAGGCAGTGCTCCAGAGCATCATGGATCAGGTACTAAGTGGGATGAAAGGGGTGTGCTACTTCTTAGATGTCATTCTAATTAGCAGTTCGACAGAGAAAGAGCCCATTGTAAGGTTGAGCAAAATCCTAGATCGACCTCAGGAGTATAGCATCAAAGCAAAAAAGCAGAAGTGTTGCTTCATAGTCTCAAGTGTAACATACCTGGGTCAACAAATAGATGGTGAACATATCCACTCAATGCAGGAGAAGGTTGCAGGGACTTTGGAAGCAAAGAGACCGGAGAACAAAGAACATAAAACATTCATGGGGATTGTTGTGTATAATTCTAAGTTCACCCATGACTTAGCTAATATATTCACTCCACTGTATCAACTATTCAAAAATGGAACAGACTGGGACTGGTCTGAGGAGTGTCAGAAAGCATTTTACACTCACAGTATTGACTAGTGAGCTTGTTTTGCTCCCAAGAAAAAATTAGTTTTACCATGTGATGCCTCACCACGTGGTTAGGTGTAGTGTTATCTCACATAATGGAAGGCAGTGCAGAGAAGTATATGTTTCACATACTGGAGCGAAGTCAGAGTAAAATTACTCACAAGTTGAGAAAGAGACATTAGCGACCATACTGGGCAGAATTTTTCCCTCAGCGGGCGGGTGGCGCCCAACACGCTCAAGCATGAAATAACGCCCATTGATGTTGGCCAAGTGTCCTGATGTCAACGCACACTTTCGCGATATTTTGGTTGGCAGGTGCGTGTGGGAGGCGGAGCCTCACCTGCCATTAATTAAGAGACCAGTTAAGACCCTTGACACACCAATTGTCGATGATTTTATGTAGCCCATGTGATTTCTCGGCCGTTGCACAAGCAAAATGGGCAGGCGGGAAGGCCACAATTTGCAAAATCTCATCGACAGGCAGTATAAGAAGGGTCAGCAGCATTGACAATGTGAATAATGAGGAGTTTTGGAGATCGTGAGCTGCTGGTTGCTTATTTGAACTGGACAGCTTCATCTCACTTCACAGCTTCATTCTGAGCATTTCTAGGCTTCATTTTAGGACTCATTGTTGTCTTTCAGGCCCCCAGAGGATTTAGACTGTGTGGGTCCTTCCTGGTATCAGACAGCCTTCCCTCACCCTGGTCAAGGGGATTGTGGTCTCCGCTGCAGGCACCTCCTCTGAGGAGGACCAGGGGGGCAGAAGGGAGGGGAGGCCAAGTGTCCCAATGCAGCTTCCAGGGGAGTGACCAGTGGGAGGAGAGGCACAGGCACAAGGGGCGCAGGGCCAGCAGGAAGTCAAAGTTGGAAGGGACCACAGAAGATGCCATCCTTCTGCCAGGGTTTACAGGAGGTGATGCAGCTACCTCAATATGTCTGAGGTGCAATGCCAAAGGAGGCTGCCCCTCTCCATGGGAGACCGTTAACTGCATTTGTCAGAGGATTGGGCCTGAGATCAGCTCCGACTGTGTGGGTGGATACCCCATGCCAGTGGCTGTGAAGGTCACAGTGGCCCTCAACTTCTATGCCTCCGGCTCTTTCCAGGGGTCCGTGGGTGATCTTTGTAGAGTGTCCCAATCAGCTGTCCACAATTGCGTCAAACTGGTGACAAAAGCTCTGTTCAGACATGCATTGACTTTCATTCATTATCGTACGTATAAGGCCAGCCAGGATGAGTGAGCCAGAGGCTTCACAGCCATTGCTGGCTTCCCCCATGTCCAGGGTGCTATAGACTGCACACATGTGGCCATCAAGGCACCAGCAGGTGAGCCCGGTGCCTTTGTCAACAGGAAGGGCCTCCACTCCATGAACGTGCAGATAGTGTGTGATCACAGGATGCTGATTCTACAAGTCTGTGCAAGGCACCCAAGCAGCTCCCACGATGCCTCCATCCTCAGACACTCCCAGGTGCCGAGGTTCTTCAGTTCTCCAGCCCGGCTGGATGGATGGCTGCTGGGTGACAAGGGCTATCCCTTGAAAAGGTGGCTCATGACGCCTTTCCGCCATCCAGGAACAGAGGCCGAACAGCATTACAATACAAACCATGCCTCCACAAAGGCGGTGGTAGAGAGGACCTTTGGTCTTCTCAAGGTGCGCTCCCGATGTCTGGACTGTTCAGGAGGCAGACTGCAATAGCCCCCAGAGTGGGTGTCAATAATAATGGTGGCATGCTGCACTCTGCACAATCTGGCACAATTCTGAAGGAAGAGGATGTTGATGCAGCTCCACAGGCAACAGATGATGAGTCCAGTAGTGAGTCCGAGGATGAGAACGGTGAGGAGAACGCTGAGGGCATGGACGCTGACCTGGGTAACCTCCAGGGAGGCAGGGACACTCGGGATGCTTTGATTCAACGCTCCTTCAGCTAGCCTACCAAATAAGAACCACCATCACATGCCAGGGCTGCAAGCTCCATACTCAATCCCAGAGAGAAGCATTTCCTTGGCCACCAACATACACTCTGTGCCTGTGCAATAAAGTTTCAAGAGACACACATCCATCATTACATAATGGCCTACCCTGCACCTACAGAACAAATGAAGTATATTCAGGTCAATAGCAGAAAATCAAAACTCATTTAATGTTGCAAGTGACAGATTGCTGAACTAAATATTAACTGGTGTTGTTTCTCACACAATTAAAAAACTCAAAGCAAAATGGGGGAACAAAATATCACTCGTGACAAGCCCGTCTTGTGCTTAAGGTGCTTTAAATTTACGTTTGCGGGTGCTACGTCTAGGTGCTCTCCCCTCACTGGCATGGGAGACAGCCTGCCGACTGCTGTCTTGTTGGGCTTGATGACCTTGGCAGGCGACCTCTGGCCCGTGGATCCTGTGATGGCCCCGCCTGGGAGGGAGCAGCCAGTGCCATGGCTGGCATCTCCTAGGTGCCACAGCCTCATCAGATGCCACAGTCACTGGCAGAAGGGTGGAGGAGCTGCTATCGTCATCCGATGCGCCCTGAGAGGAGCCCGCAGAGACGACAAGCAGGCCGTGTGTCAACGTGAGGTCGCTCTGGATCTCCCTGTTCACCATTGATGGACAGACACCTAGCTGGGATACTGGGTGCCTCATCCATCTCACACACGGACACTGACCAGCTGAGGTCATTACCTGTGTGAGGCTTACAGGTCCGAGCGCAACCCCAGGAACCCTTTATTCTGTCCCTGGAGCTGCCTCTCCATGAGAATCGCCACTCTCTCAATGGAGGAGGCAGTGTGCTTGGCCATGAGGATCAACGCAATGGCCATGCTTCACAGGGACTCCTCCAAAATGGAGACCACGGCACGCATGCCCTCATGTATCTCTGCCAGATTATCCCACACATCCCGCTGGACTTCCAGCCTCTGATGACTAATGGACGACTCCAGAGATGCATCATCAGCCTTCGACTGAGCATCGTCCTGGTCTTCAGCAGTCCTCTAACTGCCGGCGCCCTGGGCACTCTCTGTCTCCGCCTGCACTTCAAGTGAGCGTGAAGTGTCCTCACCAATGTGATACTAGACAGCGATCTAATGCCCACCGAGGTGCTGGTATCTGTGCTGGTGCCTGCTTGACAGAGCGGATGTGACACAGGTCCGTGGGGGGACGGTGGTCCTCTGGGGTCAGGGGTGGCCCTTCAGGGTCTGCAGAACAAACGCCTGCTGGTGAACCTAAAAGGGAAAACAAGCACATGTCATTAGTTAAAGTCATCACACTGTCATCATGCATGCCAGGCACTCTGGTGAGACAATGAAGACCTGCTCCATGATGCCCTCATCTTTTGATTATCAATAGGGACTCCAGGTTCGAAACTCCCATCAATGAAAAGACTACACTAGAATGGTTGCATTATCTAAAATTCTCACCTCAGTGCACTGCACTTTTACCTTCATCTGACACCCCAACTTCACCGCTTGACTGAGGTGCATGCTGCCTCTCCAGCTTCAAGGCCTCTTGCTCATAGTGGGTGAGGATGAGGAGGTGTGGGGGTCCCCCGCCAGTCTGCGACCCCTCAGTATTGTTATGGGATGTCTTCCCCTGAAAGGACAGAGGAGCATTGATTAGTCCACTCTCTACCTGCATCGCCACTGCAGCCTGGCCAATCCCAGCTGAGGAACACCTCACAGGGCTCAGCCGATTCGTGACCTTTGACCCGCAAGGCACTCAGTCCAAGCAGCCAGGGCTCACCCCCTTGGCCAACTCTGGCGTCATTGACAGGTGCCACTCAGACTCTAAAACCCCTGAGGTCCATGGAGGGATGACCATCCCTTAACTGTTCTCCACACTGACCCATGCCAACATGGTACTCACCCTTCCTGAGCACAGCAGATCATTGAAGTGCTTCCAGCGCTGGAGCCATGTGTGCCTCACCACGTCATGGCTGCTCACCTGGGATGCCATCGCCTCTCATGCCTTCTTTGGTGAGGTGCGGTGGCCTCTTCCTCCCGTCTCTGTGGACAAGGGTGTGCTTTCTGGCAGCCACCTCTTCCAGGAGGGCAGCGAGGCACTCATTGGAGAAATGCAGGGCCCATTGCACAGCCAACCTCACTTCCTGCATGGATCCTCCTTCCTGGAATGCAGCCCTGTTGATGTTGCAACTCCGACGCAGGCAGCCCCCCTGGGGCTCCCTGCGCTGCTTTTGAATCAGCCATTGGGTTGCCATTGGACCCAGTGGACAACAGGCCCCTGCCCGCACCTGCCCCTTCTTGGATGTTCCCCAGCTGCTTTTCACACTGGTCAGGCCTTAATTGGCCCAACAGCGTAAAATCGCCTTCCGGCCCCGATCACAGGTGGCAGTCGGCTTCCCGACCACCCCCGCCCGCCCCCACTGAGCTCGCCTGACAAGGGCCAAATCCTGTCCACTAAATTCCACAAATACTTCTAAGGTAAGAAATTCTCTTTGTCCACTGACCACCAAGCCCTTACGATCATACTTGATTCAAAGAAAAGAATACTTCACTAGTGGCAGCACGACTTCAGAGTTGGGTGTCGATTTTGATGGCCCATCACTACGTTAGTAAATATTGTAGGTCAGCAGATCATGCAAACGTGGACCTTCTTTCAAGATTTCCTGTGAAGGCTGATTCATTTCTAGTCATGGCGTTACCTGTGAATTATTTTACATACACAAATGATATGCTAATGTCTGCCAGAGAAATTAGTGAAGAATGTTGCAAGGAAGTGATGCTCAGTAAAGTGCCCAATTATGTTATGAATGACTGGCCTGGAGAGTGCAATGCTGAGAAACTGCTGGGGTATTTCATATGTAGAAATGAACTATTGTAGATCAAGGCTGTCTGCTATTGGGGTTAAAAGTCATTATTCCAGCAAGGTTTAGAGAGAGATTATTAGAGGAACTTTGTCAAGATAACACAGGGATAATCTGTATGAAAGCAGTAGCAAGAAGCTATTTTTGGTATCCAAAGGTAGTTAGAGGTATTGAAGAGTTGGTGAAGAGTTGTGAAGTGTGTCTCAGAATGAGAAATGGCCCAACCATGGTTCCTTTCATTCCATGATCAAACACAAAAAACTGTGGGAATGGGTACATGTTGATTTCTTTGAAGTGGCAATGAAAGAATACCTTGTTTTGGGCAATATCTATAGCAAGTGGACACATGTTGAATTTATGCCCAATGCTACAAAATGCCAAAACTATTGAGGTTTTGAGAATTGGTTGGTAGTTTATGGGTTGCGAGAAGTGATGGTGTCAGATAACGTCCACAGTTTACATCAGAAGAGATTGAAATATTTCTGAGTAAGAGTGGAATCAAACATACTCTAATGCCATCATATCACCCAGCATCAAATGTTTCTGCAGAAAGAGGTGTACAGATTTTGAAGAAGTCTATGCAGGACGATTTGCTGTGAGACAAACTTGTGTGTAAGCTCTGAAGAAGAGTCATACAGACCTGAAAGATTAGCTCTGCTTCTCTCCCCACCGATGCTGCCAGACTTTTTCCAGCATTTTCTGTTTTTATTTTATATTGGTAATTTCCATGTTTCTCTTCGACACAGGTTAAACCATGTTTTGTTCTCTTACAGAATAATCCCATAGTCTGCAACAGGTTTCTCACCTTATGGGTTAGTATTTGAACAAGCTCCATGGAAGGTTTAGTTTGCTTAAGCCTGATGCCAAACACAAAGTAAGAGTAAGTCAAGGCAAAGTGAAGATGAGTCATGATACATCAGACATGAAACTTAACAGAGTTCAGTGTTGGTCAGAAAGTCACGGTGAAAATGCACTGAGGTGTTAAGGTGAAGTATGTGACTGGAGTTGTTGTAAAGAGACTAAGAGGAGAATTTTGTCCCCGTCGGGGGATTGGGTGGGAGCAGAAGCGGGCGGGCGCTCAGCTGATTGCCGCCCACGATCGGCTGCACGCCGCCATTTTACGTGGGTGGGCCAATTAAGGCCCGCCCAGCGTGATGCGCATCCAGAAGCGCTGAGCGCTCCCTGTGCGGGCAGGGGGAGGAGGCTGAGTCGGGGCCTGCGTGCGAAAGAGCACAGAGCTGCCTGAGGGAGATTACTTTGATTTTTTAAATTTTAATAAAGGAAAGAAAAAATTTAAAGATATGTCCCCTCATGTGACAGTGTCACATGAGCTGGGACATGTCTATGAATTTTATTAAAAATTTTTATTAATGTTTTAAAACCTTCATGAAACCTCATCCCGCCCGTGGATGAGGTTTCATGATACATGTGAAGGCCGCCTGGGCTCTTCACCTGCCCACCAACCTTAAGATTGGACGGGCAGCTCAGTTAATTATTTCAATTGGAATTTAAGTGGCCTTAATAGGCCTTTGACAGTTTGGCGGGCACGCAGCTGACTCCGGTGTGCGCCCGCCGGACTGAAGATCTGAATGACGCGCGCTGACATTGGGACGCACGCCCGACATCACCACGCATCATTTTACACGGGCCCCGTTCGCTGACCTGAAGATTCTGCCCCAGGTGTATTCACATATCTAGTGCAGATTGGAGAGAGAGACTCCATTAGTGCCAAGTAAATCATTTGCTTGAAAGAGAAAATCTGACAAAAGGAGAGCACGATAAACCTCCAATAATCCAAATTCATCCTATAGCCCAAAGCGAAAGTCAGAAAGAAAGTGAATGGCACAAAGAAACTGGAAGTTTGTTGGTATCACAAAATCCACCAGTACAGCAAAGCGACTCAGGGTCTTTGATTAAGGCAAATCAATCAATGTCACAGACTCAACCATTAAATGGAGTTGGTAGTCAAAGTTAAACTCAGGTTTGGCACAGTCAGTGATGTTGACAGAGAAGAGTCAAGCTAATGGAAATGAAAGGATATAGCGAGACAGAAAGAAGAAGAAGCCAGATAGGTTAATTAAATGTGGGAAGGAAGAAGAAAAAAGTTGTTCTTCCATTATTGCTTGTCAAATGATGATATTTTTGTTAAAGACATACTGGTGTTAAGAAAAAACAATTTTTTACATGTAAATAATTATGGCAGTATTGGTCATATAAGTTTTGCTTGTGATTACAGTAAAAACAAGTATGCAACTCAACCTGTTCAATTTTGTGTTATCATTTGTGTGGGTAGAGATTATGTACATGTACCATTTTAAATTTTAATGTAAAAATTGTTTTGTTTAAATAGGGAGTGAGTGTAGTATATTGCAAGATCTGAGCATTTTAGTATATTGCTCCCTGTGCTACCCTCTCTGTTGGGGAGATGCAAACAAAGTCAGTTCAATATCAGCTGTTTGTTGTGAGTCACATGTTAGTCTTAGTGCAACATGCAACATCACTCTTAGTTGTTTCTCTTTTCACTACTCAATTATGTCCTTCTCTCCTCTCTCCCTCTAACTTCCCCTCCCATTCCCACCTCTGCACACCCGCTCACTCGCCCCGCTCCCACCTCTGCACCTCCTCTCGCTCCCACGGCCATATCCCCTCTTGCTCCCCTCCTGTTCTCACTTCTGCACCCCCTCTTGCTCGCACTTCAACTCCCACCTCTGCTCCCATTCCTATCGCCACACCCCCTCTCACTCCTCCTCCTGCTCCCACCTCCCTCCTCCTCCTGCTTCTGCTCTTGCTCCTGCCTCTCCTGTTCCTGCCTCTGCTCTGCCTCCCACTCTTACTTCTGCTTTCACTTCCACCTCTGGCTCTCCCTCTCACCTCCTCTCCTGCTCTCGCCTCCACTCCCACTCTCATCTCTGCTCCCACTCTCGCTGCTGCTGCTGCACCCTGTCCTGCAAGAGAGGAGGAAGGACGTCAGTGATTGTGTTGCTCTGATGTCCCTGCGTTAGCTGAAGCTATGTGAAAGCAGCGAAAGGTGGGTGTGTGGCTGACAACATTGTTATGTGCATGAGGGTGAGGTGGAGCATCTGAACGTTATGTATGAGTCCTGATTGCTAACGGGTGGGTGATGGGGGTTTGTTGCATTTAGCATTGTGAGAGGTTGGTGGTATGATGGGTAGGAAATGTCATGTGAAGGTGCATTCACTGACCTTGACCACTTGTATGAGATTATTGAATTTTCCCTTGCACTGCGGCCAGGTCCATGAGGTCAGATTCTGGGAATTGACCTGCCTGGCCACCTGTTCCCAGTTTCTCACAGGTTGTGCCTTGGGGGACTCCAGGCCTCCTGTGGAAGCACGGTGTCTTTCCTTTTTCCACCTCCATTACTAATGACTTCAGCGTCAGATCAGAAACCCTGGGGGAGCTTTTTCTTGCCTGTTGCTCCATTTGCTGGGCTTTTCCCAAGCCTCCTGCTGCATGAGTGTAACTCCCCTTTGAGAGGGACAGATTGCCTTTAAACGGTGCAGACAGTTATGCATCATGCTAGCCATGTATGCTGCTGGCACTTTTGTTGAGTGTGCAGACTGATCTGCATTTTGCACTGTGCTTGTATGCTGAAATCATTTATATGAGCAGGGAGCACAGGTTTTGCATGCTGTCTGCCTCAGTGGAACTGGGCGCAGGAGGATCGTGCATTGTGATCATCACACCGGAAATGGGTCTTACTCAACCTTTCCCCACTGCAATCTCTGATGACAGCATCCCTTTAAATTAAAAAAAATGCCGAGGACAAGAAGGAACATTTCTTTATTGATGATATATCTCCTACCATGTCATATTTTGTTAATGTACAAGAATGCTAACAGTATTCAAAGGCGAGTAAAGAATCCCATCTAGGAAAGAATTCAGTTATAATTGATTAAAGCCAGTCACAACTAATATTTAAAAAAAAATCATTGGCCTTTGCACAGCACAGTGAAAATGTTCTGACTGTCATGGCAGTACAAATGAAGGAAGCTAGAGTGATGTAACAGAGGTGATTGCTGCTGCCCGCGCCTGGTGCAGACTAAGCTGCTCCTTGGTGAACAGCCCCAAAGCCATAGATTTGATCTTTGCAAAGGCTAACATCTGTCTCCTGTCACTTTAGCAAGATTGATGACAGGCAGGGATGGGGATGAGGGGAGTGTGCTCGGAGCAGCCCCACTGGCAGCAGCCAGGCAGGCAGGGGTCAATGGCACCAGCTCACCAGTTGTCTCAGGCAATGGCAGGAAGCAGCCCTTGTACCATGTTGGCAGTAATTGTGTTTGCTGTAGACAATTGTGCTGCCTGTGTTTCTGTGAATGGCACTCAGAGATGAAGATCATGGACTGTATTTGTACACTGCTGACCTGAATTACTGCACCTAACAAAACAAAACAATTAATAAAGGGTTCTACTGTTATTTTTGTGCATAAAAAACTTGTCTCAGTCAAATTTCTTCCATTGATATTTCCCCTCCTCACAAAGTTATTTATAATCTGAAGAAAATGGTTCCATTATTTAGTTTTGTTTCTGTCCTGTCCTATTTTTAACATGTCATGCCAATGCAGTGGTACTGCAGAAGATGCAACAAAAATTTACAAGGATATTTTTAGAAGTGAGAAGTCATACCTATCAGGAAAGACCAAACAGGCTGGGGCTCTTTTGTCCAGAAAAGATATGGAAGAGGAGAGATCTGATGTATTACATTAATATTATGAAGGGGTTTGATAGGGTAGATATAGAGGAAAAAACAAAAAGCTAAAAGCTACTGCGGATGCTGGAAATCCAAAACAAAAACAGAATTACCTGGAAAAACTCAGCAGGTCTGGCAGCATCGGTGGAGAAGAAATCAGTTAACGTTTCGAGTCTTCATGACCCTTCGGCAGAACTGAGTAAAGTTAGGAGAAAGGTGAAATATAAGCTGGTCTAAGCCCGCCCCCCCACCTTAGACCAGCTTATATTTCACCTTTCTCCTAACTATACTCAGTTCTGCCGAAGGGTCATGAAGACTCGAAACGTTAACTGATTTCTTCTCCACCGATGCTGCCAGACCCGCTGAGTTTTTCCAGGTAATTCTGTTTTTGTTTTAGATATAGAGGAGATGCTTCCACTTGTGGGGAAATCTACAATGGGAGCCATGAATAGTCAATAATAAATACAATAGGGAACGCAGGAGGAAACCTTTACTCAAAAAGTGTTAAGAATGTGGAACTTGCTACCACACGGAATAGTTGAGCTGAATATCATAGATGAATTTAAGGAGAAGCTGAGAGAAGAGAATAAAATGATATGCAGATAGAGTTAGATGAAGTAGAGTCGAAGGAGGCTTGTGCACCATAAACCGGCATAAGCCAGCCAGAACGACTGACCTGTGCGTTCTATATAATTCTATGCTGCTTTTGTTCAATTCAAGTAATTATTCTTCTGACATTGTTTGTAAATGAAACCATGCAAATAATTTTCTTTAAGACAAATATATTCAAACAACTCCAAACTTCATACTATATTAAAAGTGCAGTGCTGTAAACAAACAGCCTTATAACACATAGTGATAGACTATAAATAAACAGACTTTGGCAGAATGGGTTGAGATCCTTACTTCAACAAATTTGAGATGAAGGCAGCACAAAGAATGTTACATCATCAGTAGTGAGATAAGGTTTGTGCACAATCATTTTAATCCTTTCAGAATTTGATAGCAATGGCTCCACTCTCCTCAAAAAAATCAAAATGTTCCATAATATTTAAACGATCTATGTTATTATAAGTCCCACCATCTAATGGAATATTATGAAACAACTGGTGGAAGTCTTTTGGTAATTTATTGTAGGCTGTGATAAAATCTCTCTATTATGTCACCTTCACACTGATTATTTCATTGACATTATTAAGCTGAATATTAGGAGAATCATTTGATAAATATATAGTGCACCTTCAATGACAGCTTTATCAGGAAAAACGGAACAAAATTATGCCCTCATTACCTAAATAGCAAAAGGTTTAAATATCTTTTCTCAAACTGGCACAGGTTAACAAAACCTCTACTACAAATCAATATTCTTTTTAAAAGTGTTTTCTTTTGGTAATTCTATAAAGACTGCACAAACATTTCTGCACTATGGCAATGTTGTTACTTGTTTTCAGTTTTTGGTATTTATTTGGTCCACTATACTTCCCTCAATCAAGTTTATAAAAAGTCAGTATGAGAGATGTACAGAAATACATTTATGAAGCTACCACATGGCTAAAAATGCATTTTGAACACTACAAAGTAATTTAGTACTCAGAAGGTTAATTTATCTTGAGGTCATGTTATATTACTTTCCATTTACAAATATGAATTATATTTTTCTTTACATTTATATTTTATAGTTGCTCATTTTTCTATATTAAAATTCATGTATTTCAAAACAGTATAAATTACTTTTCTCCTTTAAATGTCTTTTCCCCCAAAAAACAATTGGATAACGTGCAAAGGGAATGTGTAGATTTTACTTTCCTGGCTTATACTCATAGTGAGCAAAAGGCAAAGTGAGTAGCATTCATAACTAAATGCTAAGCAGACACATAACTCGACATACAAACATATCTACTCAAATGACCACATTTACATATATATTATATACAGTATAATACAGTTGTGTTTGTCTATTTGTATAGAAATGTTTGTATGTTAAGTCATTGTCCATATCTCTATTTAACATATTATACAAAATATACCATACATTATGCACAGAAATACATTGAGGATCCATATATTTTACACACAAATATAGCCAATGCAGGACAGAATATATTTATAGCTATATGTATTATGTATGAAAATAATTTGTGGTTGCTTGCATTAGTTAATTCTATTAAAGAAAATGACATTTTTTTTTACCAAATGGAACATTACAGAAATTACTAGTTAAGTTTATGACACGAAGATTATACATGTTGTAGGAATAATGTTATATAATTTAAGAAGTTTAATTTTTATGCATGCACATTGTGAATAGGAATAGTTCATCCTAAGTGCTTCCAAACTTTCACTGGCTGAAAATGAAGCTCAAGTAAAATAATTAGGCCTAAACTGTCTCACTGGATGTTTGTTCATAGTTTACAACCTATTGTGGATCTTCAGAACAACTACAAAATGTTTCTCCGTACCTATGAGGCGCTGGTCTGGCATTCAAACAGCACAAATAAAAATAACAAAACTATATTTTTGTGTTATATATGTCAAGATTGTGAAGGAATTTAAAGATTAGTTGTGGAGCATAATCTATTATGCATCTTTGAAAAAGATGACAGTTATATCACAGCATAGCATCACAGCCTTCGGAGTAATTGGAATAAAAATAACAGGAGCAAAAAAAGATGCCAAAATGTCCTGCTGGACACTGTATAAAAATCCGGGAAAAATAATAATTCCAGGTGCACTGATTTGTAGCAATCACATAAATGACAGCGCTACATTCTGTCAGCATTTTCATATTCAGAGGGAGGGTGGGGGAGGCTCATATTTTATAACTGCTTAAACCAATGCAACTGGAGGCTACTCATGTCTTGTCCAGACATCAATGTCAAGACTATCCTATGAATCTAGGTCAAAACAGTTCCAGCAAGATGAAAAAGAAAACTTAGCTCTGCAGCCATTCATCAGCACAACAACCAGCAAATAAAGATAAAAATCTGCCACTTACCTGCTGTTACTTGCAGAATTTAATCATAGATATTTTAGTAAAACATCTGAAATCTTTCTCTCCTTAGTTGTACTTTTAACTTCAATCTTACAGGTTTTGAAGAGTTAGCATTTTATTTTATTTTCTTAAAATGGCAGAATGAGCACAGGTAACAAGAGGCTGGGGGTTGTGGTGGGTGAGCGGGGAGACAATACAGTTTGCATACTGTCCCTTTTTAATTTAGATTGGCTGTACGGGCATGAATCGTGAATAGATCTGCTTGTGTTTTTCAGAGCAAAAACAAGCCTCAGCAGCCATCACAAAGTTTACAAAGAGGCCGGATCAGGATGGGCCCTGCAGATTTGGCAGCATTCATCTTTTAACAAAGTCAAGCATATGCTGCTTTGAGTGTAGCATCTTTGCATGCTCAATGACGTGTTTAATGTCACCTTTCCCATTGTAAATCATCCCAGAGTAAAACCGCAAGGGACAAGTGCACTCAGAATAAAGCAAGCAGAGGGGTAAAATTCATCAACAATACTGTTTTTTTTTCCAGGGGACTAGGTAATTATTCCTTCTTTTCTCCCACCCTCAAAAAAATAAAGATTTATATTGGGATACAGACACCTAATTGTTTTAATTCCACATAATAAGAGAGTAAGTATTACATTGTAAAAAATATTGCACATCATTAATGACATGCAGAAACATCTGATTAATTCACATAGACAATCTGTTTTCTGGGCTGCTTGTGGAACTGCTGGTGTGAAGAGAGCTTCTGGAGGCATGTCAGTTAACATCAAACAGCTCAGCGTTGCCAGCTGTGATTAATCGAAGACTTTACAAGATTGTTTGTTATCAGCAACGTTTTAAATGGAATGTCCATGCAGTATATAATAAACAGGGAAGATCTCTCCATCACCTGAGGTAATGTATGTTCTCACTTTCGGAAAGGAGGACAAAGCAAAGCAGAGCTGTCAGCTCCTTGCTGCAGAAGAAGAGGGTTTGGACTTTAGATGATGAAGTAATGGAGTTATTCATTTAATTTTCAGCTGTTACAGTGCAAATATTTGAATAAACCCATCTCTTTATAATATATTATTTCGGCTTTGTTGATACCATTAGGAGATGTTCGAAGAAATACTGTAAAAATTATCCATAAAATCATTAAAATAAAATCATTAAAATATTGATTTCATGTTGACTTGTAATCATCACATACTCTGTTGTAGAAGTGTTCTTTAATTTGATTAAAAAACACGTTCTAAATCTTCCAAAATCATAAACATTTTGAGAAATTACTAGCTTTTAGGCATGTATTAAAGATAAAATGTGACTATTATTTTTGAGTTCATGTTTGCAATAGCATTTTGATCCAAGTAAAATCAATTTAATGATAACAAACAATGAATTGAACTGGATCTTAATCCTTTCCATGTTAAATAAACAAAGCTGCATGCAGGTACAACAGACATGTTTAACCAACTTCTGTTATATAAGAGTAACACGGGGTTTGTTATTTGCTTTGTGTTTATTGCCTTTTAAAACATTTCTTAAAAATCACAGCTTCAGAACGGGAATGCATTTGTCAGTCTGTGTGAGTGTTAACATATTGTCAGACTCAACACAAGGGAATGTGGAAGGTTTGCTTCAGTAATGACTGTACATGTGGCTACCTGGTAGTTGGAAACTAGCCTTTGCTCTGTATGGGGAGGGGACTGGTTGAAAGGGATTCAGTCAGTTTTCTTTGCTGCCTCTCTGATTTCTTTCCTCCCATGCCTTAGACATCACCCCTCAGGGTGGTTAACCAGTTAATGCATTAAAAAGAATTGCATTCTGTAAATAATGCCTGTTTTTTAATTAGTTGCCATACGCACCCAGTTCAACAGGAGCCCAGGTACAGGCAAAAAATAAAACCTGCTGTAAAAATGCCTCAGATGTTGAAATCCTAACATCCAAATTTCCTTCACTGCCATCTCCAGCATGATCATCAACACACGGAAAAGGCTAGGCTTTTGTAAGGCCCATGCTATTAGAATAAATTTAAATGAGTGGTCAATACATGATTTAGAGATTGCCTTTTTTTATTGCACAATGCAAGTACAAAGCTTAATGTGACATTGCATTCAAACTGAGGATTGCACCAGCATCATTAAATTGGAAAATTCAGCCCATAGGGATATTCAAATGTTCTAGAATGATATATCATGACGTGCTAAACCCACAGCACTGACTATTTTTTCCTTTATTATAATAATGATAAACTATGAATCATATTATAACTCTAGGCAAGCAATAGAAATTAAATTTTGTGGAAAAAACTTTTATCGTTTCAGAACATGAGAAACTACAAGATCAACGGTATTCTCCAATATTGTTTGACAATTTTAAAGATATAATAATGCATTTTATCATAGCATTCTAACGCCATGATGAAAAAATCTGTCCGCATTCTGCAAAATGTAGCTGAACCTCAGCCCACAAAGGGTAAAGCACCTTTCAATCCTATCACAATAACAGCATCTCCAGAAGAACAGCTTTCTGGATTTTTAACATCCCATCAGAGAAAAGGGTCCTGAAAATAAGTGAAAACAATTCATCTGTATTTTTTTTATCTATGTACACAGAGTTTCAATCTTGTTGAAGAGCCCTTTAAAAATGTGAACAAAGGTGATGACTTTGATTAGGTTAAAATTATTGATCAGGCTGTTTCCACGACAACAGAGGTCCCTTCTTCAGGTGTAAAAGTAACGTAAGGATGTAAAATCCATGATCCATTTTATGAAGTAAAACAAATCAACATTTCAGTAAAACTGGCCATAACATCAAACAGTGCCACATTAAAAACAATTTGCTAAACAGAGGCCTTTTTTAAATGATTGAATGAAGCTGCCTCTCATTAGACATGGTTGTTTGATACGTACCATACAAAGGGATGCACATGGATTTCTGTGCACTCTCCCCACGCACTTCATTCAATTAAAAAAAGAACTTTTTTTTTACAAATGTCACTTTGAAACTTCGAACTTTAAATTGTGCTATTATAAAAAATTCATGGCCAGAATGATCTGATAATTCAGTGTTCTGATACCAGCAGATGTTTTGTCTAACATGTTCCCTGAAGCTGTACTTTGCCTTCATATCTTTCATTTCCAGTTGCTATCTGCAGACTGTGGGATGTCATGTACATACCCTATAGCAATACGCAGCTATTCGCATCTAACACCATGGCGGGTAATGAGCTTCACAAGATGCTTGTCGCAATAACTTTGCACTTCCCTAACCATATGGAACACAACACTCTGAAGCCCACAGACACTTTTTTTTTATTATTACAGTTCAGCTCCTTAAAACATAATCTGTGTGATGTCTACTGATGGAATGCCAGGAGCCGCTGAAAACAAAGTTAACACTTGTACACATCATCTGTTACAAACATCTAATTTGGGAAGATAAAATTCCATAGAACCAAGGCTTTTGCTGACTCGTTGCTTTATCTCTTTTTCTGCCCTGTCTTTTTTATGAACTATGCATATGTATTAAAAGGGATTTGTTTTCCCTTGGTACCAATTTACATAAAGTGCAAGCCATCATTGGTTAGAGAGAAGCAAATTACTTCTCCAGCAAGATCTCACAATTTTTTTTGTACAAACCGCAGACTGAGGCTGTTAACAGCACTTAGCTAGATATGCAAAGTATCACTTTTCTCAAACCAGCTTGATCAATGAGAGAAAAAAAAGAAATTATTGAATTAAGTGCTAGGCCAATCATTTAGCAATTCCCTCAGCTGCCTTTGCAAGAACCCTTCTCTTAAGTCTCTGGTCTAAGAATTTAGAGTAATCATGTAAAAATGATACCCCGGTGCTCTATGATCTGCTGAATCTCTCTAATGCCTGATCCCAGAAGAGAGCTTATTAATGGAAAGATGCAGTGCTTCTTTCTGCTCCTGTTTCACCAGAATATCTCCCATGGATTCACCAATAAACCCATTGCTGATAAAGTAACTATAATGAACTTCTCTTTTATAACAGTGCAATCCCTGTGTAGAGCTGCTGTATTATTTACCTGCTATGCTATGCTGCATAATGGCTGGCTGAGTACATTGACTAGCCTGCAGATGGGCTTCTTTAGGCATTAAAAGGATATAAATAAGAAGTGAGAGTGTGTGAGTATGTGGGTCTTAGGCTATATTAGCTACATCTGTTTATTAGGTAGTTATTCTCTTTCTTCCTATGACTCTCTGAGGAAAATATGTTTTAATAGCGCAATCAAGCAACAATCTTAGCTTTATAGCTGTCTACCTGTACAGGAGGGATGTATATAAATTTGGGTCTGAAATCCAGCCCTTAAAAACTTAACAGGTCAACAGGACTAAACCAAGGCTAGGCTTTGTTAAGTATGTATCAATATCCTATTTTTAATTCCTAAAGAAAAACCTGAAATTAAACCAAGTTTTCATTCTTCCATAGAACTGAAGGAGAGAATAATGGCCTGAATTTCCCCTTTGGCAGGTGTGCACGATCGGTGGGCCCGGTAGCAGCCAGGAAATGGACCGCTGACCGTGATTAGCCCCCGACCGCAATTTCACACTGGCTGGCCAATTAACGGCCAGTCACCGTGAAACACGTGCTGACCCATTAATGGGCTTAATTGCCCTCTTAATTGTTGGCAGGCGCACTTTCGACTTTTGTGTGCACCTGCCGAGCAAAACATCATGCGAGTGCATGATGATATCAGGACGGTCACCTGACGTCACCTCGCACTTTAGATTTTACGCCCGATGGGGTTGGGCGTGTGCCTGCCAGTGGGACAAACTTCTGCCCAATGATTTTATATTTCAGATTTAGCCCACTCAATGGACAGCAGTCGGCCCGTCATTAAGGTTAACCTTTCAACTGAGGCCCTACCTGCCTGTTTGGGTGTAAGTAAGAGAACCCGTGTCAATATTTCAAAGCAGAAGTGGGGAGTTATACAAAAGCAAAATACTGCAGATGCTGTAAACCCCAAATAAAAACAGAAAATGCTGGAAATATTCAGCAGGTCAGACAGCATCTGTGGAGAGAGAAAAAAGTTAACATTTCAGGTCGATGACCTTTCATCAGCACAGTAGTTTTACCCGCTGTTCTGGCCAATATTTATTCCTCAATCAACATCAAAAAAACAGATTACCTGCTCATTATCACATTGCTGTTTGTGGGAGCTTGTTGTGTGCAAATTGGCTGTCGCATTTCCTACGTTACAACAGTGACTACACTTCAAAAATACCTCGTTAGCTCTAAAGTGCTTTAAGACATCCGTTAGACATGAAACACACTATATAAATGCAAGTCGTTTTTTTTTCTGTGCCATATCATCCAATGGACTACTCTGTTTGGAAAATGTCCTTATCAAAGTTTGGGATGACAGCACTGTGACAGCACATATTTCAATTTTTTGTACTTCAACAAATTTTGGGTAGGAGTTTTTGGGCCAGCTTAGTTCCAGCTGCTAAATCTGATTGACTGCAAACTCTTTTGCCGATTTTGTTTTCTTTTAAATTCTAGGTTTTATTTAAAAAAGAATTATTATTCAAGTGAGTGATTGATTGCAACAAGTGAATTGTTTATCAGCTACACTCACTCAGAACCATGCACTGTCACTTAGTCTTAGAATTTTTATGCAAAATTGTGGTACTCTGGCAGCAAATTGCACTACTTGTGGTAAGTATAGTAATTTGCAGGAATTGTTGCTGGATCTTGACTCACACTATACCATATCACTTGCCCTCATGATTAGCTACTGATTTTTTTCCCCACAATCCCGGAACATTATCACAGAATCATAGAAATTTCAGTTCAGAAGGAGGTCAGTCATTCAGCCCATCAAGCATATTGGTGATAGCCAATGTGTTCATTCTAATCTCATTTCTCTGTTGGTACCCCTTCTCCATTAATTTATGTTTTCACATGACCCATGATTTACAGCTGTCAAGAAAGGAAACTTGACAACCTTCATCTTCGCTGTTTGTGGCTCATTCCGGGCATCTCATGGAAGGACAAAATCACGAATGTGGAAGTCCTCTCAAAGGCAAACCTCCCAAGTATGTTGGCACCCATCAAGCAGAGGCAACTTCATTGGCTTGGGCATATTCACAGGACGGAAGACAGATGTATACCCAAGGATTTTCCCTGTGGTGAGGTAACTGGAGTCAGAAGACCAGTAGGATGCCGAAAGCTCCACTTCAGGGATGCTTGCAAACGTTATAATAAAAGCCCTGAACATCAATTTTTACACCAAGAAGACATTAGCTGATGACAGTGGGAAGTGGAACCATCCACCTGTAGGCCAGTGTATGCCACTATGACAATCAATGGTCACTGTAGCTTGGTAAAAGGTACCAACCCCAAAAACAACAAAAACAACCTACAAGGACATCTGATAACCATTTCACATGTGGCACTTCTGGCAGAACCTCCCTCTCATGGATTGTTCTCTTCAGCCATTGGCAAAAGTTCACCAGTTGAGGTGACCCCATCCCCAACGGATTTGATTTCCTGCATGTCTCTCAGCTTATGTAGACAGAAGGATGTCGACAATTGATCGATACCATGAGCAAAGAATTCTTTCTACAGCCCACTGTTATAATTCATATTTGGGGATCCCAAGACAGCCACCTTCAGTGACATCTGGCTATCCTTACTCAAGAAACACATTCCCATCAATTCTACACAGTTGACCAATTAGCAGCTAGAATGTTAACATGTACCGACCTATTGCAAATAGAATAGGCTGACCAAACAGCAGTATGATCCTGCCCATAATCCCATAAACCACCTCTTTCACCTGCTCTAGTCATTCGCCCAGATGATGGACAGAGCATGCTGTCCAAAATGTTGAGGCCTACGAGTTATTTTAAGGTAACAACTGCTTTTTTCAAGGCAAAATATTTACATTGTGCAACTGTAAAATCATATTATTCAATGAGTAGAATCTTGTGGAGGCGACAGGAGTCTCAGCTGCTGGTTAGAGAGCCAGTGAGACCCCACAATCGCCTCACTTCACAGGCCAGCAGCAGACCTTCTGCCAGGATCAAGGATCCTGGGGGCAGAAGCCCCACTGTTGAGAGCTGCTGGTCAATCAGGGGCCAGTAGCTATTCTGTACTCAGCAGCGCCATTGTGGATGTGGTGGCTGCTGCCTGTACCACACCCACTCAAGACCTTGGATCAAGGTGAGTGATGGTGGGAAGGGGGTCGTGGGCTGGGGGTTGCAGGGGTGGGAAGAGAGTAAGCACCAAGGGCAGGGGTTGCCTCTCAGCATCTGCCCCTCGCAGCCCCCCTCCCCCCATACCCCTCCAGATGCTGGGACACTCAATCAGGCACTGAGTGCCTTTGAATGAGAGACCTCCTTGGGAGCCCACAAGCAACCACACCAGGTTTTTCTTGTCATGCTCCCCTCATGGCGACCTCCCCCCCACCCCCCCCCCCACCCCCATTGGGTTAATATCAGCAGCAGTGGGATGAGGTTCTTAAGTGGGCATGAATAGCATCAATTGGCAGTGAGGAGGGAAGGCTATCCATGGGCCTTCCCATCACGGACTTAATCAAGTTGAAAATGGGAAGACGGCGGGGTTTCCATCTGCCACCCTCCCACCTAATTAAATGCCCCCCGCCACCACAGGGGAGGGCAAAAGACCACCCAATGTTTCCCACTTTCACCAGGAAGACCTTCAAACAGCAATGAGATAAATGACTGGATAATCGGTTTTTGATACTATTAGTTGGGGGAAAAATATTAGTCAGGGGACTAAAAAAACTTCCCATTCAAATGGTACAACATGGAATGTCTTAAAATGTTTCCAGCACTTGTAAAATTTCCAATTCAAATGAACTTAAGTGTTAGCAAAGTTTCCTCAAAAGCTGGTTGCACAAGTGTTGTGCGGTTAAACTTGGCTTCCTGCTGATCATCATTGTGTGCTTTTGACTTGAACCACTGACCCTAACAATAAGTTGATACTTTCTTGGCATTGTTATTTGTTATATTTGAATTTAAAAATGTATTAAGCAGGTATAAAAATACAATATTGGACATACCACTCCAGTAAAGAATTGTGAGCGATTAGCCATCAATGCGAATATTGTCTCTTCGGTCTAAACTTTATTGGAGCCAAAATCATTGAGGTGCAAAATTTCTCCAATGTGTTTCAATTGTATTGAGGATATTATTCACTATTAAACAGAGGATATCACACGGTAGCAGTGGGAAGATTAGCTTCATTATATGAGTTCATTTTTTTTGCTTCATGTTCACATGAATTTGAACTTCCTTATGAAAGCCGTAAAGCTTCAAGTGAATTATTGCTTCACCAACAGGCACATGCCAACACAGATGCAAGTTGTTATTCTAATATATTTTTTCTACCTTTTCCCCTCATTTGCTGAGAGACTTATTTTGGGGAGGTGGCACCATGGGTACTGCCAGCCCTATTTCTCTTGTGGCAACAATGATGATGCCTGGTGGTTCAGCCATGGCCAGAACCATGACTGAGCTCAATTTGATACTTAATGTCCATACCTGGGCAATTTCCAACAGGAGGTACTGAATAACAATCAGGAAAAGGATCAATTTTTCCTCCCTAGCAAGGGGGTGGTAAAATCAAATCCAACATGCCAGGTACTACTCACACTGAGATCAGTTAAACCACCTAGGACCACAGATAGATTCAGGGCCTTCTTAGACTGAGGGTGCTGAACTGAACTTTCCTCTGGTGCAGGCTTCAGGCAGCTAACTGACAGAGTTGACCCATTGACCATCTAATGGTTTCAGAGGGTGACCTGGTCTATTTTGAAGGGCCATGCCTCAATAACATTTGCTGGAGAGCTTCGGGTAAACAACCAGTGCCCGGGGATTGCCCTCCAGTTCTGAACCATCACAATGTTGGGTGGTTTATCTGGCATTTAGGGCCGGACATCTCGATGTTTGGGTGGGGTGGGGTGGGGGTTGAAGGCAGTGTGGGGGAATCCAAATAAACAGTGATTTAGGCAGCTTTTGTGGACCTCACAAAATTACAGTAAAATGTACCTGTGAGCTCATCCTTTGTTCAACTGCAGTCAGAAACTGGGTAAGGCGAGCACAGTACTTGCTCCACCCTGTCCTAAAATAGCAAAATGGGTCCAATGTGCACCACAGGGCTCCAATTGAATTTTAATCTGGCTTTCAGTTCACCCAGGTCATTCTGTGATGATACCTGGGACAGTCTCCAGCAGCCACAACGAAGGTGAGCACTTGCTGGCAAATCATTCCCCATCAATTTTTGCAGCACTTCTGCCCCATTTCTGTTGGGCAGGTGATCTTGCAATCTCCTCCTATGGCTCTGTAATCTACCATTTACTTTCCAAGACATCTCATAAGGGGTATCTCATATAAGTACTCAAAAGCTTTACACTGGCATTTTTAACATCTTTATCTAAAATCTGTTAACTAATTGTCAAATTTCACACTATAAATAAATCCCACAGAATGGCTCTCTATTTTATGACTGACTAAAAGTGCCATTTGATTTCGGTGAGACCTGTATGATTTAAGGTTCACTTGTGCAAGGTTCATCCAGAAATAATACTGTTCCAGCAAATATTTAGACACCTCTGAGGCATGCACATGAGTAATGAGGATGGCACAATAACAAGGAAATAATGGACCCCAGGGCTTCCAGCATCGGAGTGGCATTGCACTGAACTTATGCTGCTGGTGCACTTCCGGACCCGAAGGAAGTTGCTGTAATTACCAGGGAGCTTAAACTACCGATGGGCTGATTTGCGCTACCCTGGACCCTCCGCAAATGTCTCTTACACCGATCTCAGTGTTGGAGACTTGGGCCAAATACGCAAAATTTACCTGGATATTTGTCTGGATACACCCCCGACTTGACCCGACTACCCACTACCCTGATATCTCTCCGACCCGACTACCCACTGCAGACCCCAACAAAACCCGACCTGACTGCCCACCGCCATCCCGGACCTGACCACTTCCACCCCTGACCTGACTGCCCACAGCCTGACCCAACCCCAACCCCAACCCCCCCCAACCCAACCATCCACCCCCACCCCACGACCCCCCATTTTCACCCACTCACCCACTCGCTCACTCACTCGCTCACTCACTAAACCCACTGAAAGACTTGAGATGTTTAAAAACTTACCTGAATATAGCAACTGATGTCATAAGAAGGAGTTGGTTTCCCTGTTGCTCCTCTTTGTCAGTGTTCCCATGGATGGCTGCACCAAGGCTTCGTTATTCCAGCCGGGATCCGAAGTCCCACCTGGAAGGATGCAAAAAAGGTAAGCACGCAATGATCTCCACAGTCTGCTGTGATGATCAGATCAGGCCCAATAATATCCAGAACATGTGAAAGAAATGGTACCATGGCTAAGTCTTTTTTATATTCTATTTTTCATAGTCCAGGACTTGAGCTCAAAAATTTAGGCTGACTCTCCAGTGAAGTACTAAAAGTGTGCTTCACTCTCAGAGTTGCTGTCTTCCGGATGAGATGTTAAATTGAGGCCCCATCTGCCTTCTCAGGATGTGAAAGATCCCATGGTACTATTTTGAAGAAAAGTAGGGGAGTTAATGTCCTGAACAATATTTATCCCTCAATCGACATTACATAAACACATGCAGCAGAATTTTGCCCTTGGTGGGTGGGCTTGGCGGGGGCGGGCGGGGGCAGTCAGGAAACTGATTGCCGCCTGCAATCGGCAGCACACCGCGATTTCATGCTGGCGGGCTAATTAAGGTCCGCCCAGCATGATACATGAGCGGCAGCGCTCAGCGCTACCTGTGTGGCGGGGGGAAGGAGGGCTGGTGGGCCGAGCGCAATCTTTGCGCATGCATGCGAGTGGGTGCTGCATAATCTCCCTGAAGTGATATTAAAAAAATAAAGAACATAAAAATGTAATAAGACATATCCCCTCATGTGACTCTGTCTTTAATGAAAAAATAAAGTTTTTATTTTTATTTGCTTTTGGAAACCTCATCCCGCCCATGTTTTAAAGGCACATTTCTGTTTTCAAACCTTTACATTGAGTTTAAAAGCCTTTTTCAAAATGGAAGTATGGACAGACGAATATGGCACTTCCAGTGTTTATTCAAACGTCATCAGTCTCATATCTTTAGAGCTGGTTATGAAGAGTCATTAAAAATGCAAGACCCCTCAAGGGATGTCCACTGAATTCTAAAAGGTGTGAGAAACCCTTTTACTTCTGAGGTTCCCCCTGTTCCAGGAGGCAAGAAAGAACTTCCAGGGACCTCAACATAACTAACTTCTTTGTCTGGTGGAACAATGCTTCAGCGAAATTAACATAGCAGACATTTTAAGTTTTGGAACTGCATGAAGTCTGATTGAGAACAGCCATTTTGTGTGCAGACTCTCAGGAAGAACTCTGAGAAACAACTTCAGAGAGGGTTTTTGGCCAAGGGAGGACCAAGAGGAAGGCATAAAGAAATCAACTGCTGTTCTGCCGAATTAGCCCTGGCAATCTACAAATGTTGTAACCACAGAATAGGAAGCCTCTTCTCTCTCCCAAAAACCTGCTGACCTGCTAAGTCCAGCTGAAAAGGCAAATATCCAAAGAGTCAACTACAGAAGCAGTGCAGCTGCTAAACTAAACCTCAAGTTTCAACCCGTTCACTTTGCAAAGAAGGAATTCAAGCAACAGGCCTGCAATGATACCTCACAGAGACTGATTTGAAATCTCACCTTTAAGTACCTTTTATCTGCTTTTAATCTTTGTAGCTGTATTTCAGTTAATAACTTCATCACTTTTTATCAATAAACTACCCTTTTTCTTGTTTAAGGCTAAAGCATGTTTGCTGGGTTAGTTTTAAATTGAACCACTCATAAGTTAAAAGGGAGCCGCAAACACACATATAAATTCTTAGCTGGTGGACCTCTTTAAGGAAATACATTTTACGTGGTCATGAAAAAATGCAAATCTTTTTTATTCTCTCTTCTTTCAATACTTAATAAAACGCTGAACATTTTGAAAGATTTTATTCACTTTTTTGCCTTATTTTAAGATATTGTTCTATTCTCATCAAATGGTACTTATGTCCTGCAACTTCTTCATGAATTCTGGTCTTGAGGTATTCCATCTGTTGGAAAGTTTTCTTCCCTCACAATGAGGAAGCATCAAGCCTCTACAGACCCCATCCTCTGCATGGCACAGTCAAAACCATGGGCAGAATTTTTACCTCATCGGGCGGGTGGGCCTGGGAATGGTTGCACAATGGACAGCCATCCGTGATCGGGCCCTGACCATGATTTCACACTGGCTGGCCAATTAACGGCCAGCCAGAGTGAAACATACGCTGACAACCCTCAGCGTTGCCGGGGTGGTGGGGGGAGGAGTGTGAGCGCGGAAGTCAGCGCATGCGTGCGGGTGCGCTCAGTGAGAGCCTCCTGAAGGCACAGAGCTGCCTCAGGGAGCTGAAGATTTTTTACATTAAAAATAAAGCTTTCAAAAAAAGGAAAACATGTCCCCTCATGCGACTCTGACACACGAGCAGGGACATGTTGAAATGAGTTCTAAAAATGTTTATTTTGTTTTTAATTAACATCGGAAACCTCATCCTGCCCGTAGATGAGGTTTCTCCAAAAATTCAAAGGCCGCTTGGCCTATTCGCCCACCCGCCAACCTTAAGATTGGATGGGTAGGGAAAAATTCTATTTAATTAATTAATTAATGGGCTTAACAGCCCTCTTAATTGTCAGTGGGCATGCTGCCGACTCCTATGTGCACCCGCCAACTGAAATATGGCACAAGTGCGCGATAACTTTGGGATGCTTGCCCGACGTCATCACGCATTTTTTTTTCCCATTTGGGTCAGGCACACGTCCACCTGACAAGGGAAAAATTCTGCCCTGTGTGAGAACAGAGGTCTCAAATTTCCATGCTACCCATCCACATTAAAACATAGGGGTGAATTTTACAGGAGCAATGGATTACCCGCTCCCCCGACTGACCATGCTGACCAGAAATCTGGCTGCCTCACAGTGATACTGCTGGGGGCAGTGTTAATTAGTTAAGAGTGGGACTTCCACTCTCAGGGGCAGGAAGTCATGTCCTAGTGAGCCATCGGCAAATCTGATTGGCCAGAAAATTTGTAGTGCCACTGAAGATGAAGTGCAATGTATCCTGGAGCTGAGGTAAATCCAGGGATTTTGGATGGGCCTGTTTGGCTGATTGCAGTTGGGGTGGGTGGGGTGGATGTTGGGGGGTGGGTTTTAGGGGCCATGGGTGGAGGGATAAAGTAGGGCGGGATATTGCTGAGGAGTTCCCCCAGTGGGCACAGGGAATCCCTCACAAAGGAGGTATTTCCCCTTCCTACCCACCAGTAGTGAAAGCTGCCAGGCTGCTCACCATTCCCCTGCCTTTCCCCATGGACCAGAAAATTGCAGCAGAGGCAGATTTAGACCCTTAAGTGGCAGTTACTTGGCCACTTCGGGGCTTCAATAGGAAAGGCCTAAGAGTGGGCCTAAGAGAGGCCTAAGGTGCCGCCTGGCACCTTGCCCAAACCCCCATCTGTGATATGGGGGCAGGTCGTGGCTGGCCACCCATTTTATTTTCTGCCCCTACCTTTAAACATGCCAACGGGGGGACTGTAAAATTCACCCCATGGAGTATCAAAGGACATAAGTATCCAAGACAATGATCAATGTTGTTGTGATAATTGCTATAATGGAATATGTAAATAGTGTGTGCATTATCACTGCAGGAAGTGTGTCATAAAGCATGTGACAGAACAGTAGGGATTGTGTTGCTTCTCTAGTAAGATGTGCATGTGGCGCTCTCCTGAAACTTGTATATATTATTGTGAGTCTTCAGTGAAAAAGAATCCAAAATATTTGTTACCATTCATCGGTGTGTGATTGGTAAGTTTGGGTGAAGAGCCCAAAAACACAATACCCTTCACTGCATTAAAACATACTGAAGTCAAGAAGATGGTGGTATGCAAAAACAGCTGGGACCTAAATAGAATGGAAAATAATCTTTAAAAAGCTTAGGCAAGGATTGTACGGTTCCTCCCACCCTGTGGGATATTATGGTCCAGCCGAACTGGATGGAGATTTAAATGGCTTGCTACATCAGCCTCAGGGGAGACACGCCATGGCGGGGCCATTAAATTCTGGCCTTAGTTCAGATAAATATTCCCGGATTTTGAACACAAATGAAATATAAGTTTTTCATCCATACTTTGTCGCTACCAGGGTCCTTGATCCTGAAAAAGGCCTGCAGGTGGCCACCTATGTGCCGAACAGGCACTTAATACTGGTTGGTCTTCCCAGACGAGGCAACGTGGGTCTCTCGCTGGCTCCGCATTGAGCAGGTGAGACCTCCCCTTGACACCTCCGTAAAATTTCACCCCCACCCCCCTCCCCACCCCCCACCTCTCCGCACCACCCCTCCCCCAACAGTCTATCCATAGCTGCCCTGGTCATTTTTTATATTTGTGAGAATCTCACACCTTGTTCATAATAAGACAACCTGGGTTGCTCCCTCCCGTCCCCACCGTCCACCTTATCTTTAACAACCACTCTGCCCAATCTTGTTCTCAGGTGGAATTCAGAACAGGTCATATGATCTCCTTCATTCTTCCATTTTACCCCAAATTAAAAAGGCAATCTCAAAACATAACAATTCTAACAAACTTTATACTTGTAACAAAATGTAATTCCGTTTCCAGAAATTGGGAAATCTCAGAACATATAGATATTGAAATGACTGTGCAAAGATTATTGTTCTTAACGCAAAACTCCTTCGTGCATCATTTTAATGAAGGCATTAATCTGTTCAAAATAAAGTGGGTTTACCTGCCTTTAAAATACCTGGCAAAGGAATTTAGTACAAATGCGTTAAGTGCATGTGTTAATTTGCATCCAGCAATTATAAAAACTGGGGCAAATATTTAATTTACTGTGCATTAGCTGTGGTGGACCTGGTCTTTTGTAAGGTTTGAGGGAGTGGTTGTCTCTTTCCACTGTTGTGAAAACATCCCACGACAGTCAAACTGAGTAGCCCATCCTGCACTTATCACTTTCCAAAGCACTTTTTAGTCATTCCTCAATCATTTCAGGTTTATACCACCAATTCAAAGAAGATTCCCATTGAGGTATGCTTTTTGGCAGTGAGTTGAATGTCAATTGTGCCTACATTCCAGTTGCAGCCTTAAAAAAAAAATTCTAAAATATAAAGAAGACGGGAACTTTCACTACTCTGGTTAGAAAGTAGCAAGCTAACAGTAAAGGCCTGTCCCCTTCAAGCTAACCCATTCTATTGCTGTATGTAATTCAGTGACAAATAATGATGAACTTACCATAACATCCTTCAATGAAATGACCTGAGCCAATAACTTGGCAGATTGCATACCCAACAGAACACCTATTATGCTGCCCTAAAGAGCTCCTTTTCAAAGCAGATAAAAGTTACATTTAAAAAAAATTAAATTGCCATAGTTCAAATGAGGAGATATAGACATCATTATACAGGCACATATATGTATTTTTTATTAAACTTTACCAGTTCTTTAATATCATAAATCTGACTGTCAAGTCGAGTATGATAATGAGATGCTGCTGTAATAAAGAAATGATCACTGTCCTTGACATTATTGTTATTCTCCACTACATTATTCAACTCGATCTGTTAAATATATCATGCAACGGGAAATACATTTAACTGCTGCCAGCCTCAAATTTTATTTAGTAGTTAGGGAGTTAAAAATTCAAAATAATGATTTTATTTTGTTATATGTAAGTGGAAGGATGAGAGGTTCCATCAGTTAAATACTTCCAGCACGTCTGTGACCTATTATGAACAGAACAAAACTGTACAAGAATTGAAACATGCAAAAACTTGAGTTAATTGTGTTTCCTGACAATAGACTGCCTCAGTGCAGAAAATTCCCATTTACAGAGCTGAATGTGTCAAAAATGTATTCATAAATTGTAATTACCTGCCCTTTCAACCTTTGACAGGCGTAACTAAGAAATGCAATAGGTCTTTCAGAATGCAAATGTCAGCTTTTCTGAAGTGAAAAAGATTTAATGTTAGTATTTGGTCCTTGAACACTAATAGTTTATAGTTGTTCTTCTGAAATTAATTCTATATTCATTCAAGTTAAAGGCCTGCTCTTGTTTGAAAAATCAGAATGCATATTATAATAGAGATTTGGAAATTTCTTGAAATTACACTGCGTTCGAGGTTTGGAAAAGAGAATAAGATTTAAATTGAGAGAGTGATTGTTGTTCTCTTGATTGAAGTTTTGAGAATCTTTAAAAAATCATAATGCACTTGCCATTTCATATTGATTCACATTTCTGATTCTAGCTTCATTTATGGTAACTAAGATCACAAGATAACTGTTAAAATCACAAATCCCATGTACATTGAGAAATATGTTAATAGCAAACAACAGGGGAATGAGGATTTAACAAAAGTCAGTCCTCTCTGTCCCTTTACTTCCCAACTCCTTAAAATTCCATTTTATAAAGTTACTCTTTTTAAGCTTCATTTAAAATTAACTTAAGTAACCTTATAAAGGAGAACGAGAGAGACTCAAATCATTGACCGATGGAATGGATTTTGAATTGATTAATTTGACCTAAAGTTAACATATACATTGTCTAAAGAACAAGAATGACTGCTTTAGATCAGGTGACAATCACAGAAGTGCAATGAAATAATTAATGGGAGGCCATCATTTCCACTTCCCAGCTACTTGGTGAACAATGTAACCCACTTATCTGGAAGAAGACTTTGCAGCGGCAAAAATAAAGAAATATTTCCTGATGTGCATTTTGATCCATATAAATAAATATTCAGTGAGAATTACTTTTAAAAAGTAAACATGAAGAACTATCATGTGACTAAAATGCTTTCCCATGCAATCCGGCATTCTTACTCACTAAGGTCTCAAAGTCAAAGGGCTCTGCTGTAGTTAGCATGATGCAATTTATTTAACTGAATAATGGAGGTGAGTTCATACTTTGCTGCAAAATATGAGAATCCTATATTATAAGACCTTCATGAAAAACACCATGGGCAGAATTTTCCTGTTGGCATGCGGGGCCCGCCCTGTAAAATGACACGCAGTGACGACAGACGAGCGTCCCGACGTCACCGTACGCCATCGCGATTTTCGTTGGGCGGGCGTGCAATGATATCCGCTGCGCGCCCACCATTAATTAACGGGCCACTTAAGTCCCTTGACTCACCAATTGATGCCAATTTTTCGGCACCCATGCAATCTTCGGGTCAGCACACGGGCACAACGGGGAGGCGGGTAGGACACATTTGTATAAAACTCATCCACAGGTGAGATAAGAGGGCTCACTGGGGTTGTGAGTGTGCTCTGTCAAATATTGATGTTTTAAAGTTTTTGATACTTGCCTGTGTGATCTGCAATACTTCAAAACACATACCAGTTGCTTTGCCTGGACTCTTAACCCTCAGGTCAGCACACTACAGTAAGGCATCTTTTTTGGGCCTGCAGGTTTCAGGAAGCCTTCCCATAGCCTGGGAATGGGAGCTGAACTCTCCACTGGAGGCACCTCCTCTGAGGAGGAAGGAAGGGCTAGAAGGGGGAGGAGGCCAGGAGTGCACATTCAACCTCCAGGGGCGCCACCTTTGGGAGGACAGGTGCAGGCACAAGGGGTGCAGGACCAAGAAGTAGACCAAGGTGGAAGGGGCCGCAGAAGATGCCACTATCCTGCTGCCAGGGTTTACAGGCGGTGAAGCAGCTACCTCAATATGTCTGAGGTGCAGTGCCGAAGGAGGCTCCGACTCTCAAGTGAGACAGTCAAATATATCTGTCAGGTGATTGGGCCTGAGATCTCTGCTAACTGTGTGGGTAGGCACCCAATGCCAGGGGCTCTAAAGGTCACAGCTGCCCACAACTTCTATGCCTCTGGCTCCTTCCAGGGCTCGGTGGGTGTTCTTTGCGGTGTGTCCCAATCAGCTGTCCACACTTGTGTCAAGCAGGTTACAGACACTCTGTTTAGGTGTCCATTGACCTTCATCAACTTCCGTTGGGACCAGGCAAGCCAGACACAGCGAGCCAGAGGCTTCACAGCCATTGCTGGCTTCCCCCGTGTCCAGGGTGCAATAGACTGTACACATGTGGCCATCAAGGCGCCAGCAGGTGAGCCCGGTGCCTTCGTCAACAGGAAGGGCTTCCGCTCCATGAACGTGCAGATAGTGTGTGATCACAGGATGCTGATTCTACAAGTCTGTGCAAGGTACCCAGGCAGCTCCCACGATGCCTACATCCTCAGACACTCCCAGGTGCCGGGGCTCTTCAGTGTTCCAGCCCGGCTGGATGGATGGCTGCTGGGTGACAAGGGCTATCCCCTCAGAAGGTGGCTCATGACGCCTCTCCGACATCCAAGAACAGAAGCTGAGCAGTGGTACAATAGGAGCCACTCCTCCACAAGGGCTGTGGTGGAGAGAACCATTGGTCTTCTCAAGATGCACTTCCAATGCCTGGACCGCTCGGGGGGCGCATTCCAGAACCCCCCAAGTCTTGTGTCGGTGATAGTGGTTGCATGCTGCGCTCTCCACAATCTGGCGCTGGGAAGGGGGGACACAGTGGACGATGAAGACGTCGACACAGTGGCTGCGGCTGCACACGATGAGTCCAGCAGTGAGTCCGAGGATGAGCACGCACAGGGAAATGCTGAGGGGGTAGACGCTGACCCGGGCATACTCCAGGGAGACAGGGACACCCGGGAGGCTTTAATCCAATGAACCTTCAGCTAGCACACCACAGATGGACCTCCAGGACAAGCCTGGGTTGTAGGCTCCACGCTCGATACCTGAGTGCTAAATCTGCCAGGTCAGGAACAACAACTAAGGGCCTTGTTAATAAAGCTGAATGTCCCACAAAACACTCCTAACATTTTTGGAAACCATAGACATGCATTAGAAAAGTGGCACCCTCAGCCATGGTCACATGTCTGAATTTAATATCACAGGCAAAGAAACTTAACGAACCAAAATGACAAGAGTGTTTCAATTCAAAGCAAATCATAAAGACCTCATTTTGGGCCAACACAAAAGCACCAGTGATAAACCCGTGATGTGCCTAAGGTGCCTTATGTTTACTTTTTCGGGCGCTACGTCTTGGTGCTGCCCCTTGCTGGGAGTGGCATCTGAGACAGCCTGCTCACTCTGCTGACCTGTTGGCCTCGATGACCTTGGCGGTCGTCGTCTGGCCCATGGAGCCTGTGCTGGCCCCGCCTGGGAGGGAGCTGCCAGTTCCACAGCTGGCATCTCCCCAGTCGTCGCAGCCTCACCGGATGATACGGTCACTGGGAGAGGGGCGGAGGAGCTGCTGCCCTCATCCGGAGCGACCTGAGCGGTTCCCACAGAGACGACAGGCAGCTGCTGCGCTGACATGAGGTTGCTTCGGACCTCCCTGCTCACTGTGGATGGATGGGCACCGAGATGGGAAACTTCATGACCACACCATCTCCTACACTGGCACTGACCAGCTGAGGTCAATGCTGATGTGAGGGCTGGCTGGTCCGAGCACATCCCCAGGAAGCCCTGATGGGTCTCCTGGAGGAGCCTCTCCACGAGAGTAGCCACTCTCTCCATGGAGGACGCGTGGCGCTCGGACATGAGGCTCATTGCTTCAGCGATCGTCCGCGTAAACTCCTCCACCACGGAGACCAAGCCAAGCATAGCCTCATGTGTCTCCCCCAGATGCTCCCGCACACACGGCCACATTTCCTGCCCCTGCTGCATCGCGGACGACTCCAGAGGCACATCATCAGACACCGACTGAGCATGTGCCTGGTCCCCTGCAGCCCTCCATACCATCTCTGCCAGCTCTTCCAGCAACTGTGAAGTGACCTCACCGCTGTGCCCCAGGGCACTAGCCAATGTTCTAACTCCCACTGAAGTGCTAGTATCTGCGCTGTTGCCTGCCTGGCAGAGATGGTATGACGGTGGTGAGATTTCAGGCCCCTCAGGTGTGAGAGGGGGCCTCTGCTGCTCCTCCTCCCGGCCCTGCTCCGCTGATGCTGAAAGGAAGAACAAGGACATCGGATCAGTTAATGTGGAGACAATGTCAATGTGCATCCCTGTCCCCCGGATCATTATGCACTCATCCTTCCATAAGCAATGGTCAAGCCATGTTGCAAAATTTATTCACTTAACATTCAGCACTTCCATGGCTGTTGGGAGAACAATGCTGACCTCACTGTTGGGCGTAAGTACCTGGCTGTGGCACCCCAGCCTCACTGACACCAGTGGCCCTGGGCGCATGGCGCCTCTACAAATCCAGGGCCTGCTGCTCAAACCGACTGAGAATGGCTAACTGCGCCTGGCCGCCGCCAGTCCTCACACGCTCTGCAGCGTTATGAGCATTCTTCTCCTGAAAATGAGAGACGAGCATTGATTTGTGCAAATTGTACATGGATTCTCTTCGCACACGGCCCACCCCAACCAGAGTGGGACATTTCAGGGCTCCAGTGCCCCTTCATCCCGCTGCTGCCGAATACTCACACAAAGATGCCAGGCCTGTTCCCCACTCCCCACCCCCCCTACTCTTGGCTACATGCTGCCTACATCACATTGGGCACCACACAGTATATCCTTTCATAGCAAGGAGGTGCGAGCACATGGAGCGCAGAGGGCAGCAGATGGTTCGTTGCCACGCCATCTTGAAGCTCTCCTCCCAGCATCTCATCACCCTGACTTGGACATGTCCTGGAGTTCCAGCACTGCGCCTAGGTGCAGCTCCTCCGGGTTGCATCCAAAACAATCATGTGGGTCTCAGTGTACCACATGCTGCGGGTGCAGAACCCATCTCTTCACCACCCTCTCAGGGTGACCTTGGCATGGGCAATATCTGCTGGTCCACCCAGCGAAAGACACATGCCATCAATGATTCAATGCAGTCACTATGCTCAGACTTGGAGTAGTGGGGGGTGGTGGCGGGGTGCAGCAGGGGGATAAGCCAACCTGCTGGGTTAATTGACCAATGCCAACATTGTCCTCACCCTGCCAGAGGGCAACAAGTCATTGAAGCGCTTGCAACACTGGATCCAGGTGTGCTGCACCACATCACAGGAGCTCACCACCTACGCCACCTCCTCCCATGCACGTTTCGTCATGTGGGGGGGCCTCCTCCCCCCATCCTGGGAAACCAGCACCTCCCGCCGTGCTGCCACCTCCTTCAGGAGGGCAGCAAGGCAGTTATCAGAAAAACAAGGGGCACACTGGCTCCATACCCGACCCTCCAGTCTGGCCTGCACTGATGGCCTACCTTCCGGCCTGGCCTGTCCTGATGGCCTACCCTCTGAACTTGCATAACCTCCATTGCCCCTCTGCAGAGCCCTTCACCCAGCCATTGCGAGCAGCCTTTCCAAGGCTGGCCAGGCCTTCCTTTATACAGGCCACCAGGTCGCCATTGGACCCAGTGGGCTGAGCATGCCCATTGCCGCCCGCCCACTCTCATTATGGATGGGAGTCGTGAAGTCTGCTGGGCGGGCCTTAATTGGGCCGCCCACGTAAAGTGGCAGCGTGGACCCAATTGCGAGCATCGATCGGGTCTGCGCACGTCCGCACCCGCTCCTGCTCTGCCCCTCCCCTGCCACCAGAAAATTCTGCCCCATTATCAGTTGGCAACTGCATTTTTCAAAACTTTCCACTTCTTTTCTAGAGCTTTGCTTATGTTCTTCAGTAGATGGTCATCTAACTTGTGCCATGGAGAAAAGCCATAGACCCTTGGGCTTCTCCCTTTTTCCAGGCACCTTAAAGCCCCCCACCCCGCTTTAACCCTCGACAGCTTCCATCAAGCACCTTTTCATGCACTCTGGGTCCTACAGAATAGAATAGTTCAGTACAGAAGGAGGCCATTCAGCCCATCATGCTTGTGCCATTCTTTCGAAGAGAAATCCAGTTGGTCTTACCACAACCCCACCCCACCCCACCCACCCCCGATGTTTCTCTATAATATTTTTCTTTAAGTACTTATCCAACTTCCTTTTGAACACTAATTTAAATCTGTATCAATATCAGGGAGGGAGCACATTCCAAATCCTAACCACTCTTTGTGTAAAAGTTTTTTCCTCATGTCGCTTCCTGTTCTTTTGCCAATCAACTTTAAATGAAGTAAAATCTAGGCCATCCTATTATTGAAACTTCAGCCATTGGAAACAGTTTATATTTATTTTATCTAAACACTTCGTAATTTTATGCACCTCCATCAAATCCCCTCAGGCTTCTTGACTCTAAGCAGAACAACCCCAGTTTCTCTGCAATCCCTCATCCCTGGAGCCATTCTAGTGAATCTCTTCTGAACCCACTGCAAAACCTTCACATCTTTCGGGTACCCAGAATTTGAAACCATAGTCACAGTGGGATTGAACTGTTTTATCTAGGTTCAGCAAAATGTCTTGGCTTTTGTACTTTATATATTGATAGTGGGGGATTCAGAATTGGTAATGCCACTCAATTGAAAGGGGAGATGTTTAGATTCTACCTTGCTGGAGATGGTCATTGCCTGGCACTTGTGAGGTGCGAATGTTACTTGCAACTTATCAGCCCAAGCCTGAATGTTGTCTAGGTCTTGCTGCATGTGGGCATGCACTGCATCAGTGCCTGAGGAATTGTGAATGGTGCTGAACATTGTGCAATCATCAGTGAACATCCCCACTTTTCAGTTCATGATGGAAGGAAGATCATCAATGAAGCAGCTGAAGATGGTTGCACCAAGGACATACCATCTTCAGCTGCTTCATCAATTACCTCTAGGAACTCTAGCTAATGTTTCCGTCTCTAAGCAGGGATGCTGAGGTCAATTGTAACACTCCTACCAGAGGCTAAGTTGAGTTAAGTTAATTCAGCATTGGACTGGGTTGAGCCTGGAACCTTCCTGATGTGTATGGCTCAGAAACTCACTGAATAAACTTACTGAACCAACAAGGGAGCTAACGCACTTGGCACTTTGCGATCCATAGCTTTCTTTTACATGCAACATTAAACTCAAACATAGGAAAGCACTGGAACAATGATCCCATTTACCCACTCCATCCATAGGGAATGTTGAGGAACTGAGGAAGGTAAGGTTTTCCACAGTTTTGTGGTCTTAGCAATCAGTTGGGAATACAATGAAAGCTTTTGATTTCGGCAGGATGAGTTTCAAATTTGAGCTCAGGAGGAATGAAATAAAAGTTCACAGGAGTAACAACCATGGTTATCTTTATCATTTAGCATTGCTGCTGAAGAGCTTCCCATGACAGGAGAAGGAAATTGCACAATTCACCCCTATGTTTTGCAGCACTAAAAGCAATGTATTTTTAATTTCTGGTTTCTCCACATCAGTGGTTCTGATTCCTAAGAATGATCACTGGATACTTACAGAAGGTAATTTCTGTGCGTATTAGAGGAATCACACTGGAAAGATTTTGGAAGCTGAGAAAGGCCTGTCAGTAGTTCAAGGGTTAAAGTACTGAGATATTTATATTGGATGGGCTGAAACAGATTGAGATCCTTACTGCAAGTACGGGAAATCTAAAAACAACAAAAGCAGGCAATGTGGAAGTACTCAGCAGGTCAGGTGGCAGCTGTAGGGAAACAGAAGTTAGTTAGCTGACGTATCAGGTCTAAGTGCTCTTCCTCAGGACCTCATGAACAGATTAGTATTAATCATGGTGAGAATAGGGTGTTGACAGTAGACAGTTTACTTACCAGTAAATGCCTCTTCCTGAAGTAACACGGCGGTCGTAATGACTAGAAATTCTGTTTGTTTTTAAATCAACATTTTTGAGAGCATTGTATCTTTCTAACATAATGAACTAGATTGCAGGCTAAATTTTGTCAGGCTCCTTTTCTGGTAGATAGCTTCCCTCAACAGGTAGCCAGATCACAGAGCCTGATTTGTGTCACTCGTGATTTTCTGTTCATTCAGGTTAATCATCTGAAGATTGATGCTGACTTCTGCATCTAAATCTCCAGTCTGCACTCCCACTTGGCAAGGCCTTGGCATGCAAAATTTACTTATTTACATGTCTGTGGGTGCATTTGCCAGGATGTGTATGACATGACGTACTTATGTGTACACATATGTGTGCGCATAGGTGTGTATTAGTGTGTGCATCGAGTGTGTGTGAATCTATCCCATGACATATCCTAGGAATATACTGCAAGTATCTACAAGATAGATCTCTTGTACAGTGCAGACTGTAACACAATTGTATGCTCTTTAGGATAATGTAGATCTCACACTCATTTTAGAATTCCAAAGAAATGCTGCTGATAAAACAAAAACTAGGCCATGATTATTACCAACACTACCTTTAGTAATCAATATTCATTAGAACATTAGAATGGGTAGTTAAAAAGAAAATTAGCACCTTCAGAATGGGAAGATATGTGAAAATACATCCTTGTGATGTGAAGCATGTGGCGGATGCTCCTCCTGAGTTATTCTGTTGATAAGATCTCATTGGCCTTTGTATTTACTGAATACCATTACATCTATCCTGTAGCACTGTTCTTTCTGGGGGTGAATTTTCATCTTCACCTCCTGGGTAGAAATCTGGCAGAGTGGATCAGGCTCTTTCATCAATCTGAATGATTTTTGTTCCATTGATAAATAAAACCTGGGGTATTTCTACAACGGACGATTACTGCCCACGTAATGAAAAGGAAAATTCATCCGCTCCTGTTCTTTTGTCTATTCCTGAAAGTATCTAAATTTCATACAGCTTTTGTTATAACAGCAGATGAGGGAACACGCTTTGTCAGTGGTACACAAAATACACTTAACTTTTAGTCTCGTGTTAGTAATAATATTTTTGAATTTTTCATAACTATCGCTCTGTTTTATAACTGCGGTATACTGAATGATTTTGAGGTACTTATAGATTTATTCCCCTATTATAAGGTTTATAAATTGCCCTAAAGGATTTTACACAACAAGCAATGGTTTGGGATTGATATGTTGATAATAATGGCTGATAGACCTCAGTTATACTGCCGGCAGTATGTCACTCCCACGCAGTTCAAGAAAATTGAAACTCTGTTCATGTATTCACCTCCATTCCATGACACCTCAAAGTCAGTGTTTTTTTTTTACTTTTGCAGTGATGCAATTGCCCTTTCAGCTTTTTCCAGCATGAAAAGATTGAAATTTTAGTTTTAAAAGTTCCTATACCATCCATTGGAGCACCTGGGAATTTTTTTACAGTCCCTTTCCACCAAGTGCAAGGTTACTTGCTCAAAATTTGAATCAAATGACTTCATACCCAAATCACGCAATGCAATTTCTGTTGGTGCAAAGCTGGAATCCCTTCGCATTAATACAAATTGTGCAGTATAACAAACCAAATTATAAACCTTGCAACAGCATGATCAATAGTCAATAAATACATCAGAGTGACTGAATGTAAGTTTTTTTTGAACCATCGATGATAAATTTAACTGCAATCATTTGTGAGTATTGTTTGAGTCTTCACTCGATACTTTGCAATTATCAAACAGAGAGACATTTATGACATGCTAGCTCCTGGCCTTTGCTGCCCAGCACAGTGTTTTACTGCTTTCATCTTACTGTGGAGCATTATTCAGCACTAATGACTCTCCGTGCAGTTAGCTGAATTTTGCGCAAACACAAGGAGGCAGCTACTAATAAAACTAATTCCTGCTACTAGAAACCAGGCATTTGATAGATTGCACAAGGTAAATTAAATTAGGAATGCCAAAAAATGCTACTAAATTTGAACATGTCATTTGCATGTGGTAATGCTCACTCCCATCATACAAACAAATTCACGTACAAACACAATGCTGGGCTTCCCCTTTTATAAGCAGGGCAGCTTGACCCAGTATCACGTTTTCCTTCGCATTGTTTGATCAGTGAATACTCACTTGTCTCTTAGGTTGCACACTGGGTTTGCATTAATCCATTTACTGTGCAAAAAAAATACACTTGTCTTATATATATAAGAGCTGCATAGATGCCTTAAATTAAAGTGCACTTACAACCCACTTCCCTTCACATTTGACAGTCCTTTTAAGAGCCAATGAGCCTGCAATTTAAAGCCAAAAGATATAGCACATACATTTTCTTTAAATTAATGCACCTTTCGTCAAAGAACTTCCACATATTTTCTCAGAAAATTCCATTAGAATAGTACAAAGTGCCTTTTGTGAGCCTGTAAATAAAGATGGCAATTGATTTCTGCAGCACTCCTGTCATCTTCTTAACTTTGTTTAAAATGTTCTGGCTGAGAGCAGAAAAAAATAAAAGAATGACATGTAAAGTATTCCATTCTGCTCCACACACAGAGATTTCCTTACTTACTCCAGAAGAAAGTGTGTATGTGAAAGTGAAGGTTCTTCATTGCCCTTCTATCTGTGTTTTGCTGTTAATGGAATTTTGTCCCAATTCTCTTTCTGTTTACAAAAGTTGAATATAATAGCGATATCCATCAGCACTGGTACTTTTAAAATTATTTTATTGATGTTGTTTCAATTCAAGCCACGACTCAGTTCTGATTATTTTGTTTTTGTTTTGCTATGTTGATAACATCATGTAAAATAACAGTGAAAATAAATAAGGGTCCCCTTTTCAAATGATTTCAGTGGTGTTATCTTTTCTTGCAAAAGGCACTATCCACCCTTGGGTGGAATTTTACAGCCCCGTCGTGGTGGGGGCAGGTCTGTAAAATGCGGTGAGCCGTTCAGAAGTCCATTGACTTTGGTGGAACCGTAAAGTTCCACCAGCGTAAAATTCTGCCCCTGATTTGTTCCTATATTTCCCCCTGGCGATTTGCATGCTTCTTGTTTTATTGTAGCTGGGGCTGAGCTGGCAGGGAAAGGTGGGTCCTGTGGGGTGGGTGGTAGTGCAAAGCAGCTGGGTACAATTTCAAGATGTTTTGTTTCTTGCTGGACCAGCACTTCAAGTGCCACTTTTGTTATGTCAATATGAATCCTACATGCGAAACACAAAGGAAATGCAATATGTTTGCAAACAGAAAACATGTAGGGAGATTAAACACTTTACTGTAGCTTATACAAAATTGGAAATGCATTTTTGGAAATCAGTGAAGCACACTGAAAATATTGGATGATGATAAATATACAAAAGACAGTTCACATATTAGTGCCATTCTCATCAAATCTGAGTCATGGACATCATCTAGTAATACTGGGGCTAATTCTTCAATCACCCGTTCCCAGTAGGGAGCTGTGTTCTCAGGGACCATGGGATTAGAATCATAGTTGTAGAGTTATCCGGCCAGAAATATAGAGGAGCATGGAATTAGCTCTATTATAATAGTTAAAGACGGCGCCAAGGGATGGTGACCAGGGTAGAGGTGATTGATAATTCTCAAAAAAGATCTAGAACAATGTAATTGAGGTGAGGAAATAGCAGATGGCACTTGATGCATATAAATGCACAGTAATGCACATTGGTACATGATATATGTATATAATGGATAGACGTTCACTGACAAAGAGGTTGGAAAAATATTTATACAATTTAGATTCTAATTTTTACCCCTTCCTCTTTGTAAGATGTTGACCATTATTGAAGTGTTGGGCCCTGGTATTTACGGGGAAACAAGGAGGGAGTGGTGGTGTGGGGAGGAGTTCTGGGTGGAAGTATACATTTCCCAGGTATTAACCTCAGGATAGTTTTTATTTTTTTCTGTAGGTATCCCACCCGAAAGCCTGCTTGATTGATAGGCTGTCTGCCTGTTGGGCAGGAAAGCCTGCAGCACAGAGCTGAGGAGCAGAGAGAAGGAGTGATCATGGTCAGAGGGAAAGAGCATGATCGGAGTGTGTTGGGGGAGCAGATCATAATCAGGACAGATAAATCTTTGGGAGGGCGAGGGAATATGGAGTTTGGGGGGAGGAGTCAGAGATTTTGTTACTGTAACCAAATAGTTTTTTTTATTCATTCATGGGACTTGGATCCCAAATGCCTTTAAGAACTGAGTAGTTTGCTAGGTCATTTCGAGTCAACCACATTACTGTGAGTCAAGAGTCAAATGTAGGCCAGACCAGGTAAGAGCAGCAGATTTCAATCCCTGAAGGACATTAATGAACCAATCAACAATGGTTATCATTGGGCTTTTAATTCCACATCTGCCGCGGTGGGATTGAAAACCGAGTCCCCAGAGAATTACCCTGGTTATCTGGAGTACAATTGTAGTGACAATACCACTATGCCACCACCTCCTCCTAGTGGCTGGGGTTAAAAGTCCTGCTCCTTCTGGCCCACAAGCAGGGCTGGAAATGCATATATGTAATGGATGCAGCCCTTCTCAGCTCCTTTTCTACTCTGATTCAGTGGGCAGCACACTCACCTCTGAGACAGTCCCTCACTAAAAGCTTGAGCACAGAACTCTAAACAGAGACTTTAGTGCGGTACTGAGGGAGTGCTGCACTGTTGGAGATGCTGCCTTTTGGATGAGACACTTAGCCAAAGCTCCCGCTGTCCTCTTGGGTGGATGTAAAAGATTCCATGGTGCTTTATTGGAGAAGAGAACATAGCAGCTGCTTTATCAGCATCCCATCTGCCGCCTTAAACATTCACTCCCTTCACCACGGACACACAGTGGCTGCAGTGTGTACCATCAACAAGATGAACTGCAGCAATCCATAAGATTCCTCCGACAGCGCCTTCCAAACCTATGAACTTCACTACCTAGTAGCTTTCACATGGGCTGCAGCAGTTCAAAAAGACAGCTCCCCGCCACCTTCTCAAGGGCAGTTAGGGATCGGCAACAAATGCTGGCCTTGCAAGTGATGTTCATACCCCATGGAAGAAGAAACAAAAAAGAGCAGGGATTTATGCCTGATGTCCTGGCAAATATTTATCCTTCAATCAAAATGACTAAAACAGATTATCTGGTCATTGAAGCATTGTTATTTGAGAGACCTTGCTGTACCCAAAATAGCTTGCATATTTCTTACATTACAATAGCGACTACTTTTGCAAGTGCTTCATTGGCTGTAAACTGCTTTGAAACATGCTGACATTGTGAAAGCATTCATACAAGTCTTCCTTTTTCTTTCTTTTACCTGCCAGGTTTACTGATGCCTGGGAAACCTGGCCTAAACGAGTTAAAATTAAAGGCCTGCAAACATGGAGGAACACAGTCTCCTTAAAGCTTTTAATAACCAATCCTACCTCCTGGGAGTGGATTGGTCACCCGCTGTTAAAACTAGAATTGGGCAAGTTTGAAATTTATCAAATTCTAAATTCTCACTTGACCTAAACGCAACAGTTCTTGGAGATTAAGATTACCTTGTTATTTCAATAGCATCAATAGAACTTCAGAACAACCTAGGCAATGAGGGTCAGTGGACCAATTCACTATCAGGGGCATCGAGGATGAGTCATTCCTGGTTTAGCGATAGTCCCAGTATATACAACATTCCACAAATTTCACTGGCCTGGGGTCAGGAAACTGATCTCCCCCCAGCCCTTCTTTGTTCCAGTAATGGCATTGAGATTGTGGGACTGGCTCACTGCAAACATTGAACAGATTGCAAACAGCTGACCTCACTGGATCTCATTTAGTATTCACAGCTGGCTCTGTCCTCGATTGGGTTTAGTACTTGAGGCCCACTGAAGAGATATGGGAACAGGAAATCTGAAGACTCCACCAACCCTTAATCGGGTGCAGATCAGAGTTAAAGATTTATAGCCTTCAGTATGGTCACATCCTAATGCAGATAGATGGACTGCAGATCTGTCACTACATACTCACATGCTTCTTCAACTTACAAGAAGTCAGAAGTACTTATCTCCTTGCACAATAAGTGGACATATATTACTAGGAAATTGGATGTGGGTACAGGAATTTCAAGCCCTTGACTACCTTATGGGGGTCAGCCCATGAAAATTCCTCACATGGAATTATGAGAGAGTAAAATAATAGACCTTCCTCCAGTTCAAGCTGAATATCATCCTGCTTTTGTGTCTTGACCTCCTTCCTAATCATTCAGCCACAGGTCAGCACACACCCTCGCACATCTACATCATGTGGGGAAATTACCTAATGGTTTCTCCAGCTCAGCCACTTAGTTTGTCAGAAACTCTTACACTCAGAAAAGGAGGTTCTGCTGAAGTTACTGGAGCAGAGCAGGAGTGGGCTTAAGGACATTCCTGATTTATATCTTACAGTACCAGCTCTGCTTGAATGTATCTCTTAGAACCAGTATTCTGACACTTGTTCATTTTTTGTCATTGTAAGCTTGGAAGGGTGACTGCCAGCATAGTCTGCAACCCAGAGCATAGCCACAGAGGCCAGAAAATCACCTGATGCCATCTTTACATGTATTTAAATAAAGATCTGATGTGTTTTCTGCACAAAACACTTTAGTCCAACCTGATGGAAGATCATACATTTCATTAAGTAAATGGAGGGGCAGGAAATGGGATTCCCCAGTGCAAGTTACAGCTGATGCTCATATAATCCATGGGCCAGAACATTTTCCCCATTATATGCGTTTTAGACTACCTTGTCTTCTAAGGCACCTTGAGGAAAATGAGAACGAAGTGTAAACTGCAGGCTATCAATGAGGTATCTGAATAACTCTAGTTGGATTCCATAAATGGTACTCTGTGGTCTCATCAGGAATGAGAATATAGCTCTATACAATTTAACTCCCTTCCTGTGCAAATTTTGGATCTTAAGGTACTAAGTTAATAAAAGCAGGCTGATTGGTTTTGGCTTCTCCTCAATGCAGAAAAGAAAATTGAGAAGAGATATGATCTAAGTCTTTAAAATATTGAAAAGGATAGATAATGATAATATTTTAAATATGATCAACAATGGAAAACATTCTTTGAGACTACAAAGTAGAAAAGGTTTTTCGGCCATAATAGTAGATATGTGAAATCAAGGCTCCTCAAGTTAATGGCATCTCAATATTTGGTCAGGAAGGAGATTGAAGGCTACAAGGCTAAATTCTCAGTACTGCATTATGACATCATTCCTAATAAGAGCACAGAATATCATTTCTAGAATCTAACTGGTGAGGGTTATTATAATATTTCATTCATATCCTGCCGTTTCCATCAACTGTCATTGTGGGTCAGGGAGAAATGTCACATTGTTTTCTCCTTAGAGATTTCCATTGGTTATATGCTTCCATCAGAAAATTAAATAAGTGAGGGGAGTCCATGGCATTTTGTATTGGTTCAGTGGAAGGAGTTGAGTCAATGCTTTTGATGCTTTTTTTTGTCATATGCTTTCTTAAGTTAGTTTTTTTTCATTCTGTAATTGGACATGTTCATTTCTTCTAGATTCTTCTATTAAGAATGCCACATTCTGACAGAGATTGTCACCAGCTATGTCACTTAGCACTGTACTAATTGCCGACTGTATTATGTAATGTAATGTAATATGTTTACTCTGTTCTCAAGTTTGTCTATCTATGAGGTTCATATTCATACCTCGTACAACTTGCATTTATAAAGAGCCTTTAATGTAATGAAACATCCCAGGCTTGTCAGAGCAGCATTAACAAACAAAATTTGATACAAACCAGATAAGGAGATATTAGGACAGCTGACCAAAAGCTTGGTCACAGAAGTAGGTTTTAAGGAATCTGGAACAAAGAGCTAAAGGTCCATTCAATGGTAAATCCAGACTGCAACTCGGTCACAACTCAAATAAGTCTCAGTCTGAATGAGTCTACAGCATAAAAATGCTACACTTGTGGCTTTGAGAGGGCCAAGGATATAGACTATAGCATAAGGCAGATTCAATAGCAGGCAGTGGGGTCAGAGAGGGAAAAAGGGATTGCACCTCAAGTCAAGATGTATTGTCATGACAGTGTAGTCAGAGGAATAAAAGGGAAAAAATAATTTCTTCCAATCCTGTCAACCTTCAGTGCGATGAATATTAAAAAGCGCACTTGCCCTTGAGGAAACGGACTCTTTTATATCTGGACATACACTGCAAGGACTGCAGTGACGAGCTGTAAGATATGTTAAAAAAAGGACAGGGATTGTGGGAAGTAAAAAGAAAAAAAAACATGAAACAAAATGCATGGAGGATAAAATGCACTGCTAGATATTAAAGTTATCACCCTGGAGAATTAAAGAAAGAACAGTAGGTAATAGTTTTTTAAAGAGAGAAATACTTGCCTTGTATCAAGAAGTTAGTGCAGCTGTTAAGAATGTATTGTATCCTACTTCATTCTAAAATAGCATCTCAAAGATGATACACTTGCTCTTGGTGTTCTGGTGTGAAGGTAGGATTTAGGAATTGTTAAAAAAATATTTGTACCACATTTTATGAAGACTGGAAGATGTCTTGGATTAGAAGGTAAATATAGCAGAAATGAATCTAGGGCCAGAGTTATGACTGAGGTGATGTGAAGAGGACTGTCTCTCTTTTCCACACTGGTGATAGAATGAAAGAAGGTGTCCCTAGTGGGCACAGGTTGGCAGTTCAGAGTCAGTGGAGAAAACTAGGCATTTGCCTAATTAAAAGCTAATGCCCATTTTAATGATGGAACATATCATCATAATCTCTGACAGGACTTACTGCCCTTTAGCACTGATGACCAAATGTGGCTGCTGATGGATCCTTCAATAGTTTGAAATATTCTTTAATTTTTAATACAGGAATTTGTCTATATGGGTGATGTGAGCAATACATTTAATCAGCGCATTCCCCTATTCCCTTTGCTTCAGTCCTCAATTCTTTATTATATATAGATTAAATGTAGAAAATTCAGTCTAAACCTACATAAAAAACATGGTTAATGTAACGTTTTTCTTGATGCTTAAGCAGTGAATCATTAGCATTTTTTTTACAGTAACAGAGATGGATGTTTCTTTGTGCTGTGATTGATATCTGGAAGCCAAGAACCTGCATAATACTCTGACTGCTATATTGATTCCTCTGTATTTTGCTATGAACTAAAACCAGGGCTATGTAGGATCTTAACATGCACAGCACTCTCATATCTTGTCTACTCACTAAAAAGAGGAGATTACAAAGGGCCAATATACCCCAGAGGGGTCCCCTTCGTCAGAACCTTTCCTGTCAGCCTGGCTTCTCATTTTCCGAGCCCTCATCTGATTATTATTGTACTGACTGAATAAAAATAACCTTGTATCTGTACATGAATCATGAATAAAACCCTTTTATTTCATCAAAGGTTCTGGCAGGTTTATAGTCTTTTGCAATGTATGCGGGATGCGAATGACATACCTTTAATTTTGCTGACAAGCTTGTCGGGGTTCTAATGAAAAAAACGGGAAGTATAAGAGTTCTCACAAGGTTTAGCATTTGCTTTGTGTAGAGATATTTTTCACCTTGCCATTGTGATCTGGCAGCCACTGATCTTTGTAATGAACTCTTCAATTATGTCCAGATTCTAACTCTGGAAGTACGTCTTGATAACCGCAATGCCAGTAATTATTACCCTTACGACTAATGAGTCGATACTCTTTACCTGCAGACATACTTTCAGAATAGTAAAGGAACAGCACAAAAGACACGAAAATTAAAAGATGTGAGAGAAACAATGATTACAAGCATGTAAAAGTACAAGAAAAGGGAACTCAGGCAATGAAGTTAACCTCTTAAAAACTCCAGAGTCATATCACACAAATAGACACTATGATTATTTAATTTAGGGTCTTTGCAAATTGCTGAAAAATGTTACTCGATTCACTGCCACCCTTCAATTCATGCATTTTAGTTAAGATTTACAGAAACCATTTTTTGGCACTGGTATGCATTTTTCCATATCGAATATTTAATACATTTCTTATGTCTTTCTGTCCTTTAAAACATACCCCATGGAGGTTTTTTCCATCAGACTTTACTGCCACATGAGTGAAAATATATATTTTTTGAAATGTTATTACCTATGTTGAGGTGAGAAACGGTTCACGGAGCTTATAGGTACGTTCAGAATTTCAGAGGTTCACAGCTCGTTCAACAATGGCTGTGCAGTATGTCGAGAACGCAACAAATGTTGGAGGTTATGAATTATATTTTCACACATATGTAATCTCATTTTATTTTCATTGTTCTGAAAGATCAGTACTGTGCACTCTGAAAACATGTTTAACAATGTGTGACAAGGGAGTACATTTTAACTCACCCCACCACAGGTAAATGGGGCAGCGGTGGCCCGAAAATTAAATGGGATCATTTGCATTGACAGTTTGTGCTGCTGCTCCTACTGCCACCATATTGGATTGATTCTTGAGCTGGTTGCCCAGGGCGTTCAGTTTCAGTTTGTAATAAGCAAACTGGCATCCTGCAATGTATAACAACAACTTGCATTTATTTAGTGCCTTTAAGGTAATTGGATCCCGAGGCCCATCACAAGGACATTATCAAACGAAATTTGACACTGAACCACAAAAGGAAATGTTAGTGCAGATGACTATATACTTGCTCAAAGAGGTGGTACATCTTAAAGTAGGAATGAAAAGTAGAGAGGTGGAGAGGTTTAGAGAGGGAATTCCAGAGCTTAGGACCTTGGCAGCTGAAGACACAGCACCAATGGTGCAGTAATTAAAATAAGAGATAATAAAGAGAATTTTAGGAGGGCAGATACCTTGGAGGATTGTAGGGTTGAAGGGAATTATAGAGATAGGGATTGGTGAAGTCAAGAAGGGATTTTAAAATTGAGGTGCTGCTTAACTGGGAGCCAAAGTAGGTCAGCAAGCACAAGGTCGATAGGTCAATGGGACTTGGTGTGAGTTTGTGCATTAGCGGCAGAGTTTTCAATGATTTACAGAGGGTGGGAGATGAGAGATGGCCAGAAGTACATTGGAATATTAAACTGAAAAGGATAGAAATGTCTAGATGTAACAAAGACATAGATGAGGATTTCAGCAGCAGGCGAACTGAGGGAGGGTGGAATCGGATGATGTTGAGGAGGTGGAAATATGTGGTCTTAATGATCATTTGAATATGTGATTGTAAGCTCATCTAGAGATCAAATATGACACCAAGATTGTGAATAGCTTGGTTCGGCCTCAGCTAATTCTCTGGGCAAGGGATGGTATCAGTGACTAGGGAATGAAGACAATGACTTCAGTCTTCCCAATACCTAGCTGGGGGAAATTTCTGCTCATCCAATACTAGATGTTGGACAAATAGTCTGACAATTTAGAAATGCTAAAGGGCACGAGAGATGTGATGGGGATATGTACACAAAGGACAGAGAAAGCAATTTCAAGGTACAAATGGGAAGAGCTTACAAAATGGCCTAGCAAATATTGAAATGTTTTTTCAGTGGAGCTCTGAATGACAGAAAGGCTTCATTAGACCTCCCAAAAAATCCAGGCCCACTTGTGGTCCCTATCCCTAACAGGGTCCGCCTCCACACTTGACAGGCTCTGACTGTCAATTGACTCAGCCTTTTGGAACTGGCAGCTGCATTTGGCCTTTCACTTGCTTACCACAGATTTCCAGCAGCATGTAAATGAGACTCAAGCCTCAATCTCCACCTATGGTGAAAACCGTCTCACTTCACTTTACCACATTCATTATTTTTTCTGCTACCCATGTTGTTGGTTCATGCCATTGAAGATAAAAATAGCATCTCACATGATACCTGACATTATCCAATTGTCACTGCTGCCTGCAAGGCTCCAGTAACATCATAGAATTATTCAAAGACCATTAGGACTTCAGAACATCATATTGCACCTTTTGTGTAAACTATTGACTGCAGATCACCTTCCTCAAGGAAATCTCAACAAAAATCATGTTTTCTTCAATTATATTTTTACGGCAATGTTTCTTTTAATAAATAAAATTACAACAGCACTTTAAATGGATTATCACACATAGAGCAAGACAAAACTATCTCTTTTCTTTAGTTAGAAAATACCACCTCATAATTCCCAAGCATCTTGCAAACACCTTAATAAAATGAATATGTGTGGACATTGGCTGAGGATGGAAATGAGCTTGTCTGTGATGCTTTGTTACGAATATGGAGTTTATAAGATTGTTGTGTTTTGGGACTTTCTCTTAAATTCCAGGTAAACTGGAGAAATGAAGGGGTCATGTGACCTGCTCTGAATTCTGTCCGACAACAAGGTGGCTTGGTTGTTAAAGGATGAAGTGGGGCCCAGGTTGTCATACTGGGAAAAAGGTGCAAGATGTTCATACCTGTAGACAACTGCAAGAGCTGTTGTGCTGGAGGTAGGAGGTAGAGGCCAGCTAGTCCTGCAGTCCTGAAGCACAGAAAATGCTGACTGTATTGGTCACCACGCAGAACATGGGTGGGAACCTGTGCTTTGATCGAAGAAACCAAGCTCGTGAGGATTTAAAGGAGGCTGGAAGGTTCACCTAGCTTGGGATAGAGGAAAGAAATCTCCAATGTAACCCTCACAGTGAAAGGCAATTCTGAGATATGGGCCAGGATTTTCCGTTTGGCGGGGAGGGGAGCGGGCGGGCACGGATCCATCTGTGGTGTGCTAGCATAACGTTCATTGGATTAGAGCATCCTGGGTGTCCCTGCCTCTCTGGAGTATGCCCAGGTCAGCGTCTACCCCTCAGCATTTCCCTGTGCATGCTCATCCTTGGACTCACTGCTGGACTCATCGTGTGCAGCCGCAGTCGCTGCGTTAACGTCTTCATCGTCCACTGTGTCCCCCCTTTCCAGCGCAAGATTGTGCAGAGCGCAGCATGCAACCACTATCACCGAGACACGATCTGGGGGGTACTGGAGTGTGCCCTCTGAGCGGTCCAGGCATCGGAAGCGCATCTCGAGAAGACCGATGGTTCTCTCCACCAAAGCCCTTGTGGAGGCGTGGCGCCTATTGTACCGCTGCTCAGCTTCTTAGCTTCTGTTCTTGGATGGCGGAGAGGCTTCATGAGCCACCTTCTGAGGGGATAGCCCTTGTCACCCAGCAGCCATCCATCCAGCCGGGCTGGAACATTGAAGAGCCCCGGCACCTGGGAGTGTCTGAGGATGTAGGCGTCGTGGGAGCTGACTGGGTACCTTGCACAGACTTGTAGAATCAGCATCCTGTGATCACTCACTATCTGCACGTTCATGGAGTGGAAGCCCTTCCTGTTGACGAAGGCACCGGGCTCACCTGCTGGCACCTTGATGGCCACATGTGTACAGTCTATTGCACCCTGAACACAGGAGAAGCCAGCAATGGCTGTGAAGCCTCTGGCTCGCTGTGTCTGGCTTGCCTGGTCCCAGCGGAAGTGGTTGAAGGTCAATGCTCGCCTGAACAGAGCATCTGTAACCTGCTTGACACAAATGTGGACATCTGATTGGGAGACACCGCAAAGATCACCCACCGAGCCCTGGAAGGAGTCAGAGGCATAGAAGTTGAGGGCAGCTGAGACCTTCAGAGCCACTGGCAGGGGGTGCCCGCCCACACAGTTAGGGAGATCTCAGGGCCAATCACCTGACAGATATAGTTGATTGTCTCCCTTGAGAGTCGGAGCCTCCTTAGGCACTGCAGCTCAGACATATTGAGGTAACTGCTTCGCCGCCTGTATACCCTGACTGCGGGATAGTGGCATCTTCTGCAGCCCTTTCCACCTTGGAATACCTCTTGACTCTGCGCCCCTTGTGCCTGCCCCTGTCCTCCCAAAGGTGGCTCCCCTGGAGGCTGAATGTGCACTCCTGGACTCCTCCCCCTTCTAGCCCTCCCTTCCTCCTCAGAGGAGCTGCCTCCAGTGGACAGATCAGCTCCCATTCCCAGGCTAAGGGAAGCCTTCCTGAAACCTGCAGGCCCGGAAAAGATTCCTCACTGCAGAGTGCTAACCAGAGTCCAAAAAAAAGCTGCTGAGATGCATTCTGAAGTGCTGCAGATTACACAGGCAAGTTTGAAAAACTTTCACCGATAAATACTTCACAGGACAGATTCACGGCCCCAGTGAGCCCTCTCATCCCGCCCGTAGATGAGGTTAATACAAATGTCTCCTACCTGCCTGCCTGCTGCGCCCGTGCGTTGACTCGAAGATCTCACAGGTGCCAAAAAATCGGCGTCGATTGAACAATAAAGGCCCTCAAGTGGCCCGTTAATTAATGACAGGCGCATGTCAGACATCATCGCGCGCCCGCCCAGCGAAATATCGCGATGGCACGCGGTGACATCGGGACACTCACCTGACGTCGCCACGCGCCATTTTATACCCCCTGCGTGTTAAACGGAAAATTCTGCCCCTGAAGTTATCCAGCTGGGAAAGGAAAAAGGAAGAAAGCCGTCAGGAACGGAGAATAACTTGGGACTGGATCCTGTTGAATAATGTGTCCATTGAAGGGATAGCATAAAGTATAACCATAAGCAGGAGATTTCTGGGTGTGTTAAAAGCTAAATGGGAAATTTCTGTAGTTTATAGTACAAGTTGCCTGTTGACACTGTTGCTTTGAGTTCGTCTGTTACAGTAAAGGTCTCAAAACTTGAAATCTTGTCTTATGATCCTTTCAGTCAGTCACTGGGAAATCAAACATCTTTTTAAAAAAGTTATCAGTCTCTACCAGGATTGTACCAGCTTCCAGTGATAGAATAGCCTAGCAAAAGTCACTATCCAGGGTCAGATATGTAAAATAAGGTACTAGACGGCTGCAAATAGCCCTGGATCTGTACCCTACCATATGTCAACACTGTGAGAAAAGTAGGAGGAATATAATCTTGTAAACAAAACTACTAACACTTACTCTTGGTATATTTCCGATACATGTTATACCAAAGGGGTTAAAATTACACTGTGTGATATGAGAAACAAGCACATTAATGCACTGACATGAAATTTCTTTGCCCATTATTTTTTCAAAGCTACTAATCCATTTATTTTAAATGGGTGGCTGATATCATTAAAATAGTGAGCCAAGGAATTCCATATGAATGCTACTATTATCATGTAGCACAATTTCAATAAGTATTTTAAGTGAGGAAGCTCATCTTTAGATTTTCTTTTCTTTTTTTTAAACTGCATGAACTGACTGTACATTAAAGAGTACCTATTTCCTCTAGTGTTGTTAGTGACATGGGATTGAGGGAATGCAGGCATCTGCACTGGGTCTTTCTGTTCAAAGGATTCAATTAAAAAATAATTACCAAAAGATTTGTGTAGTAGAACATGACTGAGCAGAATGAATTGATGTTTCCTTTTCATCTGTGATAACAATGAACTGCTTTCTTAATTAAAAAGAAAACAGAAGTTTGCTTCTGTGTATCAAGAGTCAAATGATGTAAATGCAAAGACTATATTTGCAGTAGGGCTATGCTGATAACCAAACCCATCTGAGGTCTGATAACATGAACTGGTTGCTTGGATTAGCCCTCTTTACCTGATTTCAATTCATAAATAATAATAAAAAATTAAAACACAATAAAATATGTAACCAACCCACAGCATTGCTCAACCAGTGATTAAATAGTAGTAAAACATCATCTGTCCCTCTTACTGCACTTTAAAAAATATTAGAAGCTTCATAGAAGGAATTGACAGTGTGAATTTCATGATCATCAACATCATGGGGGTGACCCTTGACCAGAAAATTAACTGGACCAGCCATATAGGTACTGTGACCACAAGAACAGGTCAAAGTTGGCAATTCTGTGGTGGGGAACTCACCTCCTGACTATCTGAAGCCTATCAACCATCTACATGACACAAGTCAGGAGCGTGATGGAATACTCTCCACTTGCCTGGATGAGTGCAGCTCCAACAATACTTGAGAAGCTCCACACCTTCCAAGACAAAGCAGCTCGTTTAATTGGCACCCAATGTGCCATTTTAAATATTCACTCCCTCCACCACTGGTGCGCCATGGCAACAGTCTGTACCATTTATAAGATGCACTCAGCAACTCGCCAAGCCTCCTTCAACAGCACCTCCCAAAGCGATGAGCTCAACCACCTTAAAAAACAAGAGCAGCAGACATATGGGAACACCAGCAGTTGCAAGTTTCCCTAAGCCACACACCATGCAGATTTGGAAATATATTGCTGTTTCTTCACTATCAACATCCTGGCTCTCCCTCCCAGTGGCTCAAGAAGGCAGCTCACCATTATATTCCCAAGGGCAATTAGGGATGGGCAACAAATGTTGGCCTTGCCAGCAATGCTCACATCTCAAGAAAGAACAAAAAAAAAATCATAATTTTAAACTTGCCATTATAAACCAAAACCAATTGTCCATTGTTGAAATAGGCTGCAAACCAATACTGGTGTCAATGTGGATTATAAACTGCAGGGTTTTCTCAGAGACTCTACCTAGAGCTAAATGGGCCTGCAGAAGTTTAAGAATGTGGCGTGGTCATAGAGGTGGATGGATTTCCCCTCTTCTCCCAGCACCTAAATTGTCACTCCACCTAGATACTGCATTAAGATCTGACACTAAAATTAGGATAGGGAAGAATATAAGAATAATTTATCAGGGATGTGGAGAAATCATGGAGTTACCGCTACCCTGACAGTATAAATTCTATTCACCTAAAGCAGCTGGAACCTGTCATTCAATTCCCATTAAACATATTGTCATTTTTGAAATTTCTGTCGGGAAAGAGTTAATAGGATTCAAAGACAAGTAACTATTGTATGAAGTTCAACTATGAACAGCACAGAACAAAAACATTCAGCTTTGGCTTGTTGCGATTGAATTCATCAGCTGCAACACATTTGGAGCTTAAAAGAAATTATTTAGGAATCTATGAAATATCTTAGATCTGAGGCTCCTGAAAATAGTCTGATTAAGCCACTGTTAATTAGACTAGGGAAGAATTACAAAGTGTAATAGTTCAATGATCCCTGGCACCATGTTAGTTTCTCTCTCTAATGCTTCAAATTTCCATTTATTTTTCTTGAAGGGACTATAAAGTAGCATTTGCAGGAACTCTAAGTATGGCTAGCAGTAAAAATGAACAGCAAATTGTGTAGTTAAGGTCAATTGCTGATAACCAAGCTAACTGCACAGTCCAGAATCTATCTTTTCTGTTAAGAAATACAAACTTATTTCGGCTTTCCCAGAAACATGGAATGCAGTGTTCCTCGGAGAGCTCTGTTGCAGCAGAGTAGACTTGAGGGGGATGACAGGACACACACCCTTTTTACAGCACTAGCTGCCATATGGTAAGTTTTAAGGTCCATTTTAAATGTTAGTGAATGGGTGAAAGAATGAATGGGTAGGGTGGTGGGGTAAATGGGTAAGTGGGTGAGCTGGATAAGTGGGTGATGTGGGTAAGTGGGTAGGGCTTGAGATGGTAGGTGGGTGGAGTGGCAGGTGGGTGAAGTGGCAGGTGGGTGAGGTGGTAGGAGGGTGAGGTGATAGGTGGCTGAAGTGGCAAGTGGGTGCAATGGTGGGTCGGTGAGCAGGTAGGTGGATGAGGTGAAAGATGGGTGAGGTGGTAGTGGGGTAGGGTGGCAGGTGGATGAGGTGGTAGGTGGATGTAGTGGTATGAGTGAGATGGCAGGAGGGTGAGATGATAGGTGGGTAGGGTGGTAAGTGAGTGAGGTGGTAAGTGAGTGAGGTGGCAGGTAGGTGAGATGGTAGTTGGGTCTGGGAGGTAGTCGGGTCAGGGGGTAGTCAGGTTGGGTTGGGAAGGGAGCCGAGTTGGATTGGGGGGTAGCTGAGTGCTTGTGGGGGCAGTGAGCTGTTCGGGGGTGGTTGGATCTGGTTGGGGGAGTAGTTGGGTCAGGTCAGGAGGGTAGTTGGGGGGTCTGTGTGAGTGATTAGGGGATCAGTTCTGTAGTTAACCAGGAGTTAGGCTAGGTTTTAATCTGTCTAACATTTCCTGGGTAATTATTCAGGTAAGTACTGTGGAACTGTCTGAAGTCGCTGACTCTAACTCAGACTCAGAGACATTTGAGGGGGGGTGGGGGGGGTGGTGGGTGGTGGTGTGTAATGGGGAGGTTGGTCCCAGGGAGCTGGGGAATTATTCATTGGAAGTTGAAACTTCCTGGACAATTCCCATGTATGTCTGCACATCAGGACTTCCATGTGCATCCTGACGTGCATCTCATTGTATGTCCGGTCTCCGATAATCCGACAACCGGAAGATTTGGATCAATTATCTTTTGTGGCAATTCCTATATAGAAGCAAATAATACTTTTTACCTCATCAAAATTACAGAACTTGCACAAACTCGAAATTAAAATTCTGCATACAGCTGCACAAGGTTACTGATGTGTATGACTATACCTGTGAGATTGTACACCTGTGAATACAATGTCTGGTATGTGCCTGCTGACCTTGGAATTCGAAGATAGGATGTCTACCAATTCACTAGAAAGGCCAATGTACACTAAAATATGTATGTTATGTTATCATTCCTGCCTTTACAAAATATAATTTGAGCTATTATAATTCTTTTTCTAAATCCCCACAATAGTTCATGTAGTTCATACCCATCCCCATGTACTTGTAATTCTTGCAGATTGTGCAACAGAACCTGGCTGTAATTAAAATAGACACCTACAACCATGACAATGGAGAAAATTTTCCTAGACAATATCACCACCTTCAACACCTCTTTGATCCTTTTGTCTGTGACATCTTTTGATTATCTGCTCCTATCACTGCTTGCTTATCTCCACAATCACCACACCCTCAACTTCTCTCTCCCCCCGCCCCCCCACCTTAGACCAGCTTATATTTCACTTTTCTCCTAACTATACTCAGTTCTGCCGAAGGGTCATGAAGACTCGAAATGTTGACTGATTTCTTCTCCGCCGATGCTGCCAGACCTGCTGAGTTTTTCCAGGTAATTCTGTTTTTGTTTTGGATTTCCAGCATCCGCAGTAGCTTTTAGCTTTTTGTTTTTAAATTTAGGCATTTACCATATATCGATCAGGAAACAAATAAAAATTAAAAAGCCATCTGCCAGTATTAGACTGAAGCTAGAAATGTGATCAAACTCCAGTGGCTTCACCAGAATTAAAACATAAAATAATTTTTATAAGCATCATGTGGAATGAGCTGAGCAAATTTTTCACAACAAAACAGAAACTTTCTTTGATGCAATGCATAGCTTCCCATTTTATCCAGAGAAGAATAGTATGCAAGATTTCAATAAACAGCTGTAGTGAGCTAAAGAAAGGATATTAATTACGAGTAGGATTTGGTCTGATTCAGTCTTGTACATAAGACAAAAGGTTAAGTAAATGGCAAGGTAGGTCTGCTTAATCAAACAATGGATATTAGTTTCAGATTCATTAATGCCTGCTGAGAAAACAGAGTAAAATTGGAATCTTGATTGCTAGAAAATCAGAGGACAGAGCTGCTTCTATTCAATCTATATCTAAATTAGCCTCATAAGAGGGCTAAGAGTACACAATTAACAGTGTTAGGTGGGGCAACTGGGAATGCCACCTTCTTTAGATTGAGATCATGCTCTTTTTGGAATTGAAGTCTTTAAACAATTAATAGTGATATGCAGTGTTTTAATATTAGAAAAGGGCTCCTAATAATAACCTAAATTGTCTTAACAAACGTGTGCAATTAGAATCTCTTGCCCCATTAAAGGCAGTTCACTTTGGTAATAAATATAGCACAAATCCAAAGATGTTCATATTACAATGCTCTTAGCTGAAATTAAGCCGTTGATCATTATTAACATGAATGATTAATGGGAAATGGTCATTGTCAAAATCGATTAACTCCTTTGAAAATCACAATGGATATGAAGACACAAAGCAATCATGTTACCTCTTATTTACTTATGTAACCTAACCCAGATACTATGTCTTCCTTTGCTCATCTGTGGGCTGATGAAGCTGAGTTTGAATTTTTATTTCAGGCCAACTCCTAAATAGCCCCTATCTATCTGTGCTTGGATCCTGGTCAGATACACCATCAAAGATTGTGTTTTAACTATCTCAATGGAATTCAGCTAAGTGTTAGATTCATAGAAACAAGTAGCTAAATTTTATTTTTACACTGCAGCAGTAATGTGGTTATGTTGGCTGGACTAGTAATCCAGAGGACTGACTAATATATCACAGAACATGAGTTCAATGCCACCATGACCATTTCAGAATTTGAATTAATGTTTTTAAAAAAGCCTGGAAGGGTTAAGTATCAGTAAAAGTAATGGTGTCCTAAAACAATGGTTCACTAATATCTTTTAGGGATGCAAGTCTACTGTCCTTACCAGGCCTGGTCTATATATGCTATTTTAAAACCCATGAACAAATAAACTAATTAACTAATTGAAAGCCCCTTAAATGGGCACTGTAACTAAAACCAACCTTTAAAATCAAACTTAATAAATTCAATTAAAATGTTATTTCTGGGGCTGATGATGCACTCCAGCCCCTACGATGCCCACCAGTCATAGAAGGCTTCAAGCATACCGGTGGGCCCTGCGTACTCCCTCTCCAGGGACATCCGGACACAAACATCACCACAGAACAGGGGCAGACAGTTGAGTCTAGTGACCCCTTCCACGGCCCACTGCTTGGACCTGTTAATGACCACCTTGACTGGTCTGGTCTATATATGAGTTCAATGTAGTTGACTCTTAACTGCCCTCTGACATGGCCAAGAAAACCACTCAGATGGGCAATACATGCTGACCAATTGCCAGCAGTGCTCACATCCTGAGAATGAATAAATCAGCTTATTCTGAAATTCAAACTGAACTTTTACCTTTTTTTTAATCATAATAGCATCAATATTTCATTCTAAACTTCTTAATAGGCAAGGCTGTAATGACATCTTGGCTCAGGAATGTGGAAGCAGTGAGTGTGCTCTTATTTACTTGACAATTCGGAATGCTAGGGTGTGTGCCAGACCTCATAAGACGCTCATATAAATTCAGATGTATTTGATCATTTCATTCTGCCTGTATTTTTGTTTTTCTGTACATCTTTGAATAAGGCATTTACAGAAGTGTTTGGAAATTTGTTAATGATGCAAAAGTTGGTGTGGTATTAGAGAATTACTGATACCGATTTTATTACAAAGAGATGCTTTCGGTTTTTTTCAATTGTGTAAATGAAAACATTCCTCTTCTGCCTAAAAACATGACGAAATATTTTTAGAGCATGACAAAAAGTGTATTGAATGTCAAGAGTATGTCAAAGTCAGGATGAGTTATCAAATATTTGCATTCACCAATGTTATATCAATACCTTCTGATACTGGTAATATCGGATGTGAACATTTGCAGCATGTTGAATTATTTGTAATGTTGAATGTTAAATTACATTGATGTCTTAAAGCATGTTTTCTGCTGAAATTTTACTCTGTTTAAGTATTAGAGTACAATCAAATATTGCATACACTTATTGCACAGCCAGGGTACATTAATGTTTTCTCGATATACAGCATTAATATACATAGTGAGTGTGACATTAAAAAAAATGATGTCCAACCATACAGCTATACATTTATAACCTAATCATTAAGTGAAAGAACATGTTTGTTAAAACAATATAATGGTTTTATAGACTATTTGTCAAATACAATGGCTACTTTTCAAAACCGCTCACACTATACACAGAATCTTTGTATTGGTGTGATACTTAAACAATGGCAGGACTTGTCCAGTTTCATCAGATGATGGTCAGTAATTGAGAAAGTGTCTGTCTGTGTCACACAGTCATATACATAACATGTACAGCATCATCAATCAACAACAATAATGACATAATGACATTGTTGGTTTAGTAAACAATCAGACCTCACTATGAACCATCAGCAGACCATCTTGTTCATTATTTGAGGGGGAAACCTATGATTTATTAACCTTTTGCTTGGGGAAGTTATTGTATCTGAAATCACTTGTCTGTCATTATTCACATTTTACATGTTCTCAGCTCAGCTCTGACAAATTCAATTGTAGAAATCATTTTAAAAAATGGACAGAGGAACAGCTGTCAGCATTTTACCGATGTTGTCAAGAAAGAAGTTACTCTATTTTTTCTTTGGAACGATAACTTTACTTTCAAATGTCAATCATCCCTAAAAACAAATATTGACCCAACCTAAGAAATAGTTGAGAGTTACAGGAGTTCCTATATTCTTCTCCAAATCACAGGCTATAGCCTATGTCCTGACTGGGAAAATCCTAGTCAAATACCATGTTTACAAGTGATACAGCAGGATCTTCAGGATTATTCAGGAAAGGGTTGACTGGAATAGTTTTTTTTCACTGAATGACATGGAAAGTAAAAAGTAAAAACTAAACTTGGTGAGTAGATTTATAACAAAATTATAAATGTTATGTGCAAACTTCTTCTAGTAATTAACAATTGCAATTTTTAATGTTAGAAATCTATGGGAGTAAGCCTTTGACTTGGTGATTAGTATTCCCATGCCAGGTCAACATAACAAAGGGTACAGTGAATTTCCAGAGTTTGCTGGAATCATCATGAGTTATCAAATATTGAACTGATCAGTGCTTATATCAACATCCTTTAATACTGATGAATAGGGCATGTTATGAAAGATTATAGCATGTTGAATTACATAAGGTGCAAGCCCTGCCCTGGGCAGCCCTGACCAGTGCAGATTTGAACTCTGGGTAGGGTGCTGTCCAGTGGGTGTGGGTGGCCTCCTTCAATGATGAGCAATGGAACCCCTGAAACCTTCACTGTGCAGAGGACCAGCCATTAAATCACCCGGTGTAATCTGGTTATGGAAGCTGCCAGAGTGCAGTGGCAATTTGTCTCTTGATCAGGTTATACCCCAACAAAATAACTAAAACTATTCATCCCTCAGTTTTTTATTAAATGCAGAGAATGTTTTCAGGCCATTCTGTCATATTTTCTTTCAAAGATTTCCTATCACTCTGTCTAAGTTAAGTGCATTGTCTTATGCACACACTACAAATGGCATCACAATGCCTGAGTGCTAGAGAGGAGAAAAGTCTGCAAGGGCCCTGCTCATAACTACAGTCCAATGATTTCCATTGAAAATTAGGATTTTAAGAAGGAATTCACATTATTATGGTGAAAAAATGTATAAATAACAAGCCTGAAGATGTGTCCGACAGTAAACAGCATAGACGAATAGGAATTGCAATGGAACTTTCATTTTCAAAATGTAAAAAGATCTGAAATTCCAAAAAAGGAAGAAATTACATTTGTATAGTGCCTTCATACCCTTGGGACACTGGATCCTGAAGCACTTTTGAAGTGTAGTCTGATTATTATGCAAGCAAACATAGCAGTCAGCTAGCATACAATGAGGTCACATGAACATCAAATGAATGAACGAATGAGAAGATAGTTGTTTGGTTGAGGGAGAAATGTTGTCAAGGACATCAAGCGAGCGCTCTACTTTTCTTTGAATCTCTGTTTGGAATTTTTTACATCCACCTGATACTTGCAGATCAGATCTCAGTTGAATGTTTCATTTGGGAAATAGTACCTCCCTCAGTACTGAACTGCAGTGGAAACCTGGATTACGTGCTCAAGTCTGTAGGGGGCTTAAACCCACAACTTTCTGATGCAGAGGTGAGAATGTTACCAAGCTGACACTGACATCTGAAATTTCAATTAAGTATTGAACAAGCTGCAGACAGACTTTCAAACTGTCACCTCACACCATTCAATTCAGTGATGGTTTCACATCAGGAAGCTACATCAAAAGTGGTTGAAGGTGTTAAATATCATCTAAAGGTTGAATTAAATGAAACATATTCCTTTCTCTTTATTTTTCACCTGTCCTACACTCGCTATTATCCTGCCCTATCTTTCGTCCCCTATTTCTCAAAACTCTCCTATAATCCTCTCAGTATTTCAGTATTTGTATCTCTGGACTGCAGGTGCTCCACTATTTCTTGTTCTTTTCTTTTTCACACTGTCCTCCCAGTTATGTCTCTTTTTTATTAATATCCTCAGTGCTGCCTCAGATCCTGATCACCTTCATACCCCTCCATTATATTGCCTAAAATCTTCTCTGTCTACTTCCTGCCATCATCCTTTTCTTTTTCACCTGTTCTATTTGCTATGCACTATCTCCCTGGCTGTGATTCTCACTTCTGTCTGCAGTTTATTATTATCTCAATATTATCTCTCTTTTCCTTCTTTGGCCTCTTCCTGCTTTCAAAATTGGATTTCCACTATTCTTGTCAACCCCTCAAAATAGCCACAAGCAGGATCTTGAGGCCTGATCTGTGATACACTTACAAGCCTTCTGCACCTGACTTATTACATACATCACACTTGCGCCCTCAGAATCCATTACTGATAGTGTGTTATGCTATGCGTGAGATATCATCATTACATGAGTCCATTTATTTTCTTATCCTCAGCAACACACTTGGGAAGTAAACCATAGAATCAGCTGAACAGAATCTTGTACAGCAAAGAAATTAAATCACATCTCATTCACAGGTACCTCATTACTTTAGAAAACCATAGATGCATATAATAGAGAATTAACATAGAATGCTAAATCCATTTAAAGTTTCTGCAATTTAAGTTCCACTTACAGGCATGCAAATACTTATAAGGAACAAATCAATGTATTGAAATTATTCATCTGGATTATTTTTATTAAAGCAATTCATGCACTGCAAGTAAAGGCAAATGATAATATTTGATGTATATAAAGATTCTTCATTTTTAATCAGGTTAAGGGATGATTTTCTGTATACTGTATCCTGCCACAGTGTCTTACCTGCAGGAAAAACATATCAGAAAATCACAGGTAAGCTCTCTGCACCTCATTCCTTACATTAAATTGCACACCACCATCCATCCCACCATCACACCCCCCACCCCACCTCCCACTATTTTAACCAGACAAATTCAGACATGAGGGGGCTGTCAACCTATCTAACATGCTGAAGTCATGGCCCAATAATGTCTTTGGTGCCATAACACGACTTTAACTTTGGAAGAGTGTGCAGAAGAAGACAAGGGTAGTTTTTTTAAAAAAAATTCATTTCTTTGAGGATTCCTGGTGTGTTATGAGGAGCAGAAATGTTTCTCAGAGTGCTGCAAGGAATCCGTGGCCCCTAAACTCAGGCCTCCTGTCCTAGATCCTCACTGGTGTCTGACTTCTGCTTCATTTCCCATTTCTGCCTGCGGTGCTGATACAAGTCTTCGGCTTCCATTTGGAAACATTTAAAATTGTGCAGGCCTCACATTTGGGCGTCAAGACAAATCCTCACATGCTTTGGTCCTTGCAGCCCTGATTTCCCAGCCTCAGGCCTTTACATTCCAGCAGAAGCCATGGGATAGCAATTGGACAGGAGTTCTGACTGAGATTTCCACTTTTTGGCCAAGAATGCTGAGATCCAATATAGGGGTTGGGAATTCAACCTCATTTCATTTATTTTAGAATTTCATCAGGTACAATTCAGTGGACCAATATCAGGCACCCCAAGAATACCTCAAAAATCTCCAATGCAAAGTTGGGTTTTGCTATATTTTAGCTAACCATGATGGCCACCTAAAAAAGGTGTAACATCTGGATTAGGAACTGAATAACTACTGTAGGTCTCTCACAAAATTGAGCAGGACAGGTGTATTTACTCCAGGATACCTGAATAGTTGCTATGACCAAAGCAGCAACCAGCAACAAAAGATAGGTTTTTATATTAAAAAATGTAAGACACCACCCTCGAGGGGCAGAAAGAGTAGAAGTTCTTCTCCTGGATGGATGTGGATCATTCCTGGAAGCCATTGCTAGCTGGGTTTGGCTCTTTTCCTGCTCTCCTCCCTCCCCACCAGCAAGGCTGGTGGCCTGAAATTCATTGATTGAAATTCATAGTGCCTCCTGTGGAGGCACTATAGCTGCTTGGAGATTTCCAGATTCTATAGATGAGGCTTGAAGCCAATTTTGGGCCGATCTCTAGGCTTTTGGTTCGGGCATACATTATGACTACATTGTTGCTTTCATACCTGAAACTGGGAGCCAACGATCATCCCCCTGCGCATTCTCAACTCAACATAGAGCAGCAGTCAAACTTATGAATCACTTGCTCTGTTTGACTTAATGTCACATCACATTGTACATTGACTCACTAAGCAACCAGGGCAACTGCAAGCATTACATTTTCATAAAGAATAGTGAATGAAATGCTCCAGGATAATACGAATAGGTATTACCCTCACTTGTCGTCAAGATTGACTATCGGTTTATACTAATCCATACATGGCAACGGGAAACAATGGAGGCTCACAACAGATAAATTAGTATCTGAAAGGGAAAACATAAATTATTTTTTTGCATGTAACCTTTGATCAGAGGTGCTCAGTTCTGATGAAGGTATACATCTGAAATACAGGCTTTCTGCCTGAGATCTTGATCCACTTACTGTGCATCACCAATAATTTTGTTTATTCTTTCATAGGATGTGGCTGCCACTGGTTAGGCCAGTATCTGTTGCACATCACTAATTGCCCTTGAGAATGTGGCGGTGAGCAAGGCCCAGGAGAGGGGCCTTCGAGGGAGAGGCCTGGGCTCAACTCACAACTCCTGCCTTTGCCTTTACCAGCAGCACTAACCCTCTCTCAAGTACTTGCCCCACGGCTCAAAGTGCTCGCACACAAGTGTGAGGTGGGCGTCCCACTCTGGGATAAAGTTCCAGCACTCGAAATCCAATTGTCCTGGAGCAAGAGCCCAAGGCCACACAGCCATTTGTTTTGAAAGCCAGGGTGTATTCTGAGTGATGTGGCCCACCCTTGGCTGCGTTCTCATAGTTGGAGCTGTGGTAGAATTGTCTCCAAAGTGTTTCCCACAAGGACCAAAGTGTATAAATGGAACAGTAGACACAGAGAGGATTCCTGGGTTTGCTGATGCAGTGCTAGCCTTAGTCTAGGAGGTGGAAAGGAGGGGAGACTTTGGCCTGGATTTTCATCACAACAGCCTCAGTAGAAGAGGCCTGAATCCAGAAGTCCCAACCCCGAACACGGCACCCACCATTTTCGCAGGGGCTAGAATGGCCCCAGGTCGGTATTCGCATGTGTGCATTTCACAGGGACAGCTGCACATAGAAATCAGCAGCTTCCTCCACCCATGTGTGATTTTAGTCTGAAACCGAGCTGTGCAGACTAGACCAGGTAGGTGATGTGACCATCGACCTCTTGTTTTCCACACAGCCCCCCTTCCTCCTACTCAACCCTCTCCTATCGCTTTTATGCTTTCAGATACCCAAGCCCTGCTGCTGACGAGGCAGTGCAGGTTCACTATGAACAGCATAAACAAGAGCACATGTGTGATGATGAAACACTGTCACTTGATTTGACACTTGCAAACATCAGCTCAGATGTTGGTACTGTGCACATTTTAAAGGATTGTATAAAGGGAGGATCAGCGTGCATTGAGTCACTGGGCAAAGATAGTGTGGCCTGCCAGCACCTCAGAGGACAAGATCACAAGAGAGGTTTACTACAGAGGATTCAGATAAGCAATTTGATTGGGCAGCATACAGGAAACACCTAATGGGTATATAAAGAGACACTTGGCTTGTCAGAGAGCTTGGTGTCACTGCAAAGGAGCATGGAGGAGTTTGGTTCCAAATTAGAAACCATCCTTTCCTATTTATAATCTATGGTTATGATTTAGATGAAGAGACAGAGAGTAATAGATCTAAATTTTCTGACAATACAAAGCTAAGTGGAAATGCAAGCTGTGTGGAGGACACAAAGAGGATGCAAAAAAAAATTGACAGGTTAAGTGAGTGGACAACAAGTTGGCAGAGGGAGTATAATGTGGGGTAGTGTGAGGCTATTCACTTTGGTAATAAGAATAAAAAAGCAGAAATACTTTTAAAAAGATGTGAAACTTGTAAATGTTGATGTTTAGAGGGGCTTGGGTGTACTCATACAAGGAACACAGAAAGTGAGCATGCAGGTACAACAAGCAATTAGGAAGGCAAATGGCATGTTGGCCTAATAGTATTAGGGTCTGGCACATATAGGATTAACGTGGGAAAAATACAGTGCCACCCACACAGTGATGTAAGAGAATACAAGACCCACACCTAGGGGTAAGTGTGGTGTTGGAAAGAGCCACGTGCAGACCCAAGCATGGAGACAGTTCCTAGCTGGTACCCTTCACTATATGTTTGTAAATAATTCTAGTAGTTAATGAAGTTAACCTACTTCAGACTACGAAGTCTTCATTAAAACCTACTGAGCTGTAACCAACACCCCACAACAGGCCTTTTTGGCACAGGAATTAGAGCACAAGAATAAAGAAGTCTTGGTACAATTGTACAGGGCTTCAGTAAGACCACACTCGGAATAGTGTGTGCAGTTTTGGTCACCATATTTCAGGAAGGATAGACTCACATTAGAGGCAGTACAATGAAGGTTCACTAGTTTGATCCCTGGGATGAGAGGGTTGTCCTATGCTGAGAGGCTGTGAGAGGCTGAGTAAATTGGGCCTATATTCTCAGAGTTTAGAAGAATGAGAGGTGACCTCTTTGAAACAGTCAAGAGTCTAGCTTGACAAGGCAGACATTGTGAAGTTGTTTCTGCTGCCTGGGGAATCTAGAATATGGGGGTAGAGTCTTGGAATAAGAGGCCAATCATTTAGGACTGAGATTAGAAGAAATTATTTACCCAAAGGTTTGTATATATTTGGAATTCCCTATCCCCAGAGGTTTGTAGATGCTGCACATTTGAATACATTTAAGGCTGTGACAGACAGATTTTTTTTGTCTCTCAGGGAGTCAAGGGATATGTGGAAAGGGCAGGAAAGTGAAGTTGAAGCTAAAGATTAGCCATGATCGTATTGAATGGTGGAGCAGGCTTGTCAGGCCACATGGTCTCTCCTGCTCCTAATGTTTCCAGCATGCAAATAGTGATCAACTCTATGACAGCATTTCCAGACCCAGTTGTGATGTAGTGCCTGATGGCTGACCTCTCAGCTTCCATTGCAGCACAAGTAGCAGCCACCCAAAATCTGAGAGCAGTGGAAGCTCAGGCTGAGGTCATGAACTCCATACTTGTTGCCATGCAAGACCAGCTTGTTGTCATGCAGTCTCATACAGTTGTCATCCTGACTCTGGATACCAGTGTTTAAAGGGGCTTGCAGGCTCTCACACATGTCCAGGAATTGTCCTCCAACAGATTAATAGGATTGCTGAGGGGAATGGCAGTGGCTCTATGGTACACAAACCCATTTCAGAGTACGCAGATTGTGACCTCAATCAGCATTTTGGTGTTGGGCCTGCCACTTTGGACAGCATTAATGCTTCCTCCGGTGCCACTCCACCAGTGGCCCTGCTTATGCCTGTTGCACAGCCAGTGCAGACTGCTGCCACTGTTGCTGAGGTAGCGGAGTCACCAAAGGACCCAAACAAAGCTGGGTTCTCAAAGCCCAAAGTTGCTGAAGGTCATCCTGCAAGGCTATCTGCCATGTTCCCATTGTAAGCCATCAGTCTTCCAGCTGCCATGTTGTAGCCACTATAGTAGCACTGTGTAGGAGCACTAAGCCTGGCAAAGACACCAAAGGAAAACACAAGAGTGAATTGATCAGTTTTGTATGTATTGTTTGCTGTGTTGTTGAATAAAGTTGTTATGATTTTTTTTTGTTGTCACATCTTTTAACACAGGATTTTGGCCAAGCGGACACTGTGCTGGTCCTTAACAGAGGGATGGGGAACTGTGGAACAACAGTGATGTAGGCATGTTTTCATGGGAACCAGAGGCTGATTAGCAACTCACAGGCAGCCCGTCTGTAATTATAGTGTCTCAGATGCATCCTTTGTCCCTCCTCCTCTTCCTTCCTTCCTCCTCTTCTTCCTCCTTCGCTTTCTTCCTTCCTCTTCTTCCTCCTCTTCCTCCTCCATTTCCTCCTCTTCTTCTAGTTCCTCATTCTGAAGTGCTCATTAAAGGCCTGGTGGCACAGGTTGTGCCCCTATGAATGCCAAGTCGTGCAGAACACAGCAGACTACGACAAATTTAGAGACATGCTCTTACGAGTATCGTAGGGCTTCTTCAGAGCAGTTCAGGCAGTGGAATGGTTATTTTGGAATGCTGATGGTTTGCTCCACAATGTTCCTGGTTATAGCATGGCTCTCGTTGACTGGTAGAGCTTGCCATTGAAATGCACAGTCCCACAGGGTCCCGTGGGTGCAGATGATGACTCTGCATCATTGACAATCCTGCTACTCTGGGAAAGCTACATGCTCTCTGCTCAGAGGGAAGACTGTGAAGTCCCTTCTCCTTGCACACAGGGTCTCTGTGACCTCCCTGATTCAGTGATGCATGTCAAACTATGAGTTGTTGACGATGTCGCAGGCTGAAACCGTGAGGAATCCTGAGGCATAGAAACTGAGGATCATAGTGATCCACAGCCACTGGTAGCACTGTCCTCATTTCTGTTGTGTGGCTACAGGACTGGTTGGAGGAGGTGGCACAGTTCAGTGACCATCTCCTTGGTGAATCAGAGCTGCCTCAGGCACTGCTCTTAGCTGAGATCGAGGTAGGAGAAGTACTTTGCGAATGCTATAGCTGGATATGATTTTCTATTGTGAGTCCTCCTCCTTGTCGCTTTGCAAACAGCTTCCCCTCTCTGCTGCCCATGCTCTATTTCCCTGTCATGCTGCAGCCCAATAGGGAATGCAACTATAGTCTCCATCAGTGATAGCAGGCTTTCTGCTGTCAGGCCTTCAAACTTCACTGAACTATTTGGAAATGTCTAGCACCACTCCCTTCTGACTCTAACAACATTCAAGAGCTCCTCCCACCAACACTGAACAGGGTTCTTCCGCTCACTCTATAGCAGCAAAAGAAGATCCAAAGCACCTCACCTGAAAGTCCCATTCTGATGCCTTTAAATAGCACACTAGTAGGGTATTCTTCATGCATGCTCCACTGTGAGTGCTTAAAAGAGGGTGTTAACAGGACCTGCAAGGTTCAAACTGGCAGATCAAAATGTCAGGCCAAACTGGCAGGCTAAAATGGAATTCCAAACTGCTGACTGAGGTCACAACCTGTCTGCTCTGCAAGATTCCAGTACACATATGGCATGCCTGTGCTATTGTCCTTCCAAGCATGCTGATCCTCATGGGGCATGGGAGAAGCCGGCAGAACTGGACTGGCCACCATTTTCAATGCCACCAGGCTCCCTTAGTGCCAACACCAACAACCCTATGGAGCCCAATTTTGTGGTCGAGATATTACTTTATGTTTCATATTTCATAAAATTTCTCAGGGCAGCATCTTCCCTATTGCCAGAAATAAAATTAGTATTCAGCATGCCATCACTAGGCTATCACTGTGTTACTTACAAATCTATGGATATCCCTGAACAATCCTGAAACTTTTATGAAAACAGAATTTCTACATCTGGGTTATGTTTCACAGTGATATAGCTCAAGGAAATATATGTTATTTAGCAATTGTGCTCATATGTTTATATTCAGTCCTTCTGGTTTTTGAGAGTTTCAGCCACAATTCTCCCTGGCACTGAATTATCTAGTAGCTTGCTCATCTATAAGTCAATGTTCAGAATACTTCTGGAGGGAGGTTAGTTTCTACACTTTGGCGATTATCGGATTCAAGGCTGGTGCCTTGGCTGCCTTCGATTGGACAACAGATATTCAACAAGGTGATCATCAGGAGCAGCAGAAGGGTGCAGCTGGAGGAGGCACTACCTGTGCGTACAGACAGTGGTTAAGATTTCCTGACTTTTCAGAACAGCAGTGCTTCCAGAGGCTCTCATTGATGGAAATTGGTGGCAGACCCCTGCTAGAAGTAGAGTCACTCTCTGCTGGAACTGGTGGCCATGCATTTTCAGTGGCTGTAAAAGTAAGTTCCGAATCCTTCAGGACATTACCGGATGTCCCAGGAGGAGGGGAAAGAGGAAGAGGAGGAGGAAGAGAAGGAGGACAAAAGAGACCCTAACACAACACCAGCAGCTTCCATTGCTTCCTAGAATGTCCAGGGTTCCTTTGCTGCTGTAAAGTTCAGTTTGTTAGCATCACTGGGCCCATGCAACAATCAGATTCAATGGTCATTCTCATTCTCCCAACCATCTCCCCACCCAATCCCATTGGCACAAAGAAGTTCTGCAACCAACTACCCATTACTCATTTTCCCATTGGTCCATGTCAATTCATGTGTTCCCATTTATTAACTGAAAAGGTCAATTGCTGCCCAATGGTCAATCGTGGCAACATGGAAAAGTGGTGGAAATATTAACATTTATGTGTTCAATGAAAAAAAACAGAAACTTAACAACACATAATTTATTTGACCACCATGTGCATAATCTCGTGCAACTATAAAGTGTTACCCTTTCTTTTCTTATCGCTCCTATGGATTGTAGGAAGAGAAGGGTCAAAGGACTCATCACATCTTTGGATGAGGAGAACACAGAGGAGGCGGAGGATGAAGATGGGACACCCATCTCCAGACCACCTGCTTACATTGCCGCTTACAATGCTACTGCCAGGAATGCCCTAATGTTACAAAAGTTTACCTATTTTATAACTTAAGGATGAAATCCTGCAGTGAGGTCCCATGACCAGGACAGCCAAAACCAAACTCCCTTCCTCCTTTGCATTAAACAATCCTTCAACCTTTCATTTATTCCTTGCACATCCAGCAAATTGATCTTTTCATTTATTGACATTCATCATGAAGCAGGTGAAAGGTGCATTAGCATTTAGGATACAATAATTGGAAAGATAGGGAAATGGTGCTAACCAATAAATTTTATGTGGCATCAGAAGATAACAGATCATTTTGTCAAACAACCATGTGCATACCCTTGTTAAATTATAATTTCTTGAACTTATGCTTCCCACCGCTTCTACCTGGTATACAACCCCTGTGGCTTCGGCAGAGGTAGAGTCAATTTGCTCAGACCCCTGAGCTGACTGCTGAGATGCTCTTGACTAATATCCTCAGAGTGTTAGAGCCTCTGAGAGCTCCAGCAAAGACTGCTTCACCTGTACCTGTGTCAGGCCAGACTTGGCTACTGGGAGAGGAGGCAGCAAGTTTATACTGACCGAGGAAGGGTGGGCAACAGGTGAGAAGCGGAACTGTATTGAGTGGAGGTCCCACTTCAATGCCCCCTTTCTTCATCAGCCCTCTAGTGGGCCAGCCGCACTTTACTCCTGCCACTCTGCTGGAGAATATCTTGGTACAGATCAGTAGTGCACAGTAAGGCTAAGGTTAAGGCATCTGTCATCCTATTTAAGGGAGAAGACCTGTTGGCATCCAGAGTCCACGCAGTCATGATCAAGGGCAACATGGATTCATTTGATTGTAACAATTGATGTTCCACAGAGCTGACCACTCTGACCATGGAAGAAGAGATCATCTCAATGCCCTGAAACATCAACTGCTTATACTTGAGGTGAAGTTCTCCTTTCTCCTTGCAATCATGGACACAATAGCTGGAAGGTCTGTCAGTCGATCACAGAGTATCTGCTATACCTTAATGCTTATTCATTTCATTAACGGCCCTTGTGGTACATGCTCTGTGTTGAGCTGAGCAGAGCTTGGCGAGGGGTGTGCCTTGCAACACACACAATCCACAGCTCTCCCTGCCACCACTGTACACTCTTGCTGTAAAGTGTGCTTCACCAGCTGACAACTCAATTATCTGTCTCACTGAACCCACTAAAGTGTGAGAATCTGGGCTGGTTTATGATAAGCATGAGTCCTGTGATGGAGCACACTCAGAAGGAAGTAGATTCTGTGGGGGTTTGTCATCCAGGAAGTCCATCGCCTGTTGCTGCATGTTTGGAGGTCCTTGCAGAGAAAAATGATATGAATTAGTGCTGGAAAAATAAGAATTCTGCAGCTTATTATGAAAATGATTGTATCTAACTGCTGAAATCAAATCAAAATGATTGATTGCTGTATGTCGTGTGGGTCAATGATATTTAATTGTGTTACCAGGTCCTCAAACCCCATCTCCTACAGTCAGGGAAGATGAAATGCCACTGATCTCCAGCTCTTCCCTCTTCTCACTTATCATTAAGAGATCTATGGAGGACAATTTCAGGTTCTTTTTCTCTCCCTGGCATTCTGTGCTCTGTTCCCTTCCAATGAGGGAATGAACAGACCTATGAATGACAGTAATAGCATGTGTTCAACTGATAGAGGCAGCACATTTGTGAGGGTGACTATCAAGGAGTGGCATCAAGTTGCAAAAGGATCAGTGTGAGTGACAGGGTGGATGGATAGATGGGATGGGAGGAAATAGAAAAAGAAGGATGGGTGAGCTTGCAATTTAATTGGGTGTGAGGAGTGATGTGATGTATAGTAGGCTTGGCAAGGTAGAGTGATGGTGTGAGGTGTGAGGTACGATATGAATTTGAACAACAGGATGTAGTTAAATGTACAATCATACTCACCTCTACTGATCAGGCTTGGTCATTAAAGCACTTCTTGCACTACTTCCTGGGCCACCTTTCCTCCCATTGGAGGGAACATGACCTCTCTCCAGCTCCTCACAGCGCTCAGCAATACAGGGAGGGAGGCATCATTAAACTGTGCCACAGTCTTGGAGAATCTTGTGTGCATATTCTGTAATTGTTTTCTCTGTTCCAAACCTTCCAATTCCTCCAAATTCCATCTTTAGATTCAGTAATATCCCAATGAATAAAATCCAAGGGGATCCACCCACAAATTAGTGTTAAGCAGAGCTTCATAATAGCTGAGGAGGCCCAATACCTACATGAATGCATCTCTATGTAACCTGGCATGCCTACAAATACAGTTTATGTCAAAAGCACTAGATTCAAATGCCAAATGGAAACACAGTAAAGCAGTAAATGTGTGAAAAAGTTTTTATTCAATATGTTCACACCTTACAATGGCCTGATCTTGTAAAAGGCCAGGGCTTTGCAGTGAAAAATGCTGGGAGTTAGCTCCAGAAAAACTTTATAGCCCTTTTCTGTTTAGCGTACTGTCTTTGGACATATGCGATACAGTCCACAGTTTGTCAATGCAGTTAAACATATTTTCAGTGTTTTCACACTGCTGTGTGAAATCTGGGAGCATCTCTACAGCCTTTGCAGCATTGGCTAGGGAAACAGGTGGGTGGTCTCTGATCGACAACACTTAACTTTCTCTCCAGTTCAGCCATATTCGCGAGGCTTTGCATGTCATTTCGCAGGGAGATGTTGATGTCAAATGATGGCTTGTCCAATGCATCATGATTTCGCACTCTTGTGTACTGTAACTCCACTCTGATTGGTCAGCGTGGTCATATAACAAGCTTAGATAACTTTGGCTAATCCAGAGTGACCAGTGCAGAATTTCAGCTTATTATAGGCACCATCCTATGGGATTTGCTATTTTGCTGGCGGAAATGGTTAACGACTTTGACATAACCGGAATATTGTGTCATCCAAGTTTGAACTGTCGCAATTTCCTTGGATTTGAATTGAGATTGCACCATTTGTGTCCACACCACACCTGTTGCCGCCCATTTGAAGCCAAGCTTGGGGCAGAATTTTGCCCTTGTCGAGCAGGCTTAGCAGGGGCAGGCGGTGGCAGTTGGGAAGCCAACCGCTGCCCGCAATCGGGGCTGGACTGTGATTTCACACTGGCAGGCCAATTAAGGCCAGCGTAGCATGAAATGCATGCTGCAGCGCTCAGCACTGCTTGTGTGGAGGGGGAGAAGGGTGAGCGGGGCGAGCAGGGAACTTCGCGCATGCACGCGGGTACACAGAGCTGCCGCAGGGAGATGAAGAGTTCTGAAGAACAAAAATAAAGAATTTTTAAATGTTACAAAACATATTCCCTCATGTGACTCTGTCACGTGAGCAGGGACATGTTATGAATGAGGTGTAAAATTTTAAATTTTATTTTCATTTGCTGTTGGAAACCTCATCCCACCCGTGGATGAGGTTTCCTAAAACGTGCAAAGGCCGCTTGGCCTTTTTGCCTGCCCGCCAACTGTAAGGTTGAATGGGAAGCGAAAAATTTAAGTTTATTAATACTTTAATGGCCTTAATAGGCCTTCTAATTGTTGGCGGGCGCGCTGCCGATTCCCACATGCGCCCGCCGACCGAACTATCACGCGACGGCACGTTGACACCGCCCAAGGACGCTCGCCCAATGTCATCGTGCGCCATTTCACGCTCGAGCGGGTTGAGCATGTGCCCGCCTGTCGAGGTGGAAATTCAGCTCCTGGAAGTAAAGTTGTATTGAATTGCCTGCATTAAAATGCCACAGACTGAAGCTCCAAATTTACTTCTGAGTTTCTGATGTGAAATTGGCCATCTCGTTCCCAATGCACTTTGAATTTAATATTGAGGCCCATGTGCCCAATTATACTGCTGGCCTGGTGTGTCTATGTATGATGTTTAATTTTGGTCTTTTTAATGGTCTGGTGGGTGTATATATTTTATTTCTCTACAGTCTAAGTTTCTCATTCTTTAGTGTGGACATTATTAAGCGCTGGTATTCTAGTGAACTTGGAACAAAAAATGATCATCATTTCCCAAAAACGTTGACTGTGTATTTGTTACTGTGACTTGCAACAGCATCCATTATTCAGCTATGATCTAACATGAACCCACTCCCCAAGTTTTAAGAGCCAGTTACAATCAACAACCACAGATGAATCAAAGTACTTTTATGGGTACATCCTGTTATTTTTCCTATTCCACTATTAGTTTCAAGCCACAGTGGCAGCTGGCTAGATGGGATGTGTCAGGAGGAGCAACCCATATCTTTATCTTGTAGCTGGCTTAAGAGGCATCTGACCTATTTCAGTCCAGTTTGGGGGAGGAGTCTGCATTATTTTGGCTGGTGTTGGAAGTTGGATTGATTGAACCAGATCACATTCCTCCAAAGCTCTCTCACTCTCAGGTAAACATGCTTACACAGCTGTAGTGTTTCTTCACAGCACGTACAAGTTCCAACACCACCTTCCAGCACCTTCACTTTCACATTCAATCTCCATTTTGTAAACAGGCATAGTTTAAAGTTAAAGCCAAAATTGACTTCCGAAAGAAAACAAAAACTCGAGCCTTTGTGTTGCAATCGGCTAAAATCCTGTCGCACTGCATGAGGGAGAGGTGCATCTGAGATTTGGAACTGTAGATTTTGGTGTGTTCTGAATCTCAGTTGGAAACATTTGGGAAGGATACTTGCAGTCACTGCATGGAGCATTCACCAACCAGTTACTGACAACTATTAGTGGGATCTGGAACTGTATATTGCCTAGCTTTGTTGACCAGAAAAGGATATATAACATGGATTAATAGTACAAAAAAGAGCAAAAATTTAAAATGGGTAAAAAGGTATAAAAAAACCACCCAAAATCCATGGGGATAATTTTCTCCCTGTCGGGTCGGCCGGTTGGGAGCGGGCGCGGGAGGATGCGCAGCCAATTGCCACCCGCGATCAGCTCCACACTGCCATTTTATGTGGGCGGGCCAATTAAGGCCCACCCAGTGTGACGTGGGCCCGGTAGCGTTCAACATTACCTGTTGCAGGTGGGGGGAGGAGAGAGAGTCGGGGCCTGGCTCTTTCGTGCATGCACACAAAAGAGCACAGAAGTCTCCCTGAGGCATGGAGCTGCTTCAGGGAGATTCTGAACATAATGAGAATTTTTAATAAATGAAGTTAAAAAATATTTACACATGCCCCCTCAGGTGACAGTGTCACATGAGCTGGGACATGTTTGTGAAATGTGAAAAATGTATTTATTAATCTAATAAAACCTTCATGAAACCTCATCCCGCCCGTGGATGAGATTTCATGATAAATGCGAAGGCCGCTTGGGCTCTTTGCCTGCCCCCCAACCGTAAGGTTGGATGGGCAGCTCTGTAAAATTATCTAAATTGGTTTTTAAATGGCCTAAACAGGCCTTTGACTGTTCGGCACACATGCAGCCGCCTCCGGTGCGCGCCCACCGAATGGAAGGTCTGAATGACATGGGACGCATGCCCAACGTCACCACACGCCATTTTACATGTCAGCATGCAGGGCCCACCCCCGCACGCCGACGTGAAAATTCTCCCCCATGTGTATTTTTTATTGGTTCATGGAATGAGGTAGTCGCTGGCTAGGCCAGCATTTATTGCCCGTCCCTCATAACTCTTGAGAACTGAGTGGCTTGTTGGGCCATTTCAGAGAGCATTTAAAAGTCAGCCACATTGCTGTAGGTCTGGAGTAACATGTAGGCCAGGCCAGGTAAGCAGGGCAGATTTCCTTCTCTAAAGGTCGTTAGTGAATCAGATGGGTTTATACTACAATTGGAAGTGGTTTCATGGTCATCATTAGACTTTTAATTCCAGAATTTATATTGAATTCAAATTCCACCATCTGCCATGGTGGGTTTCAAGCCTGGGTCCCCAGTACATTACCCTGGGTCTCTAAATTACTAATACAGTGACAGTTTTCGGTAAGGAATCTTTTAAAGAGAGAATAAAACCAAATACTATGGGCGGAATTGTCCCAGATTTGCACTAAGTCCAGTAGCGGGCAGGAAAAAGGATGTTTTACCCACCAAATGCAATGGCAGGTTTTCACGCCATATCGTCCCATTCTTGGTGTGTCCCGCCTCACTAATATTGCATTCCAGGAAACAGGCCAAGTCCCTGGTGGAGCAGCCTTTGATTGGCCTGCTCTGCCATCACCTCAGCCCTTCAGTAATTCGGGCGCCCCTGCACAGGTCTAGCATTCTCTAAGGCGTGAAGGGATGAAAAGTTCTGGAGCATTTGGTGGCACTTTCATGCTTTTGCATTGCTTGAGTGGGCAGAAAAGCTCCAGAGGATCAACTCCAAGCATGTCAACGGAGCTGCAGCTGAACAGTCTCAGCTGTGGAACAGTGCTCACTTTTGACAAGCTTTTCCAAGTGCCCCCCTCCCCTCCCCCAACTCCCCCACCCGCCCCAGCATGTGCTTGAGTATTTCCTTCAATCTGTGCTGCCCCCCACACCTGCCCTGGTCTGACCCGTACTGGAGCCCTTGGCCCCAGCCCTGGCACTGCATTGAACGCCAGCTAGGAAAAAGCGACTTGTCTGTGGCCCCCTCGAATGCGTGGCACATCTTCCTTGATGTCCTATGGGAGATGCTCGCGAACGCTGCACAAGGTTGTGTGCACTCCCTCCCGGGTTCCCCTCAAAGTTCAGCTCACCAGGTGCACGCCTTTTAAAGGCAGTCATGAAGTACACCGTCCTGATGTCACGCTGACATGGGTGGGTGGTATATTTGACGTGGCGGGGGGTTGATTCCAGCGAATGGGACTTATAATTAGATGCAAAAGTATTAAAATGACATTCCTGATGTGTGGGGGCAGGAAACGTGGCCCACCATTGACGGGTGGAGCGGACGATCGCAAACTAATTTCAGGGCGGCGTGAAACCGTGTTTTGGTCTTCTCGCCATTTTGTCCCTGCCCACCTGCCATGACGTCCAACGCCAACGGGGCCAGAAAATTCCAGCCTATAATTCAGGCTTCCTGAAATTTCACACTTTGACAATGTGTTGCTGTGAAACTTAACATTTCCACGTTAAGATTCCTAGACAGTATCCAGTGGCTAACTTCATTGTAAGTCTGTAACATGTTAAAGCCTCTGGATGCTCTGAGCTGTGAGTATTCTCTTGGAGTCCTGTCCAAGAATAATCTGGTGAAAATGTGGACAGAGAACTGAAGACCTCTGCTTTCCCTGAACATATGCAGCTCTGATCAGTCTGGTATTTCAAGAAAACAAGGTCCTGAACCCTAATCCTCAGACACATAACAAAGCACACTTCACAGCTGTGATGCACAGCAACTATCAGCTACGAGACCTGAGTGTGTCCCACGACAATGCCTCCTTTATCACCCTGAGGACAAATAACTAGACAGCAATATTTTCTGCTTGAATGCACCAAGCTTCTCTCACAACTCATGACTGAAAGAAAAACTGGACTGAGAGAGAATGTTTGTTAAGTGATTATTCTAATTTACTAGCTGATGTAAATTTAAATGAACTGACGCCAGTGCAGACATGAACAGAACCACCGTCAGAGGAAAGCAGAAAGCTAAACACACCAATATTGTCTCAGGCAGCCACTTGGAGAGCATGGGGAATGTCAAGGGGGCCATATGCACAAAGCATCACCAGTATGACAAATGCTTCCAATGAGTAAATATTTTGTTATATTGTCAGAACTAAAATGTGTCTTTCTCATGCATTCAAATTGTATGATTTTATTATACAGTAAAAATAGAAACAACATAGCTTATACATCACAGTCTATTGATTTCACACATTCTGCTGCCTTTATACATTTGAATTTCTTAACCGGGAAGTTTGTTGGTTTTTAAGTTTTTTGAATTTATAATTAGCCTTTGTTCAACACAAATAGGCCAACTTCCTTCCAAATCAGGCAAGGGATGGAGAGAGTGTCTGCTACACCCGTCTGATGACATTGTCACAAGGCACGAACCATTATCGAATTCATGCCTCATTACAATATTCATGGCGAGCTGCCAGTTCTACCGCACTTATTATTAGCAGCTAACCCTTGGGGGAGGGTGGGAAATTGAATGGGGCCACCATGATTTAAAGGCAGCCTGAATCTCTTAAAGGCGAGTTGCACTTTTCCCTTGCAAAGAGTGGCTCTGACAATGCATTTGGCCAACCCTCTTAATATCTCCTTATTTGGTTCAGTGCCAACTTCTGTGAAATGTCTAGGGGCTTTTTTTAAAAATGGAAGTTCTTATTGTTGTATAGGATCATTGGGGTAGAACTTCATCTGGATCTATTATCAGATCCAGACTTGACAATGCACAGGCAGGTAAGAGGCCCAGGGCCAGCCTGAAATTGGACCCTGTACATCATTACATTTTAGGCATATGCTGACACCACCTTTTGTATCTCCACAGGCAGCTTGTGCATTTGAGGAGCATGAACGTCAAATTGTTTGCCTCTCCAGAGCAGTTTGATGGTGCAGGGAGTGGGTGGGTAGGAGGGGGACAGTGGGGGTGTGTGGTTAGAGCAGGCAACAATGTTGGTTACTGGACAAGCCTGTTGCTCACCCCTCTCATTGTTGCTTACCTTTAAAGATCCTAAGGCAAGCACCAGGACCTTCAGTTACACACTAAGGTGACTGACTTGGATGCCTAAAATGTGCCTGGCCCAATTTTGGGTCAGACTTTTTTCAGACAGCCTGAAAGTGCAGGTCGAAGGTACCAGAATTTGACTCTTGTTACGCCTATTTTACCATGACCCCTGCGTCCCCCCCCCACCTGCCCCACCCCACCACCCTCAAATCTTGCACCACAAGGTTCAACTTCTACCCCACTGTTCCAACTTGAAATGACATTTGGCTTATGAAGTAGGTGCAGGACTCTTATTAGAATATGTATAAAGTTTTCATTGGTTTCTGGTCTGCATGCTGGGTGTCTAAAAGAAGGTCTAGTTTAAAATGGCATCAGGTGGTCTGCGTGCACAAACTGGGTGGGTGAACTTGGGATTCACTTTTTGGAGGTCTAGCACCTCAAATTATGGCATGAACAAGGCAATTGAAAGTACGTAAACCACTGTAAATGACAATATTTTGCACCAAAATTCAACATAGGTGAAGGTTTCTGATGTCCCAACACAATGGTGCCATGGGGCATGGGCATAGGTTTGAATCATGATTCCTCACACAGTGAATATTTACTCTCAACTGTGCCAATGGAGGGAAGATGTCTATTCGAGGCTTTTTGATGGCAAATTCATCGCTCATCCCCTTTCCCCTTGGCAGGGCACAACAGACAGTCATTTGTATGTGGAGTACAGGGAATTCTGAAAAAAGGAAGGGGACAAAATGCCAAACAGCACTCCCCCCCCCCAAAAAAATGAATGAAATGTATACAGGATTTCGTATTTTTGAAAAATGTACTACCTTCTGATGTTTTGTGCACATATGTAACACATGTATAATGATTAGAACTGAGGAAAAGGAGAGCCACACTATTCATTACTGACAATATAAAGTATACAATTTGTGAAACTATATTAAATTTTAATTCTTCTCTGCTCATATGTGTCAGAAGCCTTGAACTACTCTTGAATTGTGGCTGATGAATTTGAACACTGCTGATCTCAAACTCATTACCTCACTATGTTAGCATGGATTTCCTTCATTCACTTTATGATTTGAATGAGTTGGGCACTTGCACCGACATCAGATAACACAAACGTTCCAAATTTCTACCCACAAAGTCATCACTATAATCAATCAACAGATCAGTGATGCCTGCATCTCTGCCTGCTTTCCCCCCATCCCTCTTCCTTTCTCAGGTCTTACATTCATTGGCTCCGCAATTATTTCTCCTTTGTTTCATTCCATTGTGTGACATTTTCTCCCTCATGGATGTAGACACTGCAATCTAAGATCAATTGTTCCTAAAATGTATTGCAAGTTTTAAAACGTTCAGCACAATCATCCAATCCTTTAATGCCCATTCCCAATTCTTTAGTAATTCCGCCCTCTTTTTTTATATGCCTCTTTAGTGCAGAGGCATATCCAGATTATGGATAAAAGCAGTCCAGACTAGTTCACCCCACAGATTTTATTTGCTTCCTTTGGAGGCTCCTCACCTCCATTTGACACTTCCCATCATGCACTGCTTGAGGTTGTAAAGCAACAGCTAAATCGCCTCAGCACTACAGTGCACTACTGAGCCATTTTCATACACTCGATTTAATTTCATTAGATACAGCAGCAAAAATATAGAGATAAATCGTCTTTGCAGATGTGGTAGGAAACAGGTGACTAGGTAGGAATAGCATAAATGGCCAAGGTTTTAATTCCTTGGGTGAAATTTTGCCACTTACCTGGAAGTCCTGCCTCTGGGGCTGAAAGTGGGAGGCGACCCCTCTCCAGCGGGCAACAGGACACGGGGCTGCACATCTCCAGAAACGGCCAATTGAAAAGCCACCGCCAGAGCTGCTGACCAATTAAGGATGGTGGCCAGCTCCCAAGTGCTGCTGGCCCACCAGCAGCTCAGCAGTGCCAGTGTTAGCGGTGGCTGCAGCTCCCGGGGGTAGGCACCTCAACAGTGAGGTGACTTCAAAGAGAGGTCAGGGAAGTTGGGGGAAGCAGGGCCCAGGCCCTAACGATCATGGGAAGGGGAGAATTCATGGAACACCAGCAGCACTGTTGCAGTGGGGGACATCCCGGGCAAAATACCCTCAGAGTTGTGAAGTGGTCCTTAATTGGCCACTTAAGTGGCTCACTTGACTGTCTAGAAGGCTGCCAAGTCACCAAGTTTCTCTTTGCTGGCAATGTGGCATGGCAATGGGAAACCATCAGGCTCCTCTTTCAATGGGTTTGGCCACAATTTAGCAGGCCCTCCTGCCTCCCAAATCATTATTAGTGGGCTTGGAAAATTCAGTCCCTTGAATTCAAATTGAATTACTTCATTCATCAAGGCTCCTTAGACAGCACTTTCTAAACCCATGACCACTACTGCCTAGAAGGTCAAGGGCAGCAGATAGATAGGAACACCACCACCTGGAAGTTCCCCTCAAAGTCACTCACCATTCTGATTTGGAAATATATCACCGTTCCTTTACTGTCGCTGGGTCAAAATCCTGGAACTCCCTTCCTAACAGCACTGTGGGTGTACCTACACCATAGGAAGCACAGCTGTTCAAGAAGGAAGCTCACCACCACCTTCTCAAAGGCAACTAGGGATGGGCAATAAATGCTGTCACTTAAACTAATTTGCCTTCATTTGAAAAAGGATACAATTCCTTAGAGAGTTATATACTTATGAAACATAGAGCTAGCATTTTAAATGAAGAATAGAGTCTTGGGTTAGGAACAAGGCTGAACTGAAGTGTAGGCAGAATTGCACTTCTGTTAGCTGATTGCTTTGACATCAGTGGACCAGTCAGCTTTGCACCTCTTTCATATTGAGCTGTGAATGGCATTGTGGTAAACACAGAAAAGTTCAAGTTGGTACTTTTATTAATGGGTGAGTGATTAACATTGATAACAAACAAGGTTTCTGTGGGGCATATCATCCTGCTGTCCTACTTCATGGTGAATAGGCAGCTGTTATAGAGCTGCTGGCTTCCCTTTAAGCATTGTTATTTAAAGAAAAGGATATGTTTCAAAACCACAAAGAATCCTTTGAAAAGCTAGCCATTGGAAGCTGGAAAAAACTGGGCTAGTAACAAGGGGATGAGGGCTACAAGAAGGCATTAAATTTAAAGCAAAGTTAAAATTAATTTAGAAATTAACTTCTAAGGATTTTAATTGCACAACCTGCCCAACTACAAGAAATTCTCCACTTCAGCGTGTAAGTTTCTTGCCAGTATTCAAAAGTGCCTGGCAGTGGCCAAGTTGGGACTGTGTTGTGATGTCTGTTGAGGATTTATGAATTTTAGCCCCTCCACCTGCACCAGCACACCAGCACTTGGAGGATAAAATTCCCTCCTGTTAAGACCACATGAGGAGTAAAAATGACTTCCCTGTTCTACCGCTCCAGGTCTAACCATAACAGCGCTTTTTATGAATTTAGAAAGGATGTGCTTTGCCAATACTGCAGGAGTCCCACTATGTACACTTTCAGATTATAAAGAATTAGTCAGGCAGATTTTCTTAGATTGAGCAAAGAGCAAGATAAGATTATTGAAACTACTTCCCGATTAAAAAAGAACGAGGTAAATCGCAACCACCATTCATACATCACACAGATTCCCTGGGTCCACACACACTAGTACAAATGGTAGAATAAGAGGATAGACTTGAAGATTTTTTTACAGTTCATGAAGAAGATAAAACAAAGCAGAATACGGTTACCTGTCCTTTGGTTGGTGTCAATGTAGTGATTCCACGTTGTGGGCTGTTTTGTTCAGTTGTCTTCCTGGGTGTATTTGTATGGAGCAGATTTCCACATTTTATTTCCAAAAGATATCGGTTTGCAGTAGATTTCTCTTCTCAAGGTGGTTACTTTGCAAACTCAGGCCCAATACTTTCAAGAGAGAGAGAACTTCTTTTCAGCCTTTCAGTATGGCATTCTGATCTCTGATCTCTCTGGCTTGGTAAACAATATTTGAAGTCCGGCCGCCTATATATTCCAGAGGAATTCAATTAATTCATATCTGCTGTAGTCATTGTTTTTTAGGACGAGTAATTTTGGTATCTCGTCTCAGAAATAATGAAAAGTTTCAGGACAATGTAAAAGGCAACAGGAGATGGGCTCTTTCATACCCCCCAGGGAGTTTGAGTGTCTGTTCCTTTTTATCCCACTTGGTGGAATGCAAGTTTGCATATTGTAGCTGGCTGGCAGTCCTCCATTTTTTCAAAGGATTACAATTTATTGTTTCTTAAAATCCAGCCCGAAAAAGAAGAATTAGAAATTATATTTTTTTAAAAACACACTCACCTGTATAGACTTTCTGCAGCTGTTAAGGAAGGTCATACATTGCCAACCTAGAAAACTAACAAACTCTGAACAACAACTTGATAAAAGCGGATGCAGATCAAAACCTGCCTGCTCAAGAGCTGCTTTGATAGATAAAGCCAAACAGTTATACAGACATTTTACCTTAAGCGGCGGGTGTGCACAATATTCCATCAACTATATTGAAGGAATAAAAAACATAAGTGCATGAAAAACTGAAAAGGAAATCCTAAAGTTGAAGACACAATATTGATGCACTTGTCGGAGGATCCATCAAACCATCCAGGAGAAAAATTAATTGTTTAAATTAACATGATATGTTTTAGCTAATTCTAAACATTTGTATATTTCACAAAAATAGATCTTTAATATTGAAAAGAAAAACAATAAAATGACACTTGAGTTTTCAACAGAAGAATCAGATCATCACTTATGCAAAAGCATTTTAACACAATCAACCAATTAGCATTGTAATTCTAGGTTTAGCACCAAAGGTGTGGTCGTGGGCAGCCCAAGCATTTCAGTCATCAATACATACCTGGTGTTGCACTGACCTTACCATCTTCTTCCTCATCTTCCTCTTTCTCATTTGAATTGTCCACAGACTCTCTGTGCTTTGTGCCTTGTTCCTCCTGCAGGTCTAAATCTTGTGCAACCTTGTTCAGAGCGCAGCGCACCATAACCATTTTGTAGACCCTGGCTCACCAGTACTAGTGGGCACTTTCTTATCTGTCTAGGCACCCGAAATAATCTTCATGATGTTGATGGCTTGAATGATCACACATCTGGCATGTGGCTATGTGGCATTCATTATAGCGCTGTTGCTTCAATGGTCTGATTTCTGATGGGTACCATCAGTCAAATTTCAATTGGATATGCCTTGTTTCCTACCAGCAGCCACTTAAATCTGAAGGCCCAAAGAGGTCAGGGACTTGGACTGCAGCAGGATAAAGGCATCATGACTACTGACATCTTGTGTGTATCTGCATAATACCTTTCTGTGCTTGCACACCAGCTGGACATTGATGAAGCAAGTGTCCTTGCAGTTCACAAATACTCCTGGTTGATTTAGGGCTGCGTGGATTGCCATGTGTGTGCAGTCGGTGATGCCATGCACCTGTGGGAAGCCAGCTAGTGCTGCAAACCTTAGTACCTGCTCATTCTAACTGGCACCATCCCTGGCAGAGTTCATATAATTGCTGGTTGTGGCAAAAAAAACAATTACTTGTCTATCTGGGCCACCAACTGGGAGATCCTGGATATATCTCTGGCAAATCCATGGTAGGATGTGCAGGCTAAAATGTTGAAGGCAATGATCACTTTGACAGCTGCTAATAACATGTGGACACCAGTAAGGAATAGGTCTTATTCTAGGAAGCCTCAGATATCTGCCGCCCACTGACATAACAATGAGGCTAAGCACTGCTCTTCTGACAGGTCCAAAAGCTCAGCCTCTGCCTGTAGACCCTATTTTGTGGGTAATGCCATCTGTGAGCTGAAACTTTGTGCTGCTTTCCAGCTGTGTGTCACTCATCAACAGGCTGCTACTGGTGTTGGTCATATTGCTCCTCCTCCAATATTCAATCTAAGACAGCCAATGTACCACCCATCCTGATGTGATTCAGAAAAACTCCAACGCATGGAAAGTAAACTCTCAGTAAAAGAAGTGTAAACAACCCCTTTCCCACAGGTAGGTAAGAAAGCAGCTATGAATACTGAGCACTTATTGTTGTATTCAATGAATCTGCTTCAGCCCCTCAATTGCCGCTGCATTCTTGCCTTGCTTTCAATGCCGAGTTTCAGGAAACCAGGAAACCTGTAGATGGGAGGTTAAATTTAGAATGGTGTTGAAATTTTGTTCCAACTATGTGATTGCCAAATTCTAACTGGCAATCCACCTCTCCCAAGGGGGCTGCACAGAAGCAGTCTAACGGATTACTGCAAGCTGGCGGGTTGGAGCTTGCTTCCCAACATACTTGTATTTTTGCTGGATTTAGCTCCCGCACTTGCACCCAAATTGAAGTGTTTCTTCAGGTTAAAATTCTCACCTCTGCATCCTGTCCAACTCCCATCAGTGTTTCTCCATCTTGCCTAGTTTGTAGTGGCACTCATCACTCCAGCCTGGTTACTTCCACACGAATATCCAGAAAGCCAGCTTTTTACAAATTATGAATGTTAGCCATTATAAAAATAAATAGGTGGATATATAAGAGGATGTGTTTTATTTGTAATAATTTCTAATCAGCCAAAAGCCGTTCTGAGTTTATTTCTTCTCTCTTCTTTGGAAAGCAGTGCCTTGTGTTGGGTTATGGCTCCATTCCCACCAGCAGGATTGTTGTACCCACCAAAGTAACCATTCTTACTTTGGTATGCCTAGGCAGTGAGCCTTTGCACATTATTCAACTAAGTACAGGGCCAGCACAGTTCACCTCAGTCACATCCTCACATGAACTCTCTACAATAGGAGTCACTGGACAGTGATCAGGCACAGGAACAACTCTGTTCTCTGTTCCCCACTCAGAAATACAAGGTCAATTGTAGCGCCCTTGCTGTTGACTTTTATGGTATAATCTAACTCAGCCCAGGCCACACATTGAGTCTGGAGCTCCCCTCAAGGCTGAAGCTGGTCAGGAAAGGATCAAGATGTGAAGATTCCCTGAAATGTTCTTTGCAAGGTGAGGAGCAGCAGGGGGAGTCCTCTTGGCCCCACCTGTAAAATGTAGGCCTTAGTTTAGACCCAGCCTCAGGGCGCTGCTGGGTGGGCAGTGAATTAATCTGCCAAAAAGCTGCTGGAACTTAAAATCCACCCCTTGTTTTGTTACAACAATGGTAGAACATGCATTTTTTTCTTATTATTATCATCTCTTCTATCAGACCTGGTCCATAAGATGAAGGCAGCTGAAATAAACACTGACAGTTTATCACAATGAAAGTTCAAACCACAAAAACCACTTTAAGAAGTGACTTTTTGACTGATTCCTCAGAGTAGAAACAACTGTTTTGCAATAAATTTTGCTGCATAGTTCAAGTAGACTTGAATACTTTCAAAAACATCACAGTCGATACAAATTAATACCACATGAAAAAAACATTGGAATATTATTCTTCATATGCCGTACTTCTCCTGTTCCTTCTTTTCTCAGCAATCAGTGGCGCTTTCTTGTGGCAAAAATGCACACTGTGACCATGAAAAACAGATTTGATGAAGGTTTTTTTTTTACGTAAGATGCTTCAATTTTACTTGAACCATTTTATCAGCGCAGTCTAATTCAAAATATAATGTGATGTCAATCTGTTACATAGAATCAAGTGTGGAGAGGAGTTTAATGAAACCCTTTCATTTGTAACTTGAATGATTGTAACTTGCCTCAAACTTTAAGTTGAACCATTAATTCACATGTGTACCTTTACAAAGTACAAACTGATTAACTACAGAACACTCCAGGCATAGGCATGCAAAGAATTCCTTATTATAGGATCCACACAAAAGAACAAAACTTGATTAATTTTAAGCAGCTGTTCAGAACCAGCGAAAATAAAGTGGGCCTTGTCTTAAATGTTGTGTCTCACTGTGGTAATTTTATATATGTCTGCTGTATTACACATGTGTACTTGCAACTCAAACCCAACTGGCCTCTCATTGATACCACAGAGACCTTTTAAGAATAATATAAATGTAACATAATTAAACTAAATCTGAATTGGATCTACATGCAGCCTGTTTAGAAAACATTGCCCATATGGTGTCATGTTGCTTGTGAGGAAAATTCTGTACTCATATTGATGTAATATTTGTTGTAACATGAACTTTCATAGTACACTTTTCTGACCATCAACCTGGGTTGTAGTTAAATTTGAAATTACACTGACCTTGCAGACATTTATGGCAGATGACAATGGCCTTTTAAGTGTTGGAATTATACTGACCAGAAAAAAATACAGTTTTTTTGTTGCAATCAGGATAGATTAATAGGTTTATAAATATTATACTGGCAAGCAGTTGTAGAGCATGCCAGAGTCATCCCAGCTAGTATTTTCCTGATCACACCTTACCCAACCCCAACAGTGCATGGGATTCAAATCTGCCATTCCGCCCCAACCCGGTTTTCCAGGTATTCATTTGCTCTGCCTGGTTGGCTGCCAGCATCAAGCAACAACCTGTCAATGGCCCAAGTAAATCAATGCACTGTGGCAGTGGAATTGCCACTGCAGCACCTGAAGAGTTAGCAGGTATTGTTAGGTGTCAGTTGTGGCTCAGCAGCACTCTCGGCTTTACATTAAAAGGTTATGTGTTCAAGTTCCACTCCAGACACTTGAGCACAATATCTAGCTTATACTTCAGTGCAATACGAAGAGCAGGTTGCAATGTCAGGGGTGCTGTCTTTCTGATGGATATCAAAGCCAAGCTCTTTTTACTCAGGCATGCAGAGAGTAAGATTCTCCCTGGTGTCCTGACCAATATTTATCCCTCAACTAACATCACTAAAACAGATTATCTTATCATTAAAATATTGATTACACATCAGAAGTATGTCATGGCTATTAAACCCTTTGGGACATCCTCTGGGTACAGGATCTCAAAGACTGGACTAGAACTTAGGTCAGCAATTAGAGGAAGATAAAGAGTCTATTAAGCTCTATTCCTCATTTTACCACATGTGGAATCATTCATGCCACTACCTTGGGTCTACCAATAAGAGCGGGGAGAGGAAATTCAGTTTGGGACGGTGAGCCAGTTGTTCAATTTTCAGTTCAATTTTCTGCTGTCATCCTGCTCAAATTTTGGGAGACTACCCTCTCGTAATAAAAAAAACTTTATGAATGTCATCTCTTGTCAAGCCGAATTATAAGAAATATAATTATAAAGAAAACAGAAAATGTATTCAATTTACTATAGGTTGAATTTATGATGTCCTAATTTGGATTTCAAGATTTGATCTTATAATATCTGATATTAGAGTTAATTGGAATGCCTTTGTAAGTAGAAATATTCTGATCTTGCAAAGTTTCCAAGTTTTATCTTAAACGGGTTTCATTGTAAATTTGAAGATAGTTCCTTGATTAACAACAATTTACAATGAGAAAGTGCCTTTAACTGGAAGAAAATGTCCTAAGATGCTTCACCGAGATGTAAGAACAAAAAATAGGAAATGGACACCAAAGAAAATAAAGAGATGTTTGGAAAAGTAACCAAAAGTTTGGTCAGACATGGGTTTTCACGAGGTCTTTAAGGAGGAAGGAGAAGTGAAAAGGTTGTTGGAGAGAATTCCAGAACATGGGGTTCTAAGCAGCTGAAGCTAGGGTTACCAATAATGAGCAAATGTATGAGATGCTGGAATTAGAAGAATGGAAAGTTCAGGGAAGAAAGTTGTAGCAGTGGAGGTGGTCACAGAGCTAAAGAAGGTTGAGGCCATGGAGGAACGTGAGCGTAAGAATGTGAGGCAGTGAGGGTTGGCAGCCTGTCTACACCAGTGAGAGGAAGGCTGAACAGGGAGTGATGTCCAATTTGATGCATTTTTTAGAGTTGAAATTTACAGAGGGCGGAGGATGGGAGTGGAGCCAGGAGTGCAATGGAAGAGTTGTGTTTGAAGGCAACAAAGACATGGGTGAAGGTTTTAGCAGCAAATAGGCTGAAGTAGGGCTTCAGGTGGGCAATGTGACAGACAAAGAATTAGGAGGTCTTTGATGATGGAGCACATATGAGGCTGAATAGGGCACCAAGGTTTCAAACATCTTTCATAGCGGAGACAGTGGCTGGGGAGGGGAATGGAGTGAGTTGGTAGTGAGACCATAAGACCATAAGACATAGGAGCAGAAATTAGGCCATTTGGCCCATCGAGTCTGCTCCGCCATTCAATCATGGCTGATAAGTTTCTCAACCCCATTCTCCCGCCTTCTCTCCGTAACCTTTGATCCCCTCACCAATCAAGAACCTATCTATCTCGGTCTTAAATACAATCAATGACCTGGCTTCCACAGCCTTCTGTGGCAATGAATTCCATAGATTCACCACTCTCTGGCTAAAGAAGTTTCTCCTCATCTCTGTTCTAAAAGGTCTTCCCTTTACTCTGAGGCTGTGCCCTCGGGTCCTAGTCTCTCCTACTAATGGAAACATCTTCCCCACGTCCACTCTATCCAGGCATTTCAGTATTCTGTAAATTTCAATCAGATCCCCCCTCATTCTTCTAAACTCAATCGAGTATAGACCCAGAGTCCTCAAACGTTCCTCATATGTTAAGCCTTTCATTCCTGGGATCGTTCTCGTGAACCTCCTCTGGACCCTCTCCAGGGCCAGCACATCCTTCCTGAGATATGGGGCCCAAAATTGCTCACAATATTCTAAATGTGGTCTGACCAGAGCCTTATAAAGCCTCAGCAGCACATTCCTGCTTTTATATTCTAGTCCTCTCGAAATAAATGCCAACATTGCATTTGCCATCCTAACTACCGACTCAACCTGCAAGTTAACCTTAACAGAATCCTGGACTAGGACTCACAAGTCCCTTTGCACTCCAGATTTCTGAATTCTCTCCCCATTTACAAAATAGTCTATGCCTCTATTCTTCCTACCAAAGTGCATGACCTCACACTTCCCCACGTTGTATTCCATCTGCCACTTCTTTGCCCATTCTCCTAACCTGTCCAAATCCTTCTGCAGCCTCCCCGCCTCCTCAATACTACCTGTCCCTCCATCTATCTTTGTATCGTCTGCAAACTTAGCCAGAATGCCCTCAGTTCCTTCATCTAGATCGTTAATGTATAAAGTGAAAAGTTGTGGTCCCAACACTGACCCCTGCAGAACTCCACTAGTCACCAGCCGCCATCCTGAGAAGGACCCCCTTATCCCCACTCTCTGCCTCCTGCCAGACAGCCAATCTTCTATCCATGCTAGTACCTTGCCTCTAACACCATGGGCTCTTATCTTACTGAGCAGCCTCCTGTGTGGCACCTTGTCAAAGGCCTTCTGGAAGTCCAAGTAGATAACATCCATTGGCTCTCCTTTGTCTAACCTACTCGTTATCTCCTCAAAGAATTCTAACAGATTTGTCAGGCATGACCTCCCCTTGATGAAACCATGCTGACTTTGCCCTGAGGGTATGGAGCTTATGAAAGGAGCCAATGGTTTTAGTTTCCTCAATGTTTAACTGTACAAAAATTATGGCTCATCTAAAACTGGATGTCGACATCAAAGAAGCATTAGAGGGGTCACACGAGATGCTCAAGCATGTACAGTGACCTGTTGGCAAGATACTGAAGGACGATTGGCATCCATAGGACTAAAATGGTTAAGCTGAATGTCATTAGCATGACCTTGGAAGCTGACTCGTATGGTGCAAGGTCCCAAATGTAATTCAGGAAGCGGGGGACGTGGGGATGGGTGGGGAGGTATCTTTGAAGGATTCCCAAAGCAACAGTGCAGTAGTGGGAAGAAAAGTTACTGTTGCTATCGATCTGTCTATAACATAAGTAAGAATGGAATCATGGTGGTATGGTATTCCCGCCAACCTAAACAATGGAGGAGACCTGTTGAGGGAGATTGACATGGTCAACCATTTCAAAGTTTACTGAGAGGTCATTGAGAGGGATGATGAGGGACAACACATTATAGCCAAAGTTGCAGAGAATATTGTTCATCACTATTATGGTCATCTTGGTGTTGAGGGAAAGGCAGAAACCTAATTGGAGAGATTCTGCCAGGGAGTTGCAGAGACATGAACACAGATATGGAAGGCAACAACATATTTAAGTACCTTGAAGTGGGAAGGGAGAGTGGGTGTGGACAACCCGTTAGCGAGGACAGAAGGGTTGAGGGTAAGTTTTGAGAAGGGACCTTGGGTGGATTGATGAAAGGGATAGAGACAGTACTTGAGCAGAAGGAATTATTTACAAGGTCAATAAGTATGTGGCTCAGGAAGGGAGGATGGATGGTCAGCAGTTTACTGCAAATTTGGTTGAGGGAGTAGGATGTGGATCTCGTGGAAAGCTCATAAATTCAGCATGGGTAGAGGGGACGAAGGAGTTGGAGAAGAAACTATAAAGAAATATGGTTTCAGGGATAGACGAAAATAGGGAGATTTGGAAGGAAAATTGATTTGGTGGTCAAAGGAAGTAGCAGAGATAGCTGCTCAATCTTTGTAACAAGAAGCCTGTGGCCAGGAATTTATGGCCCAGCCGCGGCGTGTCTACCTCTGGCGGATGCAGTGAGCCATTTAAATCACCATGCAGATCTGTGGGACCGCAATATCCCATCGGGCAGGAGGGGCCGTAAAATCCTGGCCTATGAGACCCTTATATTTGTTGTTGGAAGCGAGGGTAAATAGCGTCATGGAGAGGGGTTTAAAACAACAGTTGGTAGTATGGTAAAAGCCATGGGTTATCTATGCTTACGTTGCTCTTAATTGGTGGGCACTTGAGAAGAGGAGAGTGAGACCCATATGAAATTGATGTGGCCCAGCCAGATCTGGTGACAGGTATATAAGCCAATTGTTTGGCAAGCATGTTAACATTGTATGTTTTCAAGAAGGAGTTAGATATAGCTCTTGGGGCGAAAGGGATCGAAGGCTATGGGGAGAAAGCGGGAGCAGGCTATTGAGTTAGATGATCAGCCATGATCATAATGAATGGTGGAGCAGGCTCAAAGGGCTGAATGGCCTACTCCTGCACCTAGTTTCTATGTTTCTATGTACCGTTATATCTGAGGAAGCAAAAATGGTAGCCCTAATGGGAAATCATCAAGAATAGGAGTCAGTGATAGTTTTTCCAGAGAGAAGGGCATATAAGGTGGCGCTCAGAGCAGGGTTGCACAATTCAATAGCTGAGAGGCATCGTGATGACTGGAGGTCCAAAGACTATGCAGCTGGATGTTTGGAGGTGCAGTCCCAAGTGACTTGGGGCAAGGTTTTTCCAGTGGTAGGCACAAAAGGTGTTGTAAGAGTTTCTGGAATATGATTGGTGAGAGATTCAAAGTAGTGGTCAGAGATGGTCTTATCTGTGATTGAGACTATGGGCGTATAGTAAGGTCGAGCGGTTGCTGCGGAAATGGGTGAGAATGTTTTTTTGGAGGGAGATGATTAAGGTGGATAGGAAGTCAGTGAATTCGGAGGAGCAAGGGAAAGAAAAGAGAGATTGAGTTTAAAATCACTGAGAGCAAAGAGTCACTGCAGAGGCTGAGGGTGAAAAAATGCTAGACACCTCAGTGAGAAACTCAAGGTGGTTCATGGGGAGGTAGTAAATAATGGGGAGTTTAAAGGACCGGCAAGAGGAGTGGGTCAGGCTGAAATGATTTACCCAGTTTTACACATCTCCTGAGGTTTTCTTCCATTGAATTTGGGAGACATGTGAAGTGAGCTGCTGATTCAATGCGGGAAATTTTAATGGAGCCCACAAGAGTGGGAAAAATAGTGTGAAGGGTGACTTAATTAGGTGGGATGTGAAATTCCGATTTCCCAATGGCAGGCTGAGATGTAATGATAATGTAGGGACGTGTGAAGTTATTCGCCTTGATCAAAAAAATAGAAGCGCTGAATATTTTTTAAAAGGTGAGGAACTTGAAAGTGTTGATGTTCAAAAAGGCTTGGGTGTGCTCATGCAAAAAGTTAACATACAGGTGCAGCAAGCGAGTAGGAAGGTAAGTGGCATGTTGGCCTATATTGCAAGCGGATTGGAGTACAGGAATAAAGAAGTCTTGCTAGAGTTATACGGGGTTTTGGTGAGACCACATCTGGAGTACTGTGTGCAGTTTTGGTCTCCACATTTAGGAAAGGATATATTTGCATTAGAGGCAGTACAATGAATGTTTACTAAATTGGCCTCTGGAATGAGGGCTTATAGGCTGAGCAAATTGGGTCTTTTTTTCTCTGGCATTTAGAAGAATGAGGGGCGATCTCATTGAAACCTACAAGATTCTGAAGGGGCTTGATATGGTAGATGCTGAGAGATTGTTTTTATTTGTCAGGGAATCTAAAACACAGTGGCAAAGTCTCAGATAAAGGGCTGATCATTTAGGACTAAGATGAGGGGAAATTTCTTCACTCCTAGGGCTGTGAATCTTTGGAATTCTCTACTGCAGAGGGTTGTGGATGCTCCATCATTGAATACAGTTAAGGCTGGGATATTTTGTCTCTGAGGGAATCAAGGGATATGGGGAATGGGGAAAGTGGAGTTGAAGCCCAAGATCAGCAATGATGGTATTGACTGGTGGAGCAGGCTCAATGGGCCATATGGTCTACTCCTGCTCTTATTTCTTGTGTTCCTGTGGTGATAAAGCCAGCAGTCTGTCAAGCATTATACCAGCCTATGGCAGGTTTGTGCTTGCAATATATTTGCATCCCATGAATACTCATTGGCGTGAAAGAGTTTTTAATAAAGACCTACTCTTGGGATAAAGTTATTGGTGCATGAGAACCTCATAGCACCTGGTTCATGTTCGCTTAAAGGTGGTGTGCAACAGTCGGCTTTATGCAGTTGTGTGTCAGGTTAGTGGTTTTCCTTGTTTAACTTTATGGCACAAGGCAGGGGAGAGGGAGAATGGAAGCATGTATGGAAGCTCAGGACTGGCAAGGGTGAGTCAGTGATGAGGAGGGTTTTGGAGTGGGGAGGAGTAGGGAGGGGCATGGAGGAGTGAAAGAGGGATTCAAGGAGGACAGAAGATGGGGTTGGGGAAATGGAGGAGTGAAGTGGGAAGGGCCTGATGTCCTGGGTGTGGTGCGGGAACGGTGGGGACAGTCAGTCAAGGTAAGAAAATAAGAGGTCTAAAGGGCAGTGTCAGTACTGTCCAAATGTGGGTCCATCTCAGGGTGTTGGCTGGCAGAGACCTTAGAGGGCTTTGAGTTCACCGACAACATTTCAATTATCCTTTCTGGGAGTGACCTTGGACAATGCCCTTTACAATGCAGAGAAGGGAGCAACAGCTGAGCCTGCAGGTTCAGCCATGCCCCACACAGTGGCAAATGCAACACTGGACACCAACGTGAATATTCAATAAAGAGTGAACAAAAAAACACAACATTATTTCTTCCACAATAAAAGAAATGTCCCTAACTCCCCTGTAACCATTGATGCGTGCCAATAATGAGGCGTGCCAGTACACTGAGCTCTCTTGCTAAGTTAGTCTCAACAAATAATGGTGATGCGCACATGAATAAACTGAAGCCAATGCAATGTTATATATTTACAACTGCAATTTAAATTTGAAAAATATCCATGCCACCTTTGTGCTCTCAAGTCTTATGTTAATGGCAATGTAGTTGGGCAGTAAAGTTGTGGCTGTGATGTAGAGCCTTCCTGTTTGACCAGGAGGCTCTTTTATAGCCCACCCATACCTGATGTTCCACCAATGAAAAGCTTCCCCTGCCGCTGAATTGCACATGTTTTCCATGCACGCTGCCAGCACATAGAACCTTAATTGTAATCGCATGGGAAGTGGAAAAAGAGAGAGAAAATGGCACACAGCTCTGGTTACAATGTTGGAACGGCAAGCTGTTGACAAAATGCAGCTGCCATCATCCATTTTACACAAGGGCACAAAGTGAAATCACACAGTTAATCGATGAGATGTGAATTCATTTGTAACAAGCATCCTCCATCATTTACACTTAATACTTAATAATAATCCTTTCCAAGATTTGTCACCTTGCTGTGGTGGGGAAGCTTGTGTGTCCCATGAACATGATAGCGATGCTGTCCGGAGCTCAAATTCCTGGTAAGATCTCCCATGGCAGTAAGGTCGAGGGGAAGGTTTCAGACAAAGAACGGTCCTTAACGGCAGAGCAGGCGAAGGAGGGCTGCGACCCCAATAGCTGCAAAGGAGGAAGAAGGCTGCAACGGGGAAGTGGCCTCGGTCATCACGGTCCGTCAAGCCACTGAACCCGGCCACCAACCGCCAAGACCATCTGGAACCCAGCTGCGCACCAGAGTCTCCACGCTAAACTACACTACGTGCAGACCTCCATCAGGTGAGGTGTAAGGACACGCTCAAGGTCGTCCTAAAGCACGGAGGCATTAACACCACTGATTGGGAGGAAAATGCTGCTGGTCGCTCAGCATGGCACCACCTGGTCCATCAGGGCGCAAGCCACTTCGAGGCTCAGCGACTCGACAGCGAGACGGAACAGCGGCGCCAGAGGAAGGAGAAGGAAGCCAACCCCAGACTGCAATTTCAACTCCCCTGTGCAACAACATGCTCCCACTGCAGAAGAACATGTGGACCCAGAATTGAGTTCCTCAGTCACCTGAAGTCTCACCAAGCCTGACGGACGCCATCCTCGATTCCGGGGACTGCTGACGACGACATAATGATATTTTGATACCAGAACAAAAGATTGACTTTCCAATTATTGGAAGGCTACCATCAGTAGTTTCAAAACGTCCTTGTTAACCCATGAAGTTTGTTCCACTTTCATACCTGCAGCTGCTGGATGTAACTGCTCAGGAAGTAAGTTTCAGGATTCCAGTAGCCTTGATTTACCAGTGTTATGAATGAAAATTGCATATTTTATTCTGGCTTTTAGGCACACTATGATGAAAAAAATATTTAGCTAAATCTTTGTTTCTGTGCAATTTTATCTTCAGACGCCTGGCCTGTTATGAGCGGGCAGGAGAGCAGAGCAGCTCTACATTCTGTAAGCACAGGACCTGGCATGAGTTCAGGTCCCGAATGTAAATGAGGCTAATGATGCATACTCCATTGAACTTAGCTACTCAAATTTATATAATCATTACTTTCCTATAAAAAGCCTGCTACTACACACTCTAATTGTTCATTTGGATCTCTGTGAATTGTAACTTCCTTGTTTCTTCCACCTTTAGCATTGGAATGCTTGGAATTTATATTATATTTGAATTTTCAATGTTCTGGAGCCTTCCTCCAGGAGTCATTTTTTCACTTAATGCATCGCTCCAAATCTAATATCACTTGCATCATTTACGCAGTTATTTTGTCTGCAAAGCTAGCTGGGGATGCAATTTCCTAGCCAGCCTCTGAAATTCGCGCCAGCTACTTCTGGTAAGTAGGCAGATTGCTGGAAGAAAACAAGGAAATGTGTGACATGGTGGAGTATCTGTCAGTTGGTCACAGGTAGATACATACAATTGCACTCCTGAGTGAGAAAGTCATTGAATTATGCATTGCATCTATATAATGCCTGCCAGTTGAGGTGTTATTTGGGTAAAATAAGGCTCACTCAACTCTGTCTAAACTATACATCTCAAGCTTCAGCTCATCGGCAGTATTCATCAGCATATGTGACAAAAATCCATTCTTCCTATCTACAACTACTTCTCTAACACCATATGGGAGCTTCATTTCTGCAGTCTGCAGATGATCTCAGATTATTTTTCCCTGCTTCTCTATTATTGAAATATTTAGTTTTGCTATCCAGGGTGCCATGAATGTTTGCAGCCTCTAAGGGCTGAATTTCCACAAAGCCGAGGAGGACATTAAAAATGTTTGGGCTCTTAAACAAGGATGCATAATGAGGTTTGGTTGAGAGCCCAGACATCCATTACTCTGTTGAAACAGCTGCATCCAAGGGAAAACATAGCTGAACTGACAGTGTTTTCTCTTAGATCTATTTCTCAATTCCTCAATGTTTATTTACATAAGGTAAGGAGGTGGCAAGTGCTTGCAGTTTCTGTTGTTGATGCTGCAAAAGTCTGGTCGATTGACACTTTTATAGGGCTATAGTAAAAGCAAGTTTTTTTGAAAGAAAGTTATGAATTAATTACTGTTTTTTAAAGGTTTTTCACACATGCAATTGTGGCTATAGGGTTTATTGGTTCTGTACAGAGTGTATACTGGATGAATAGGCATGGAGTACAATAGGTTGGCATGGAGGGTATGAGGGGCAATTGAGGGTGGGTGAAAGGGCATAGGTGGCATGAAGGGTATGAGGGGCAATGGGAGTGGGTGGAAGGGCATAGATTGGCATAGAGAGTATGAGGAGCCAAGGGGTGGGTGGAGGGGCATAAGTTGGCATGGAGGGGGCATTGGGAGTATGTAGGGGGTGAGAGGGTGTGGAGGGTGAGAGATACATGGCTGTTTTCCATTTTATTGCTTTGATTACAACTGGGTTAAAGTCCCAGAGCACCAAGGCAGGCCTTTTAACCAGCCTGCCTCCACACCCAGCGGTGGCTGCACCTGAACTCATACCGGGAGCAACAGGCCTGACTCCAGTTAGCAACACCCCTCACCCGCACCCCAGGAGGAAAATCACATCTTTGCCAGGCCCTTCCTACCAAGGCTGGTGGAACAAGCCAGGAAAGTTCCCAACTCCTGCCCCCACCTCCTTCTAGCCTTCTAGGACGAAAATCCAGTCTTACACATTTTAAGAACCTCCACCCTTTTAAATGCATTCAGAAGGTCAAAGGATTGCAATGACCTTTCCATTCGGCTTTCCCATATTCTGAATTATCATGCATGAGGAGGAAGAAGAGGACAAGCAATACTTCTCCCCCCGGGAGTCGATGGTGAAGTGGTGTCATAACAGCAGCTATCAGAGGAATTGTGTGTGCAAGAATTGGGCTTCACCAGTAAAACAATTAGCTGCCTGCATGAACAGCTATAGGAAAACCCAAAGCTGGTGTCTACTTACTGCGAGGCCTAATGAGCCAAAATAAAAGTCACTGTGCTCTCAGTTTTCACAGCTCCAGTTCCTTCTACCCATCCACTGGAGATCTCTGCAATATCAGCCAGGGAGCTGTAAGAACCTGCACGAAAAAGTGTGAAACAATCAAAAAGTAGCCAGTATAATGGGTGCTGTGTACATGCTGGACGTGCACCTGGTAGCTGGCACTGGACTGGCGACATTCAGGATAATCAAGTCCACTCATGGTCTAAACTAGTTGTCCTTAATGGGACTACTGGAGGCCTTCATCAAAAATGTTAGGCATCTGGTTGACACAGCAGATATCCCGACTATTACCAACCCAGAAGATACATATTCAAAGTCAAGATATCTTTAACTGGCAGTGCTGCATAGTTGTTCATTTTTGCCTGCAGGCCACCCCAAAGGAAGTGGCAAACTCTGTTACAGCCTTTTTATGCAAATCTCCACTGTCATTGCCAGATTGCTGTGCGTTGTATGGTAGACCACTTTGTGATGTAGCTGTGGGACCTGATGACCTTGTTTGCCATCCGTCATCACAAATACCTTCACATGCAATTCCTGTCCTCCTCTGCTCACCTAGTACAAGTGAAGTACTGAGGCTGCAAAATTGGGCTCCTTAGTGCCGCTGGTGTCAGTGTTATTGGAACCCGGAGGTGCTGAAAATGGTGGCTAATCAATTTCTGACATGCTTTATTCAGCGCACATGCATCTACGGCAATAGCACAAGTGTGCTTACAACAGAAGCATGCAGATTGGGAAGATCTATACATCGCTCAGTATCTAACATTGATTTGACACACAAGCAACCATTTTGTCCTCTTTGCATCCTCATTTAGACATTCTCTTCTGCTGCTATAGAGTGAGTGGAAGAACTCTGTTCAGTGTTGGTGGGAGGAGTTCTTGCATGTTGTTAGAGTCAGAAGCGAGTGATGCTGGACTTTTCCAAATAGTTCACGTGATTGCATGTGTTTCACAACAGCATATATAAGGCGTGCACTTGGCCAACTGCAGTTTGAGGGGAACTCGGAGGTAAGTACACTGTAATGTTGCGGAGCGCTCGCGAAGGACGCCTTTTGGATTTCAAGGTGAGGTGCATTGTGGGTGGGGGCAAAAATTGCCCTGCAGTTGAGGCAACTTCGGGGCGGGGGGTGAGGGTGCTGGCAAAGGCTGCCCTGTGGCTGAGGTGACTTTGGGGGTTATCTTTACAGTGCAGAAGGGGGCCATTTGGCCCATCGAGTCTGCACTGACTCTCTGAAAGAGCATTCCATCTAGTCCAACTCTCTTGCCTTATCCCCATAACATTGCACGTTGTCTCTTTTCAGGTAGCAATCCAATTCCCTTTGGAATATCTCAATCAAACCTGCCTCCACCATGCTTTCATGAAGTTCGTTCCAGACTCCAACCACCCTCTGGGTGAAAAGATTTTTCCTCACATCACATTTAGTCCTATTGCTAATTATTTTGAATCTGTGCCCTTTAGTTCTTGATGTTCTCTTGAGTGGCAACAGTTTCTCATTATTTATCCTGTCTATACCCCTCAGGATCTTGAATATTTCTATCAAGTCTCCCCTCAGCCTTCTTTTCTCCAAGGAAAACAGTCCCAATCTCTCCAATCTATCCTCATATCTACAGTTCTTCATCCCGGGAATCATTCTTGTGAATCTCCTCTGTACTCTCTCCAATGCCTTCACATCCTTCCTCAAATATGGCGCCAAAGCTGGGCATAGTTCTCCAGAAGAGGCCTAACTAGTGTCTTATACAACATGACCTCCTTACTCTTGCACTCATTGACCCTATTAATAAAGCCTATGCTTTATTCTTCCAATTTGAAGTCTAAATTCGGTGGCGGGCACAGAAATGGGAGTGAGTCCTGCTGGAGGGGCGGTCGGGTGACCATGCTGTTCAATTAATTAAACATGCACCCTCGAGGAGCTTGCTAATTCTCATGGCGGGGGAAAGCAGGACGTTGACAACACTGCCGTTACCTCATGGGGTTGAAGGTCCGGGAGCCATATTTAAAGGGTGTATGGACAGCCTGCGCTATCCCTTCCACCTTTGCACAGCCACTGCCCCACCCTTCTTCGGTAACCCTTTCTCTCTTCCTTGGTCAGCCTCCACACAACTTGTACTGGCACCAACTGGCCTCAATCTTAGGCTGGCATTTACAGACACTCCCCAAAGATGACAATGCAGCGCCAACTCAATGTTAATCATGGAAGGAATCTACCTCACCCGGTGCACGCCACTTAATTGCAGGAAAACTGAACATTCCAATTTCTGACTGGTGGGAAGCTTAATTTGGAGGGGGGAACTTCATTCTGGCGGTGTGGCCTTTTCATGAGCAGGCATGACATGTTCATGCATGGAAAAGGACTTCCCGACGTTGTTCACCAGGAAACCCAGCCTGCCTTTACCCTATGTTTAAAGTTCTGAGAACAGAATTCAAAAGTTCACCCCAAGGTGGGAAACTGATTTTTCGCCTCACACCAAATGAAGTTCCCCCACCTGCCAGGTTTCCTGCTGTTGGCAGGACCGGAAGATTCTGCCCCGAATCACATCTTGGAATCCTGCATTTAACACAAATCCAAAGCTCCCCTCTATTCCTTTCTACCAAATTTTTCCTACCAATTGCATAATAATAATTTAGTTGCCGATATAAGGTATCTCATCAACATTAGCCTAATTATAAATTGAACAAGAATTGGAAATAACTTTTATATAGACTATTTTTCTGCTTTCCAGCTATGTAATTCCTGAAATACTTCTGATTCAACAGCATGAGCATTGGTGATGTGGGAAAAATTACATTGTTAATGTTGTGACTTTGTGCTTTCAATGAAGTGTCTTACTCACAGGACATGATCAATGGAAATTTGAGGATGTGCTATGCCAACCATTAATTTATATTTTATTTATTCTCTGAATGTTGGCAACACTAGCATTGAACATCGTCACTGAACAGGCCCATTCCTGACCTTCTGATGGGCAAAGGGCATGGATGAAAGAGCGGAAGATGGCTGGGCTGAAGCTGATTTATGTGGACACTTGCAGTGATGATTAACCAATGCTGACCACAGCTATCATCCTTTGTGACAGGAAACACTTCAGTCACGAAAGGCTCTTTAACTCCTTATTCCCACCCTGTTATTTGTAGATTAATTGTATTTAGTTGTATCCAGGTGGTGGGCATTAAAAGGGAATTCAATTATGCCCCTATAAATAGACGTAGGCCTGGCAAGTCGGCAGGCTCAGAAGCAGACGTGAAATGCGCTTCCACCCGCGATTGGCCCCTGAATGCAATTTACGGCCAATAACGGCCAACCAGCGTGAAACGCGCAATGAGAAAGCCTCAGCTCTGCCGAGGGAGGCAGGAAGAGGGTGGGCGTCAACAAAACTGAGGGTGTGGGTGGGGTCTTCTAGCGGGCTCCCTGATAGCAGAAAGCTGCTGTGGAGCTGCCTCATGGAGCTGCAGACCTGTACAGATTAAATGTCAAGAAAAACTGCACCAAACTGTGTCTATGCAACACATTCAAGCACCTGACAGCAGAACTGAGGAAACATCAGTCCCCAGATATAATTTTTTACTATATTTCACCCCGGACATTTCATCCCACCCTTGGATGAGGTTTCATTAAAAATGGGCGTGAAATCATATGGCCAAAGTAAAATCATGGACAATAGGGTTTTTAATGGCCTTATTTGGCCCTTTAATTGATGGCTGGTGCAGCTCCGACTCACGCACACTCTCGCCTACCTCAATATTACTCACGTGTGCAATGATGTTGGGACACATGCCCGATGTCATTTCGCACAATTTCAAATGCTTTCGGGTCGGGCACATCCCTGCCCAATAAACGTAAGATTCTAGCCATTAAATGAAATTGTGATTTTTGGGTTAGAAGTGATGCATATAATGTGCATCAGTCTAAATAAATGCTAGTATAAAAGTACATAAGCATTGACTCCAGTTATATCCTTTACCAACCAGCTTTCCGGGGTATAACATGGCAGATCATGTCTGTTTAAAGGTGAAAGGAAGGTTGGAAACTAAGAGAAGAAAATACAGAGAGAAACGTAAAATCAGAGTGGCCATTGTGAAAAATGGAAGAAAGCAAGTGTAAATTATCAGGGTATGATTATCCTTCAATGTTCTTGGAGTCTGAACCATGGCCAGGATTTTACGGCCTCTCTCGCCCAGCCAAACTGAATGGAGATTTAAATTGCTTGCTGCATCCGCCAGTGGGGGAGACATGCCGTGGCGGACTGTAAAATCCTGGCCCACATGTCCAGTAGAAGAATGAAGTGGATATGTGGATACAGGTTAGGTCCATACCAAAGAGAAAACAAGGTATGATCATGGTATTGTTGCGTCCTACAAGAAGCAAAATCAGAAGTATAGTATCTTGCGAGTTGAATGCCCGTCATTTGGATAGCGATGAAGGTTTGGACATTTCGTTAGAGTTCTTGGATGAAATCTACAAGAAAGATGGTCTGTTAAATGGCTTATATGAGGCATGTTCAGAATTTGATAGATTTCAGAAAACAGATGGCCATTCCATGGAAGAATATAACACAGACTTCAACAGATGCACAAAAGTTTGAGAAAATTCAATTTGGGGATCCCTGGATCAGCACTAGCATGTAAATTGCTCGACAGTGCTAAGGTCTCTCATTTGGATAGGCTGCTGGTACTAAGTGGTGTTCAGTTCTCGGAGAAGGAGATCTTGTTTGATCAGATGTCTGCTGCCTTGAAAAAATCCTTGGGGAATAGTCATTTCCTTCAGCCTTCATGGAACAAATGGGACATTCGGCGGTGACACAAAGAATATAGCAGACTCAATGATTGCCAGATTTCAGAATGATCCACATACTCAATGCAGGCATCAATTCAACGGAAAGGTTAAAGACAGGCACAATGAAGATGAAAGCACCTTTAGCAGATCTATCTATTAAAGCAGAAAACAAAATTGGACAGCAATAATAGGCAAACAAATCCCAGGAATACCTGAGGAACAATTAATAGGTACGGCAGGTATGACCTAAAATATCATTATGCAATGAACTGCCTAAAAAGAGAGAAATGGTCCACAAAATGACACATGACAAAAATAATTCTGAGGCAGCAGACAAAGGTAACAATGAAGCCGAACAAATTATCTTGGTCACAAAGAGTTTTAATTCTGTGATGAATGTGTTAGTTGTTGACTCCTTTGATGGTGCAGTGCTAGATCGTATTTACACTTTAACAGTAGCTGGAACATATTGGCTAATATGTTATCTTGATTCACTAAGTGATGAAGATCAATGCAAGGTTAGGAAATATAAAGTACTGTTTATTTTAGGTATGATGATGACAACACATTAACACCACTAAAGAGAGTTGTAATTCCATGTAAAATAGCTGAAGTAAGCAATTTTATAAATACTGATGTAGTTTCTAGTGAGATACCTATGCTCTTCAGCAAATCATTTCAAAGGTTAAAAATTCTGCTAAAGAATGCAGATGTGGTTGACGAAGAGTATTAAAGGCGAATAGAAAAGATTAGTGAGAATTGTGAAATCTGTAATAACTATCAGTGGACTTCTCTACATCCAATTGTAAGCCTTCTATTGACACGTAACTTTAATGAGGTAGCAATGGATCGAAAAGCATGGGACAAAGAAAGAAATATTGTAATTTTACATTTTGTAGACCTGGCGATTGGATTTAGTCTTTCCATGATAATAATAAGGGCAAAAGGCTAATATAGACAACATTATGGAGAAATAGATGGGGAACGGACTTCGAAACCAATAGAGCTTCTGACCAATAATAGAGAGGAATCTGCCAATCACGAGTTCAGGGACAATGTGAAAACATGAACATAATGGCCATGAATGCCACAACTGTGAACTTTGTGAAAGGAATCATGCAGTGATCGATGAAATGCTGCATAAAATTTTAGCTGATCAACCAGACTGCATGTTGATCATCACCCTGGCATAGGTGGTTCATGCAAACAATTCACACCAGATGGTTGGAGAATATAGTCTCTATCAATTAGTCATGGGCAAAATCCTAAATTGCCTTCTGTGCTGTGCAATAGTCCTCCTGCTCTAGAAGTTATGACAATTAGTTTAATTTTTTCTTTTGAATGATTAATATGCAGGATGATGGTCCTTCATCAGGGCTGAAGTCTCAGAGAAATTTCAAAGAACACAGGCATTGTATAAGAACATTTGAGGCAGAATTTATTACAGGAGATTGGTGTATGATAAAAGAGAGGGTCACAGAGAATAAAAAAGCCCTGGTAAGGTAATAGGCCATGATGGTAAGACTTTACTTATCAAACGTGGCAATCAAACTATTAGGCCAGAATTTTGAGGTTGGCGTGCGGGGGCGGGCCGGATGCACCGACGTGTAAAATGATGCACGGTGACGTCGGGTGTGGGTCCCGATGTCACCGTGCGTCGTTTAGTTCTTTTGTTCGGCGGGCGCGCGACAGAGGCAGCTGAGCACCCGCTTAGCTGTCAAAGGCCTGTTAAGGCCATTAAAAAACCAATTACAGTAATTATCAACACTGCCTGTCCAACTTTAAGGCTGCTGGGTAGGCGAAAAGCCCAGGCAACCTTCGCGTTTTTCAGGAAATTTCATCCGCGGGCAGGATGAGGTTCCTTAAGGTTTCATTAAATAAATAAATATTTTTTGCACAATTCATAAACATGTCCCAGCTCGTGTGACACTGTCAAATGAGTGGACATGTGTAAATAATTTTTATGTTTCCTTATTAAAAAATCTTAATATGTACTTAATCTCCCTGAGGCATGGAGCTGCCTCAGGGAGATTTCTGCGCTCTTTCGCATGCATGAATGCAGGCTCCGACTCTCCCTTTTTCCCCCACCTGCACAGATAGCGCTGAGTGCTACCGGCTGTGCGTCACGCTGGGCAGGCCTTAATTGGCCCGCACACGTAAAATGGCAGCGCGGAGCCGATGGAGGGAGGCGATTGGCTCCGTGCCCGCTTGCGTCCGTTCCCGACCGGCCCGCCTGTTATTCAGAAAATCCTCCCCTTAAGGTTCATTCCTCATGATCAATCAAAGTGAATTACAAAATCTCAAAATATGAGAAGTCGATAGAAGTAAACAAGGCATTTTGCAGCTCAAATGCTCATTTGTTTTGAGATGATAAGGCCTGGAGAAACAGAATATGGTAGATCAAGGGCTGGATGGGAATAATGTGAGTTATCTCTTGCGCTTTTATGCTAGTCTGTGCTATGGTTGTGGTTGAAGGTGTTCACAGATCAATCTCTTCCTGGTTGTCCATCACTATTCTTGATTGGATGTGTTGAGGCTGTAAACCTCTTCTGTGATCCATTGCTGGAACATTTAGCTCTGATTATAGGCTGCTGTTTTAGTGTTTAGCATGCAGGTAGCCTCATGTGGTAGCTTCACTAGGTTTGTACCTTATTCCAAGTCATGCTGCTCCTGGCATACCTTTCTAACATCCCTATTGAACCTGAGTTGATAGTAATTAAGGAGTGAGGATGTGTTAGGACATGAGTTTTCAGATTGTGGCCTCTGATTTTGCTGCTGCAAGTGACCCACAGCAGCTTACGGATACCTAGCTTTTTGGCTGCAAGATCTGTCCTGAGTTTGTCCCACTTTTCAAGGTGTTAGTGTCACACCAGATACTTCACAGCCTTTTGTTTACAAGATCTGTGTGGTGGTTACTTCTAGGATGTTATCAAGGACAAATGGGTCTGCTTGGAAGAGTCATTTGGGCTTGAAACGCTAAATATATTTCTCTCTCCACAGATGCTACCAGACCTGCTGAGTTTTTCCAGCATTTTCTGTTTTTATTCCTGTTTCATATTAGTTTGTTTATCAGCTGATGCAGGCCCAGTCTGGCAGCTATGTCTGGCAGGATACAAACAGCTCAGCTAATGGTGGTATCTATCAAGTCAATTGGATGGTGGACTTTGAAGTCTCCCACTCAGAGTACATTTTGTGCTTAGCATCATAAATGATCAGAAAACCATGCATGTCTTGTACCCAAAGTCACAATGCTCAAGAAGCTAAACACTGCTGTCAGGTGAAGCTTCCTATTGGAAGCATGAAGTCAGAAAATTATCTCAACAGAAACAACAAGAAAATCAAATTAATATTAGTTTGACTGTCCTTTCATGTTACTTTTCTCATGTGTCATTTTCTCCGGTGATCCACCAGTCCTGATTGCTGGATTTTCCAGCAGACATCAGGACCTTGATGTCGGGTCCAAATCGGAATCTCGAGCCCATTAATGTTGTCAGCGCCTGCCGGTGCAACCTCCTAATTGGCACTCTGTATTTGGTTGGCTCCTCCGGGAGAGATGGGCGTGGGACTATTCCCGGACGGTGCTGTGTGCCATCCACATAGCCCCATTAACAGGGCATGAAGCTTCTGACTCCAATGGGACCTTGGCCTGCCACCGAGAGATACCTCAATTGAGTTGGTGATCTCCGTACATGATGGAGGCCGCTTTGACATCAGTAAAATACCAGTGCTGGTGCAAGTGGTCCCTCAGTGGGTTCTTATTTGGGCTAATTGACTGCTCACTTCTGTGGAACAGGTAGCCATACAGGTTCTCAGTACACCCTTGGAAAAGCCCCTGGAAGCAGGAAGAGACATGGGTGGGCAAAGTTTGCGTGTATCACCTCCCTAGGCAGCCTGAGGCAGTGTGGTCTGGTTAGAAGGCCCGCCTCTGTTCTTGGGGACATCAACCCAGCTTTCCAGAATGATCTTTTGCCTCCTAACCTTCATTCCTCATTCACTCACCTTCCACCCATCCCCATGGCCCCGTTATGCACACTCATATCCCTCATTTCCTCCATGTCCCCTCCAAATCTCCTCATATCCCCATGCCACCTACATAGTCCCCATGTGTGCAGTTTTGGCCTTCTTATTTAAGGAAGGATGTAAATGTATTGGAGGCGGTTCAGAGGAGGTTTACCAGATTGATACCTGGAATGAGCGGGTTGTCTTATGAGGAAAGATTGGACAGACTGGGCTTGTTTCCATTGGAGTTTAGAAGGGTGAGAGGTGACTTGATTGAAGTATATAAGATCCTGAACAGTCTTGACAAGGTGGGCATGGAAAGGATGTTTCCTCTTATGGGTGAGTCCAGAACTATGGGGCACTGTTTTAAAATTCGGGGTCACCCTTTGTTACGCCTGGACCCCAGGTGAGGCCCTCTCCCAGTTTGTTATGATCCTGGATGAGGAGGGATGAACTTCTTTATTTAACCTGCTTAGTTGGTTGCAACGAGGTTAATTTAAAAAAGGATCCCTTCCCTTGTGGATACATTTTCCCAGTCCAAATGTATTTATGTTTGAAAAGGACCCAATGTAACCAGGCTGTCTTGAGTCAAAAAAAGAGCAAATTTATTAGTTATTAAAACATAAGAAAAATAATAAAACACAACACCCATACAGACAGATTAGAAATGAGAAGTGAGTCCAGAAATAAAAGTTTAAAAGATATACGAATCGGTCTTTGGCTGGTCCTTGAGGAGTAGATGGTGAAACGTTCCAGCCGTTAAGTTGAATGATTCCGGTAGAGCTGACTTTGGCAGTTGAGTAGTTGCTTTGACGATTCTTGGTTCTGCAGGCTAGCTGAAAGGAGTTGGCCCATTTCCTTTTCAACTGTGGCTTTGCTGACTTGTGACTTGCTTCCAGCAATCAGAGAGACGCTTTTTATCTGTAAGCACAAGGATGCCTAGTTGATGTTCTTCAGCTGTGACATTAACATCCCGCACAAGCATACCAGGCCTGGAACACCAAAATTAGCACACAGAGACCAGGGTTACAGTTGGTTTTTAACCCCTTTTCTTGTGTATTCCTGGAAGGGAAAAAACAAACATGTCTTTCACCCAGAAACTGCTTTCTTTCAACTCAGTTCATGTCCACAACCTGGAATATAACTCAACAGAAGATGGTTTCTTTTGAGATGGTAATCAGTTTTTTGCATTGCATCTCTTCCTTTGAAGTGTCTCTTTCTGATGGAGGTCTTGACACCTTTTTAAGCGTGACATTCCATTCTCTCTGAACTAGTTGGTCAAGTGTAATCCACATAGGAATTTTCCAGCAAGTAGTTACTTTATACACTTAGCCAGCTTTTGCTTGTATGTTCTTTGAAAAAAAAACACAGGCCTTACTTGAACAATTCAATATGTCCATAAATAATTCGGGGCTATGATCCAAGGTCATGACACCTTTTAGGACAGAGATGAAGAGAATTTTTTTCTCTCAGAGTGCTGTGCAACTTTGGAACTCTCTGGCTCAGAAGGCAGTGGAAGTGGGGTCACTGAATATTTTTAAGGCAGAGGTAGATAGATGCTTGGTAGGCAAGGGAATCAAAGGTCATTGGGGGTAGATGGGAATGTGGAATTCAAAAACCAAACAGATCAGCAACAATCTTAATCAATGGCGGAGCAGCTCAAGAAACTGAATGACCTACTTTTGCTCCTATTTCATATGTTTATATGTATGCTCCACAGCCAATCACCCAATATCTATTATGGACTGACCTCAGAAGCCATGTAATAGCAATGGGAAGCCTTTGAAATGGAATGAAAAAAAAACCAAAACTTAACAATCTAATAAAACTGTCCATCAAACATATAGGCATTCGTACTGAATGGAAAGGAAAAAAAATCTCCAGTTCCATTGAAAAGAAAGTTAAATCCCCTTAAGTGGTCATTAAGTAGTGAAAACAAACATATATTGAGAACATCAAAGACAGATAATCCTATTGTAACCTCTTAAAACTGGCAATCAAACCATATCCACAGTCCCCTGAGAAACAATGTAAACAAACACGCTGCTGAGCTCAGTGCTTCACTAACTTCTGAAATTCATCCAAGCATTCATAACTCACTTGGCTGTCAAAACAAACCATTACAGTTCCAGACAATGGACCCTATTGTAACTGAAAAAGCAGGCAGTTTTTGTTCTATTTCAAAGCAGATGACCTTTCACTTAAAGGGATGGATCAGGTGGCTTTTTTTCTAAGTTTAAACAGCAGGCCAATTTTTTTTCTAAGCTGAAGCAATCTGGACATCTAAAACACTGTTCAGATCATAATAGATGAGTTCCCATGTTTTGCTTTCTTCAGTTTCGAATGCATAATAGCACTTTTTCCAATTGGAAAAGTACTCAAATGCACTTCAACACTTATACAATGCTGGTCAATGTAATAGTCAACTTACCTTTGCAGGACAGAGCCCAATGATCAATCACTGTAGTAAAAACACATCTAACTTAGAAGACAGCATCTAAAATTGACAGTTGAGGTTGTCGAAACATTTAATACTTACCTGTCAGAATGTTCCTGACTCCTCAGCAGGCTTCACCCAAGGTTCTCAAACTCTCTTACCTGGTAGGTTTTCCAAAGGCTTAGAAAACCGCCCAACCCAGTGAAAATGCTGTGGAACATGGGGCAGAATGTTTCGCTGAGTGGGCAGGCGTGTGCCTGACCCACTCGAGCATGATGACATTGGGTGAGCATCCCGACGTCATCATGCACTTACGTGATTGTTCAGTGGCGGATGCGAGCAGGAGTCAGGGCCTTGCCTGCCTTTAATTAAAAGGCCAGTTAAAGCCATTAAAAAGGCAATTAATGCTGATTTTATGTTGCCCGTACGATTTTGCACTCGTCGCATGGACAAAACGGGCAGGTGACCAGCTGACAATTTGCAAAACCGCATCCACGGGCGGGATAAAAAGGGTCAGCAGCATTGCCAGTGTGAGCAGTGAGGAGTTTGGCAGATAGTTTGCTGCTGGTGACTTATTGGTATAAGGCAGCTTCTTCCCTGTTCGGGGTTTCATTCTTAGCATTTCCAGGCTTCATTCCAGGACTCATTGGTGTCTGCAAGGCCCCTGGTGGATTCAGACCGTGTGGACCCTTCCAGGTATCAGACAGCCTTCTGTCACCCTCGGAATGGGGATTGTGGTCTCCGCTGGAGTCACCTCCCCTGAGGGGGAAGAGAGGGGCAGAAGGGAGACAAGGCCAGGTGTCCCACTGCAGCTTCCAGGGGAGTGACTGTTGGGAGGAGAGGTGCAGGCACAAGGGGCACAGGGCCAGCAGGTAGCCCAAGGTGGAAGGGGCTGCAGAAGACACCACTATCTCGCTGCCAGGGTTTACAGGCGGCGATGTAGCTACCTCAATATGTATGAGGTGCAAAGCCGAAGAAGGCTCTGCCTCTCAAGGGAGACCGTGACCTCCATTAGTCAGATGATTGGGCCTGAGATCAGCTCCGACTGTGTGGGTGGATACCCAATGCCAGCGGCTCTGAAGGTCACAGTGGCCCTCAATATCTATGCCTCCGGCTCTTTCCAGGGGTCAGTGGGGGATCTGTGTGGAGTCTCCCAATCAGCTGTCCATAGTTGCATCAAGCTGGTGACAGAAGCTCTATTCAGGCAGGTATTGACTTTCATTCTTTTCCATATGGATGAGGCCAGTCAGGCTGAGTGAACTAGAGGCTTTGCCGCGATTGCTGGGTTCCCCTGCATCCAGGGTGCAATCGACTGCACACATCAAGGTGCCAGCAGGTCAGCCGGGTGCCTTCATCAACAGGAAGGGATTTCACTCCATGAACGTGCAGATAGTGTGTGATCACAGGATGCTGATTCTACAAGTCTGTGCAAGGTACCCAGGCAGCTCCCATAACGCTTACACCCTGAGACACTCCCAGGTGTCAAGGCTCTTTAGTGCTCCAGCTGACTGGATGGATGGCTGCTGGGTGACAAGGGCTATCCGTTGAAGAGGTGGCTTGTGATGCCTCTCTGCCATCCAAGAACAGAGGCAGAGAAACATTATAACAGGCACCATGCCTCCACAAGGGTGGTTGTAGAGAGAACCATAGGTCCGATGCCTGGACCATTCAGGGGGAGCACTACAATACCCCCCAGAGCCGGTGTCACTGATTGTGGTCACATGCTGCGCTCTCCCCAATCTGGCACTGACAAGGGGGAACCCACTGGAGGAAGAGGATCTTGACGCAGCTCCACAGGCCACAGAGGATGAACCCAGTAGAGAATCCAAAGAGGAGCACGGTGAGGAGAATGCTGAGGGTTTGGAGGCAGACCTCTGTAACCTCCAGGGAAGCAGGGACACCAGGAATGCCTTGATCCAATGCTCCTTCAGCTAGGCAGCCAAATAAGCACTACCACCTGATGCCAGGGCTGCCGCCCCCATCCCGGATGCCTGTAATGACCCTTTCCTTTGACCCCAAAGTCCATTCAGTGCCTGTGCAATAAAGTTTAGAGCCACCCATGTCCAGCATTACATACTGGCGTACCCTGTACCACATTAAATAAAAAAGGTGAAGCACACCCAGGCCATTAAGACAAAAGAAAATTTATCTCAGTTTGACAGTCCAAATAAATTAACAGAACCTTCTCTGGCCTTCAACCTCAGACCAGTAAACATAAACCAAACATTGTTCAACAGAGGATCACCCATGACCAGTCCCTCTTGTGCTCATGGTGTCTTAAACTTACGCTTGCGAGCGCTAGGTTTTGGTGCTCCCCCTCTCGCTGGCAGCATTATTGGAGACAGCCTGCTGACTCTGCTGTCCTTTTGGACTTGATGACCTTGGTGGTCGTCCTCTGGCCAGTGGAACCTGCGCTGGCCCCGCCTGGGAGGGAGCGGCCAGTGACACGGCTGGCATCTCCCCAGTCACCACAACCTCACCATAGTCACTGGCAGAGGGGTGGAGGAGCTGCTGCCGTCACCCAGAGCGTCTTGAGAGGAACCTGCAGAGATGACAGGCAGCTTATGCGCCAATGTCAGATCGCCCTGGACCTCCCTGCTCGCCATTGATGGATGGGGACTCATCGCCTCCGCCTGCTCCTCAAGCGAGTGCGAAGTGCCATCACTGCTGTGTACCGACTATCTAGCTGCCGATCTATCGTCCACCGAGGCGCTGGTATCTGTGCTGGTGCCTGGTTCAGAGAGTGGGTATTACGCAGGTGCACCTGGAGCCTGGCGGATCTGGCATCAGGGGTGGGTCTCGGGGTCCCGCGATTGGGTGCGTGGTGGAAAATCTAAGGGAGAACAACGATATGTTATTAGTTTAAGTCATCACACTGTCACTGTGCATGCCAGGCACCCTGTGAGACCATGGAGATCTGCATCATGGTGCCATCATCTTTCAATGATCGATGGGGAATCCAGTTTTGAGGTTCCCATCAATCATGAGACTACACAAGAATATTTGCACCATCCGAAACTCTCACCTCTGTGCACTGCCCTCTTACCTTCGTCTGACACCCCAGCCTCTCCGCAGCCGGTTTACCGAGGCGTGTGCTGGTTCTCCATCTCCAAGGCGTCCTGCTCATACGTCGTGAAGATTAGGAAGTTTTGGGGGCCTCTGCCGGTCAGTGAACTTTCAATTTTGTTATGGGCCATCTTCTCCTGAAAGGACAGAGGAGCATGGATTAGTCCACTCTCTACCTGCAGCACCTTTGCAGCCTGGCCAACCCGGCCTGACGAGCATCTTGCAGGGCACATCCGAGTTAAGGCCCTCAAGCCGCAAGGCACTCAGTGCAAGCAGCCATGGCTCATCCCCTTGGCCAGCTCCGGCGTTATTGACAGTTGGCACGCAGACTCTAACACCCCTGAGCTCCATTGGGGGGATGGCCAGAACTTAACACCTCAACACCCTGATCCATGCCAACATGGTACTCACCCTTCCTGAGCGCAGCAGGTCATTAAACCTCTTGTGGCACTGGACTCAGGTGCGCCACACAACATCATGGCTGCTAACCAGCGCTGCCACCTCATTCCAAGCTCTTTTTGTAAGGCGCGGTGGCCTCCTCCTTCCATCCCTGGGTGAACCCTCTGGCAGTCACCTCCTCCAGGATGATCGCAAGGCACTGATCATAAAACCAGGGGGGCCGAGGGCCAATCCGACCTGCCCTCCTGTCTGGCGTCTGCAGCCGCACTGGAAGCCATAATTTCCTGTTGACAACACCAAAGATGTCTCCTTTGCTGGCAGCCTTCCAGGGGCTGCCTGGGCTGTTTTCAAACTGGTTGCCGGGTTGCTATTGGATCCAGTGGCCAACAGGCGCCCCCCCCGTCTGCTTGGCCCTTCCCGACCAGTGAGCAGCCGCGTTTCACGCTGGGCGGGCTTTAATTGGCCTGCCAGTGTGAAATCGCGGTCAGGGGCCACTCCCGGGTCCGCCAACCGCGCCCACCCGCCGAACCCAAAATTCTGCCCATGAATACAAATTCCCCCTAGGCCTGTCAACGGCAACCCTGGCATCACAGTTCGTGCGTGAAAGGTTACAATTCAAACCTCTTCCCGCCTATTTTACGTGGGTCTCATTTTGAGGGAGAAATTCAAATTTATGGTTTTGTGGCCTCAATTTTGCTGATTCGCTCACCCACTCCTGACTTCTTTGGGACATGGAAATTCAGCCTTAAGTGGCATAAACAGTAAAAAAGTATTAATTTTAACAATTTGGCTGATTGAATTTTGAAAGGCAGCACTGATGACAAATTTTTTGGATGCAAAATTAGACTATGAACACTTAATTGATTCTTATGAAATTTTCTGCCATTTCTACTTAGAAAATGACTCATTTAAAATTAACACAAATACGGGTATTTCCCCTCTCCTTTTAAATTAGTTTTTAAAATGCTATTATTTTATTGTTCACTTAATCTTTCATTGTTCAACAAAAATCAATATTGCAAAGCTGTGATTTTTATTCATGATTGAAAGGGCCTCTTATTGTGAATGTAAAACATTTTCATAAACAAGTTAGTTTTGATGCAAAAAAGTTTATGGGGTGGGGTGGGGTGGTACCTTACCTCACCTTCCCTATTGTGAATGTTAAGGCACACAGTTAAAAATATCTATGTGAAGATTTCCTATCCTATGCCGTTTGATTCCTACCTGCTTTCTCAGATAGTCAACGAATCCTCCTGAATCAAACTGGAGCCATTTTTATACATGGAAATCAGGATCCTGTCATGCCATCAGGATCATGCTAGCATTTTAACAGCCTACTAATTGTGTGCCCATCATGGATGCCATGTTCAGTAAAAGAGACTGGAAAGAAGTGACCAGATACTGTCGGAAAGGAAAACGACCTGGGAGTTAAAATGCCCAGGCCTCAAACTGATGACATTGGGCAGGTTTGATACTTGCTTTGTGCACACCTCGCACTACCCACTCGACCTCTGTCCTTTGCTTATTTAAAACCTGTTCCCAGTTAAAACTTTCCCTTTTTAACTCTTTCACAGTGCACCTTAAATTAGTTTTTAACAATCACACACTTGTTATCTACTGAGGTAGGGTGTGCACTATACACTAAATAAGTGAACTACTCTGATCAAACTGCAGGCTTCTGGCAGACAACAACCCCTTCTTGCCTAGGAACATTGCTGGCTTCAATCTGCTGAGGATGCTTGAAGGCTAGAGCCTCTCAGTTATGTTGGCAAGATCCAGTGAAGTTTGAAATAAAAGTGAATTACAAATGTTGGACGACTTACTGCACAGGTTAACTCATGTTCCACTCGGCATAAATTTGTAAGAAAAAAAAAATGTCAGTCAGTTTAAATCTACATTGGGGAGCCATAAATTGTTTAATCTCTAGAATAAAAGGTCTGACAGGATGGCGGCTATTTGTTTGAATGAAATCAGAATTAATAAACAATTTAAACAAAACCTTCTCTGTTTCCATGGTGTAAATGCTGTGAATGTGAGACTTGAGTTTAAAGTAACATGCTCCCCCATCCAAAGCACTTGATCTATTTTGAATAATTTCCAAGATGAATATGGATCACTTTGCACGAAATGCCAGCTATGAGGTCATAGCAACAGTGGCACCTCACAATGCACCACATGCAAAAGCAACATATTCATTTACCTCCAGGATGTACAGGGCACACACACAGATGGCACACAGTAGGGTTGAGAACAAACCCAGGCCAGAAATGCTATTTAACATAAATGAAGTTGTTTTGGAGAGATAGCCAAGAATAAAAAAAAAAAATGTTCAACTGAGATTCATTTTCATATGAAAAGGTGGAATTGGTCAATGTTGAATCTAACCAAAAGCCCAACTATCCAAACGGGACACCGCAGAATGTGCTGAAAATTAAACAAATTTCCTGTGTAATAAAAATAAATGTGGGTGAAGTACTGCTGTACTTCCAGTAAATGTCATTAGTGGATTTAATACACAATGGCCCAGATTTTGTGGGAGTGCAGCATCTCGTGGCATGCTCTGTTCGTTAGATATTTTTCCTCAAAAATGCTTTGACCCTCAAGATGCTGGAAGTGTGAGTTTAAAATGGTGCAACAAGGTTAACCATGGTGAATGATGAGACCAACAGTTTATCTCCTTAACCAATAAGATGTGGGAATTGAGAAAGAGGCAGTGGAACAATGGAGAAGGAAATAGGTTGAATTAGAAGAAATTAGCTGCTGAAAGAGAAATAGAGGGAAAGAAAAATTGGACTAAAGAGAGAGGGAAAAAGAGACAAAAAGAAACTTGAAGAGAAAAATGAAAACATCAAGAATTAAAAATTAAAAAGCTCTAAGCACGTTTTACCAGAATTTGTAGTAATAAGGCACCACTGTTTTAATTGTCAACTTTCTAGGCCAGAGAGGGTGAATGGCCGTGTAGGAAGATAAATCTCTTCAATTGTACCAATTGTGAGCAGGAAGCCACAGTGAGTTTCCCATCAGATCAACCCAATGAGGAAGAAGGTTGGAATCAGAAGAGGATGGAAAGTTAAGTGTGGGGCTGCTCCTCCAGGCTGCGCAAGAGAAACTTAAGCCTCCCCTGCTATGGGCTAGTGCCCCCATTCTTAATCAAGTGACCCCTGCGGGATGACTCTGGCAGCCGATCCTGCTGCACAACTAGGCTCCAGGCCATAGGATTTTCCATTGCTTCCTGGTGACTTGTTGTCGGGAATGACTGGGAAGTCAGCCAGTGGGTTTCCGGAGCAGCAGGTGAGTTCCACATCACATCATCTCATGAGCTGAAGACAGGATGCCTGAAGTTAAAATAGGGCCAAATGTCTCCCAGGCTGCTCATGTGGATCTCTTTGTGGCTAGTTTCATAAAGCATGGGTGGGGTGCTAGGATCATCTGTTTACCAGTTTGCCTTCGTGGCTGCAGGTGGTGCCTGGGATAGGGATAGTCAAGAAAAAAGAGAGAAATTAATTTCAAAACTGGGAGTTTCCTTGTAAAAAGAAAAATAAATAACCCATACATAAAAATGACTGTTTTGTGCAGATTCATAAATAGTTTAGTGGATCACTTTGTTAACTGAATTTGAATTTGATAATTTTGGTCCAGTTCAAATGAGACAATCAGATGCTTTATGTGAAGAGTGGCAGCTCACTTGTTTACCTTCATATGATCATAAGTTCATAAGATAATAAGAATTAGGAGCAGGAGTAGGCCATTTGGCTGCTCGAGTCTGCTCTGCCATTCAATAAGACCATGGCTGATCTGATTGTGGCCTTAACTCCACTTTCTTGTCTGCCCCATAACCCTTGAATCCCTTGTAGCTCAAAAATCTGTCCAACTCAGCTTGAATATATTCAAACTCAGCCTCCACTGCTTGCTGGGGAAGAGAATTCCAAAGACTAAGGACCCTCTGAGAAAATAAATTCCTCATCACCTCAGTTTTAAATGGGAGACCCCTTATTTTTAAATTGTGGCCTTTGGTTCTAGATTCACGCCCAAGGGATAACATCCTCTCAGAGTCTACCTTATCATGCCCCCTCAGAATCTTATATATTTCAATAAGATCTCATCTCATTCTTCTAAACTCCAATGAGTATAGGTCTGACCTGCTCAATCTTTCCTCAAATGATAATGCTTTCATCCCAGGGATCAACCTAGTGAATCGTCTCTGAACTGTTTTCAATGCAAGTATATCCCTTTTTAAGTACACAGTATTCCATGTGCTTCTCACCAATGCCCTGTAGCTAGACTTCCCTACTTGTATACTCCATTCCCCTTGCAATAAAGGCCAATATTCCTTTTGGTTCCTTAATTACTTGCTGTATCTGCACGCTCACATTTTGTGATTCATATACAAGGCACCCAGTTCCATCTGTACCACAGCATTCTGCAGTCTCTCTCCATTTAAATAATATGCTGCCTGACTATTCTTCCTGCCAAAGTGGACAACTTCACAGTTTCCACATTATTCTCCATCTACCAAATTTTTGTCCACTCACTTAATCTTTCTATATACCTTTGCAGACTCGTTGTTTTCTGTTCACAACCTGCTTTCCTAACTATCTTCGTTGCATCTGCAAATTTTGCTACAATACAGTCAGACCCTTCATCCAAGTTATTAAGATAGATTGTAAACAGTTGAGGCCCGAGCACTGATCTGTGGCACTCCACTAATTACAGTTTGCCAAGCTGAAAATGACCCAGTTATCCTGACTCTGTTTCCTGTTAGTTAGCCAATCCTCCATCTAAGTGAATATATCACCCCAAAGCATGAACTCTTAGCGTGTGTAGTATCCTTTTGTCATGAAACTAACATAGTTTTTCATTATATTATTGCGGTTTATTGTAAGTAGATTTATGGGAGTGTGTAGATGGTTCCGTCTGTGTGATTTGATTAAATTAGAGTCAGACTGCAAGCTTGAAATTATCAGAAGTTAGGGGTAAAAGGTATTTGAAACGCTAATGAGTAAACATGAATGAGGTCTTAGCATGGAGGATGTGAAGGAAATTTGCATTTTTAGATAAGTGAAGGAGTTGTTTGGGTTTCAAAGGGATGATAGGATGTTTACAACTAGCCAGATAAGCAAGGCCAAGAAGTATGTTTATTTTTCCCAATATTGGCAACATGAAAGATTTTTATATTATGGAAAAAATACATTTCCAAAGACATATAGAACAAAGGAATTTACAGATTAAAGGGAGAGAAACATATATAAAGAAGGAAGGAAGGTGATTTGTGGGGCTATATAAGAACTAAAAGGAATGTGTAAAACAGCCTCTGAGAAGCCTCTAGCAATGTTTGCAGAAGTCTGCTGTGTCCAGTAACCAAAGGTGGAGGAAAGCCTTTCAGATTCCACTGTCATGTGGGTGCTGTGGTAAACTTGCTGGCTTGCTAATTAAATTTACAATCTACTTTGGACTCTTGCCTTAATGAGGGTGTATAGTTGGGAGTCAGGTTAATTAGGGATTTTGGGATTTGTTACAGTATTAAGTAACTGTAATCTTATGTATATGTTTAAAAACTTTTATTTTGTTAATAAGTGTATTAATTTAGTTTTTAAAATCTCTAAAGGTGTTTCTGGACTCATTACTTCTTAATTCAGTACACAAATCTTCTTGTAATAAATACAAATTGCAAAATCATTGTGATAGCATGACCAAGTTACCCTTGTGGATTTGGTCTGCCTGGTACATATCATCTGCCACATCATAACATATTAATGTAGCACTTTATCTAATGCCTTTTGGAAATCCAAATACACTACATCTACTGCTTCCCCTTTATCCACCCTGCTTGTTACATCCTCAAAGGTGAATTGCTGAATCCCCCACTATCAACACCCTGGGGATTACCATTCGCCAGAAACTGAACTAGACTAGCTATATAAATATTGCAGCCACAAGAGCAGGTCAGAGGCTAGGAATCATGTGGCGAGTAACTCACCTCCTGACTCCCCAAAGCCTGTCCACTATCTGCAAAGCACAAGTCAGGAGTGAGATGGAATACTCTCCATTTGCCTGGATGAGTGCATCTTCAACAACACTCAGTAAGCTTTACACCATCCAGGACAAAGCAACCCGCTTGATTGCCACCCCTTCCACGAGCATTCACTTCCTCTGCCACCAATGCACAGCGGCACCAATGTGTACCATCTACAAGATGCACTGCAGTAGCTCACCAAGTCTCTTTTGACAGCACCTTCCAAACCCACGACCACTAAGGACAAGGCAACAGACACATGAGAAAACCACCACCTGCAATTTCCTCTCCAAACCATCCTGACTTGGAAATATATCAACATTCCTTCACTGTGGATGGGTCAAAATCCTGGAACTCCCTCCCTAACAGCACTGTGGGTGTACCTACACCACGTGGACTGCAATTAGGGATGGGCAATAAATGTTGGCCTAGCCAGGAATGCCCACATCCCATAAACGAATAAAAAAAAAAGCTCTAATAGATTTCCCAAAGTTGATTTCCCTTTCACAAATCCATGTTGACTCTGCCTGATTACATTATGATTTCCTAAATGTCCTGCTGCTACCTCCTTAATAATGATTCCAGCATTTTCCCAATGACATACGTTAGGCTAACGGGATTATAGTTTTCTACTTCCTGTCTCCCTCCGTTCTTGAATAATGGTATTACATTTGTGGTTTCCCAACCTGCTGCGACCCTTCCAGGATCTAGAAAATTTTGGAAGGCAACAACCAATGCATCCACTTGCCAGCCACTTTCTTTAAACACTAGGGGCAGAAGTTTTCCCTTGGCAGCCGGGCGCGCACCCAGTCCAAATGAGAGTAAAATAGTGCGAGATGACATTGGGCAAGGGTCCCGACAACATTGCACACTCACATGATATGTCGCTTGGCGGGCGTGTGCGAGAGGCAGCTGTGCGCCTGCCGACAATTAAAATGCTTATTGAGGCCCTTAATCAATTAATTAAATCGAATTTTTTGCTGCCCGTCCAACCCCTTCAGCTGGTGAGTGGGCGAATAGGCCAAGCTGGCATTTGCATTTTTTGCGAAGCCTCATCCGCGGGAAAGATGAGGTTTTGATCAGTGATTAAAAAACAACTTTTAAAACTAATTTTTAACATGTCCCTGCTCATGCGACAGTCATGTGAACAGACATGTTTTTCCCTATTTTTGAATTCTTTATTTTTAATGTTAAAAACCTTCAGCTCCCTGAGGCAGCTCTTTGTGCCTCAGGGAGCTTTCACTGCGCGCACTCCCGCACATGCGCACACTTCAGCGCTCATGCTCCCCCCGGCAGCGCTGAGGCTCCCAGCGTGCATTTCATGCTGGCTTGCCGTTAATTGGTCAGCGAGCGTGAAATCGCAGTCGGGGCCTGAGCACTGGTGGTTGTCGGCTTCTCAGCCGCCCCCAGGCCCACCCAGCGAGGTAAAAATCCTGCCCCTGGGATTCAGGCCATTAGGTCCACGAGACTTGTTAGCATTTAGTCCAATTAGTTTTCCCCAGGACTTTTTCTCTGGTGACCATGATTGTTTTAATTCCTCCCTCCCTTTGCCTCTTGATTTTTTATTATGAACAAAGATAAAAATTTCTTTGTTCAAAATTTGTGCCGTCTCCTCTTTTCCCATTATTAATTCCCTGTCTCACCCTCTAAGGGACTGAGGAAAGCATAAGGCCTGCTTTCATTGGACTGCATAGCAAATGTTGGGCCTAGATGCTTAGAGTTGAATTCTGCCAGGTATAACACTTCCAGTCTTTTTTCAGGTAGCAGCCTTCCAATCACAGCCAGGAAATCTCCAAAAATCCACAGGAAACACAAAGGGCGGGATTTTCTGGCCCCGCCCACCATCGGAATCGTCTGGTCCCACCGAAAGTCAAGAGACTTACGGCTGGGCTGCTGCACCCCCATGGTGGGCCCTGCAACGACGGGGCTGGGAAATCCCCGGCAAAACGTTTCTGACTCTATTCCCATACAGAAAAGCTTCCTCAGCTGTCCGGCTTAACACGGTTTCTCAGTGGCAGCAAACTTACTATTGGTCTGGGAGAGAGGAATGTTAATCTGGAAGCTGATGCCACGCCCAGCTCTTCAATTTGCCAACTGAGCAAGGAATCTATGAGAAAATGATGGGCCCAACCAGTATGGCTAACCTCAGGGTGAGCGATGTTACAAAACACTCCACTCCATGAACGTGCAGATAGTGTGTGACCATAGGATGCAGATTCTGCAAGTCTGTGCAAGGTACCCAGGCAGCTCCCACGACGCCTACATCCTCAGACACTCCCAGGTGCCAGGGCTCTTCAGTGCTCCAGCCCGGCTGGGTGGATGGCTGCTGGGTGACAAGGGCTAGCCCCTCAGAATGTGGCTCATGTAGCCTCTCCGTCATCCAAGAACAGAGGCTGAGCAGCGGTACAATAGGAGCCACACCTCCATTAGGGCTGCGGAGGAGAGAACCATTGGTCTTCTCAAGATGCGCTTCTGATGCCTGGACCATACGGGGGCGCGCTCCAGTACCCCCCAGATCGTGTGTCACTGATAGTGGTTGCATGCTGCACTCTCCACAATCTAGCACAGGAAAGGGGGGATGCTGTGGAGGAAGAAGATGTCGATGCAGATGCTCTGGCTGCACGCAATGAGTCCAGCAGTGAGTCCGAGGATGAGCACGCTCAGGAGAATGCTGAGGGGATAGACGCTGACCTGGGTAACCTTCAGGGAGGCAGGGACACCCGGGAGGCTTTAGTCAAATGAACCTTCAGCTAGCACACCACAGTTGGACCTCCAACACACGCCAGGGCCGCAGACTCCATACTCGATATCTGAGAGCAACATCTGCCTGGTTAGGAACATTAACTATGTGCCTTGTCAATAAAGCTCAATGACAAACAAGTCACTCATAACATCATGGGTTCCCGTATACCTGCTGAAGTAAGGAATCACCCTGAGCCATGTTCACAACTAAAGCATTTAATAAATTCACAAAACAAAACAGAAAAGAAACTTCATTCACAGGTGTTGAGCTGCACACTGAATTACAATCAACCAATACCAGGGCAACAGAAAACCACCAGTGAGAAGCCCGTGTTGTGCCTAAGGTGCCTTACGCTTACGTTTTTGGGTGCTACGTCTAGGTGCTGCCCCCTTGCTGGCACCAGCATTGGAGGCGACCTGCTGACTCTGCTGTCCTGTTGGCCTTGATGACCTTGGCGGTTGTCCTGAGGCCCGTGGAGCCTGTGATGGCCCCGTCTGGGAGGGGGTGGCCAGTTCCACAGCTGGCATCTCCCCAGTCGCCGCAGACCCATTGGATCCCACAGTCACTGGCAGAGGGACGGAGGAGCTGCTGCCCTCATTCGGAGCACCCTAAGAGGAGACCATAGAGACAGCAGGTAGATCGTGCATCAACGTGAGGTCATTTCAGACCTCCCTGCTCACCACTGATGGATGGGCACCTAGCTGGGATACTGGGTGTCCAAACCTTCTCCCAAACTGACACTGACCAGCTGAGGTCAATGGCGCTCTGAGGGCTTGCAGGTCTGAGCGCAACCCCAGGAAGCCCCGATTGTTCTCCTGGAGGATCCTCTCCATGAGAGTCGCCACTCTCTCCATGGAGGAAGCATTGTGCTCGGCCATGAGGGTCAATGCATTGCTCGTGCTCCACATGGACTCCTCCATCACGGTGACCATGCCACACATTCCCTCATGTATCTCTGCCAGATCCTCCCGCACACCCTGTTGGACTTCCAGCATCTGCTGACTCAAGGATGACTCCAGAGGCCCATCATCAGCCAATGACTGAGCATGTTCCTGACCCCCTGCAGTCCTCCAACTGCCGGCGCTTTGGACACTCTCTGTCTCTGTCTGCACCTCAAGAAAGAGTGAAGTGCCCTCATTAACGTGCCCCAGGACACAAGTCAACGATCTAATCCCCCCCGAGGTGCTAGTATCTGCGCTGGTGCCTGCCTGGCAGAGATGGTGTGATGCTGGTGCTTGTAAGTCGTCAGGGCCCTCAGGTGTTGGTGGTGAGCCCTCTGCCTCCTCATTCCAGGGGGCCCAACCTAACTGTTGTGCTAAGTGACCCATGCCATCACAGTACTCATCATTCCCGATCGCAGCAGGTCTTTGAAGCACTTGCAGTACTGAAGCCAGGTGCATCGCACCACATTGTGCGCGCTGACCCATTCTGCCACCTCCTCTCAGGCAAGTTTCATCATGTGGCGGGGCCTCCTTCTCCCGACCCTCGCTGTGCTGCCACTTCCTCGATGAGGACAGCAAGGCACTCATCTGAGAAGCAAGGGGCACAGTGTCCCGCCGACCTACCCTCCTGCCTGGCTTGCTCACCAGCAGCGCTCTCCGGAGCCCTCCTGCTGGTCATCGTTGCCAGCCATTGGAGGAGGTGGCAGCATGATTAGAGATCCTCATGCCAAGGACGGGAGGAGGAGGCCCCCCCACATGACGGAATGTGCCTGGGAGGAGGTGGAAGAAAGGGTCAGCGTGCACGATGTGGTGCGGCGCACCTGCGCGCTCTTTAAACAGGCCGCCGGGTCGCCATTGGACCTGGTGGTCATTGCAATCCCACTGCTGTCCGCCCCCTCTCGCTGTTCTCTGAAGCCGCGAATTGCGCTGGGTGGGCCTTAATTGGCCCTCCTGTGTAAAGTGGCAGCGCAGAGCTGATTGCGGGCGGCAATCGGCTCCAGGCCCACCACCACCCGCTCCCGACCAGCCCGCTCGACAGGCCAATAATTTTCAGAAAACTATCTTGAAAATAAAACACACAATACAACAAGAAAGGAATAATATGCATACACCATACATCATTATCTTAGAACTTGATGGCCTAGCTTGTGAGGACATTCAATATTCATGTTGCAATCATTAATCCTTCCATGTGAATATTATGATGCATTATTGCCTAAGAACAACTGCTTAAGTTCTAAATGATTGCAAACACTTAGAATTATGTCAAACCACTAACATGATCTTATTGTTCAGACAATACTTACAAAGTACTCAAGCTCTGCTGCTACAATTTATGGCACAATTTATCACCTGAACTTTTTGATCAAATTGTAACCTTGCAATTGCTCCCAAGAAGCCATTACTTTCTTCAGATGATTTCCAAGTTTTCCCTGGTCATCTGTGAGATTGCTACAAGGAGTCTCAACCCACAGGCTTGACTTTTCATCAGTTTCAACCTGCAATTGTTGATGGCTCAAAGCAACCACTCAGGGGAAGTGATCAAGGTAGCTATGTAAGGTGCATGAGTAAAAATCCTTATCCTTCTGTTTGTGTAGCAGGGCATTTAAAAAAATAAGTTCAGAGTCAAATTCAGATTTCAGTTTCTAATGTAAACTTCAGATTGATCTTCGAGTTCAGATTTGAATTTAGAGTAATGCATAAGGTTCAAATTCAGTTGCAAAATCAATCTTTAGATTTAGGCTTCACTTTCCTCTTTAGATCTGAGATGCTGGATCCACTTTCTAAGTCTGAGCAAATTCTGAGTCTAAATTAACAGGAACATTTCAGCACAAAAGTTGGATGGCAAATTGTATGAATATCATTGATGAGGACATCTAGCCTATCATCTCTACCCTGAGAATGGGTTACTGCCTCGCTATTAGTGTTCAAATTTGCTACAGGTCATTATGTATAATAGAATAGAATTCATATTAGAAGCCTTTGCAACATACACAAATTACATTGTAGCTATTAGGTTATTGCAACATTATTTGGACTAGTGAGGTGGGCAGAATCTTGTGGAGATGACAGGGGGTCTCAGCCGCCGGGTGGAGAGCCGGTAAGACCCCCTATGTTGCCTCATTTCAGGAAGGCCCGCTGCATTTTCTGCCAATCAGGAAATTAATGGGCCAGCGGTGAGCCTTCCCCCAGGATCAAGGACCCCAGGGACAGAAGGTCCGCCTTCCAAGGGCTGCCAGCCAATCAGAGGCCAGCAGCTCTTCCATGCTGAGCATCACCACCGAGAAGGCAATGACAGCTGCTGGTATGACACTCACCTGAAGCTTTGGTTTATGGGAGGAAGGTCATGGGGGAGGGAGGTGAGGGGGGTCGGCAGCAAGGGCAAGGGTGTAGCTTTCAGTAGCTCCCACCTTCCCAATGCTGTGTCCCTAAATCAGGTACTGAGTACCTTTGAACAAGGGTTTGCTTGTTGTGCTCCCTGGGTGGCGAGCACCCTAACCCGCCAGTGGGTTAACACCAGAGGTGGTGGGATGAGGCCCTTAAGTGGACTTTAATTGTCCACTTAGGGGTCTCAGTTGGCGTTAGGAAAGCCATCCTTGGGTCTCCCTGCCATGGAGTTAATCAGGGTGGAGGCAGGAAGATGGTGGGGTCTCCACTCACCACCTGCCCACCTGATTAAATGCCTCGCCCCACACTCCCATCACCAAACATGCCACAGGGGAGGGCACAAGATTCCACTCATTATCTACTCTTGACAATGTAAAGCCAGTTTTTGCAATGAATGAGTAGAATTATCCAATAATTTGAATTGAGCATTGTAAATAGCACAGCAATGTGTGAATTTAGTGCTAAAAATTGAATTATTGGATCATTTGCATTAGGCAAATTTGAATTAAGAATATAATGGATCAAGATCTGATTTTTGGAGCTAAATATTTTACACTTTATAAATGGAGCATGTCTTAATTATATCCCTTAACTAGGTGTAACATTGGTGACATGGAACATTGGGAGCCAAGGTTAGTGCTTTTGGTAAAAATAGGATGTTACAACTGAGAGTTTTATAATGTGAGTGAACTGATTTGTAATCTAACAACTGTGGATTTTGGTGTTATAATAAAATCTCTTTGAAGATGCATGTGCGATGTTGAGGTTAAATCTGCTTTACAAAATTCTGCACTCAACAGTTAGTGAAAATGAGGGAAACCTGAGAGCTGGATTGAGGTATACCTGTCTCCTCAAGACATACTTTATCATCATCTTCTGGTTCAATTACACATCCTGTCAGATGACTCTGGAATGCTATTCACCCACTGGTTAACACTCTGAAAATGGCTAGCAATAGTCCTGTCACCAAATACGGAGATGTTACAGAGTTGATTTTTCCAGGAAACATTTCTTTGTGGAAACATGGAACTTTATTTACAGGACAGCAGCAGCAGCTACATGTGCGCATCAAACCCCATAGCTAAAGAAGAGTTCTCCCCTAGAGGTTCCCCGCGCTGCTAACTCATTGGTTTAAACAGATCACGTGATCTTCCTACACAGGATTATTCTTTAAGCTACAGCCCTACATTTACCAGAACTATAATTACTATATTCCTCCCACTTTAACATTTTCGTACATTTCGTACTTACAAGGATATTTATCTCATGACGTTACAATATTTACACAGGTCATGAAATTACAAGTTCAGTCTTTCAGGTGGTTTCCTGACCCATGTGAAATGTTGTAGCTCCACGACTTCTGATTCTTTGACAGGAACCACATTCTCTGGAGCCGCATTAACATCAGGTACTTCATTAGGCACAGGCAGTTCAGTGCCTTCCACTCCGACAGAGACATCGGGCATGTCTACCCTTGGTTGAGCAACTTCAACAGGAACCACAGGTTCAGCAATGGTTACAGATGGAACATCATTTTGTTGGGGAATCTTCTTTCTTCTTAAATGATCTACATGCTTACGGGTGATTCGGCCTTCCAATTTCACGTGGTATGACAATGGTCCGGCCACAGGTAACCACTTTGGTCCTCCACCGAAATTCCTTACATATACTGCTTCTCCAACAGTAAATCATCACTTATGATTATGCAAATATTGAGTCGCTTTTTGGTTTCCTTGACTTTTCTCCACCTTCCCCTCCAAATTGGGAAGTATCAGGCTTAATCTTGCTCGAAGACAGCGTCTCATTAGTAACTCTGCATCCTCTTCCTATGTGTCTTCTTCTTCTTTCTACCACAGAGTTTAGTCTCGGTCTTCTTTTTGACTTCATTGTCGACCAGACTTCTCTCAGGTAAAATCTCAAATTGTCTTCGTTCAGTAGTTGAGCTACCCATGATTCCATTATCTACTTGCATCTTGGAAAGTTCTACAACTTTTGCTTTCAAATCATCTTTAGCTTCATTCAGCTGATTCTTCAGTTCTTCTGTCTCCTTCTTGTATCTGTTGGCTTCTTCTTGGAACCTTGAACATTGCTACGTCTTCTCTGCTAACTGGTTCTTCAGTTTGTTCAGAGTGACGTTAATTTCTTCCTGTTTCCCTTCGTAACTTTCCAGTGGAACAAATGTTGACTTGAGGGATCCTTGTAGTGTGTGAAGTTCTTCCTTTTTCCTTTTCTTTGTGAAGGTCACTCGCTTCATCTTGAATTCTGTCATTCAGCTGAGTCTTCTTGAGTTTCATCAACTGTTCTTCCATGTCATTGTGTAAGACAGTCTTCATTTCCTCAGGTTGCTGAATGGCTACACACTCATTTTTCATTCAGTTGCGGTCCTTGGACTCTCCAGGCTCTTTCTGAAGTACATCGCTTTGCTCCTTTTCCAACTCATGGACTCTTCCTGCTTCGTTTTGAAATCTCACTGGCCAATCAAGGTTCATTTCCCTCAACCAATTTCAAGCAAGGAGGCCTGGTCCTCTGCCTTCTAATACCAACACTGGTAGATGTGCTGTTTGATGTCTGTAAGCCAGTTAGCCTGGTGATAACTTTTTACCTGGATTTCTTCACCTGTGTACGTTTTCAACTTGGCAGATGTTTGTTCCAAATTTTATTGTTGAACACCTTTATTTAAATATCTGAAAGTGTGTTCTCCTATTACAGTGGTAGAAGCACCCGTGTCTATTTCCATTTTTAAGGGTTTACCATTCACTTGCACTATGACAATAATTGGCTCCGTCTTCCCAACTTTCATGTTGAATAATGAATAAATGTCAGAATTGGTTGTTTCTGGCTCTTCCACACTATATACTTCATTGGACTTTGTTTGTTGCCTGGAAGCCTGTTTAAATCTCGCTTTGCAATGTTTCAATATATGCCCACTTTTGTGACAAAAATAACACTCAACCTTTTTAAATCACCAGTTGTTAGGAGTCTGATTGTTTCCATTTGATAAAAATTAGTTTTTGAATTTGCTGCTAAGCTGTTTCCACTACATTTTTGGTTTCCCACTTCACGGTGGAGTCCTGGCTTTTAGTGCCACTTTCGGCTGACCGTTCCCACCCAACTAGGAGAACGGCGTCATTTTGCGCATCTTGAATCGCTTGTGAATCTCTTACAGTGCTTTCCATCGCAAGCGCCATTTCTAACACTTTCTTAAAATCAAGATCCACTTCAGCCAGCAATCTTTGCTGAATAGCATCCTCCTGCATACCACATACCAAACGATCCCTGAGCATGTCATTCAGGGTTTCACTGAAATCACAATATTCTGTTAGTTGTTTTAATTTCACCATGTAGGTAGCAATGGTCTCTCCTGGGGCTCTATTCGGTGAATTGAACCTGAAGCTCTGCAATGTGACTGAGGACTTGGGTTGAAAATGTCGCTTAATGAAGTCTACTAATTCACTGAAGGTCTTTGAATCTGGGGCACTGGGGGCCATCAAGCTTCAAATTAAACTGTGGGTCTTGCTCCCACAAATACTCAGAAGAATCACTCTCCTCTTTTCCTCCTCTGTGATTTCATTGGCTTGAAAGTAGAATGCAAGATGATCTATAGATGAGACCAGTCGTCTGTGGCTGGTTCAAAGGGATCGATTCTGCCAAACTGAGGTATCTTGGATAACTACATCTCCCTTTCCTTTTTAATTATCTTAGATGCTCACAATTGCTGTGCGAGGGACAGTACCAGATCTGATTTATCCCCGTCGGCAGTTTGTTATGGAATTGATTTTTCCAGGCAACTTTTCATGGTAGAAACAATGAACTTTATTTACAAGACAGCAACAGCAACTACATACATGCATCAAACTCTATAACTAAAGAAGTACTCTCCCCTGGAGGTTCCCCACACTGCTAACTCATTGGTTTACACAGATCATGTGATCTTGCAACACAGGATTATTCTTAAAGCTGCTGTCCTACGTTTATCAGACCTATAATTACTGCAGGAGAAAAGTTCTGAAACATAAACAAAATGTAAAAAAGTGATAGCCAAGCATTTTTCCACATGTGTGTTTGGAAATGAACAGAGAAAAATGCATATCTTCCCTTTCTAATTGAAAATAATCACCATAGAGATCACTGTGCTTCTCCAATTCTGGCCTGATTTTCATTGTACCACCATTAGAGGCCTTGTCATCAACGGTCTTGGCCCTAAGCTCTGGAATTTCTAAACCTGTTTGCCTTACAACACTTATCTCCTGTAAGATGCTCCTTCAAACTTACCTCTGTAATCAAGCTTTTGATAATATCTCCTAATCTGGCTTGGTGTCAAATTTAGACTAATAATGCTCCTGTGTAGCACCTGAACGCAATTTACTATATTAAAGATGCTAAATAAATGCCAGTTATTGGTGACATTGATGATGCTGAACACTTCACCTTGACATACCAGTTTAGATTAAAAATCGTAATTCCAGTGCACTCTTTTCACCTAGCAGATATTTATGTGGGGGAAGGGAACTTGAGGAAGTTTCATACAATGTTCACCTTTATTCCATGTCTTTTTACTTCTGCTGCCTTTTTTTGTTACAACTTTGTCTCTTTGACCCTGAATCTATGCGATAGAAATATTAACATTCAAATGCTTAATGTGTAGTATGAAATTTCTTTGTCTTTATTTTAAATAGGTTAATGCCTCTGCTAAAATAACAGATAAAAGAATTTCATATGAAAGAATTAGGAGCAGTTTAAGTTAATATTTCTACAGCATAATTTCAAGGCCATTCTCTTCTCTTATTATTCTGTTCCATTTTCTTCCCTTTTTTCTCTAAGCATATCTGGCGGACCAATTAACTGATCTGGCAATCAAGAAAATTGGTTTTGAATCAAGTGTCTCCATCTGAAGTTCGAGGACATTGAAGACATGCTTGGATTGAACACATTTTCAATGGAATATACACCTCAGCTAAGTTAAATTCTCAACACAAAGGATCCAAATTTGTAAAACATGAAAGTGTGAAAACAAAATTCATGGAGTTTTTGAGTCTATAAAAAATGTAGAATTTGCATTTCCTAGATTTTTTTCCTTTCTCATTGACTAAATGTCCACTTTATAATGTACGCCAACAAATAAACTGATATGCGTGTGTTGAAGGATAGCACTTTGTAAGCTGTGTGACAAACACACACAAAACGTATACATTTCAAACATGCATATCTTGATACAAAAATGTTTACTTGCGTGTCCAAATATTCATAGAATCAGACAAACTTACAATATTGGAGACAATTTGGTATAAATATAGTTAAATAAAGTCATACACTAATACACAGAAATGTGTATTTATTTATATATATATAAATGTGTGTGAGATATAGATATAGATATATATAGATATCCCTTTCTATGCAGACATGTACATTAGAGGTTAAATTAGTCAACATCACTAGTGTGAAACAGCACATCAACAGCCGGTTTTACACTATGCATTGGAAGTTAACGGTATAAAATATTGGGCACAGTGTAAAACAAGCTGATGAATTGCTATGAATTTACTCTGGGAGTCTTGCGCAAATGAAAGGTATATCTGGAAATCAGGTTCATGATCCCACAATTTTCCTTCCATTAATGAATAGCTAAGTTATGGGAACCGTGCGCCTGGATTCCTGATGTGCTGCCAGTAGTAAGTCTCTTTACTGGGAGCATAGCTTTGAGTAATGACCACTTTTGTGCCACTCCCCAACAATGTGCATGAACTCACATCTCAAAAGCGCCTTTTGAGCTCACAAAAATGTTAGGCTTTTACAAACGGTTGTTCTCTCCAGTGATCATTCATTTATTCTTGGAATGTAGAAATAAAAAGAAGTCAATGTTCACTCAAATTTAAATTATTGACTTGTAGGCCCCAATTTTAAATAGAGGGGTGGAAAGGATGCATGAGAGGCTTACTTAACCAATCCTGGGTCAGGGACGCACTGCCAATCTTCAAAGCGGGGTCTCATTAACATAAAAGTTACTGAAATTCCACAAGAACCATGACCTAGCTGGCGTTAGGGGTCTCGCTTGCCAGCTGGAGAGCCGGCAAGAGACCCGCACTGCCTCTTTTCAGGAAGGCCTTGTGACCCACACACCAATCAGACACGGGTGGGGCCAGCAGCAAGCGTTCCCTTTGAATCAAGACCCTGGGGGCAGGAATCCCCCCTACTGAGATCTACCAGCCAATCAAAGGCTAGCAGTTCTTGTGCTCAGCAAAACCACTGAGGAATCCATGGCTGCTGCCAGAAGGACAGGCTGGAATCCCAGGATCGCAGAGTGACCCAAGCCAAGTAATGTGGTGGGGGTCCATGGGGTAGGGGTCATGTGGAAAGGTGTGTAGGGAAGCAGCAGCAAGGGCAGGGAAGTGGCTCTCAGTGGACCACCCTTTCCCAATGTCCAGTCCCTCAATCAGGTACTGAATGCCTTTGACCAATGGACAAGGGCAGCAGATAGATGGGAACACCACCACCTGGAAGTTCCCCTCCAAGTCACTCACCATTCTGACTTGGAAATATATCACTGTTCCTTCACTGTCGCTGAGTCAAAATCCTGGAACTCCCTTCCCAACAGTACTGTGGATGTACCTGCACCACATGGACTGCAGCGGTTCAAGAAGACAGCTCACCACCACCTTCTCAAGGGCAACTAGGGATGGGCAATAAATGCTGGCCCAGCCTGCCAAGCCCACATCCCGTGAATGAATAATAAAAAAAAAACTCCAGCCCTCCAGGAGGTGACGAGCTGGCTACAGTTTCACCTGTTGTGCACACCGCATGGCGACAGGCCTGCCTGCAGCTGGGTTAACACCAGCAGTGGTGGGATGAGGTCCTTAAGTGGTCATTAATTGACAACGTAAGGACCTCAATTGGCGGCAAGGCAGGAAGGTTGATCATGGGCCTTCCCACCCAGAACTTAATTTTGACAGGAGCAGGAAGCCTCCTGGGCTCAGGTATGCCACCATCCTGCCTAATTACATACCCTTCCAATCTCAAAGCTCGCCACCAGAGAGAGCAGAAGATTCTACCCCTAATTTCAGAAGGCTACAAAAGGGAACCCATCAAAACCGCTCCCTATAGTCATTGGCAGCAGAGGCTGGTGGGCACTGGGGAAGGGGTTGCAGCAGGGAGGGAGATTCCACAATGATTGGTAGAAAGGCCAGGGCTGAGGAAGCTCAAGGACTCTTTGCTGGGCTTGGGGAGCACATTTCTGTTCTCCCTCAACTTCTTCTGAGAAAAGTAACTTTCAAATATTTGCCTTGGTGTCCTTTGACCAGTCGGTGCCTCCTGCTGTTGTGTTGCTGCAGGGCTGCAGATAGTGGAGAAACTCTTCTGATTAGAAGTTAAGATGTCATCAGAGGATCAATGATGAGTTTTGAATGTTACACCGGGCCTTGCCTGCCTACAGCTAGACACTGTCAATGCCATGGTGGGTTGAAGTTGCAGGCAGATTTTTGACATTTTAAACCCTCCCATGCACCATCCTCATTGGGTGAGATGGTGTGGGGAGGTTGGTGGGGGATGATGTTGGGTGTTAAAATCCTGCTGTAAGGTCCAAATGAGAAATTGTATTCTCAAGGAATGCAAGCATGAAATTTGGATTTAACTAAAATTTACTACAGATATTCTGCCCAGTGAATTAGATTACAATTGCCCCCAAAGAAGGAGTAGTGAATAAAAGAGAAATAGAACTCATTCAAGCCTTGCCGTAAATCAAATAGTACACACGGATTATGCTCTTGACAATGATTGATACAAAGATATTGATATGAGACATATAAGTGCATTATGTAAGCTCATTAATTCATGTCCATACATGTTGGGTGAGTAGCTGATCATTCTTGGCAATTTGGATCTCAGTTATAGTGCTGGCACTAACATCATTCTGTCTAGGCTTTTAAGGATCATGTTATAAAAGTCCAGTAGTACGTTCTTCCCCACACTCCTATTTCTCCTTGTCTCTGCTCTATCCATTCAAGGTAACAATTATTACTCATGCTCCTTACAAGTTACCAACAAGCAAAATAATAATTGCAACAATTAAAGGAGAAAACAGAAAGACATAGCTTGGAGATAGATAAATACTAGTAGAAGGAAGAAGGAAGGAGTGAGAATAACTTGCTCTGATAAAATAACTCACGTAGCTACTGGCCAGGATTTTCCAGTTGTCCGACGGGCTCAGCAGGCAGACCCAGGAGCGTTCGGGAAGCCAATTGCTGCCCGCGATCGGGCTCCAACTGCGATTCCACGCTGACTGGCCAATTAACGGCTAGCCAGCATCAAATGCATGCTACAGCGCTCAGGGCTGCTGGGGTGGGGGTGGCAGGAGTGCGAGCGCTGAAGTTTGCGCATGCGCGCGGGCTCGTGCAGTAAAAGCTCCTGAGGCACAGAGCTGCCTCAGGGAGCTGAAGATTTTTAATGTTACAAATCAAGAATTTCAAAATAATGAAAATATGTCCCCTCATGTGGCTCAGTCACATGAGCAGGGAAAGGTAAAATATGAGTGCAAAAAGTTTTTTTTAAAATCACTGGATGAAACCTCAACCCATCTGTGGATGAGGTTTCACCAAAAATGCAAAGGCTGCTTGGCCTTTTCGCCCGCCTGCCAACTGAATTGATGGATGGGCAGTGAAAAATTCAGGTCAATTAGTTCCTTAAGGGCCTTAATAGGCCACTTAATTGCCGGCAGGTGGGCTGCTGACTCCCGTGTGCACCCGCCCACTGAAATATTGCACAAGAGCATGATGACGTCAGTACGCTCATCTGACGTCATTACGTTTCAATTTGCGTTTGTTCGGGTCAGGCACGTGCCCGCCCAATAAGCGCAGTATTTTGCCCTATGATTTTTTTTGCTGAGAAGACATTTACCTTGACAAGCAAAAACAGCTATTATCCCTACTTAGAATTACATTTCAATTTGGACATGTGCCATATCCTGGCCAAGATGGACAGTGTAGTTCCCTGTGTCTGGATCATCCCTGTATTATAACTGAAGCCGAATAACTCCAAGAGCATGGATCTCATTTCTGCTGTGAACATATTACATGCAAGACCATGTGCCAAAATATTAGTGATCTTTTCACTTGCATGAAAACAGCAGTCTCCACACAATGCGCCACCAGGTACATTCTGGTGCTTATTCCCTTAACAATATAAGATGAGGAGATCAAATATATGGGACGATGACATTCCACAAGGTCAAGAGGCTTTAGAGCAGCAGTCATTGTAATGATGCAGAGCAACCTGAACTGCTAACAATAGCGGTAGTACTCTCTGATGGTGACTGTTGCTAATTTCAATGCAGGGTGTTCAATGCCACGATTTAAACAGCTTACCTTTACACTTTTTAAAAAACTATTCAGAGATAGCGAGGTTGAAAAGATGCTGACGGACATACTCTGCTGCCATGTCGGGTAGGACCCTGCTGTGTAGGCTTTTTGTTTATGACAGAAATGTTTGGCTTGAGGCCCCTTTAGCTTCACTTGTGAGTCAGACCTGGGTAATGCCCACCAGTTAATGTTGAGTTCTGTGAAGTAAAATAACAATATCAATATTTGACTTCTGATGGTACCTTATGCTGACCCTCCATTCTCTATTTATGTTACTGCCAGATACAAGTACACAGTGTGGAAGAAATGAAAGCTCAAATTTAAAGACTTATGTATTCGCTTTAATAACATTATTGCTCAAATGGCGGAATGATTTTTTTTCAACACTGGGTAATCTGTACATTCACTCTCTCACGTTTTTTAATTGTGCGCTCACTGTGGTCTGTCTTACTTTTATCTTTCAGAATCATTTTTAAAGCATTTACAAGGTCATGTAGCAAAGTCAGTTTCAGTCACTTGAGAGTCTCATCACCAAGAGGGACTCCAGAGTCTTCCACATTAAATGATGCTATAGGCATTTAATAGTGGTGTCTTTTTATAGGGTGAGTGTGACTCTAAACCAAGATTGCCTGTGTAACTGCACCTTTTAGGGACTGAAAAATCAATGTTAAACCAGTACTGCCCTTAAATTTCTTTATAAACTCTAAGAGAGAAAACCACAGCTGCACTTAGGACACTTTAGGTCAATAAGAAATCAATAGCAATGGCTGAGTGTTTGAAAAGAAAGCTTCTCGAGTGGTGCGTGCTTTCAGATACCACAGCGTTCCCTATTGTTTGCTATGTAGGAGGCTCTCCAGTCTATTTTCTAAACTGGATAAAACTTTCTTTGTTGTGGCCCAATGTCTGGGGCCAACGCTTATGTTCTGGGAGCACACCAGAAGCAAAATGAGTTCAGGCTGGAGATCCTAAATTTAGGAAGGGGGAACAGAGCCTTAGCTAAGGAAATAGTTCTCATTTTCTTTACCAGGAATGCAGAAAGGCACAGTCGTCTCATCCCTAGTCAAGTGTGACATTTCATTTGAATTTGACAGCACTGCTGACCTTGTCATTAACTGACAGTGATCATCACGCTCCAACATTTGTAATTCATTTTATTTACAAAGCAATGGTTATGTGGGAAAGGCCACAGTGCTAATTTTAGTTCAATGCTTAATATACAGCGAGTTAGAAAATGACTGCACCAAGATCAGTGTTTAATTAAATTTAATACATCTGAAGTAGCAAATTTGTGTGACATTTTTGAAGATAATTGATGTGAAAAGCTTTGGTGCTTCACTTATTTGTTGCCACTTTATTGACCCTTGTTACATGTGCATTTTTATAACTATTGGTAATGTTGGCTCAATTGCCTTTTATGCAAAATATTAATGTTAATGGTCAGCAGTTCACGTCAGTGTTTTATAGGTGGGGTACATGAGCAGTTGAATGGTTAGGGTATACAGTATCTAGGTTATATTGTAGAATAGCATCAGTAGTGACAAGCGACACTGCCAGTTAGCAAGAAGAAGTCATGCTGCTTTGCCGACAGAATTCAGCTTGTGTAATCAGCAAGACGCCGATATCACTTGTTAACTGGCTATAGCTCCTTCTTAATTTTTATTGCTGGCTCTAGGCATCTGTCTGAGTGCCTTCATTCCAGTACACGCTCCACTAATTCTCCCTTGGCACACATGCAAAGTACTTGGAAGTATTTCTGAGAAATAAGCATTGGGCAGTTTGGGGGATCCCCTGCTCAGATGGGGCAATGCTGAGCAGTTGTGCCGATTCTGTAATTGCTCTGTGTGTTATCTGTGGTAACAGCTGATCAGCTCAGTTCAGTGCAGAACCAATGGCAGCATTCAACTGTAAATGACTGAAAGTTACAAAAAAGAAATAAAAGTCAGGCCAGATAAATCAATCCCACAAACTAAATCAAAGGTAAGAAATTGGTAAGTAAATGAGCAAACTGACAATTAGATCTAAAATAAAATTCCAACGAATTTAAACACAATGGGGATCAATACATCATGTGATGGCAGACACACCCACAGTTTTTGACAGTTCAAAGCAAGGGAATGAGGATAATTTCAACTTGTCTCAGTACTTGTGAATGTTTGCCTCTGTATGGTGATTACTGAGCACTGTAAAACATGTAAAATAACCCTCAACTTCTCTCTCCCCCCCCTGCCCCCCCACCTTAAACCACCTTATATTTCTCCTTTCTCCTAACTATGCTTCAGTTCTGCCGAAGGGCCGTGAAGGCTCGAAACGTTAACTGATTTCTTCTCCACCGATGCTGCCAGACCTGATGAGTTTTTCCAGGTAATTCTGTTTTTGTTTAAAATAACACCAGTCTGAAGGTGATGGGAATACATTCTGCAGACAAACAGGGAATGCAGTACTGCTTGCTGAGAACTACAATACAGAGTGCAGCATTTGGAGCAGGTAATATTAGTCCAAGTCCTGTATTCTTGCCCTGGGCAGTGTTAGCGACTAGATTCCAGAGCACAGCAGAGAAACAAATACAATTAGTCCCAAGGCTGCATTATTAAGTAGCAGACAGAAACATGAGCTAAAATAGTATTGCTAACTTCTGGCTAGGGCCAAACTCCCGAGCATGGGTTACTTAAGTGCCTCTCTCAGGAATGCTGCAAGATGCAATATCACAGTGATTGGACATGGGTCTGTACCCACAATTTCACACGTGGGGGAAGAATTGCTTTGGTTGCTATGCTTAGTGAAATCATAAACGGTTTATTTTTCAATAAATTTGTACTGTTGCTCCACACAACAACCAGAGCATCTCTTTTCCCATGGAGAGATTCTGGTTTTAGTTCTGTGGCAGCAACTGATTGAGTTGAGGCTGGGTGGCCCTTACATTTCTAATACAGATTCCTAAATAGGCCGCTATACCAACAGTACGTCCTGGCATTGTTTCACCAGAGGACAACCAACCATACCCCATAACCAAGTTAGCCACAAACAGAGGAGCAATAATAACGAGGGTGGGGGGTGAAGAGGAGGCTAATTGGTAGTGACCTCTGACCTAAAGCATAGACACAATGGGCCGAATGTCTTCCTTTTGGGTCCTAAAGTTTCTATGTTTCTAAAGGGTACTCTTGAGTACTAAAGAAAGAAGCAATCCACAGGTTATTAAGAACTGAAAATAAACCTGAAGGAATGTAATCCTATCAAATGTAGCAAATACACTAGAGAAACAGACTGGCAGTTTTGCTGATGGTGGATCATTATCATTGCCAACAGTCCAGGATTGACCCAAAGTCTCCAGGAATTAAAGATTAATCTCCAGGACACTGCTGGCGGGGTGGGGTGGGGTGGGGGGTGGGGGGGGGGGGTGCGCGGTGAAATAAAATAGTTTATTTTTCATTCTCTTTGATCACTTCTGTTTATTCTGTTTATTAGTTATGAAAATATTGGGAAATGATAAAAAAAGGCTGTGTCACAGTCAAAGAAGCATCAATTGGTAATGAAAGAGTCATTTTGCTTTGCAATTGGATGGGAGGGCAGTGCGCCATGAGGATTGACATGTTGGACGGCCAACGGTAGGAGCATGGAGGTGGGAGCCAGGTACAGGAAGTCATGTGGTTAAATCTTCAGGAGTACATTCAACCAGAGTTGGCCACTCTAAGGTATGTTTGTACCTCACAGCATAAACACATATTCAAAGCTTACTGATACAGAAATACAGCGTCTGGATTCCTTTAATATTAAGGAGCATTCCGATGATATTCATCAGGGGTTAAAGGGGCCAGTAACACTTCAAGAGAAAAGAAAAATTGAGTGTGGTACAAAACAGGCTGCTGACCATTGACTCATTTCACCCAATAAGAATCTAATTAACTTCTACTCTGAAGGTGCATTAGCACTATCACTATAATTCTGTGTGAAGTGCTTATAGCATAAATACAGACTGAAATTAGAATTTTAACCCGACCTAACAAAGTGGAGTGATACTCCATGGATGATGTTGGTTTCATTGCACTTTGTTTGTCAGCTCTGACCTTAATACCCAACTTCCACACAAAACTAGTGCCAGTGCAAAACTGAAACTGCACTGTGCCAATGTTAAACTAGGACTGTGAATACATCCTGATGTTACATATTTGACAACAGTACAAAGTGTTCATAAAAGCAGAGTATTAAAAATTGTCACTGATTGTTCTATTGAAGCCATCAGGCAAGGTATGTTTCCTTAAAAAGAGGTTTATCTTCAATTTTCTCCTCTTCATATGTGGGCAGTTAATTGCCTGGTATTATAGTCCTGACTGAGATGAACCATAGGCATAACAACTGAGTGCTGTGGTGAGCTTGTCAGTCACTGACAGTGCTATCCCTATGTTGCAAATTGGCTGTCCTTGCTGCAGATGATAAAGATCTACCTTACTGACCTGGAACAAGATGAGGCTGTTATATTGGGTCATTGGCTGGTAAGTGTGCCAAGGCCTGATATGTCTGGCATGCTTTCTTCATCTGGCACCATCTCAATAATGATATACTATGGCTGATGTTAACCCCCTGCAGTTGACAAAATTGGCGCATGCAGAAGGCTAAGATAAAGACAGTGTCCAGGCTTGGCACTGCATTCATGCCACTTGGCATTTTAACTCCCAGATCTTTGTGGGCACAAGACTCCCCCACTGCAAGCTAATCAAGGGTTTCATTCAAATGTAGAAATCAGGATTCGATGATGTAGACCCCTGTTGTAGCTTTCTTCTGGGTTTGCCTGTGACTACCTACTGGCACCACCTCATTGATGTCAGACTCAGGCAGGAGTCAGGCCTAACTTATTTGAATGAGGCCTGGGAAATAAAATGACCTCACATCCCATGGAGAAACAATTCATTGGAATGTTCACCAGAAGAGAGTTAGAATTAGAACAGGTAACACGGGGACACAACTATGCTGGAAGGCTCCTTCACAGTAAAAATAATCATTGGCAACAGCATTACTTTTTTAAAAATGAGCTTGTGAAGTACTAATGAGAAACAGTTCAATAAAATAGAGGCTGCAGGACTGCACCTGAACAGACTTATTACACCTACCATGCACTATTTAGCTTCAGATAGTGTGATGAACCTGATGAATCATTGTATAACTCTAGACACTTTGCAGGTAATACTAACCTCAAGAGTAGTGGGTTTGGATCAAGCAAGAAGTTAAAATTTGAAAAATTTCAAACACAATCCCAACCCATCCATTTCCAGTTTTAATAGAGGCAGGATGGGGTGGATGAGTGACTCTCAGGAGGCAGGTCAGTAGGTAAAGATTTTAAGGAGCTTGCATGCTTCCATTTTTACAGTTTTATTTTAACTTTTAACCCATTTTAACTATGTTTCCTGGGGCTTAGGAAGCCTGACAAATAAAAGATGGTGAGAAGGGCTGAATCAGATAAATAAAGTAATTGGATTTGCAGCACTGCTTGTGGGCTAAGAAACAACTGAGGGCATTGGACACAGCAAAGGCTACAGATCCTGAAGACTTGTACTCCAGATGAGCTGTGCTCCAACCCAAGCTGTTTCTGTACTGTTACAACACTTATATCCACCCGACAATGTTGAAAATTGCCCAGATATGGCCTAGCCAGAAAAAGCAGAACAAATCCAATCTGACCAATTATAGGCCCACCAGCCTGCTCTCAACCATCAGTAAGGTGATGGAAGGTGTCTGCAGTGTTATCAAACGACACTTACTCACCTATGACCTGCTCAGTGACGCTCAGTTTGGTTCCACTCCAGACCTCAATACAGCCTTGGTCCAAACATGTGAAGAAGACCTGTGCTACAGACGTGAGGTACAAGCGACTGCTCTTGACATCAAGACGGCTTTTAACCGAGTGTGGCATCAAGGAGCCTTAATAAAAACTAATGTCAGTGCAAATCAGGGTGAAAAATCTCCACTGGTTGAAAACATAGCTAGCAAAAAGGATGGTGGTTGTGGTTGTTGGAGGGCAAACATCTCAGTCCCAGAATATCATTGCAGGGGTTCCTCAGGGTAGTGTCCCAGGCCCAGCTATCTGCAGCTAGTTCACCAATGATCTTCCCTCCAACGTAAGGTCAGAAGTGTGGAAGTTTACTGATGACTTCACAATGTTCAGAGCTTTTTGCAACTCCTTGGATACTGAAGCAGTCCTTGCTTGCATTCTGCAAGACCTGGAAAGCATTCATGCCGGCCACGCAAGTCCCAGGCAATGAATATCTCTCCTTGATGTTCAACTGCATTATCATCAATGGAACCCCAACCATCAACATCCTGGGAGTTACCATTGACCAGTAACCTAACTGAACCAGCCATATAAATACTGTGGTGTCAGAGCAGCACAGAGGCTGGGAATTCTTCAGCCTTGACAGCAACTGTCACACCCAAGAATGAATGAAAAAAAAAAAGGAGTAGGAATGCTTCCCTTGGCCCAACAAGCTTACCTGCTTTCAGTTGCATGATCGCTGACAAGGCCTGAAATATCTCTCTGTGCTCCCCCCCAGCCCCCTACTCCACCGCACCTTCTTGCCCTCCAGCCTAATCAATCTCTCTCCTCAAACATCTGCCACCCCTTGGCCATGATCTCGCCCTCCCCACTTACAATCTCTCCTTTCCTGCCGATATTCCCCTCAGCTGTGGCCTTGTGCTGCTGGATTTCCTGTCCAACAGGCAGCCAGTCTGTCAGTCAGGCTGGTTGTTGGACATGAAATCCTTGGGAACATTTTAAAAGGCATACTTCTGGACTGCCCATCCTGAACTCCTCCCCCACCAGCTTCCACCAAGATTCCCTGTAAATATCAGTGCCTTACACATAGACCAGATCAAAGGACAAGCCTCATCCAAAGTTAGAACTCTAAAGTGAGGAACCAGCCCCAATTGTATGGACCGCCACCCTGATCCAAAAATATGCAGCATGTTTTACAATTCTGATCACTTCAATATAAAATATATTCTTATTCATTTTTTAACAGGTAAATAGGTCAATAAATGAATAAATCATTGAATTGATTGTCTTTGCTCAGAATAATATGAACTTTGATCCAGATTTAACATTTCCAACAAGACAATTCATTAAAGAAATGTTGAAGTGCACGTTGTAAAACTGTTCAAGTTCAGCAGCTTGATACTTTCAAATATTCACAGCTTTCATTTATTCCAGCAGTCAGACTGAGTCTCAATTGTGACCAAATATGAAACTGAGATTGAAAAAGATGTCCCTGCACTACACAGACGTTTTGCCAGCAGAAGCAGTATCGACCCTCACGTGAGTTAATCCCCTTCCCACTTCAAACCTTGGTAAACGTGAAACTTATTAGTTGATTTGGAGACTGTTACTAATGAAGAAATGTTCCATGCTTCCAGTTTTAATGAAGCCTGAAGGGACTCATAACTACAATGACCCTGTCTGTATATCACTTTGCCAGTAATTGAGACTAATAAGAGCCATAATATATTGCCTATATGGATGATATTTGGTAGTACATTGCTAAGCTGACATATAAATTAATCCAATAATCAAAATTATCAATCGTTGACTTCAAGAATGTAAGAGCTTTTTAAAATGTTACCACTGAAAAGAGTCATTGTGATGCTTGGTAGATTGGTAAGGGTCCAGTAGTGAAGTGATTATATTACTGGATGGGTAGTCCAAAGGCCTCAATTAATGACCCAGAGACATGGGGGTGAATTTTATGATCGGAAATCGGGCATGCTATTTCACCTGCGCTTACGTAAAATCTGACGTGATGATGTAGGATTGGTCCTGATGTTATCATGCCGGTCTCCGGTAATACAGAAGTACAGGCAGGTACTGAGATCGGCAGCCCGCCTGCCATTTTGAAAAAAAAAACGAATTAACAAGTGATTACGCTTGTTAATAACCCAATAGGCTGCTATTTACATTGCCCATGGCATTTTTTTGGTGACTACACATGAAAAGTTCGGAGGGTTTTATAACAGATATGAGGAGGCATTGCAAAGCCGGATAGAAAGGCTGCAGGTGGGACTGTGTCTGCATTCAGCAGAAGAATCTGCTGGTGAAGGTGGGAGAGTTCCCCAGTGCTTTAAGTTCCTTTAATAATTGTTTTCAGCCTGCAATAGGAGATATTGTCAGGGAAGGGGGTCTACAGGCAGGGTAAAACTGAAATTTCTAGACTCCAGTAATGGACTTGGAGATCACTGTCTCCCATGGACATAGCCCATTGTGGAGGAGGCTCCTACTCCAGTGAGGAGAAGAGGAGGAGAAAGAGATGGAGGAGGGCAGCTGGCCAGGGGAGAGGTGTGCCCTGTGGTTCAGCAAGATGAGAAACCTGCTGCTGTGCAAGGGCCTGCGGAGGAGAGGCATCAGCAGCAGGCAGACAGATGTGGGCGAATAGGCATTTCCTGCTGATGGAGTCTACAGGGTCAGGAAGGCCTACTTCCAGATGTCAGTGCCTGAGAAGACTACATCTCTCCAGGGAAAGAGTCACATCACTGTGTGACATGCTGCCTTGAGAGATTGCCTCGAATTGTGTTGGTGGGCATGCTATGCCTGTGGCACTGAAGGTTACAGTGGTCTTGAATTTTTTTTATCTCTGGGTCCTTCAAGGCATCATGTGGAGAGCTTTGTGTGATTTTGCAGCCAGAGGCCCATCATTGGATCACAGCTGCAATATTCAGCTGTGTCCACAAACTCATATCATTTAGCGATTACAACACCAGTCAGGCAGACAGAGCCATAGGCTTTGGTAACATTGCAGAATTTCCAAAAGTGCAAGAGGTAATAGACTGCACACATGGTAATTAAAATGCTATCGGGACAGCCTGGGGACTTGTGAACAGCAAAGGCTTCCTTTCGATCAATGTGCAGCTTGTCTGTGACCATAGGCGAAGGATTATGCAGGTGTGTGCATGGTATCAAGGGAGCAGTCATGATTCATACATACTTAGGTAATCTCAGGTGCCAGGAATGTTCTGCACACAGGAATCTCTGGATGACTACCTTCTGGAAGACAATGGATATACTCTCAAGAGAATGGCTCATGACCCAGTCAGAAATCCGCAGACAGAGCCTGAGAACCATTGGTCTGTTCATGAGATTCAGACCAGTCAGGTGGCATACTGCAATAGTTAACTGCTACTGTGCCACTCATGGTCATGGTCTGCTGTGCGTTACACAGCCTGGAGATCTAGAGAGGGGAGGCCCTGGCAGAGGGGATGTAATAGAGTGAGGTGCATCCTCTGACGAGGAGGAGTCTGATCATGAGGAGGGTGAGCCATGCTAGCCAGCTGCGGAGGCTGGTGCACAGGAGGCATTTGATGCCAGAAATATGCACGAGTCTCTAATAATGTAAAGATTTACCCAGTAATTTACAAATTACTCTACTAAACATTCTTTGCCATTCTCACCTCTTCCTCATCTCTCCCTGGCATCCCAGACCTGCCTGTGCATGTTCCAATGATGAGGGAGCAAATGAGGCTGGTCAGAGAGTTGCACATGAGCACTGCCTCCACTGAGAGCATTTGTTCATTCCAAATTCCAACCACCACATCACACACGTGAAACATGAATGAAGCCACAGCAGCAAGTGCAAACAACATTAATTTAATACAAAATTGAAACATTTTCCATAACAATCAGAACTACATGATCACCCTTGTGAACCCATATGTGACCAATGTGATGTTTTTAAAAATATTTTACAGGTGCTATAACACGGTGCTCCTCCCTCACCGCCAACTGTACTGGAGACAGATTGCTGACCCTTATGCCCCTTTGCCTGGGATGACTTTGGCGGACATCCTTTGATCTCCTGAGGCCGTGACAGCCCCAGGACAGTGTGAATCTCCTGTGTGAATCTGTCGCCATGGCACTCTGAAGTATTATATCATTGGCAGAGGGGTGGAGAAGAGGCTGTTGCCATCATAGGTGCCCTGAGAAGTGCCCCTCTGATGTCACCAGCAGCTGCTCATCCACCGCCGTGAGCTCCATTTGGCCGTTTCTGCTTTCCTGAGAGGAATCAGGACCTGGATGTGCCTTGAGGTGCCTTGTTTCCCTCTCGTCCCGGTTCTAGGCACTGGAGCTCAGAGACAAGGTGATGGAATGCAGGCCAGGCCGCATACCTGGTATCCCATCAATGAGCTGCTGGGTTGGGGTCTCCATGACAGCCGCTAGTTTCTCAATGGAGGAAGCTTTGCATTCTGAAGAGCAGGTTATCCAGCATTCATGGCCTGGATGGACTTGTCCACTGTCTGTGCCACTGCACGCAGCCCCTTTGGCAGCTCTGCCACACCGCCACGTACCCTGCATTGTACATCCAGCATCTGCCACCTGACGGATGACTCCAGAGGCTCATCATCAGCCTGGGGCTCAGCATTTAGGTCACCTCCAGCACTGCCCTGCCCGCCAGAGGCCTGCACCACCTCAGGCCAGGATTTTCCGGCCCCATGTGGGCAGGACCCACTGCAGGGGATGTGGCGGCCCAGCCAAAATTCCAGAAGATCCTGGCGGCAGATGGGGCTAGAAAATCCCGGCCTCAGTCTCCAACAGCTGGTCTTGTGATTGAAATGTGCTCACACCGGTGTGTGGTTTCCCTCTTAGCCAAGTTGTGCATACCCACCAAGGTGCATGTATTTGTGCTGGTGCTAGGTGCCACACATGGATGTGACGGTGCACCCTCTGAGACTCCCTCCCCCTCCTCAGAGATTATTAATAGTCCCTCAGATCTGGTGGCTGCAGTTGCCAAAGTTTCACCTGTGGGGGGAGCCAGAAAGGATTATGAAGGTTACCACCATCATTTGAGCTGACTTCAGAGATGCTCGCTTTCTACAGACACTCTTGCCATTGGGAAATGGTAACCAAGGTTTAAACCTCAGCCCATTCAAAATTGGGACACACATTCTTCCTCAAATGCTGCAAACCTCCAAAGTCATACCCATCATTGCTCCCACTCTTCAGCACTATCTTTACAGGAAAGAGCTATGTGCCCTTGGAAGATCACCACCGCATGGCTGTCCTCCAAACTTGCCACAACCAATGGTGTGACTCCATTGGTTTGATGCCAACTCCAGCGCCTCTTCCTCCAACGGAGTGAATATTGTAGGGTTAGGTGCTCCTCTTCCCATTCTTGGCCTTTCATATGCATTATGTGCCCTCTTCCCCTACAGAGGAAATGCAGTATTGTAATGAATATTCTGTGCAAACATCATGCTTTCATTTATGGACCTAACATGTCTGTTGTCGGCGGAGAACACTTTACAATGATCCTTGCTAACTAACAGGTATTGTACTTTAGAAGACACAACCCCCACCCTGAGAAACCTCATTGCCATGCAAAGTGGCATGCCTGCTTCATGCCACCCTGTGCACATGACCAAGACACTAGGCAATCCCACACTTGACAAGCATCACACCCCCACAGCCTACTGTAGAGGTCCATCTCTGAAATAGTTACACACTCACCCTTGTCGAATATATAAGAGGACATTGTGCTTTTGAAGGCATTGTAGCCAGGTCCTTTGAACAACCCGTGGCTGCACTGTGGCCTCCATCCAGGCTTCTTTGGTTTGGGGGGAAGGTATCCTGTTCCCATCAGCTGGCATGAGGACCTCCTGCTGATCACTCACAGCCTGGAGGAAGACCCACAGGAGACCATCATCGAACCATGGGTCCATCCTTGGTCTGGGCCCCTTCATCAGCCCTTCCTCCATTATTCCTGGCAGATACAAAGCTAAAGAAGGCTCTGGTTGATTTTTCTCTGTGGAGAGACAACAGAATTGAGTTAGAGTTGGGACAACAGAGATAACACTAGTTATTCAGATGAGGAATGGGACAGGTGTGCTCAGGTATTTCTTTCCTCCCTGGAAAGGATCCTGAATGAGAGAGTGCTGGCACACCAAAATGGAAAAGTGCTCTTACTTCTTGCTTCGCCAATACTTCAGGTACCCGAACAGTCTTCTATCTATGCAATTCTGCTTCTACAAGGGGATTTCTACTGCAGCTGCCACCAAACCATGCTAGGGTGCCTTTAAATGGGTGGTTGTAACTGACTCCTGGGTCATGAGCTCATCCTTCTCCTGCCAACTGTCCCTCCCTAGAGGCCTGATTGGGCACACTGCCCACCCTGCCCTCACCTGCATGGCCAGCTTTCCGCTGGGCAGCTGTTAATTGGCCATACCTCATTTTATTTGGTATGTATAAGGGGCAGGGACGGAAGTGAGTGAACCGTACACTTTAAGGTCAGCCTCCCACACCTCGCCCCAAAGTGTAACATTCACCCCATGAGTTCAAATTTCATCATGACAAGCAGGGAATTTAAATACAATTAATTAAATAAATCACGGAATAAAAGGCTAGTATCAGGAATGATGATTGTGAAACAACCAGATTGTTGTGAAGCCCATCATCTGGTTCATGAATGTCCCTTAGGGAAGGAAATCTGCTGCCCTTTTCCAGTCTGGCCTACAGGTCACTTCATATCCACAGCAATGTGGTTAAGTCTTAACTGCCATTTGAAATGGCTAGTTATATTCAAGAAGGCAACTCACCACCAGCTTCTTAATGGTAATTAGGGGTGGTCAATAAATACTGATCTTCCTGGTGATGCCCACATTCTGCGAATGAATAAATAAAAAAAAGAAAATTTCCTGCATGAATAACCATTCCATCTCTCCTACTTTTGGAATATAATGTCATTTTTGCACAATGCTTTCAGCTTCACAGACATGTCATTTCTAGTCACCACTGGCCTTTTGACCTGTTCAAGTGAGGTAGGTTACAGGGTGACTTCACTGATTTTAATAGAATCTGGTTCCTTGGACTGATCTGCAGATTGATGAGGAGGCACTCAGCCCTCGGCAAAATCATTGCTGATCAATGATGAACCTCACCAGTGATGTGCACAAAAATTACTCTCTAATGTTAAGGTTTTCATCAATTCAATTGTATTTTGCTCTCTGCTATAACCAGTAAAAAGAATCACAACTATATAACATCATATGATAGCTTATATCATATATGTCATACATGAGAAAGAATATTGAGAATGATTTTACCTAATAGAAAATGAGCTCAGAAGCTTGATTTATCTTTTAAAATAATGGTTTATGAAGCAAGAAATCCAGCTTCTAAACCCTATAGGAGAGATTTCTACACCCCTGTCGCCTTGTATGTGCCTAAAACCCGGGGTGGGGGCGGGACTAAAATTAAGTTCCTGTGCTGATCAGCAAGGTTCCACATGTCCCCAGGTTCTCGACAGATCTCTACCTTGGTAGTTGAAGGTCCAGCTGGAATCAGCTGGGAGCCTCTGTCGGGAAGATATAACAATGTGATTGGAATTTATTATAAAATAGTGGTATCGGTGTCTATACGTGTCCGTGTGTGTGTGACTTAACTGGTTTGAAGGCAGCTGGTTTGAAGGCTTTGATGTGAACATGGTAAACATGGGGGAAGTTTAGGATGTAAGGTGTAAAAGGATATTTGCATTTTTAAATAAACCAAACTAGATTGTTTTCAAAGGAGGAGTGAAATATGTCACCTAGCCAGATGAAGTTTAGAAACATTGGGCAGAATTTTCTGTTTGTCGATCGGGTGGGCCTGACTGACTCGGCAGCGGGCGGGTGGCCGATTGCAGCCGCCATTTTCCGCAGGCGGGCCAATTAAGGCCCACCCAGTGGGTTAGCGACTCCCATGGAGAACAGGAAAATAGTCGCGGGGGCGGGAGGCTTCAGATTGCCGGTTCCAATGGGGAGCCGGCAGCCTGTATAAAGTGTGGCCAGGCAGCCTGCTTGAGGCAGTGCACCATGGCCACTCGTGGAGAGAGGGAGGGAGGTCCGAGTGGACAGCAGCATGAGCAGGAGGAGGGGGGCAGGCTGCAGGAGAGGCCAGCGGGGGGCCACTGTACCCCCCGATTTTCAGATGCATGTCTTGCTGTCCTCCTCCAAGAGATGTCTATCCGTCGGCACGTTCTGTATCCGGAGGATGGGAGGAGGAGGGCCCCCCATGTCACCAGCCAGGCATGGGAGGAGGTTGGTGATGCTGTCAGTGCCCATGATGATGTGCGGTGCACTGGCACCCAGTGCAGAAAAAGATTCAATGATTTGCTGCGCTCTGGATAAGTGAGTACCATGTCGCTCTTGGCCATTTGACCCAGAAGGCAGCCTTAGCCTTTGAGCCCCCCCACCATGTCTTGCTGTCGTTACTGCATTGGGCATTTGGCGCATGCTGGGTGGCCAAACGGGTACTGACCATGCTTACATCAGCCTTAGTGGTTGAGGAGAAGATGGGTTCTCCCCGCAGCATATGTTGGTGTTTGTGGCATTTGAGTAGTCTGGGGGCAACCTGCAGGGAAGGCCGCTAGACACATACTCAGAACTCCAACACATGTCTTATTGATGGTGATGAGATGGTGCAAGGGGAGCCTCAAGGTGTTTTGGCCAAGCGGCATCTGATGGCATTGGCGCCGCACCTAGCTGTGCCTCCTTGCCATGGGCGCTAAGACCCATGTGCTATTCAAAGTGATGGACGCCGAATGTGTCCAAGGTGGCCGTTGGGGGAGGGGGTTTGGAGCAGCCGTACTATCTTCTGGGGACTGATCACCAGTGGTGTGGACAGGAGCCCCTGGAGGCCTCAGATGGGCCACCGTGGTTGGGGTGCGGCGTGTGCGTACAGAGTACATGAGTGATCAACCCCAATAAATCCTCTTCTCTGTTCTGCAGGCAAAAAGTAACCACAGTGCCCGGGTGCGCCAGAGGACTGGTGGAGGGCACGCCCTCCTCCAGTGACTCACCCCATTCGAAGAGCAGGCCATGGAACTTGGCAGGAGGCAGGAGGCCAGGGCGGCAGGTGGCGGCGAGGCTGGGGTCCAGCGGCCAGGTATTTGAGGTCCACAGTCCCATCCACTCTGTCTGCCCAAAATCCAAACCATTGATGGTTGCTGCAATCGTTAATGCTGCAACACTGCTCATTCACAGACTGAGACACTCTGACGTGTGGGTCATACACAAAGGTCCCTCATCCCCTTGAGGATTTGCATCTCCACCACCTTCCAAAGTCGCCTTATCCCTTTTGTGACCGCTATCACCATGGCATAACATGCCATTGGATCGCTGCTGCACAGCCAAAGGCTTATTGCATCTGAGGGGGTTTGGGACCTTCAGCACCCTTTCAGCTAGTGCGCCCCACATTACTCTGTCCAAAAGGTCCTCATCACCTCAGCTGTGAACCTCATGGCACTCAACTTAGATAAATGCCACCACATTACTCATCCCTGCGCCAAGGTGAAATGTTGCCTTCTGCCCACCCGGTCTATGCCCCTCCTAACGGTATGAAGGTCAATAATGTGACCTCTCAATCTCCTGTGCTCCATGGCAAATGTTGCAAGTGTTTGCGACGTTTCCTCAGCCCCGCAACTATCCAGGCCAGCATGCACCCTGGTCAGGTACCTCTGCACTCTCCACGCTCCAATGGCACATAACATGCCATGTGGCATTCCTGAGGCCATCTGACCAGCCTGTCTGCATGTGCGTTTAGTGGTTGGGGCTCCTCTTGATTCTTTCCACCCCACCAATGTTCGTCTCCTTAGGGTCTTGAAGGGCGAGCGACTTATGAGGCTGGGGGGGAAAGTGATGAATGGTTGAACTGAATGTACGCTAACTGATGCAGTGTCCTTGTTGTTAATTTCAGCATCACCACCAGAGCGACCCACACCTCGACACCGCAGCCCCCCCTCCACACCTGAGGGCCAACATGTGCAACTTGCGGCACATCATTTCAGCCAGCCAGGCACCAGCGCAGAAACACACACCTCGGTGGGGACTTTACCATCGGCTAGTGTCCTGGGTCACAGTGGAGAGGGCACTTCAGGAGATGGTAGGGGCAGAGAGTGCCGATGGCGCCAGCAGCCGGAGGGCTGCAGGGGATGAGGCACATGCTGATTCTGGCACTGATGACGTGCCTCTGGAGTTGTCCCCAATGCAGCAGCTGCAGGACAGGCGGCAGGAAGTGCGTTTGCATTTGGCAGGGTTGCATGAGGGAATGTTTCAGTTGCTCTCTGCGATGGAGGAGTCCAGGCAGAGCGCATGTGAAGGTTTGGCCCTCAGGGCAGAGCTTCAGGCTTCCTCCAATGAGAGATTGGCGACTCTTATAGAGAGGGGCTTCAATCGAATGGAACATTTTATGATTGGGATACGCTCTGACCTGCAAGCCCTCACAGCGATACTGGCCACGCGTGGTCATTCCCAATGTGGGAGATGTTACGGGCACCAAGCGATGGCGCTCGGTGCCGATGCATCTGAGGTGAGCAGGGAGGTCGATAGGGACCTTACTTCGGCGCAGCAGCTTCCTGTGGTCGCTGCGAGCTCCTCTCAGGGCGCTCCGGATGAGGGCAGCAGCTCCTCCGCCCCTCTGCCAGTCAACTTTCTTCCATTGAGGCTGCGACAACTGGGGAGGTGCCAATTCTGGAACTGGCCACTCCCTCCCAGGCGGTGCCATCACAGGCTCCATGGGCCAGAGAACGTCCGCCAAGGTCATCGAGGCCAATAGGACAGCAGAGTCAGCAGGCTGTCTCTCAAGCCGCTCCAAGCGATGGGGCGGCACCTAGATGTAACACCCGCAAACGTAAGTATAAGGCACGTTAGGCACTCAACGGGTATGTCACTGGTGATTTTGTGTTGCCCTTAGAATAGGGAGCCAAATTTTTCTTATTGCAATGGAGTGCTGTTTGCTTTTCTTTTGGACAGAATAAAGTCCACCTTTCTTACTATGGCTGAGGGTCTTTTGTTTGTGGTGCAGTTTTCTTTTTCACAGACATATCATGAGTGTTTGAATGGACAATAATGTTTCTGTACTAAGCCCTTAGTTGCAGCTGAACAGGTGGAAGATGTGGCACCTAAGTGCCATGTGTGGAAGCACCAGGCAATGCTGGTCCTGCTGATCCATGTGTGTGGAGCTAGCTGAAGGTTCTTTGGATTAAATTGTCCCGGGTGTCCCTGCCTCCTTGGTGTAGTAGTGGGTCGGCGTGCTGCCCCTCATCATCGCCCTGTGCTTCCTCATCCTCTGAGGCACTGCTGGATTCATCATATGCAGCCTCATCCACTGCCTCAAGGACTTCATCATCAACTGCATCTCCCCTTTCCAGCGCAAGATTGTGGAGAACGCAGCATGCAGCCAATATCACAGAGACGCGATCCAGGGGGTACTGGAGTGCACCCCCTGAGCGGTCCACGCAATGGAAGTGCATCTTGAGAAGACCGATGGCTCTCTCCACCACAGCCCTTGTGGTGCCCTGGCTCCTATTGTACCGCTGCTCAGCTTCTGTTCTTGGATGGGGGAGAGGCGTCATGAGCCACCTTCTGAGGGGATGGCCCTTGTCACCCAGCAGCCAACCATCCAGCCGAGCCAGAGCAGTGAAAAGCCCCGGCACCTGGGAGTGTCTGAGGATGTAGGCATCATGGGAGCTGCCTGGGTACCTTGCACAGACTTGCAGAATCAGCATCCTGTGATCACACACTATCTGCACGTTCATGGAGTGGAAGCCCTTCCTGTTGACAAAGGCAACGAGCTGCAGCCCCGAGAAAGATTATTGTCTGCAGCTGGTTTCAAAGTACACAAAAAGCTCACCTGCTGGCACCTTGATGGCCACATGTGTACAGTCTATCGCACCCTGGACACGGGGGAAGCCAGCAATGGCTGTAAAGCCTCTGGCTCGCTGTGCCTGACTTGCCTGGTCGCAGCGGAAGTGGATGAAGGTCGATACCCATCTGAACAGAGCATCTGTAACCTGCTTGACACAATTGTGGACAGCTGATTGGGAGACCCTCAAAGATCACCCACCGAGCCCTGGAAGGAGCCAGAGGCATAGAAGTGGAGGGCAGCTGTGAGCTTCAGAGCTGCTGGCATGGGGTGTCCACCCACACAGTTAGGGGAGATCTCAGGGCCAATCATCTGACAGATATAGTTGACTGTCTCCATTGACAGTCGGAGCTTCCTTCGGCACTGCACCTCAGTCATACTGAGGTAGCTGCTTCGCCGCCTGTATACCCTGGCAGCAGAATAGTGGCGTCTTCTGCAGCCCTTTGCACCTTGGACAACCTCTTGACTCTGCGCCCCTTGTGCCTGCACCTGGCCTCCCAAAGGTGGCTCCGCTGGAGACTGATTGTCCAGCCCTGGCCTCCTCCTCATTCTATCCCTCCCTTCCTCCTCAGGGGAACTGCCTCCAGTGGAGAGTTCAGAACCCATACCCCCAGGCTAAATGGAAGCCTCTGGAAAGCTGCAGGCCCGAGAAAGATTACTGTCTGCAGACTGGTTTCAAAGTACACAAAAAGCTCGTGGAAATTGATGAGAACTGCTAACAATCACACAGGCAACTTTTAAACACTTTCAGCAATTAAAACTTTGTGTAAAACATGGACAACCCCTCTGAGTCCACATATCTCGATATTGCATGAGTTTTCTTAAAAAATCTCCTACCCGCCTGCCCGTTGGGCCCGTGTTCCAACCCAAAGTTCGCACGGGCCCCTCAAAATCCTGGACAATTGGCAAGTTAAGGGCCTTAACGAGGCCTTCAATTAATGGCGGGCGAGCGCCCCGCTGCTGAGCATGCCCACCAACTGAAATATCGCGATGCCACATGCTGACATCAGCACCCTCGCGTGACATTTTAAACGCTGACGTGCGGGCTCCGCCACCCGCACGTCAGCCGGAAAATTCTGGCCAGTGTGTTTATTTTTCCCAAAGATTATCGGTAAAATTAGTACTATGATAAATTTTGATGATCAAGAAGATAAAGACCAAAGACATAGTGAAACAATGGGAATTTGCATTCAAAGGGGAAAATGTGTATAAAGGAGCGAAGTTAAGAAAATTGAATTTGAATTCAACTGGTTCAGGGTGTCATGTTTCTTTGCCTGGGTCTTTTAAAATCTACGTGTCTTACTATTGCCTTAATGAAGGTGTAACTGGGGACAGAATTTTCCCCCTGTTGGGGGATTGTGTGGGGGCGGGCGGGAGCGGTCACGAACCCTGATCAGTCCGCGTCGCTATTTTACATGGGCGGGCCAATTAAGACCTGCCCAGTATGATGCCCGCCTGGACGCACTGAGCGCTCCCTGTGCGGGTGGGGGGGGGGGGTTCCCTGAGTCGGGAGCTGTGTTCTTTCGCACATGCGCATGAAAGAGCGCAGCAATCTCCCTGAGGCACAGAGCTGCCTCAGGGAGATTAGTTAAAGTTTTTAAAAGCTAAATACAGAAAAGAAAATATTATAAGACATGTCCCCTCATGTGACAGTGTCACATGAGCTGGGACAGGTCAAGGAGCATTAATGGAAAGCTTTATTTAATTTATAAAAACTTCATGAAACCTCATCCCGCCCGTCGATGAGGTTTCATGAAAAATGGGCTCTTTGCCTGGCCGCCAACCTTAAGGTTGGACGGGCAACTCATTTAACTATTTTAATTAGTTTTTAACAGGCCTTAATAGGCCTTTGGCAGTTTGGCAGGCATGCAGCCAATTGGGCTGCGCACCCGCCGAACTGAAAATCTAAATGACGTCCGGACGCTCGCCTGATGCATCAATTTATGTGACGGTGAGCGGGCCCCACCCCCACTTGCCGACCAGAAAATTCTTCCCTGGGAGTCAGATTAAGTAGCAGATTTAGAAGTTATCATAGTATTAATTTGTAGATCTATCTATGTATTTAAAACCATTTCTCTTATTAATAAATGTTTAATCTTGTTTTGTAAAAACCTATAAGACTTGGTGGTCTTATTACAACTGAATTCAAGGCACACATCTCAAAATTTATACAAATTGCCAAACAAATTGTGGCAGTTGTTTCAAGTTTCCCTTTGGGATTTGAACAACTCAGCATTTACCATCAGCTGTTCCACAACAGCCTCATACATGGGCTATACATTAATTTTAGTCAGGCACCACCCACCTGCACTCCCCCTGCCCCCAAGCTCTTTTTGTCTCTGCCCACCAGTTCCTGTTCCTACCCACCAAACATGGATGGTAGAAGTTGAGCATACATTAAAGAATTCCTTAGCTGCAGTCAAGAAAAACTTGAAGTAAGTATTTAAGCAGCCATTTACTGTGGTCATTTTCACTTCTGAGCCTTAAAGGCTTCCCATATTTAATCAACTAATATAACCTGAAAATTGCAGTGAGCAATCTAATAGATGCATTTAACTCTGATCAAATTCCTCTCCCTTCCATTTTAACAGAGGCAGTAACCCTTGAAAAATGCAAGTCTTAATGCTTCTCTTAAAATAGCAAAGATAGAAATTTGATTCAAATACGTTAACCATTGAGATTTCTTGTCAGCATTCACTTGTTCAAGGAGGGAGAGAATAAACTGTAGACTAGTGTAAGATTATCTTGGAGTAATTTACCAACAATTGGTTTACTGATTAATTTGCTAATATATTGTTGTGAGGATAGGACATTTATCCTCGACAATGTAGTAATTTGAGTAATTCTAAAATGTAAACTGTATGGAAACAATGATTAGATTTGTTGAGTCAGATTACCAGGATTTTGAGGCATAAAAGAAGGATTGTAAATGGTCACACTCAGAATCTAAATTAATGAAAGATTAGACTCTAGATAGAAATTAACTCTTAAAAACCCCCCTCTCACCAAACTCCATTAAAGTTCTTCAGTTGGAATTTGGTGAGAGAGACTTTTAAGGGTTAACTTCTATCTAAAGTCTAATCTTTCTTTAATTCAGCAACTAACTAAAAGTTGCTTTTTGGGTTGGGAGAAGGTGGGTTTTAGTCCAGCTTTAAAACTAGGGTCATACAGGCTCTTCTTACAGCTATAGCTCGTAAATTAGTTAACTGGCTTAAACAGGTTTTCAGAAGTTGGATTCAGACAGCAGAAAAGCAAGCCATCTACAATGCTGATTTTGTCTGCACTGGAGTGCTGCCTTGGGCTACATTAGAGTGTTTCAATTGGAGTTTGGTAAGAGGGAGTTTGCTGATATGGGAAGGAGGTGATCCTTTCATTTTCTATGTTTCCTCAGTAAGAAAAGCGGCGGCCTTTGTAAGTAGGACCTAGTAAGTATTTCTTCTTCTGCCCTTAATATTCTCTAAACTAGAGGAAGTTAAAGTAAAGGGAGTAATTTAAGGGAGTCATGGCAGGGCAGCTCGGCTTAGTGGAATGCTCCTCTTGTGTGATGTGGGAAGTCAGGGACACTTCCAGTGTCCAGAGCCACCATGTGCGCAGCAGGTGTCTCCAGCTGCAGCTACTCAAAATCTGTGCTTTGGAGCTGGAGCTGTGCTTGGAGTCACTGTGGGAGCATCCACAAGCATGAGATCTTCATGGATAGCACATTCGGTGAGGTGGTCACACCGCAGATAAAGAGTGCACAGGCAGAAAGGCAATGAGTGAGCACTAGACAGTAAAAGCACACCAAGCAGGTATTGCAGGAATCCCCTGGGTCCATCTCCCTCTCCGACAGTTTTTCCATTTTGAATATCGCTGCAAGAGATGGCTTCTCAGGGGAATGCAGCAAGAGCCAAGTCTGTGGCACCTCGAGTGGCTCAGCTGCACAGAATGGGGGCAAAATGAGTGGGGAGAGCAATAGTGATAGGGGATTTTATTGTAAGGAGAACAGATAGACGTTTCTGCGGCTACAGACGTGACACCAGGATGGTACGTTGCCTCTCTGGTGCCAGGGTCAAGGATGTCACTGAGCAGCTGCAGGACATTCTGAAGGGGGAGGGTGAACAGCCAGAGATTGTGGTCCATATCAGTACCAACGACATAGGTAAAAAGAGGGGTGAGGTCCTGAAAGCAGAATTTAGGGAGCTAGGAAATAAATTAAAAAGCAGGACCTCAAAGATAGTAATCTCAGGATTACTCCCAGTGCCACATGCTAGCGAGATCAGGAATAGGAAAATAAAACAGATGAATGCGTGGCTGGAGAGATGGTGTAGGAGGGAGGGATTTAGATTCCTGAGGCATTGGGACTGATTCTGGGGAAGATGGGACCTGTACAAGCTGGACGGGTTACACCCCAGCAGGACCGGGACCAATATCCTCACAGGGGTATTTGCTAGTACTGTGGGGGAGGTTTAAACTAGAGTGGCAGGGGGTGGACACCTGAGCGGGGAGACACTAGAGAGGGAAACAAAGATAGAAATGAAAGACAGAAAAGTAAAAAGCAAAAGTGGAAGGCAGAGGAAACAGGGGCCAGCAGCAAATAGGACCATTGTACAAAAAAAAATGTGTAAAAATATAAAAAAGACAAGTCTAAAGGCATTGTATCTGAATGCATGGAGCATTCGGAATAAGGTAGATAAATTAACAGCGCAAATAGATGTGAATGGGTATGATATGATACGATTACAGAGACATGGCTGCAGGGTGACCAAGGCTGGGAACTGAATATCCACAGGTACTCGATATTTAGGAAGGGCAGGCAAAAAGGAAAAGAAGGTGGCGTGGAGTTGTTAGCTAAGGATGAAATCAGTGCAATAAGGAGAGAGGATATTGGCTCAGAAAATCTAAATGTAGAGTCAGTCTGGGTAGAGCTAAGAAGCAACAAGGGGTGGAAAATATTAGTGGGAATTGTCTATAGGCCTCCAAACAATAGTGGTAATGTAGGGGACAGTATTAAACAGGAAATTAGAGATGCATGTAATAAGTGTGCTACAATGATCATGGGTGACTTTAATCTACATATAAACTGGGCAAACCAAATTAGCAATAATACTGCAGTGGATGAATTCCTGGAGTGTGTACAAGATGGTTTTTAGACCAGTATGCCGATGGACCGACTAGGAAACAGACTATTCTGGATTTGGCATTGTGCAATGAGAAGGGATTAATTAATAATCTTGTGCAGGGCCCTTGAGGGAACACTGACAATAACATGATAGAATTCTTCAACAGGATGGATAGTGAAGTAGTCGAATCTGAAACTAGGGTCCTAAATCTTAATAAAGGAAATTACAAAGGTATGAGGCATGAGTTGGTTAAGATAGATTGGGAAACTTCATTAAAAGGTGAATAGACAATGTCTAATATTTAAGGAATGAATGTATGCATTCAAACAGTTATACATTCCTTTCTGATGCAAAAACATAACAGGAGAAGTGGTCCAACCATGGCTAACAAAAGAAATTAAGGATAGTATTAGATCCAATGAGGAGCTATATAAAGTTGCTAGAAAAAGTAGCAAACCTGAGGATTGGGAGAAGTTTAGAATTCAGCAAAGAAGGACAAAGAGATTGATTAAGAGGGTAAACATAGAATATGAGAGTAAACTTCCAAGGAACACAAAGGCGGAATGTAAAAGCTTCGATGAATATGTAAAAAAGAAAGAGATTAGTGAAGACAAATGTAGGTTCCTTACAGTCTGAAACAGGAGGATTTATAATAGAGAACAAGGAAATGGCAGAGCAATTAAATGACTACTTTAGTTCTGTCTTCATGGAGGAAGACACAAATAACTTTCTAGAAATACTATGGAACCAAGGGTCTAGTGAGAAGGAGGAATTGAAGGAAATTAGTATTACTAAAATAATAGTGCTGGAGAAATTAATGGGACTGAAAACCAATAAATCCCCAGGGCCCAATAATCTACATCCCAGCATACTAAAGGAGATGGCCATGGAAATAGTGGGTGCGTTGGCTGTTATCTTCCAAAATCCTGTAGATTCTGGAACAGTCCCGGCAGATTGTAGGGTGGCAAATATAACGCTACTATTTATAAAAGGAGAGAGGGAGAAAACAGGGAATTGTAGACCAGTTAGCCTAACCTCTAATGCCGTTGCTATTTTTGAAATACCCTGTTATCACATCCTTTTAAATAGATTCTAGCATTTTCCCTACTACTAAGTCAACATGGATTTATGAAAGGGAAATCATGTTTGACAATTCTATTGGAGTTTTTTGAGGACGTAACTAGCAGAATCGATAAGGGAGAACCAGTGGATGTGGCATATTTGGATTTTCATAAAGTTTTTGATAAAGTCCCACACAAGAGGTTAGTGTATAAAATTAAAGCACATGGGATATATTGGAATGGATTGAGAATTGGTTAGCAGATAGGAAACAGAGAGTAGGAATAAATGGGTCTTTTTTGGATTGGCAGGCGGTGACGAATGGGATACCACAGGAATCAGTGCTTGGGCCCCAGCTATTCACAATATTTATCAATGATTTTGATGAGGGAACCAAATGTAACATTTCCAAGTTTGCTGATGACATAAAACTTGCTGGGATTGTGAGCGATGAGGAAGGTATTAAGGCTTCAAGGTGATTTAGACAGGTTGAGTGAGTAGGAAAATACATGGCAGATGCAGTATAATGTGGATGAGTGTGAAGTAATCCACTTCGGCAGGAAAAACAGAATGACAGTATTATTTAAATGGTGATAGATTGGGAAATGTTGATGTACAAAGGGACCTGGGTGTCCTTGTACACCAATCATTGAAAGAAAGCATGAAGGTGCAGCAAACAGTTAAGAGGGCAAATGGTATGTTGGTCTTGATTGCGAGAGGACTTGAGTATAGGAACAAGGGTGTCTTACTGCAGCTGTGATAATACTCCAATCCTGGAAACACCGTGGATGCCCTAATAGTCGCTCGATTGCAGGTGGGTAATAACGACATAGATCTTCACATAGCCTCTGAGAATGTCTGACTTCTGTCTGGCTGAGAGCAGCTTGCTTGCACTCTGTGATCAGGGTCATATCATAGAGATGAAGCCATGAAACTTTAAAAGCATCTGATCCTTTGTCTGCCTTCAGTACCTGAGCCCTTCAGGAGCACAGCGTCACTGGTCACAGATGCTGAAGAGATGGGGGCAAGCCCCACCTCAAAGGTGCTGAGAGCACACAGAGAGAATGATGGAACTCTATGATGCCTGCCCACAACATTCTGGCAGCAATGACAAGCACTATGAGGTGCAGGCATCAGTAATGCATCCAGGGAGTGTGAGACCAGACCACCACTTTGGTCTGAAGGCTGCACAAAGCACAGGGAAGAGGCCCTGGACTGAAACACCTGCCTTTATCTTGTGCAGAAATTTTTCACATCTGAGTGACACTAACACTGCTCATCAGAACAAGGAGCCATAGGCAGGGAGACGTTCTTGGGAGTTTATTGACAATAGTTAACAGTATGTACAAGTGATTTACACCCGTGGCCAGGCTATGAAACTAATTCTTCTTAAATTTCCTAACCCTGCTGCTATGTCTTGGTGCTGCTTGGACGTCCAAAGCGGAGGTGGAGGTAGCCTGCTGACTGCTAGACCCTGTCTGTGATTACCTTGACGGGTGTCCTCTGGAGGACCGAGACTTGGAGGGCCCCGGCCTGCTTTCGGGGACCTGTTGTGGGGCAGTGGCACCCTCCTCGAGCTTTGGAGCTGGAGCTGCTGGGGTCACAGGAAGAGGAGATTTGGATGGGCTGGACACCCCCGGAGTCACCTGGGTGGATGGCCCCGGGGTGTGCAACTGCTGATCCTTTTCCCTATGGATGCCCAAGGGACCCTGACTGACTCCTTGAGGAGAAGGGATAGCTGGAGTGAGATCGAGCTGCCCCCCCACTCCTCTTGTGTACACTGTTGGAGGCTGATGGATTGAGCCCACGCAACAGTGCAGGATCGACATCCTGGACCAAGGTCTCCATGGTGGCTGCCGTCCTACCAGTGTTGCCCTCAGTGCATTGGCATGCCGGTGCTATCACCTCAGCCTGAAGGTGGATAGACTCTTCCATTGTGCCTTGCAACCTGAGGAGTGCAGCAGACATCCCTTCCTGATGTTCCCGAGCTTGCCTTTGCAGCTCCAGCAACTGTGACATGACCGAGTCCAGAGGCTCCTCATCTGACTTGGAATCAGCAAATTTCTGGCCTCCAGCAGTCCTCTGAGTGCTGGAAACCTGGGAAATCCCTGCCACTGCCTCCCAAGCCGGATTAGTGAGCCTTCTGCCCATCCTGTTGCTAGGGTGGGGATAGAGGACATCACGGCAGCCTCCAAGGCATCCAAAAGGCGTTCGAGGGACGCATCACTGAACCTGGGAGTTGCAGTCTTTTTGCCTTTCAGGGCCATGTTTTCCATGCAGCAGTCATGGGCTGGAAGCACTGAGAGGTGTGCGCACGGCTGGACTTTAAATACGGCGCCTGTTGTGATGAAGAGCCCGCCCGCCAAGGAATCAGCATGTTTCCCAGGAATGCAAAATTAATGCAGCGAGTTTGGGATGATATGAAAATCCGCCATTGTGGCCGGCGAGTAAAAATGCCATTTTACTCGCCACTACTGCAAATAGTGCAAATCTGGAACGATTCTGCCCATAGTGTGGAATCGTAATAGTGTGAAGGGGTAAAGGTTTCTGTAGTGTACCCGGGAGAATTTTCTTGAGAATTTGTTTCTGGCTCAACAAGGAAGGAGGCATGGAATAAAAACAAAAATGTTGGAGATACTCACCAGATCAGGCAGCATCTGTGGAGAGGAACAGAGTTAACATTTCAGGCCAATGAACTTTCATCACATAACAGAAGGAAGATAGAAATGTAAGAGTTTTTAAGCCAGTAGAAGTAAGGAGGGGGCAGGAAGAACATAAGCGAAGGCCTGTGATAGGATGCAGGGCAAGAAAGATAACTAACAAAATATTTCTTTACTATATCTATTGTGACTCTCTGTTTTTGCTTCATGTACATTCCCACGAAAAAGAATGGGTAACTAAAGGCAGAGACCTCCCACCCAGGTACGAGGATGATAGGGAGTAAGGTGACGCAGAAAAAGGGTGCGTATAACAGATAATAGAAGTGAGAGCCAGGCTGAATATAGAACGTTCTGTACGGAAAGGGTTAATGAATTAGCTCAGTTCAGTGCAGAAGTTCAGTGCAGTGCTTGTTATCTGAAAACCGGATAGGTGCAATACTTGCTAATTAAATCGATACTGTTAATTGTAGTGATACTGCTGAATTGAATGAAACAATTTGAATTGCGTAGAATTGTTAATCACAGCAAACTGGTGGAAATCAGTGGAGACTTTTGAAACCAGACAGGTAATTACAGGGAGCCAGGAAGAAATCCTTTTATGACTAGGCCAATGGAAGATAACTTGGGAATACATTAACCAACCAACAGTCAATCATGAACCTAACTAACCGATCCACATCCAGAAGAGGATTGTGCTTGAGCTCTTTCAAACACTGTACTCTGTATGTAAACCCCTGAAAATGTCCCACACAGGAGCACTCAAGAAAGAAAACAGAAGATACTTATCAATGGGAAGAGTCCTGGTGAACCAAGCAAGAAGATCTTGGTCAAAGATCACTCTTAAGTGACCTACAGTCATCTCAGATTGACCACCTGAGGGGCAACTGTATGATTTAATTGAAAGTGTTTTGCTTAAAATTCTTACTAAATGTGTTGGATTTAGTGTGAGATTGTGTCAATCATAATTCTCAGTCTCTGAACTTAAGAAAGAGGTAAAATCACCTACAATCCAGAAAAGGAGTGAAAAAGGAAATCAGAGAGGCAAAGGGAGTATTGGAAGAGACTGATAGCTAACAGAAAAGGGAATCCAAAATTCTTCAATAGCCAAATAAATAGTTAAAGGGTAGTAAGAGAAGGGGTGGGGCTGATTAGAGACCAAAAATGGAATCTATGCCTGAGATACAAAATGAATATTTCACATTTCTCTTTAAGAAAGAATTTGCTGCCAAAATCATAGGAAATAAGGAGGCAGTTGAAACACTGGATAGGCTATAAATTGATAAAGAGGAGGCATCAGAAAGGCTGGCTAAAATTAAATCACTAGGATTGAATGAGATGTATCCAAGGATGCTGAGAGAAGGAAAGGTTGCAGAGTTACGAGTCATAATATTCCAACCCTTCTTAGATATGAGGGTGGTACCAGTGGACTGGAAGATTGCAAATATTACACCCTTGTTCAAAAAACATTGCAAGGATAAAACTAGCGACTACAGGCCAGTCAGTTTAACCTTGGTGGTGTAAAAGTTTTTAGATACAATAATCTGCGACAAAATTAATAGTCACTTGGACAAGCGTAGGTTAATTAAAGAAAACCAGCATAGATTTGTTCAGAGCAAATTGTGTTTAATGATTGAGTTTTTTGATGAGGTATTGGAAAAATGAATTGAGGGTGATTTGGCTGATGTGGTGCACTTGAAATTCCAAAATACATTTGATAATGTGCCACATAAATGAATAATATGGTATATGAATTTCAGTGCCAGTATGATGCTAGGTATGCAGGCTGTACGTCCCAAAGACTGGTGGATCGTATCAAACAGCATGTCCCAGCTGCTATTCACAACAGGCAAGGTATGCCTGTATACCCAAACAGTCCATGCTTGCCAAACTCAAAACACAGTGTCCAAGCTACATATATTAATACACATGCCCTGTTCTTTGCAGACAGAAAGAACATGTACACACATTGTGCCTGTTTCAGCTAAACAAATTAAGTGACAGCCATTTGCTGAGTCATTTGTCAGAGCAATGCCTTGACCAATCAGGGTCAAGCTGCCTAGTTTAAATTTCAAACAATGCTCAACAGTTAACTGTCAATCACCATCAACTGGTGCACTTAAAAAAATTGTTCATGGGACGCGGGCTTCGCTGGCTGGGCCAGCATTTATTACCCATCCCTAATTGCCCTTGAGAAGGTGGTGGTGAGCTGCCTTCTTGATCCATTGCAGTCCATGTGGTGTAGGTACACCCACAGTGCTGTTAGGAAGGGAATTCCAGGATTTTGACCCAGCAACAGTAAAGGAACGGCAGTATATTTCCAAGTCAGTCTCCATGGCAATGCCTCTACCAATCAGAGTCCACTTGCCAACCAATCTGCACTCTCACGCAATATAAATTGTTGTTTTCCCTTTATATTGGTATTCTTGTGAAGTGTCTTGATGAGTGCAAGACAAAAAGCTTCAACGTGTCTCTTTTTTCTGCAATAAAATAAAGGGTACAATTCTAAAGGGAGTGCAGGAACAGAGAAACCTGGGAGTATATGTACACGTATTGTTGAAGCTTGCAGAGCAGTTTGAGCAAGTGGTTAAAAAGGCATAAAGGAACCCTGGACTTTTTAAATGGAAGCATAGAGTACAAAAACAAATCAGTTATGGTGAACCTACATAAAATACTGTGGTTCAGCTGCAGCTGGGGTATTGTGTCCATTTCTGGACACAACACTTTAAGAAGGATGTGTAAGCTCTCCGTTAGAAATCCGGCTGGGGAGACAAACCATCTGGTGCTCCCTTGTTTCATTGATTTTAATGGGGCCACACAGTGATAGGTGTAAGATTCCACAAGGATGAGGGTTGAGCTTTATCCTGTAATTACTGTTGGAAGTTTCCAGAACTGTAGCCAACTTGCAAAACATGTGACCAGTAGCAGCCATGTTTTTGGTCCAGCAATAAATAAGCAGAGAGTAGGGTTTGATTTAAACAGTTCATGATCTCTTTCATGTCTTATGACATGACAACTGGCTGAGTTGCTCTTCCAGTGGGCCAGCGCAAAACCAAATGAGCTCCTTGTATTATTCTATGATTCTGTTATGACAGCTGCAGGATTCCAGACATGGGCCTGCATGATGGTCACACATCAGCTGGATGTTGTGCAAGTGGGTTCCTTTTCAGTTCCTGTATGGGGCTAAATTAACATATGGTGCTCATAGCATGAAGCCTACGATTCTAATAAAGCTTCCTGCTCGACCTAACTGCTTAACTGTGTCAAGAAAGAATGTAATGTTGTAATCTCTCTTTCAATAGAGAGCCAAAATGACCTCCCTTACACAACATGTGGAAGGCCAACAGCGAGATGTTGCAAATATCTCGAGGGCCAGGCTGGGAGGAGCTAAATGCATAAAGGTTTATGGCCATTGTCACCTTCATAACCACTGGCAATGCAATTCTTGTCCTGCTCTGAGATTCCAGTTGTAGTTGGAACAGATGGCAGATTTCAGTGAAGATGCCCTTACTGAAATGCAAACATTTCACACATTGTTCCTTGTTGAGGCTCAGGTAGGGAATTGCTCCTGAGCAAATATCCCTCCTGCTAAGAGCTCATCTCCCCACCTCCTCCTCCTGCCTCAGCATCTTATCCTGCTCTGCATAGCCTCTGTTCACTTTCCCTAATTATACTGTATTCCATGGAGAATGTCTATTAGTGTTTGGGAGCAACTGGTTTAAGGAGCTTTGAAATCAGCAAAACCTCAGCCTTCATCAGCCGACACACTTAGACTTTTGCAACTTTAAATAACTATACAAAGCACCAAACATTTGTAGATCATAGCAATAGATGGAAGTAATCAAACAGTAACTAATCTCTAAGTAGCTTGATGATTTCTTTAAACGTTGGGCTGGGGGCGAGGGGGAGGTGGCCCTTACAGCTGCTGAACATGTACTCAGTTGTGTGAGGGTATGAAGATGTTGAGTTGCAAAATGGCACTTCTGGCATCAAAATAGCATTGTACACTGATTTTCATTGAAACCTGCATGTTTCCAAATGGCTGAGCATGTGCTAATGCCCTGACCATTATGGCATGTGAAGCAAGTCTCTTCACAGTGTGAGCACGTGTCGTGGATGCTAATTTGGAGCTCTAAGGGCATTTGTAATACCCAGAAAGCAGGTACCAATGTGCCCAATATCTCATCAACATCTGCATCCATGGTGCAGGGAAAATAGATTGTAGTTTAAGTATCACATATATTGTTGCTTGTTGCTCCATCTACCCAATTTATAATTAGAATTGTTGTGATGGAGTGGTTAAAGTGAACTGTCTTTGTGCATTCAATTTTGGTACTTTTTTTTGTGATTCTAGGAAATACAATTATAGATTTAATCCTGGTATCCCGCACTTATCATAAACTTGCACTGAATCCTGTTACATAGAGAAAGAACTGCTTTATCCCTCAATAAAATAGCACATAAAATTATATTTACTAATTTATGGTAACATATTAAATTTCTGCACAAAACTCTATTTTTTACTGACAAAGGCAGTGAAGAAAACACAAAATATTAATGTGTCTTGACATTCAGAAGTTTACTACCTATGCTTTCTTTTTAATCCTTTAATTTTCTCTCCTCTCCTAAATGCTGGATTACAATTCCACAGGCTTTAGTAGCCTTCCGCTGCCTCCAGGAATCAGCTATGTTTCAAGTGTCAAGCCAATTAGTTAGTGCTGGCATCGAATTCTACAATGGAGGGAGAAGGGACATCACAGTTAATCCCAATCCTGTCCTCATTTCAGTATCTACACGTGTGCACTTTGCAGCAGCTACCAGTGTGTGAGCCTTGGCGGACTTTTCCCTTCTGAAGCCAAGGGACACTAAGCCCACTTGTAATGTCTCCATTGCTGCTTTAGTTTAAAATAAGGTAAGTAAACACACATCTGGATTCATTTACTTTGTATGGGCAGTATATTTGTTGAGTTAGAAATTGGGTGAAGCTGTTGCATTATTTCTAAGCGACGTTTACAAAAAATTAAATAAATAAAATTTTAAAGTACAGATTTTATGGTCTGTCAGGAATAACAACGTGGCTAAAGGTACTTTAGTGGGAAAAGTGAATAAATCACCAAAAATTGTATTTTATAGCAAATCCTGAAGTTTAATCCTTGTTAACTCTATCGTTGTAATGGATATATTTGACTAGAACCAGGAAACACTATGTTAGCTGTAGAAACACGCTGAGGCTTCTTAGTCAAACAAAATGAACTTTATTTATACGAGAGCTTCTGTGGCTGCTTGTATCCAGCCGGCCCCTCCTACAGCCATTTTTCCGAGGAAACCCTTCCCTAGAATTTATTCCCCTGCGCTAGCCACGCGTTGGTTCGACAAATCATGTGACCCCTACTCGGTTTAACTGATCTTAAAGTGACAGTCATCATAGTAGCAATTTTCAAAAATCTTTAATCCATGATATTATCTGTTTTACTGCAACAGTAACCAATATGTTTGGACAACTGGGCAGGAATAATACAGGAGCAGTACAGGAGAGAAGTAAGCAATGATTTGGGGGAATATAACTGAGCTTGCTGGACCGAGCATGATGGTGTGGAGGTTCGAGAGAATCATCCAGGAGTACGTTCATCAGATTCCTGGTATCGGAGAAACTGTCCCCAATTAAGTTAGAGATGGGAAGTGCCTGATGCGGGAATCCTGCCACGGGCAGCAGGATGTCAATTACACTCATTAATGAGCCACTTGACACCAATTATCCCTGAGTCCACCAGAATTTAGGGATGGCTCAGGGGTTAAATGGGACCCGCATGGTTTTCCCGTGCTTCCCGAAGGCCGCTAGACATAATGGGGGAGGAAGTCCCTCATTGACATGTATTGAGTGCCCGATCTAGGGACCCAGCATTGGGAAAGGCAGCGTGGCTGGGGCGCTGACATCCAACACCTGTCCTTGCCTCTGACTCCCTGCACCCCCCTCTGGTGACACCCTCTCCGCGACCCCCATGCTGCCCACACTCACCTGTGTCCAGGGATTCAGATATGATCGTTGGTGAAGGCCTCTGAGCATTACTGGCCTGCTGGCAATGAATTACCGCCAGCCTCTGATTGGCTGGCAGTTCTCAACGGGCAGCATTTCTGCCCCCAGAGTCCTAAATCCAGCAGTAGGCCTGATGCTGAGCTGTTAAGTGCCTGACAGGCACTTAATAGCATCAGGCCTCCCATAAAGAAACAGCGTGAGGTACTCACCAGTTCTCCAATGAGTGAGATATCCCCTGTTGCAGGGACAAAACCTTGCCCATGGTTTTGTAGTCATACTGAGGAGGACTAAGTGTTATCCATAAGGCCTGTAGTACCTTAAACTGGCATGAACTGAATGAAGGGTGGCCATTAAACTATATAGCTTTGGGGATGAATTTTGCTCTCAGTTGTGAGCAAATGGTGCCAGCCATTATACATTTACACTTTCCCATAGACTTTATGTGGCACGTCAAATTGGAACCTATTGTGTTTTGAAAGTCATTTTGGTACAGCACCCTCTACAGGGGAAATGAGACCTGGTGAATGGGGCAAGCAGCTGGATATCACCTTATATGGTCAGATTGAAGAATTGTTAATGAGCAGTGCAGAGTCTGAACCATAAAGTGTCAACCCGAATATTGAATTTAATGTCAAATCAAGTACAGAAATCAAAATAGAAAGAAAGAATGAAATATGGGATTAAGAGAGTGCGGTAAAAAGAGACAGAAAGAAAAGTTTGATTTATATTTTTTCATATGTTTTGAATCTCCAACAATAATGAAAATAGTCATTTGATAGTACAGAACTTGAGTATTACTGAAGAAAGAGTTATGTCTAAGTTTTTTGTCTTGCACTCATCAGGACACTTCACAAGAATACCAATTTAAGGGGAAAATACCAATTTATACTGTATATGAAGAGAGTGCTGATTGGTTGGCAAGTGGCATTGCCATGGAGCATGCACCAGTGATGGTGACTGACAGTTAACTGCCAATCATTGTTTGAAATTTAAACCAGGCAGCTAGACCCTGACAGGTCAAAGCATTGCCCTGAGGAATGAGTCAGCGAATGGTTGTCACTTATTTTGTTTAGCTGAAACTGGGCGCAATGTGTGTACATGTTCTTTCTGTCTGCAAAGAACAGGGCCTTGTGTATTAATATATGTAGCTTCTAGTGCACGCAAATGCACCAGACTGTGAGCCTGACTGACAATCTTAAATTGGTTATCAGCATAATTCTTAGCACACTGAGGTTTATTTAGCAAATGTTGTCCAATCGTGGAATCACAGCTAATGTGTGATTAGCTTTTAAGGCCATCAGTATGGAAAGGAAGCCCTTTTGCAGATTGGTTGTGGCTGAGGCTCTGGTTTTACCTGGCCCCCAAGTGGGGCATTAATAGGACTAATTGGCTGCCCATCAATTAGCAAGTTGCTTTTTTTCTCATGGCAAACTGCCCCTGGGAAACTGACCTGGTGGCAGGACTGTGTCAGGGAGCCACCTAAACAGGCAACATGCACCTGCCTCAATGAGGCTGGTAAGATTCTACCTGTTGTTTAGCAGTAATTAAGACATAACACACCATTCAGAACTTACAATAGAATGGACAAACGCTAACTTTTAGTGAATGCAATGAATAAATATATAAGTACAGCAACTTCATGCCTGTTCAATGTATTTCCATGCTGAGTCTTCAGTGAGATACCAGTAGATTACATTATTTGGAGGAACAAGGCAATTCAGACAACAACCTCTTGCTTAGAAGTGTGCAAGTGTAGCCCACAGAAGTTGCTGTCCACACTTGTGCACTTTAATAATGCTAAGTGCTGTTAGCCTCACTGTTATTTGTACAAACAATCTCATTCTATCTTTTTAATCTGATAAAATAAGTCCTCCTGTCTGAGTGAATATTTTGAATTTAACAAGAGGGTTTGTCACCACCAAGTTAAACTGTTGTGTGGTACATAGGAATGTCAAAACATGTAGAGTTAATATACATCATTACAGTCCATCTAGCTGGTCCTGAAGTTTGAGAGATACCATAATCAAATATATTCCATACCCTTCAATTACTTTTTCTGCTAAATATCTGTCCAATTTCCACTTCGCCAACAATATCCACTTGCATTGCCTCTCCAGGCAGTCTGTTCTAACTATCCATAAGCCATTGTATAAATTCTAAATTATCTGTTTATCTTCTCTTTTCTGAGTTTGAGCCTTTTTCCCTGGGTACAGTTGTGATAGTGTCAGTCATATTATTAGAATCTTGAATACCCGAATAGAATTGCCCCAGTGAATTATTTGCTCCTATGTGAACATCCCTAACTTCTTTAGCTTCTCCATATAGTGCCTAATTTAAGGTATCAATTTAGTTGCCTTCACTGTAACCTCTCTAATTTAGGCTGTGCCCTTTTTCATATTACAGAAATTAATGTCTGATCCCACTAGAGATTGGAAGAGTAAGAGCTGTCCTGCATAATATGCAAGAACTGCCACAATCAAATATGACGATTTAAGTATTTGTGTTTTGATGCTTTTTAATAGGTTTTCATTAAAACGCTGAGTACCTATGTTTTCCGTTTGTCATTCATATACACTACAGAAACAAATTAAAAACAGTTCTACTAAAGCAAATCTATGTAACTTATTTTAGCGATTTTTATTAATCCATAGACTACTTGCTGGCCCAGGGAAAATCTTAGCTCCATGGGCTAGCAAATTTTGTAGCTATTAGTGACACTGCAACAGAGATAATCACCAATGAAGCCACTCCGATGTGACTCAAATGTGAGTAGGTCAGTCACAGGAAATGCTGCTGGCAAATATATATTTTCATTGATGGTCCCAAGAGGAAACAAATTTGTGGCATGCTGCGGGTTAAAAGACATATCATTCTCACTTCAAACTGTATGGGCTGTGAGTTGCTCTTGTGTTCATGAGCTAGCATTTGCTGGTTAACAGTTCAATGAAAATTTAACATCCTACATAACAGGAAATCTCACCATAGAAAATAATCTCTTTATTTTCTTGTGTACACTCTTCAGATGATTACAATTTCTACATTATCAATGCTCATAAAAAGCTGATGGAGAAATTGACCATGAATATGGAATAGCTTTTGTTACTAAACAAATGCTATGGAACCCACTGCAACTGACTGCTCATGAACTTCTGTGGCAAAGCATTCATGTTAATCCAATCATTGTTAATCCAACGGTCAATGGCAATGCTGTTGGAACATTCACTATCTAACATTGCACAAGAAGGTGACTGAAGAATAACACTGCAGAATACATCGAGAGGAAGGTGCAACATTTTTAGAGCATTTTCTGAAATGTTTAATTGCTGCATTTCCTTTGTAACCTATCAAATATGAGAATGCATTCATTTCCTAACATCTGTAACAATGGAGCACAGAAACATTATTATACATGAAGTTGGAAAATCAAATGAGGTCAAATCAGAATTAATATTACTTTTAGAATATGTAGTTTTTACAGCTAAGCTTGATATAAAATGTATCATATATTAGAATAATTATTTCATTTGTCCTTCTCATCCTTCATGATAACTTTTGCTGAGTTCAGTCTTCTATAGTAGGTACAGACCTGGATAGGTTTTATAACAAAAAGCATTATTTCAGGGCTAGGGTGAAGTTTTAACTCTGTGACTTGATAAAAATTGAACTCTGAATTGAAGCTGGATGTTAATACTAATTTATCACAGTGAAACAAGTAGGGTCTAATTTTTGTTCATGAGCGATGCTGGGTAAAGCATATGCAGTGGCTGCCTGGAGCTGTCAGCATGAGTCAGTTTATGATCACCCCTCATTATCGTGCAGTTGGGGTGAGCTTCTAGTGAAAAATGCTCCCAGCCTCCAATTCCAGCACCTGAGGGAGCTGTAGACATGTGCTGACCACATGATCTTATTGAATGGTGGTGCAGGCTCAAGGGGCCAAATGGCCTACTCCTGTTCCTATTTCTTATGTTCTTATGATCATTAGATAATGCAAAGGAATAGCTGTTGGAGGTAGGCCCCTCTGGTACAGTAGCTTCATTGTGACAAGTCACCTCAGTTCTAAGAAAAATCTTCTCAACAATCTACATCCCAATCCTGTATTGCTCTCAGGATGCACTTCATAGAATTATTAGATTACAGGCTAGAGCATGGAAGGTGGCTGGCACAATGAATAGACATGGTGGTAACAAATATGTACAATTCGAATGTAAAAAATTGTTGGAACATGCTGATGAATATCATTCTGAAATATTAAACAAATGGCAACAGACATCAACATTTATTTCCTTGGATGCTTGTGACTTGTTGAATTTACATGACCACATGCAAGAGGGACTCTTCGGGGAGGCAAGGTTCAACTCAACAATCTCTTGTGTGCATGGAGGGGAGAGAATGACAGTCAAGTGGGATATTTTATTGGTTTCTAAGCTTCTATGTGGTAAAAACACTCAGTTATAATTTGCTGCCTCCTTTCTCTGGCTGCAGACATGGTTTTGTTGCTCCCATTCACCTTTCTACTGTGCACGTATGAGTCAAGCCCCACTCTAGAGATACAAGCATAGAATCTAGGTTGATACTTCAGTGCCACACAGAGGAGGTGCTGCATCATCAAAGGTGGCGTCTTTCAGTCAGGACCGAGGCACTCCAGGTGGAAGGAAAAGATCCCATGGCGCTATTTGAAGAAGAGAAGGAGAGTTTTCCTGGTGTTCTGTCCAATATTTATGCCTTAACCAATATCAATAAAAAAACAGATTATCTAGTTGCACATCTCATTTCCCTTTCTGGGACCTTGCTGTGTTTAATTTGGCTGTTATGATTCCCTGCCTTACTGCAGTGACTGCACTTCAAAGTACTTCATTGACTGTGAAGTGCATTGGGACACTGAGATCATGAATATAATTTAGAAGCTACATAAATACCAGTTCTTTCTTTTTTATGACAATGTTATGCAGAATGCAACAAACAACAGTGACTCTGGATCTCTTGTTGGAATGTACTACAAGGTTCCACCAGATTTATCTAGGCAACTCAAGTAGGACTTCAAAGTGTCTATAACTTGATCTTCTAAGATTCATGTAGACTTATGTGCTTCATTATAATTGTTTTCCTCTCTACCTGTAGGTGTCTTAATATAGTCAGGAATTATGGCCGCAGAGGAGATCCCTATTCGCCAGTTAGTTGTTCCTGTTAGAGTAATCATGTGATATTTCAATAGACTGGCCCATTAAACTTAAAAGGTAATTAGCCTGGATATTACGAAGTGCATTATGTAGGCGGGGTGTTGGGTGGGGCCGGGGGGGGGTGCAGCGTGGAGGTGGGTGGGTGGATGGGAATTCCGTAAGTCCAGGTTTCTATGCATGCTCTGGAGCTTTAATTCTTTTCACCCTGACAGGTTCCCTGTCCAGAAGTCAGCCTGATTGACAGACTTGGTTTCCAGTTGGGCACTGAGAATGTCTGAGAAAGCCGGCAGGTCCGATCCATGACTGAGAGTAGGGTCTGATCCCAGTTTGTGGGTTGGCAGGTCTGATCCCTGACCGCAGGATAGGTGTTCAACCACAAGGTAATGGAGGATGAGTAGCCAAACCATGAACCTGAAAGGGTACCCAATCCCAGGGAGGTCCAATCTCTCGCCCAGTGGGGGGGTCCAATTCCTGACTCTGGGGACCTTTGTATTTTGGGGACGGTCCTAATGGAGGGCTGGGTTTATATACTCCTGAACTCCACAACAAGTTCTATAAAGGCTCTTGCCTTCTCCCTGAAGTTGGTGGTGAGTCATCTCCTTGAATACAGCTGAAGGGCTTGTTAGGCCTTCTCAGAGGGCAGTTAGGAGTCAATGCTGTGGGCCTGGAGTCAAATATAGGCAAGTCCAGCTAACAACAGCAAATTTCCTTTCCTAAAGAACATTAGTAAACCAAATGGGTTTCACAACAATCTAGTAGCTTCATGGTCATCATTACTGATACTAGCTTTTATTCCAGCTTTTAATTAATTAAGTTTCAATTTCCATCTGCTTCAATGGGATTTGAACTTGTCTCCAGATCATTAATCCGGGTCTCTGTATTAATTGTCCAGTAACATAACCACTATGCTACTGTACCCCTTGGAGGCAAAATTTTAAAATGATGGTTTCATCCGGCATGGAACAGAAAACCCAAATCTTGCATATATTTTAAAACGTTATCCTTATTACTATCTCTTATTTTTAAACTGAACTTTTCTGCTGAACAATTAAGATGGTTGACCCTCTGTTTGGAAATTATCCCCCAACAGTCTCCAGGACAAAAGCATTCTCTCCTCAGTTTCAGGAGTGTCACATCTTGATATGCCTAAGGAGCTTCGAACAGACAACCTGGGACTGTTCAGACCAATTTCAAAGGGAACTACAGGAATTCTATTTGCTTTTGATAAACCCAGCCTTGCTAGCGACCTGTTGAGACAATGGCCAAGATTTTCCATGCCAGCCAACATTGGGTGTGTTCATTGGCGTGAACGGGCAATATGGCGAGAAGGCCAAAAATCAGTTTCATGATGTCATTAAACCAGTTTGTGATCATATGCTCCGCCCACTGATGGCGGGTCGTGTTCCCCGCCATCGGACATCGGGAACCTCATCATAATACATCAGCCCGCTGGACTCATCCCCCCCGCCTGATCGTCAGCTCATGTCAGCGGGAAAACACGCCGACGTGTTTTATAACAGCACATATAAGGCGTGCATTTGGCGGGCTGCACTTCGCTTGGGATTCCAAAGTTTGTTTGCCTACCTTGCTTCAGTCAGCACCCACAATCATCAGTGCCAGGCTTCACAGACAGCACCATATCGCTTTTAGGAGGGCTCATGGGTAGGTCTCGCCTTACCAGATCAGCCATATGTGGGTGGCTTTTCAATGGTTGCAGGGCAAGATCTTGCTTGGGGAAGGGAGAGAAGTGGCCTCAGGCAAGGGGAGAAACTGCAGGGTGAGGGCGATACTGGGGAAGGAGGGTATCCCAGGGTGTTTGTGGGGGCACATGTTGATCTGTACAAGTGGCCTCAAGATGGTGATGGCTGAGGGGGCAGTCTCCAGAGGAGATGAGGACAGATGGACATGTGAGGGTATATGTGTGAGAATGGGTGGTGATGTCCCTTGAGCTGGCAGTGAGTGGGATGCCAGTGAATGTGTGATGGGCTTGAGTTTGAGAGTTTAGAGTAATGAGATGGTTGCCATACCCTAGCTGCATGGATGAGATCATTCATCTTCTATCTGCATTGGATGGTCAACCTCTTCAGTGCAACATTGGCAGTGGCGATCGATGCCATCACCTACCAAGCCAGAGTGGTGATGTAGCTGCCCCTCCTGTGGCCAGAGCAGGGGTAGAACACAGCACAGCGAGCCTCCACGGCATCCAAAAAGTGCTCGAGGGCTGCAGCCTTCTTGCCTTTTGAGGCCATGTCTTCTTTGCTGCAGTCCTGGGCTGGAAGCACTAAGTGTAGCTGTACTTTAAATGTGCTGCCTGGCATGATGAAGGGGCGAGGTGACGGCATGGCAGGTGAATTGGAACCCGCCCGCCATTGAAACGGTGTGTATCCTGTGAATGCATAAGAAATGTGATGTGATGGCGTGAAAAGCAGTTTTACCCACCCACTACTACACTTAGTGCAAATCTGGAATGATTCCGCCCAACAGCTTCCCAAACACCAGACCCTCAACATAAATGGCACCCCTTTCAACCCCTAATGGCTGAGGCATTATCAGTCCTGAAAACAAAGCCAAATTTCAGACGCTGGCTAAACATTCTTTGCTGAAGTCACTGTGGAGAAGGAGGATTATATGAACTAAGACCCTGGCATTTGAGCAGCTTAATATTACCTCTATGAGCTGTGCAGCCTGTCTGTTGTTTAACCTCCATTTGGCAGGCCATACAGAAGCAAGCTCTGTCCAGGTTCGGCCACTGGCCCATCTACTGGACTCTACGGGAATATTTTGTATCCTCGACTACAGAACTGACGCCATTTCTGCATGCTTACTTCATCGTATGACATCAACCCACCTGAAAAAGTGAATCTTACAACACTGGTCTCCCTCCAGCCAACCATCGAAGGCCTATGTGAAAGATTTCCGCATTGGACTCTGATTTTGGGACTCTGGAACTCATGTGAACCAATATTCAGTTTTTCTATGGTCCTTGTATTGTAAACCTCCTTTCCTCTATCCTTCCCTTTTCTGTGTGAATGTGGAGTGGAAAGTTGTGAACATTCCTTTTTGCGGGTTTTGAATTCGTAAAAATAAACTAACCTTCTGAGTTAATCCTAACACGAGTTGTAGGATTATTAGCAAAATTGGGTCACACAAAAACTGAGGTGTTGGGGAAGCACAGCACTGCTTATTCTGAGTTAAAAACTAATTCAAAACAGCTTTGTTTATGGACAAGTGGTAAGAGGACAACAGCCCTGTTTGAACTGACCCCTCCTGCACTCAACCCATCCATTAACTCCCCCTTTTGTATCAGAATGAGAAAGTCTGCTATTCAGTTCTCTTAAAATGGTTAGCTAATAGACGTCAGTTTTTTGTGTACATGGCACTCAAATTAGCAAAGCACTGAATACATGTATTTCTTCTTGGAAATTAAAAATAAACACATATTCTGGACAACTAACTATAATAACGTATTAAAACCATCCTTCTCATTCACTCATACCAAAAGAACAACATCACACTCCTTGATTCTATAACAATTGAGCTATACAATATTTTACATATCAATATTTAAAAAGTGCGATTTGCAGTTCATGAGGTTAATCTGTATCAAGTAGCTCCCGTGGCAATGTTCACAAAATGATACAACCAAGCTCCTCTCTGTTCCTGCAACTATATGATAAGAAACTTCAACCACCTCTTGGCTATTCATTTACAATATTAAAATATTTAAAACAATATAATGTGGCAGAACAGCATGAGACATCAGATTTTGGAATATTACTGAATGGAGCTGCAGCATTAAACACTTTAACTTGCAGCTTCTGTGTTTGTTCAGCAATAGGAGTTAATTAGTATTCTGCTTCTTTTGCTAGCGCCTGCTTTAGTTGTGTCGGTATCACAGACTAAAATCTGTATTCCACCAACATTTATATCAGACGCACTAGTTAAACCAGGCATGGCTTGCTGAAATGGTAGTTCTGACAATGAAAACTTTTATATGGAAACAATCTAAAGATGGGGCTTGAAGATTCCAAGCGATGGGGCTGTGATTATTTCCTTTGGCAGCTTGTTTCATTGTGGGATTGTCCTTGGAAAGAAAGATTGTTGATGCACTGTCTTGGAAGTCAATGTGGCTGTAGCTTCCGATGAAGTGGCAATTGACTCGGATTGCCACTGCGCTTGAAAGTACTTACCTGGAAATCCAGATGCTCCTATCCCACCCGACCTTCCAACTCAGAACAGGTGAGATCTGTGTAGTGCAGCACGTTCCCGGGGCCTACCATCGAGGGCAACTCAGCCACATGAAGTAAGCTATGCCCCTTTTGTACAGCATTAGCTGCTGTAAACCGGATAAGTTTAAAGGTCCAGCCAGGTTCAAAAGTCTTTGACATCCTGTGGAGGTGGGTAGTCCTTGTGGGACTGGGGAGTCCTATGGGGGATGTGGGTAGTTAGGAGTGGGAGGAGTCCCTGTGGAGGAGGGGGTGACAAGAGTCCAGCAGGGATGGGGAGTTCCTGTGGGTGACGGGAGCGTCCTGTGGGGGTGGGGAGTTTCATGGCAGGAGTAGTCAGGGGCCGGGGCAGTTCTGTCGAGGTGGGCTGTCTTGTGGGGAGTAGTTGATGAAGTAGTGGGGGGAGCCCCCTCGGGGTTTGGGGATGTGGGGGGAGTCCCATGGGGGAGTTGTTTTGGGACTGTACAATAGTTACCCAGAGGTTAGTAGTGGTTTTAATTCTTCTAACTTTTTTTGGTTAACTATTGATATAACACAGTTGGAACCATCTGAAGTTTGTGATCGTACTTCCCGGGCAATTGAGTGCAATCCTAACCTGTGAACTTCGGCGGGTGGGGTGGGGGGGTTGTGGGGGGTTTGTGGGGGGTGGTGGGAGTTCCCCAGCGCATCTTTGGGGTACCCACCAGTTACACCGGCCTGGAGCTTGGAAGTTACGGCCCATAGCCTTTGTAGGCTGTCTGGATGGCTACCTCAGTTATTTTTTTAGTTTTGCTCTGTTGCCCGGAAGGCCTAGAAAGGGCATTCAGTTGCCGTTTCAATGACATTGGTTACAGATTCGAGAGTCCAAGAATCTGCTTATCAGAGTGGACCATGAGAAGGCTGTGATTATCCATTTCTGAGCAACAGAAGGATGAAGGTCTACCTATGGGGCAAGGTCAGCACTCCAAGAACACTCAATAACAGTCACCCACAGGCCAGTGTCCTGGCACTGACACTTTTTAACATCTACATAATTGACAACCAACCACATCATCATGAAAATTTATTTACACCAACGATATTGTTTTAACAACTCAGGCAAAATCCTTCCAGTGTATAGAAGTCATGCGAAACTCTGATTGTCAAAAATGGCTGACTATTTCTACAAGTGGAGACTGCAACCAATCCTAGCCAAGTCCATCGTGTCTGCATTTCACCTTGAGAATTGCAAGGCACACAACACACTAAATGAAAAGTGCGATTTGACCTGATCCCACCTATCTTGGAGTGACCCTTGACCACTCTCTAACTTAGCTTCACCACCTCTGAAATATTGCTGAAAAGACCAAGGCATGAATGAACATCATCTGTAAGCTTGCTGGCACAAGTTGGGGTGCAAAGATCACTGCCCTTTGTACTTCTGCTGGAGCTCTGATCTTCTTGACTGCTGAGTGCACCTCTACGGGCCTCAAGTCATCACACCAAGCTCATTGGCACACAACTTCACTCAGTAATGAGAAAACTCTCTGGACCTCTGAGATCGCCCCCAGTTCAGTGGTTACCAGCCCTCTCAAATATCACCCCTCCCTCCATTTGATGGAATGCAGAAACACAGTGAAATACCCCGGATCAACAGCAACTTGGACCTCCCCATCCATAGAGACCTTCAAGCCCCACCCCCCAACTCACTTCATTGCTTTAAGAAACACCCTCTGAATACAAATCAAACACCTCTGACTTCATAACACTGATGAAACCTGGAGGAGAGCTTGGGTAGAAAGCACCCTCCCAACTAAACACATTGGGCAGAATTATCCATGCCCACTGGCACTGGGCATGTTCGGCGGCGTGAGCAGACAATATGGCAAGAAGGCTAAAAATTAGTTTCATGATGTCGTGAGCCCCCCTAAAAGTGATGTGGTGCTGCCTGCAAAGCCTGGCACTGATGACCGTGAGTTGACGGCACAAATAGAAATAAATGAACATAACTTGATAGCTAATACAGGGTAACTCAATATTCAGGGACATTTGACATTCCGCAAAAATAGGCAAAAAGGAAAAGGAGGTTGGGTAGCTTTGTTAATAAAGGAATGTATCAATCCAGTGAGTAGTAATATAGGTGAAATAGATCATTATGTGGAATCAGCTTGGGTGGAAATAAGCAATAGCAAGGGGAAGAAGTCATCGGTTGGAGTCATCTATAGGCCCCCGAAGTGTTGTCTCACTGTAGGACAAATATTGAGAGTAACTTATACTTCCCTGTGTGAGCAGGAAGACTGCAAAACTCAAACCAGCTGCTAGGACAGGAGTAAAAGCCTTGGTTAGGACTACAGTAAAGATTATTTTTGGGGCCTGCAGCTTTCAGGCAGCCTTCCCTTAGCCTGGGAATGGGAGTTGTGCTGTCCACTGGAGGCACCTCCTCTGAGGAGGAAGGGAGCGCCAGAAGCGGGAGGAGGCCAGGAGTCCATACTCAGCCTCCAAGGCAGCCACCTTTGGGAGGAGAGGCGCAGGCACAAGGGGCTTTGGACCAAGGGGAAGTGCAAGGTGGAAGGGGCCGCAGAAGATGCCAATATCCTGCTGTCAGGGTTTGCAGATGGCGAAGCAACTGCCTCAATATGTCTGAGGTGCAGTGCCAAAGGAGGCTCCGTCTCTCAAGGGAGACAGTCGCATCCATCTATCAGATGATAGGCCCTGAGATCTCAGCTAACTGTGTGGGTGGGCAGTCCAGACCAGTGGCTCTAAAGGTCACAGCTGCCCTCAACTTCTATGCCTCTGGCTCCTTCCAGGGGTTGGAGATCGGTGATCTCTGCAGAGTCTCCCAATCAGCTGTCCACACTTGTGTCAAGCAGGTGACAGACGCTATATTCAGGCATGCATAGACTTTCATCCACTACCGCTGGGACAATGCCAGCCAGACAGAGCGAGCCAGAGGCTTCGCGGCCATTGCTGGCTTCCCCCGTGTCCATGGTGCAATAGACTGCACACATGTGGCCATCAAGGCGCCAGCAGGTGAGTCCGATGCCTTCGTCAACAGGAAGGGCTTCCACTCCATGAATGTGCAGATAGTGTGTGATCACAGGATGCTGATTCTACAAGTCTGTGCAAGGTACCCAGGCAGCTCCCACGATGCCTACATCCTCAGACACTCCCAGGTGCCGATGCTCTTCAGCGCTCCAGCCCGGCTGGATGGATGGCTGCTGGGTGACAAGGGCTATCCCGTCAGAAGGTGGCTCATGATGCCTCTCCGCCACAAGCCAGGGCTGACCCCCACCCACTGCCCCCATTGGCCAAATGCTGCCTCCTTCACATGTGGCACCACAAAGTGTCACTTTGACAAGCAAGGAGGCACAAACACGTGGAGCGCAAACACCAGCAGATGGATTGGTGCCCCGCCAACTGGATGCTCCCCTCCCAGCATGTTAGCACCCTGCCTTCCCGAGTGCAGGAGATTTTTGAACCTTTTGCAGCACTGGACTCATATGCGCCGCACCTCATCATGGGAGCTAACACTCTCAGCCACCTCCTGGCACATTTGGTCAGGTGGGAAGGCATCCGCCTCCTGTCCCTCGGAAGAAGGACCCCCCATTGTGCTGCCACCTCCTCCAGGAGGGCAGATAGGCACTTGTTGGAAAAACGAAGGGCACACTGGCTCCCCGCCCTACCCACCGGACTGGCCTGCCCCGCTGCCCTGCCATCCGGCCTGGCTTGCCCCGACGGCCTACCCTTCGGCCTGGCCTGACCCGATGGTCTAGATGGCCTACCCTCTAGACTTGCGTCACCAACATTGCCCCCCTGCTGAGCCCTTCTCCCAACTATTGTAAGCAGCTTTTCCAAGGTTGCCAGGTCTTCATTTATACAGGCCGCCGGGTCGTCATTAGACCCAGTGGTCTGAGTGGGCCCGCCGCCTCCCACCCACTCCTTCTAAGCACGGGAGTTGTGAACTACGCTGGGTGGGCATTAATTGGCCTGCCTGCGTAAAATAGCGGCACAGACCCGTTCGCAGGTGGCGATCAGGTCTGCGCCCACCCACGCTCGCTCTCACATGGCCCGCCCGACATGGGGAAAATTCTCCCCATTATTTACTGTTGAAATAACAATGAGACTAATTGTGGTCACTCTTATTTATTCACAAATTCTCAAACAAATGCAGGCAAGAGAAGATACATGGTTAAATGTAGAAATACCAAAATTGTGTTCCATGATGTGTCACTCTGCCATTCACTTCTTTAAAAAAAAATGGATTTCGGACTTAGAGAATGAAATGAATACATTAAATAACGTAAAGTTCCCTTACTTGTTTGTAGATACAAACTAAATCCGCCACAGAAAGTTAAGTCTTGTGCATTCCAGTCTAAGCATATTTTTAACGATCTGCTACAAACATTAATTACTGCCAATCAACTTCTCTGACACTGAAAATGAACTATTACAAGTGTGGAGTTTCATTCCTTTAAGTTTTAATTGTTGTTGGAGATATTTAAAATGTCAAATTTTACTTTGTTGAACTTTGCCTTTCTGTCTCTTTTTGCTTTCTCTTTTCTAATTTTATCTTTCATCCCCTCTCTTTCTATACCTGATCAATCTGATTGATAAGAAAATATACAGTTGCTTGCCCTGTTCACTCAAGTCTCAGACAGTTGATTTCCCTCACTGCAATGTTATCAGTTCGCACTTCCAACAACTTGCCACACAAAAGAGTTTACTCCCTGAATATGCAAGGGCACGTCAAACTAACAGCAGGCACTGTTAGATGCCCTTGCCATGGCAAATTATCATACTAGAAGGACAAGGGCAGCAGATGCATGGGAACACCACCACTTGCAAATTCACCTCCAAGGCACACACCATCCTCACTTGGAACCATACCACTTTTAGTACGCTCTTGGTGGATTAAAATCCTGGAACTCTCTTTCTAACAGCACTGTGGGTGTACCTACATCAGATGGTTCACAGCAGTTCAAGAAGGCAGCTCACCACGACTTTCTCAAGGGCATTTAAGGGTGGAAAACAAATGCTGGCCTTGCCAGAAAGGCCCACATCCAACGAAAGAATATATAGAAACAATTGTACTTGTGGTAAAGGAAATCACAAACTTAATTTAGAAAACAATGTATTTTTAAAATTTATCTGAATCCTGCACCTATTACCAATAATAAGAAGTTATCACTGATGCTGCGCAGGGTTGTTGGGCTTCACTGACATCTTTCTTGCTTTGGCTCCAATTCTTTCCTTGAAAACAATGGCAGGATTGCTCTTAGTTCAAATAAAATCAGTTGAGGACTTCTAATAGTGCAACAAAATGCTGCACTCTAAGCTGTTGGCTTTCTTTACAATAACTCCCAGACTTCTGCCAAAACGGAAAATACTGAGCTGACCACAAGTTTGTGAATGAATAAACCTTTTTGCTTAAATACAACAACAGTTGACCATTTATAAGACTGCCAACTTCCACAAAAAGAAATATTTTTGTCTACAAAGACTGGGCACAGTGATGCAAAATGTACCCAAATGTGGGCTGACTCTTCTGAGGTGTGGCAATCATTGATTGCCGCTCCGCTTCTATAGTTTTTACACAGCATCGGAGCTTCATATTTCTGGCCTAGACTTCCAAACTGGGCCTCTTTAGAAATGTAGAACATATCTCTTCTTGGAGTGCTTCTTCATTGGGTAAGATTGTTGGGGGAAGCCAAGCTATGCTCCCTTTTTACTGCACTAGCTGCCGTATTTTGGTAAGTCTTTATTTACTAACACAGTGAAAATCTTTGGGGCATTTAAATAGCTATTCACTGTGTTAGTGAATGATTGTGACTGAGTTAAGTGGGCAGGGTGCCAGCTGGGTAGAATGGCATGGTGGTAGGTAGCAGGGTGGTGGGAGGCAGTGTGGCAGTTGGCAGAGGGGCGTGTGGCAGGGTAGTTGGTGGCAGGGTGATAGGGTGGCAGATTAATGGGCTGGTAGGTGGCAGGGTGGGTAGCATGTTGAGGTCTGGTCAGGTTGGATTGGGGGAGGTAGTTGGAGGTCAGGGGGGCGGAGCCAGAAGGTTGAGGGGTGGAGTCGGAGTGCCAGGTGGGACTCATAGGTTCGTAGTGTTCCGGGTGGTGGTGGGGTTGGGGGGAGTGGGCGGGTGGCGGGAGGGTGAGTTGGAGGGTGGATGGGGGTGTCAGAGGGTCAGGGATAGGGGGCCAGGAGGCAGTCGGAGGGTTGGAGAGTTCACGGGTTAGGGGTTGGAGAGATAAGGGGGAGTCAGAGGGTCAGGGGGTCATGCGAGTCAGGAGGGGGTCAGAGCATCGGGACAGAGTCGGTCGGAGTCAGGGGTGGGGGGTTAGTTGAATAGTCACCCAGGAGTTAGATATGGTTTTTTCCTGTCTAACATTTCCTGGGTAACTAACCTGGTAAGTGAGTCGCAACCCTTTGAGACCCCCAACTCTAACTCAGTGTTGGAGACTTTCTCAGAGGGTTCTGGATGCAAAGGATTTGCCCATCAGAAGCTTTTCTTTTTAATTCATGCTCCTGGCACAGAACTTCGCATACCTGAAGTTCATATTCAGGTATGCAAAGTCCTGAATTCAGGGACCGAGGTCATCTGTGGACACTATATAAGCTTCGTATGATCCATAATCCTCACGGTCCCACTGGTCTCCATGTCCAAATTCCCAATATGCACTCCTGTCATATGAAGCTCTGTGAATTAGTAAAATATTTTGTTTTTCCTTATAAGTTATTCAGGGGCTATATATCAAGTATAAGTCAGATGGGCTATTCCTGTGGAGTTCTTGGGTTGGGACTTCCGAGGGTTCATACAGTGCACCTTCCGGGGTACTTCTGGGGTTACAACCATCCAGAGAGCAGAAGATCTGGGCTCATATCTTTCATTGTAATGAAAATGCTGCATACTTCGCTGGCTCTTTTTTTCCCCAAACAAAAACTAGTTTTGTTAGGTGTCTTTTCATTGAAGACAATGCTCAATAAATGATGATAGGTCTAAAGATGAATTATACCTACAGAAAAAACAATCTTTTTTTCAAAACCATAATCACAGGATTAATCATTTTAAAGAGTTATGACAGTAAAAACATAAAAACTGCTATCATCAGATATCAGCACTTTGACCTCACTAGGCTGTAGAAATGGTGTAGGGAACCATGCGGTTAATATAAGATGGATGAAGGTGGGGCAGTGATTAAGTCCAAAAACATTGAGTATTGCTGAAAAAAGACATGTTGCCGAAGATTTTGTTTTGCACTCATCAGGACAATTCGCAAGAATACCAAATATAAAGGGAACAACAATTTACACTACATGAGAAGAAAGTACTGATTGGTTGGCATGTACATTCTGATTGGCAGAGGTGTTGCTATGGAGAATGCACCAGTTAACTGATGCCTGACAGTGAACTGCTAAACTTTTCTTGTCTTTTTCAGCAAGACTCAAGTTCTGCACAACCAAACGACTATCCAAAAACATTATTCTCATACTACATTGAGATTTATTAAATTAAAACTGTATTCATCGATAAATATCAGGAAAGACTTTCATTACAACTTTTCCAAAAAAATCTGTCAGTTCTTGTGCGCTGGATACTTCAGTCATTAAGAAATATAATGCTAAAGTTGGTCTTTTAACATGCTTTACCCTTCAAGTTCTTTAAATTATTAAGGCAGAGAAATAAGGTTGTTTTTTAAAAGACTTTCAGCCTGAATAATGCTGACTTGATCATTGCTTCTATGAAGTACATTGGGATGTTTTACTATATCAAAGGCACTATATAAATGCAAGCTGTTGTTGATTGAGATACTTCTTACAGCAGCCCCTCAATAGCTAGTGCTATGTACAAATATGTATACATGCAGGCAATTGGTCAGTCTGTATTACTGGACAGCGCTATTCTAAGTGATTCTGTGATGTGGCACTTCCAACAGGTATTAGCACTTGCAGGAAGTACATCACAATAAATCAGAAGCATTCTACCCTGTGATTTTTCAACCATAAATTTTGATGGATGGAAAATCATGGGCAGTGTACCTGTAATTTCCCAAGATTCATCCCACATTGTGAACACCAGATTGTGGATTCACCGGTGGCTGTTACCTACTTCAGCAGTGAAGTTTAACTCAATATAAATGTTCTCTTTTGGGGGTAGTTTTTCTTCTTAATTGATGCTCCAGGCACAGAACTTTGCATACCTGAAGTACATATCTTGAATTCAGGGACCAAAGTCACGTGTGGCCACTATATCATTCTCTTGTGATCCATAATCCTAGAGGTCCCAATGGTCTCCATGACCAAGTTTCCAATATACATTTGTGCCATGTGAAGCTTTGTAAATTAGTACAATAGTTTTTTTTTTTCAAAATTAAACATTTATTTTTCAAAAAATTAGCATGACTATCTTAAAAATATTCTAATATGAGTTATTAATCTTCCTTAAACATCTTATATAACCTCAGCAAAAATAAATCAACTACAAATTTCAAATAACAAATATGAAATGGTAAGATCCTTTGGGTGAGGTGCTCTTTTAACATTCCTTCCAAATGTTGTCACAACTTCCTGTGATCTTCATTTTCCTTATAAGTTATTCAGGGGTTATATACCAAGTATAAGCCAGACATCCATAAAGTTATCTAGAACTAAAACTAACCTCCTCATTTATTTGATTGGAGGGAAAATGTTATTGCCGCTAAGATGGAAGCCATCTAGAATTTCTAAATTTATGATTATACTGACACAAGAGAAAGTAGAAAGAAGTACAAGAGTACACTTCAGTTATAAACAGATAACTTTATGGTAGAGAAATAGTGACCAAATATGCAGAAAGTGGCAAACAAAACAAGGGACCTGAAATTATTTAATTTACGATCATGAAGAAGAATATAATTGTACTTACAAATCTTTCACAGGAGAAGATGATTAATACTTCTGAGAAATCTTTAGGCCTTACATCCCCTATGCTTAGAGTTGTTCTTGGATCTGAGGGATAAGGAAAAAATATTAATGGGAAAACCATAACTTTTATCACAATGCATTTTACTGTCCTGATGAGTCACTTCTGTGCATGAGGCTTCAGCCTTGAAGATTCATCATCCTAGGGAGATCTGGTATAAGTCAGTGAATCATCTTGGGTAGAATGTTAGTGTGAGTGAAGGGAGCATGTGCTGGAAGTATGCAGAGTAAGCTTATCGTGACGTCAATCACTCAGCAGCCTGTCTGCATCTCAGCTGCAGTCGTTGGGGTTACATCGCATCAGAATTACCATAACCATATATGTAAGAACACGTTGGTGCATGATGGTTGCACAGGTGTTCAAATGTTATATTCCAGTCCATGCTCGTGTGTGATTAAATAGTCTTGTCCACTTTATTCATGTGTGATGGACAGTCTTGTTATTGGGACCTGGTGAACAGAGCGATTGTTTGCAGAATGAGTTGCAAGTATGTACGGGTGAAAGGGGAGTATCAACATTCCCATGATTTGGGCAGTAAGGATGGAATCACTTGTCAGAGCACACTGGTGAATTGCTGTCGGGTGGAGATGCAGAGGTCCCATGAGTGTAAGGCCCAGTGCTTTTGGCTTCTCAAAGGCATCAGGCATGCTGAAACCTGTTGAAAAAGAGACTCATGGGCCTTCCTCACGTGTCTCTCCATGGCTCTGGAATCTGTGCTGGAACAACAACACAAGGCTTGCCTGCCCTAATCTGTCCTCTCCATCCTCTGCATCTGATGAGGAGTGTGGCTTCTCTATGTCCATCTTTGGCAAGGCCTCCCTCTTACGCTGGGCGTGGTTGTGTGGTATGCAGCAGATGGTTGCAATGATCGAGACTCTTTGAGGTGAATATTGTAATGTTCTGCCAGAGCAGTCCAGGCAGTGGAACCTCATTTTCAGGATTCTGATGGTCTGCTCCGTATTGGCCCCTGTGAAACCTTGGGATGCATTGTAGGGTTCCTTGTCTTCCTAGGCTGGAGTTCGAGGGTTTCTAACTGGTGTAATCAGCCAGGTGTTTAATGGATATCTCCTGTCACCCAGGATCCATCCCGGCAGGTTTGCAGAGGCCTCAAAGAGTGGTGGCACCTGAGAGTTTTGAACAGTGTATGAATTATGAGAGCTCCCCTGGGAACCGAGCACATACCTGGATGATCTGTTTCCAGTGGTCACAGACCAATTACACATGAATGGAGTGGAACTCTTTCCTGTTTCTAAAGGTTGGAGGCTGTTTCTAGGGAGCTGTGATCACCACAGTGTGCAGTGGATAACCCCTGAGCCTGTGGGAAGTCTGCGATGGCACTGAAGCCCACAGATCTATCAGTCTGACTCGCTGGGTCTCTTCTGGAGTACACAAGCTCTCCAACCCTCTTAGAGAGGACATTTGCCAGCTCTTTGATGCAGCAACGTGCAGTCACTTATGTCACACACATCCCCGTGGAATCCCGAAAGGAGCTGCTGGAGTGGAAGTTTAATGCTGCAGTGACTTTTAATACCACTGGCATTGGGTTCCCTCCCAGTCCAATGAAGGAGAGCACACAGATCTGTGACTGCCTCCCTAGACATCCTCCACCATCGTTGTCTTTCTGACATCTGCAGTTACTTGAGGCAGGAGCGATAGACTCTGGGACATGCAATTGCTCTGTGTTGGACTGGGCTCTGTTTGCCTCTCTCCTGACCTCCCTCAGTGTCTGGTCTGGCCATAGCTGCTGTCTCTTGTTGCCATTTGACTGCATCCAGTTCTGTCCTTCCTCTACAGCATTCCCCTTCCATCCAAGGCTCCAGGAACACTGGCTGGGTGAGACACATTTTGCCTGCTGAAGTTCAATAGAGGGCAGAACCTGAGAAAAGGGTGTGCCCTGCACTATAAACCTGGCCTTCACTAAACACCTTGCATCTGTGGCTGAATGGCACTAACCCCGGTCTTGGCAGAGCTCACCCTAGTCTTGGCAAAGCTTACCCTGGTTTTGATTTCAGAGTCACCATCAACTCCACTCAGTCGCACCTGACCTTCCCTCTGTCTCCCTTGCCTTCCCCTCCATTACTTTCAATCTTTTCCCTGTGACCCTCGACCTTCCCTGTGATGCTTCTCAGCGTCCTCTCCACTCTTCCAAAATAATCTCTGAGTGGTGACATGGAGCTCTAACTCGCTCACTTTCCACTTCAAGGGCTGACTTGTCTGCTCACCACGGGCTTTGACTGGTCATGAAAGTGAAAGATTGCAGGCTTCCCCATGGTGCCGGGTGCCAATGATTGCACGGACATTGCTCTGTATGCACCACACTGTAAGATGTATCCAATCAGAAGAGATTTTGCTCCCTCAATGTCCAGCTGGCATGTACTTAGCAGATCGCGCAGCTATCCTGGCAGCAGTCATGATGAGGCTGAATTTTACAGCACCCAGCCAGCGCATTTGCCAGTGGGGCTGGAGAGGGTCATGTAAAATAGAATGTGTGGTCAGCCCACTGCCTTCCTGCCCACCCCTGAGCTGTCTCCCATAAAACGGCAGGTGAGAAGGCATCAGCCAGCCCGCCTGCCCTTAGGCCTTTTGAAGCCCTTATCTGGCCAATTAATAGCCAGTTAAGGATCTGTTTTTATCTCTGTCACAATAATACGTGCGCCTGGGGAAGGTGGAACAAAGGAGGCCACCCATTACTTCACGAACTTGGGCTAAAAGGCTAGAAGGTTGGGGGCTAACTCCTTTGGGCTCTGTGCCCATCTGAGGCAACCCACCCCCCCCCCCCCCACCCCCAAGATGGTATACCTCCTTTGTGCCTCCACCCTTGGCCTCCAGAACCCAAACCCCACCCCCTTCCTCACCTTTCTAAGGGACCCCGATCCCTCCCTGACCAAAAACCCCAGACTTGCCTTTTCATCCTGTATTCATGTTCCTTCTCCTTCTTGTAGTTGTTGGCACCACTGCTGCTGTTGGGACTACTCAGCTGCAGGCCAATTCCTTTTCCGGAAGGGTGGAAGTCCCACACTGAGCTTGTTAAGGTTGCCCCAGAGTATTATCACTGTGGGGCAGTCTTTTTTAAATCTACTTGGGGTGGGGGGCATATGCAGTAATGCTCTGGAGGCATATGCCACCACCCCTGCCCATAAAATTTACCCTGATGTCATTATTTTACATCAATCCCCTGTACCAGGTGCATTTCAGTCACCACAGCAAGCTGGAGGGTGGAAACTGGTGACAAGGGTTATCCCTTGATGGCATGGCTCATGACTCCATTGCACAATGCATATACATGTGGGTAACATGCATATAACAAAAGTCAAGATGCCATCCAATATGTAATCATGCAGACCACTGGGGAGGTTAAACAATGCTTCTGCTGCCTGAGCCACTCTGGGGGAGCCTCGCAGTACTTGACAGAGTGCGTGTCAACATTTGGCGTGGTCTACTGCATGCTGCACAACCTCACCATCATGAGGGCCCAGCCCTTGCCAGCAGTTATGTAAACAAACTAAGAAAGATGAAGAGTAGAAGGAGGAAGAGGTAGAGGAGGAGGAGGAAGCATTCAATACATCCCATTTCTACCTTACAATCAGTGATTGATTCATCTGACTGCAGTGCCATTTAACGCAACCTCAGTTCTCCATTCACCACACCTTACATTCTGTTACTGACCATCACATTGTCCTCTTCGCTACTTCTAAACTAAAAATCACCATAAAACAAGCATTGAGAAACAAATTTATAAATCAAACCATGCATATAGCATACAAAAGTCATCTAATCACCCTTGTTTATTCCTTTAGTGCCTTGCCTGGCCTAGTGCTCCTATGCAGCCCTGCCCTAGAGGGCGCAGCATGGCTGGTGGTAGGTTGCTAACTTTCAGTGGTGGACATTGCACAAGGTCTTGTTGAGCGCCTCGAGCTGCGTTGCCCCTCTAAGCCCCAGCTTCAGAACCCCTCAGCATGGATGACATCAGTCTGTGCTGGCTGACAGGCATCAGCGAGGACACTGGCAGAGTGGCAGCCGTAGAATGGCAAGCACTTTCCTTTTGAGAGAGCAGGTTTGTACTCCATGTCACTCCCATGGGTTAGGCCTTCAGCAATCATAGAAATGTTAAGAAGGACAGATTGCTGGACTGCCATGAGACCCTTTGCACACTGATCTCTGTAGCTTTAATGGCAGTAGTTGGAGATTGCACGGCCTCAGTTTGAGCTTCAACTACAACACCACTAGGTGGCTTTTGCTTGTGTTGTAATGGAAGCTGAGACATTAACCATCGGAGACTGCATCAGTGACGGCAGGGCAAGCATTCTTGGAGCTGGCCACCGCCTCCAGGCTGGAGTGGATGGGCTCCAAGCTTCCTGCAAAGCATTGTGCCAAGATGGTGCTGGACTCCTCCACACTCATTGACATTGACTGCAAATTTTCTGACCATGCACCAAAAATATCATTGTGTTTACCCATCAATATTCTTCTTTACGCTACTTCATTGAAGTTCTCATCGGAGTCCTCTGCAGCAGAACTCATGAACAATCTCATCCTGTGGTGTGTTGGTACTTGCACTACCCATGCCCCTTGCTGTGGCTGCAGACCACAAGCTCCCAGATGTCTCAGCACATGCAGATTGTGTCTCTAAACAATCCTCCAAAGTATGTGCAGTGTCAATGTATCTGAACTGATGGCTTCGTGTGTGACGAGTGACAGTGTTTCTTCATCATTACTGTCTTCCTGTTCTTCCACCTCTTTCTCTTCCACCAATGCAGGTTGTAGTTCTTGTGTATCCAAAAGGAGAAAGGCACAAGAGCAGTGTTGTGGTGAGGAGAGGGATGGAGGTGCATGCTAACACCATCTACAGCTTGTAAATCAGAAGAAATTATGGGAATGAGAGGAAAGTGGAATGTGAGAAGAGGATTAAGTATGCCTTCTTCATTAATATTTTCAGCCCTACCACTGGCCATTGCTTCAGACATGGCCACTCCAATGATGGCAACAACCATCTCCTACATCAGGGTGAGGGACTGTTCCCAGCCAGTTAGCTCCTGCTACCTCCAATTAAGTGCCATCTTGTCCTGTAAGAGAGGGGAAAGTGTTGCATGAAGTGCAATGTAAAGTGTTTGGGTGATGTGCTTGTCATGGTTGAATAGCTGCCAGTATGTGCAAGCTGTGAGATGTGGGTGTGATACTTAGAGCAGTGTTAAATGCATTAGAATGAGGGAAGCCATCAGTCGTGATTAAAAGAGGTTGGTTGGTGAGTGATGGGGGGGTGAGTTCTGTTGAATGAAGCTACTAAAAAAATAGGTACGGTATAGCATTTGAAAATACATTCAGTGACCTTGAACATTTATGTCAGGCCATTGAACTTCCTGCGGTGCTAGATTCAGGTCCTCAGGGCTAGACTCCTAGCATTGATCACCACAGCTATCTGCTCCCACTGCCTTCTGAGAGCTTGGAAAGCCTCCTGGAACCCTGTGGATAGACAACATCTCTCCTCCTCTACACCTCATTGATCAAGGCTTCTAGTGCAGCATCAGAAAATCTTGAAGCCTGCTCTCTGTCATGTTCTGCCATTCTAGAGTCTTTCCAATGACTTGCAGGCACCTGCTGAAGCCACGTAATGCACCTTCTCCGTAAGAGGCATGGGCTGGCTTTAAATAGTGCAGGCTTGCTTGAACTCATGCTAGCTTCTCAATTTTGCACCCTTACTTTTTGTGCAGCTATTCAGCAGCATACTTAGCACTGGCTCCACGCTGCAATCATTTAAATGAGCAGGCTGTGTGAAATTTGCTTGCTGCCTGCATCGGAATTAAAGGGCGCGAGTTAATCGCGCATCGTAATCTCCGTGCCTGTTTTTGTGTTTTATCGAATTTCACAACCCATGTGTCTTATCATCCCTTGCCACAGTATACTAGGCCAAGCCATTGCTCCCCATTTTCTCTGCTGACAGCGTTAATGCCAATTTAGGTGAGAAATGTACTCATTATTGGCTCCATGGTCCTTATGCCTTACACTGAATATTGAATTGCAAGCTGGGGCCAGATTGAGAGCTTTGGCTGGGTGCCTAGGAGATGAGAGTTTCCAGGGCTGGAATTATAATTCAATGCAACAAAATCTGCCATATGAATTTCATTGGATGTTGCTCGCATTTGGTTTTCCCCTTTGAAACTCGAAATTGTAAATAAAAAATGAAATGATTTGAACTTTATTATATCTCTTGGTGGAAAGCCAAGCTACTTTCCTTCAGCAGACGTATTAAGCAGTGCATGAACTGGACTGAAGCAGGATGCTCTTTGGGCTGTTTGTGCGAGTGGGACAAGAAACATTCACAAAATATAAAGAATTTACAGCAAGATATATTCAGTTGGCTATCCCTCACCAGCCTTGGTAATTCCCTGAAACCCATCCCAAACAACCATGAGTAATCTCTGTCAGCAGTAGTGATTATTGTTATTTCCAAGAGGTTGTTCAAGAGTTCAACTGAGGGTCACTCACATAATTGAATAAAAACATTGATTGACCGAATGTAAAAAAAAGGATGCAAGGGATAAATGATCACAATTTGCTGTAACTAATTTTATGAACTTTAATCAATCAGTATTTTTTATGAGGATCGCTTGTACACTTAGACCCCTTCACATGTATTGAGGTCATTTTCATTTGCTATTTATTATGCAATTAATACAGGAGCAGAAATCAGTCCTCAGCTGGACAGCAAATTGAATAAGGTGGCCAGAATTGGACGCTTTCTGTTTTTGTTTTGAATTCTTCAATTTACTACATTTCAGACCATTTCTACATCACTTGCCAGTCAAAGTCAATTCATGAAGGATAAGATTTGCCTCCAATTCATGGGCTACCCTGTTTCTTATATTCCATTGCTCTATAGTCAGTGATCATGGCAAACATTTCCTTAGCATTGCTGGAATTGGTCAAAGACAAGTTACTGCCTTGTATTTAGCTTACAAAAGGCACTGTGGGTGAATTTCCTTGCTGTTTCCTGCATATTAGCATGTGTAAACAAGGCTAGACATTTTTGGCAGACAAATTGGGTAGAAGCCATTTCCGCCTGCTTTACACCATTAAATCATGTTCCCGCAGTTTCTTCGCAGTTTTTGCAAACCGGCTCCCTCCACCCCCTCCACCACCCCCCACCCCCTCCACCACCCCCCACCCCCACTGCCTCACCTCCCACTCTCCCTTCACTTGTGATCTTCCCACAAGACTCAAGTGCTGTAATTTCAATATATGCAACTCCTAGTTTCCTGCTTGCACCATTCACAATGAGTGCAGTGTAACTCGGACGGAGATTTATGAGGCACAGCTGCAGCCAGGATCAGCTGGTACAGGCCCAAGTGAGGAGTTTTTGAAGCTGAAGAATCTGGAGAGTTTCAGTACCAGTTGCTAGTATACAGTATCCTAGCATTAGTAGATCATTCTTTTCAGGGGAATGAGTTAGTATTTTCTCATTTCACCTTTTAGAACCTGGCTTGAATCTAAAGCAGTCCAATAGGATGATGGCTTCTTCCTCCTGACAGCTCATCAAGTTCTAACTAAAATACATTTGGGCAACCTCAACCCAGTTCAGCTTGGCACGACTCCACAGAGAAAATCCTCTAATTGAGCACAAATTGGCATGAAAAATCATTATCTTAGTCAGGTTGGCAATGAGGGCAGCTGGTGTGGGAAATGGACAAGTTTATGCTGAAACCACAGGGGGTGCTCTTTTGAGATTAGCGCATTGTTGAGGTGGTGTAAAGGGAATTTTGTTGTTTAACTGGCCTTCCTGTCTCTGATTTGGGAGTGTCTGATGTTGACAATGAATGCGAAGAGTAGTACTTTATGTATTTACGCAAAAAAATTGTTTTTCTTGTTAGTGCATAACATACCTAGTCTGTAATCCATTTTAAGGCTGTGTTATTTAGTTATAACTGGTCTCTGTTAAGAGTTGTTTGGTATATGCTTATCAATTGAAGTAAAGGATTTAAGAAAATAAAACCACTTAATGCTTTTAAAATTTAAATAACAGTCTCTCTCCGAGATTAATAAACACCTCGGCAGTAAAACGAATGATGGAAGCTTTTGAAATGATCCAATATCTAACACTTCAGTATATGTAAACATAACAGGCAGAAATAGGATTTTTTTCAAAGTTTAATTTTTCCTTTTGCTGAACAGAAATATTTACTTTCCACGGGTAAAATGCTACCACATGTTTTCCATGAACAATGTACTTCAGGAAATAATGGCACATTATATATAGTATTTAAATAAAAGAGTTCATTTTTGCCTCACAGCAGGTATCCTGAGCGCGTTTTTTGCCCACAGCAATATCAGTAAAAACAATCACCTGCAAATGGCATTCCTCTTTCAGGCTCTACACAATGCACCTATTATTTATGGCAATTTCCTAGCTACACACTATTTAGAAAACAATGTGGCCATTTTGTGAGCCAGTTACTTTCAATCAGCCCTTCCATGGTGAATGGCATTTTTTTTCTTTCTTTCCTCCCCGCTGCTAAAATTTGAAACCATCTGTATTATGAAAAATGTGATAATAATTTGATAGTGTTTTGAAGTAAATACCATAAAAGTAAGCACTAGGATTTAATGCTGCACAGTGAGTCCATCATGTTTCCACAGCTATGTCAAAAAGGGCAAGGCTGCATCGATTTTAACTCCTCTGTGGTACAGGTCAACTATGCATATGATAACAAAGATATCTTGCAGATAATCTGCTCAAATGTTTGATTGAACAAAAGCAAATGCAGAGACTTTGTAGGGAGAGAGACCTGTACTTCAACACAGTCAGGCAGAAAGACAGTTAATAGTAATTCCTGGGGAACTAGCATTTCTATCTTCAAAAACATCTTGGGAGCAAATATAAGAGAGCTTGGCACTAAACTGTTTAATAGTGATTTCTAGTATATGTACCCTTGACACTGGGATGTGTGTAACATGTCTGTATATGGGAGATGTACTCCATTTATACAGATGATCACAAAACATGCTGGGTAACAAATATTATGCCCACGGGCCCCAACACAGCTTGCCCCATTGTCAAGATATGGATCCTCTGCTTAAGTAAACAAACAATTTACATACATGTACGTTAATGTACGGTACAAATCGTAGCTGATGATGCAATACACAAAATAAGTCTTCTGTCTTATGAAGAAAAAGCTTCCTTTTACATAGCACCTCCAAAACATCCCAACACATTTATGTAAAATTAATTGCATTGTGCAGTTGCTTGCTTTGTAGATGAATACAACAGTTGTTTTCCACATAGTTATAGGCTCCCCAAATAACAGAGATAAATCAACAGTCTTTCTGTCCCTGGCATAATTTGAGGGAGGGAGAACTGCTTGCTCTTATTCAAATAATATTTAGTACCCACATGGGCCACCAGAATAGGCAAATAGATACCTAGTCGAATGTCTTCTCCAAAGAATGAGACCACCAACAATGTACTACATTAAAGTACGTAAATCTGGAGTATGGCTTGATTGAGAGGTTGGAGAGTGAATAACTGAGCCAAGCTGATGCATCTACCACATCTTATCATGTCTCTCAGAAACATCTCACTATGCTTCAGATAAAATGAGTGACCTATAAATGCGAACTATTGCTAAAAGCTAAATAATATAGTGGCCATTTTGTGCACAGCTAGATCTCACAGACGATAATTAGTGGGTACATACTGAACCACACAGAGCCAGCCTGACAGACGTGAATTGTTACCTTTCACCCAGTGCGTACTAGCACTTAAATGAAAACTAGAGATTGGTCAAGACCAAGCAGGACAGACCTGTCTTTGCCTTTGAAAGGTATGTGTTATTTATTAATCCTTCCTATCCATTTCAATTTTTAGTGGGATCCTCCAGATGCTATTCTAAATGTGCATTATCAGGGTTAAAACAATCTACTATTAATCTACATCTTAGGCCATTCCACTTAATTACAGTGTTACTAAAGGGGACAAAATAGAGGATAGTCTGGAATTTCCCCAGTAAGTCAGGCATCACTTTAATAGCATTATTTTGAATGGGGGCACCCAGCCGTGAAACAATCTATACGGTAAATGTTCCAGGCCTCTCAGACATATGGAAGCGTTTAACAGAGCTACATCAAAACAATATGCAAATTGCCTCCTCTCTTTCAGCCTGCTACAGGCTTATCAACTGCCACCAATGTAAAATTTAAGCTGAAAAATTTAAGCTGCACCACACTAAAGGATCCTTCAGGGCGTCTGGTCTCTCATGACATCCATGGAGCACTTTAGCCATCACTCCGAATTAGTGCAAGGCCTAGTAATGTACCTTTAAAAATGTGAGGCCTTTGAAGGCAGCTAGAGGTCAAGTCCATAGCTATATAAACCTTTGAACATTTATTTTCACTTACCACTCTGGCGACTGAATTGGCACGCAAAGGTGGTGTATCATTTCATCATAACCTTACAGCTTTCAAATTATTGAGGTCATCAATTTACTCAATAGCATAAAAAGTTTCCCATAAGGTAAAAATATTATTCATAAAGTGAGGACTGTACTTGAATCTGGCTGTCTATGATACAAAACACTAAGCTGGGGTGTAAACAGCTTTCTGTACCACTCTTAATATATCATTACATATAAGCGTAAGACACCAGAGCACTGTGTTTCTTAGAGCTGAGAATCAGACATCCGTTTTCATACTATATACAGCAGGCATGGTGCTGACATCTAAATATACAATGGAATTCCAGGCATGCAAGAATGGCAAGGAACCAGAAAGTCCTGTTTAATGTCTAAGAAGCAACGCATGAACAGGCTTCCCCAGCCTTGCATATGTGTACTGCATCTCCAAATAATGTGTACATAATCCCAGAAAGACCAGCACTGATGAAATGATACACAACACAAAACAAAGCTATTTTCTTTGGAGATAAAAGCTGTCATAACAGACTAGTATCAACATGTCCTTAACACAGGTCAGTACATCACTTGGCCATGTTACAGCTCTGCCTGTCTGATAGCAGGGAAAAATATCTAGCTAGGTCAGAATGAATGTGCCTGTTTAGTCCAGACATGTCATATGGCTAGACACAACTGACAGAGCCCTTGACCTTTCTGACTGACCCGCTTAATAAAGTGACCATCTCTGGTTACAGACGAAAATACTTTCCGCCCATTCCCAGTTTCCTCTCTTGGGTCTCAGCAGCAGATGTGTGTCTCTATCACTGGAATGTGAAGATAAAGAGGACAGAGCAAAGAACATGCCTTTCTAAAAAGCCTGTCCAGCTTTCAGTGACCAAGGTCATGTTAAATGTATTGCCTGCAATGTATTCTATGCCATTTGAAAGCATTATTAGATCGATGGACCTTCCTTTATTGAAGATAAATAAACCAAAAATTGATAAGATTTCATAACTCTCCTGTAGCATCCTATTAATCCCACAAACTATTGTAAAGGATCTGCATTATTAACTATTTGTGTAGCTGTTCTGACCAGACTCTATATGGGTTTCAGGAGGGTATTTGTATTTCATAACGTAAAAATGTTTTGTTGCGGGTCCCATACTTGTGAATTTGTACAATTTATTTTGTTTACAAATATTACATAAGTGGTACAAAATTTCCATTTTGTGAAGAACTGGGAACTATGGAATTGACATCAGTTAGGGTTATTTGTATAGAATGTGCAGTGCAGCGCCACAGGGGATTACACTGCTGCTGTGGCAGTGTTTTTATCCTTAACTTTTTCAAAATTTAATTTTAAAGATTTGCTTTTCAGCTCCTACCGTTGGTCCTCTTTATCTTCTAAAGTGGTGAGGGATCTGTTTTTAATCCTAGTAAGGCGCAATGATTTTGGTCACAGACTCCTCCGTAGGAACTATCAGAGCTGCTCTCTGTTTGATTAACTGGCAGTTTAACTGAGCCAAATATACATTATATACTCCTTGTCTGAGTTAGCTACCATCTAATGGCTTGCATGACAATACTCAGAGACCAGGCAAAAGTGACAAACAATTCTAGAATTTGAACCAAGAATTTCTACATGTAGTGAACACAAGTTCTAACAAATGAACATGCCCTCACACATTTGGTCCTTGATGGTATGCAGCAGTGAGAGTAAGGCATTACCACACGTAGACGGAAAATACGAAGATGCAGCTTCCTTGAGCTGCTTCCATTTATCTTCTAGTAGTGGGCTTTAACACTGACTTGATAGGGGTCTGGCTATAATTCTCTCATCCAAATATGAAGTGTAGAGACTTTCAGGCTGAAACGGGAAAATAACAAAAATAAATCTGTAAACAAGGAACAAATAAATGAAAAAGTAGGAGGTGGAAAAGAGACATGTAGATTCAACTAAAAATGCACGAGCGTTGTTCAGAAAATAAATATATAGTAATGTAGATGGTTCAATGTTTTACTTCCTCCCCCAATGTTTCTCTTTAACTCATTCAAGCTAAGTTTTAGAAGCTGTGGATGGAATCGTCCCAGATTTGCACAAAGTGCAGTAGCGGGACAGATAAAGGTCGATAATCCACTGGCCGCAATGGTAGGTTTTTGCGCCGTGTCGTCCCTTCCTGCCTCATTAATCATTCACTCACGGGGAGCACGCCGTTTCACTGGCTGGCAGCCTCTGATTCGCCCGCCACGCCATCACCTCGCCGACTCTTCACGCCGGACGCTATATTTAAACTGCAGCAGTGCACACCTCTCAGTGCTTTCAACCCATGACTGCTGCACAAAAGATATAGCCCGAAAGGCAAGAAGACTGCAGCCCCCCCCCCAATTCAGTGACATATCCCTGGAACGCTTTTTGGAGGCTGTGGAGGCCCGCTGTGATGTCCTCTACCCCTGCTCTGGCTGCAGGAGGGGCAGCAACATCACCAATCCGACTTGGGAGGCGGTGGCAGTGGTGGTCAGTGCCCACACTGCCCACAAGAGGTCAGCCATCCAGTGCAGAAAGAAAAATGATCTCATCCGTGCCACCAGGGTAAGTCGACCATCTCATCAATCTCAACTCACACACTCAAGCCCATCACACATTCACCGGCATCTCACTCACTGCCAGCTCAAGGGACATCACCACTCACTCTCTCCCACACATCCTCACATCTCCATCTGGCTTCATCTCCTCTGGCCTCCTCACCCTGCTCATGGTTCCAATCAGCGCACACGCATACACCTAGCATCCTTCACATTTGGCTGGGAATGCACCTTACTCACACCCTCTCCATTTGTCTATGCAGGACAAGATTATGCACAATAAAAGGGAGAGGTGCAAGACCGGGGGTGGAGTGCCGGACATCAAGGTCCTCACTCCCTTGGAAGACCACGCGTTAGAGTTGGCCAGAGAGGACGTGGACTGTTCCTGCGGTGACGGCTCTCCTTGAGGGTGCTGCTCCTCCCTTTGCCCAGCCAGTACCTCTGTCTTCTCCTTCGTCTCTCCTCCCTGTAGGCCATGAGGTATACAGTTGGGTCACCAGGCTCCATGATCCTGATATACTCCTCCTGCAGGGTGAAAGAGGCGCATGGGTTAGCATTGGTCCCCGAGGACCTCTCATGGTTATGTATGTGGCTTCGGCTCAGGCTCAAGGCCGCTTAACGCATGCCAGAGAGTGCTGGCCACCACTTGGATGACCAGAGTTTAGTGCGCTGCATGGCTGCCCGAAACCCCACCCACCTCTGCCCCACTCCACCTGACCGATTGGCAGCAGCTTTGCCCATTGGACTGCATGCTGTGTTCTCAGCTCAGGCACAGGCATTCTCCTAACCCGCACTGCAAGGCTGGGCTGTTAGCTTGAACCATTGGGGAGATTGGTCCAACTGGGATGATGACATTGCAAGGGGCTGTGAGCGCCTCCACCACTGACTGCCCCATGGCCAGCTTTAGCAAGGAGATTGTACAACTTACTCAGTCGGCCAATTGCTCTGCAGCCCCCGAAAACACCCATTAATTTTCAGTCTGCACCAAAGGGTGAAATGTTCAGGAGCACTTGGTGGCACTTTCATGCCTCTGTGTTGCTTGAGTGGGCAGATAAGCTAGAGGCCTGACTTCAAGCATGACAATGTAGCTGCACCTGAACTGTCTCAGCTGTGGAAGAATGGTCAATTTATACAAGGTTTCCCTAATGTATGACCGCTTCCCACCCACCGCCTGCATGTGCTTGTGCACTACCATCAGAACGTGCTGTCTCGACCCCCCCCACTCCTCTGCCTCACCTCAGCTGCAGTGCAGTCCTCGCCCTGGCACCGGACGGTCAGCCTGCTGGGAAAAAATGACTTGCCAGTGTCCTTGCCTGAATGTGTGACGCCTCTTTCTTGAAGTCAAACGGGTGATCCTTGTGAGCACTGCGCATGTTAGTGTGCACTCACCTCCAAGTTCCCCCCGAAGTTCAGCTTGCCTGGTGCATGCCTTATAAATACTGTTGTGAATTACGTCATTCTAAAGTCATGCTGATGTGGGAGGTAAATTCGACATTGGAGGGGGGGATGATTCCGGCGAGCAGACAAGATGATGAGACGCTAATGCATTGAAATTACATTCCAGACGTTGGATAGCAGTAAAGGCAGCCCACCATTGACAGGGGGAGCGGACGATGGCTAACTGGTTTCAATACGACGTAAAACTGATCTTTTGCCTTCCCGCCATATTGTCTCCCTTCGCCCACCCCTCGCATTTGAAGCCTATTAGAGATGAACTAACCAAGCTCAGGTGCAGGGCTACAAACTAGTAGGTTTCTGCATCTTAGGCCAGAATTTGCTGACCCCGTTGGCGTCAGGCATCATGGCGGGCTGGGGGGGTGGGTGGTAGGAAAGCTGGGGCGAGGTGGAACAATATGGCCAGAAGGCCAAAAATCGGTTTCTCGCCATCGTGAAACCAGTTTGCCATTGTCCGCTCTGCCCGTCAATGGTAGGCAGTATTTCCCACCACCATATGTTGGAAACCTAATTTCAATATTTTAGCATCTCATTATAAGCCCTGCTCACTGGAATCATCCACCCACGCTGGATCTTTTGGGCATTACGCCAACGTGTTCTACAACTGAACATAAGCAACGTGCACCTGACAAGCTGCTCTTCACTGGGGATTTCGAGGTTTGTTTGCCTATCTTGCATCAGGCAGCACTTACGGCCATCAGCGCCAGGCTTCACAGGCAGCACCACATCACTTTTAGGGAGGGCTCACGGACAGGTCACTACCTACCAGCCTCAAAGATTCCTGAGTGGATGACTCAGGGGTGCCCAGCTCCCTTTGGGTGCCCGAGGGCCCTGGCCTCGCTCCTTGAGGGGTAGAAGCACCTGGGGGAACATTGAGGTGCCCTGTTTCCCTCTCACATTGCCACTGCAGGAACTGACCCACGGGTCCTGCGATGGAGTACAGATTGGCATGTGTCTCCACATCCTGCTGGGCCAGGGTGTCCATGGCATCCGCCATCCTTCCCATGGAGACCTCCGTAAACGCACATGTACGCACCACTTCATCAGAGAGCTAACAGGCGCACTTCTCCGACTCATGTGCCACTCTATGAGGGCTTCCAACAGCTCTGCGTGACGTTCCCCCACCTTCTGCTGAATCTCCATAATGAGTTGAAAGGCCGAATTCAGAGACTTGTCATCTGACTCGGGCCTCACAGATGCTTCTTCCCCAGCAGTCCTCCAAGTGCCGGGGAACTCAGCTGAACCTCCCTCCTCCTGCTGCAGACACATGTCCATGTTGTGACCACCAGATTGTGAACCTGAGCCTGCTCTAGATCTAGGCCCCATCAAGGAGTGTGTCTCTGCGCTGGTGCAGGGTGTGGGTAAGCGCTGTGACGGGTTTTCCAGGCTGCTTATTTCCAGCTTTTCAATGGAGGAGGAGTCCTTTTGGCTGGAGGTGAGGATATGGATGGAGCTGAGGGACTGGCTGGCTGGGAGTGTTGGTCACTTGGCAGAGCTCCCTGTGAACCAAAATAGAGAGAATTAGTGCATGGCAGCAGGATTAAAAACAGGAGAGAGAACACTCACAGTTGAATTGAGAGAGTGATGGTGTGGTGCAGGATCCTCACGAGGGAGTTCACCACCGACCTCACCATCGCCGCAGGCAGGGTCCACATCCTCACCGGTCAGCATGATGGCACGCTCCTCAAAGTGAGGGAGGGGCCTAATGTGGGCCCTCCACCCCCAGCCTTGGACCTCTCCCTGCTGTTGTGTGCCAGATTCTCCTGCATGAAAACAGATGGAGAGAGTGTGAGCAGGACACATGGCACTGTGTGGAATATTTGTGTGATGAGCAGAGCCAAGAACGGGATGAGGTCGTGAGCTCCAGAGGATATGAGCCTGATGGAGATGTGAGGGTGTGTGTGAGAGTTAGAGTGGTCCCTCGACGTGTGAGATCCCTGTGGATGTGTGATGGGTTTGTGAGTGTGTGAGTTGAGAGTGATGAGGTGGTTGACTTACCCTGGCGGAATGGAGGAGACCATTCATTCTCTTCCTGCACTGGATGGCTGACCTCCTCTGTGCTCCAGGGGTGCTGACTGCCACTGCCACCACCTCCCAGGCTGGATTGGTGACTCTGGTGGACCTCCTGCAGCCACAGCAAGGAGAGAGAACATCACAGCTGGCTTCCACTGGGCCCAGCAGGTGCCCCAGAGAGGCTCCGCTAAATATGGGGCCTACCGTCTTCTTTGCTTTGGGGCCAACTGTCTCCTGGAGCAGTCCTGACCGGTAGACATGAAGTAGGCTGTGCTCTGGTGTGCTTTAAATATGGCGCCTGAAGCGAGGAAGCACTGAGGTCATGGTGCGGTGGGCAAATCTGAGGCCACCCACCAATGATCCAGAGTGTTTCCCGTGAAGGCATTCTTAATGGGGCAGTATGTGCCAGGAATGCAGCAATGCAGTGCGAAAACCTGCCATTGTGACCAGCGGGTAAAACGGCTTTTTCCCCTTCACTACTGCACTTCTGTGCAAACCTGGGATGATTCCGCTCAATGCCAGAGCAATAAACTAATCATTTAAAAAATGAGAAATTAATAAAAATCACCATTAAAAGGTGCCAAGCAGCATAGCTCACTAATAAAACCAATTTTGTCTTTTCATTTGAGAAGCAGAGCTAGAATGAGACAGACTAGGCGCCAAGTCCTGGGGCAGAATCGCCTCAGCTTTCCACAAAGTGCGGCAGCAGGTGTCAAAAAATTTGTTTTACCCACCGGCCGCAATGGCGGGTTTTCGCACTGTATCATCCCATTCCCGCCTCAATAATAATGCATTCTGTGGAAACATGCCAGATCGCTGGCGGGTTGGCCTCTGATTCGCCTGCCCTGCCATCACCTCAGGCCTCCAGTAATCCAAAACTGCACGCCCCACACAGAGCTAGCACTCTCTAAGGGACCAGAAACTGCTGTAAAGTCATGGATGCCAAAGGGAGGAAACATGCTGCCCCCAAATTTAATGACGCCTCCCTCGGGCGCCTACTAGATGCAGTGGAGCCGCCGTGAAGTCCTCCAACCCCGGCCCTGGGCGAAGGCCAGAAAGATAGGTCACCAATCCAGCATGAGAGGTGGTCAGCGCCGATGTCCTACAAAAGAGGACAGCCATCCAGTGCCGAAAGAGGAAGAATGATCTCCCCTGTTCCATCAGGGTAAGTTATTCTCATCATTCTCAACTCAGGCACTCACAAACCCATCATACATCCACAAGGATCTCACTCACAGCCAGTTCATGGGACACTACCATTCACTCTCTCACACACATCCTCATTGGCCCCTGTGGATTGTGTCCTTATCCCATCCATGGCACCACTCGCCACCCACATATGCCATGTATCCTTCTCACCTGGCCTGAGAAGCATCCTGCTACACTTTCTCCATCTGTCTTCATGCAGGACGAGCTGGCACACAAGAGGGGTTGGGTCGCAGACTGGTGGAGGAATGACTGACATGAAGGTCCTCACATACCTTTCAGAATTGAGTCATCCAACTGGCCGGCGATAATCTGGACCGGTCCTGTGCTGACGGTGAGGTCGGCAGCGCTCAACCAAGTGAGGATCCAGCAGTGCAGCATCCATCAGACAACCATGCTGTGAGTGAACTCCCCTGTTCCGCAGTCCCCTGCCATGCACTGATTATCTCTCCTTGCTATCACAGGCACATCTGGGGAACAGCCGAGGGGGTGCATGAACCAGGTCCTCGACACAAGCCCCGAAGCCACCTCAGAAGATTAATCTAATGACACCCTAATTGAAGATCCATCACAGCGCTCACCCACACCCTCCACCAGCGCAGAGATACACACCTTGGTGAGATCTAGTTCTAATGTAGCCCCGGAATCACAATCTAGTGAGCACATTGCCTTGTCTGATCCACAGAAGATGGAGGCGGGGACTACTCACATTTCCGGCACTCGGAGGACTGTTGGAGGCCAGAAATCTGCTGAGTCCGAGTCAGATGGTGAGCCTCTGGACTCCATCATGTCACAGTTGCTGGAGCTGCAAAGGCAAGCTCGGGAACATCAGGAAGGGATGTCAGCTGCACTCCTCAGATTGCAAAGAAGATGGAGGAGTCCGTCCGTCTTCAGGCTGAGGTAAGAGCGCCAGCATGCCAACGCACCGAGGTCAGCACTGGTAGGAGGGCGGCCGCCATAGAGACATTGGTCCAGGACATTAGTCCTGCACTGCTGCACAGGCTGAACTCCATTGCTGACGCTATAGTTGCCCTCCAACAGTGTCAATGCAAGAAGAGTGCAATGCAGCTCGATCTCACTCCAGCTTCCTCTTCTCCTCAAGGAGTCAGCCAGGGGCCCTCGGGCATCCATAGGGAAGAGGGTCAGCAGGTGCATACCCCGGGCCAATCCACCCAGGGTGACTTCGGAGTGACCAGACCATCCAAATCCCCTCCTCCCCTGACCCCAGCAGTTCTAGCTCCACAGACTGAGGAGGGTGCTAATGCCAAACAGCTGGATCCCAAAAGCAAGCCAGGGCCCTCAAGGTTTTGGCCCTCCAGATGATGCCTGCCAAGGTTATCACAGGCAGGGAGTAGAAGTCAGCAGGCTGCCTCCACCTCCGCTGTGGATGTTGGGGGAGCACCAAGATGTAGCGGCAGAGTTAGGGAGGTTAAGGAGATGTAACTCTTTCAGAGTTAAAACAATAAACTAAATTAACACAATAAGGGATAAATCAAGCACAGCCCCTAAGTCAGGTCAGCTGTAAAATCAAGGAAAAACTTTAAAGGAACCTTATAAACATTAAACCAAAATGTGATTAAAGGGGTCAACAAAACACCCCAGTCCCCGCGGTGCCCACCGGGCACGGAAGGCTCGATGGTGCTGGCAGACACTGCGTACTCCCTTTCCAGGGACACCCGGCTGCGAACGTAGCCGCGGAAGAGGGACAAACAATCGGGCGGGACTCCCCCCTCGATCGCCCACTGCCTGGACCTGTTGATGGCCAACTTGGCCAGGCCCAGGAGCAGGTTCACGAGGAGGTCCTCCTCTTTCCCGACCCCCTTCCGCACCGGGTGTCCATAGATCAGGAGCGTGGGACTGAAGTGCAAACAAGTTAAGGAGATGTAACTCTTTTGAGTTATCAACAGATTTCATGTAACTCTTTCGAGTACATTCACAGTTCTTGTTTTCCGGGAGTGGGACATGAACCCACAACCTTCTGACTCAAAGGCGAAGGTGCTATGAACTGAGCCACAGCTGACACCTCAAGTTAAGGAGATGTAACTCTTTCGAGTTATCAACAGTCACAGATTGTAACTCTTTCAAGTACATTCACAGTTCTTGGTTTCCGGGAGTGGGACATGAACCCGCAACCTTCTGACCCAAAGGCGAGGGTGCTATGAACTGAGCCACAGCTGACACCTCAAGTTAAGGAGATGTAACTCTTTCGAGTTATCAACAGTCACAGATTGTAACTCTTTCGAGTACATTCACAGTTCTTGGTTTCCGGGAGTGGGGCATGAACCCACAGCCTTCTGACTCAAAGGCGAGGGTGCTATGAACTGAGCCACAGCTGACACCTCAAGTTAAGGAGATGTAACTCTTTTGAGTTATCAACAGTCACAGATTGTAACTCTTTCGTGTACATTCACAGTTCTTGGTTTCCGGGAGTGGGACATGAACCCACAGCCTTCTGACTCAAAGGCGAGGGTTCTATGAACTGAGCCACAGCTGACACCTCAAGTTAAGGAGATGTAACTCTTTTGAGTTATCAACAGTCACAGATTGTAACTCTTTCGAGTACATTCACAGTTCTTGGTTTCCGGGAGTGGGACATGAACCCACAACCTTCTGACTCAAAGGCGAGGGTGCTATGAACTGAGCCACAGCTGACACCTCAAGTTAAGGAGATGTAACTCTTTTGAGTTATCAACAGTCACAGATTGTAACTCTTTCGAGTACATTCACAGTTCTTGGTTTCCGGGAGTGGGATATGTACCCACAACCTTCTGACTCAAAGGCGAGGGTGCTATGAACTCAGCCACAGCTGACACCTCAAGTTAAGGAGATGTAGTTGCACAGCCTGGGCACAGGTGTTAATCACTTGTACATAATGTTAACTATGGCTCCTTGTTATGATGAGCAGTCTTCATGTCACTCAGATGTGAACCCTTGGTTCCTGCATAAGATAAAGGCAGGTGTCCAGGGCCTCTTCCCTGTACAGTGTGATGGTCTGCAAAGTGATGGTCCGGATTCACACTCCTTGGACACACTAGTGATGTCTGTGCCTCGTCATTGCTGCCAGAATGTGGTGGACAAGCATCACAGAGTTCCATCATTCTCTCTGTATGCTCTCAGCACCTTCGAGGTAGGGCTGGCCCTCCATCTGTGACCTGTAGCGCTGTGCTCCTGAAGGGGTCAGGTGCTGAAGGCTGACAAAGGATCAGGTGCTTTTAAAGTTTCATGGCTGCGTCTCCATGATATGCCGAGCTGCCCTCAGCCAGACATGAGTCAGGCATTCACAGAGGCAATGGGAAGATCTATGCAGTGCCCTCACTGCATGTCATCGTCATCATTCTCCTGGATTCTAGTGATTATTAGGTCTCCACTGCATTTCCATGACATGTGCCTGATCACTGAGGGTATGTGTGCTCCCATCGTCCACTCAAGAGTCAAATGTTCACAGGCGCAAGGTGAGGATGTCAGGACTGTCCTCACTACATCTTGTTATCATCCTCCATGAATCTTGAGGCTATGAGGGGCTCCCGAGCACGCCTGCCTCAACTGGCCAGTGCGATGGCCTCATCTTCAAGCACCTCATCAACATCATCCTCTTCAATTTCCTCAAAGAGGAAACGCGCAGCTCCTCCATCTCCTCCTCAGTGAGGTCCTGCCCCCATTGCAGCGCTAGGTTGTGGAGTGCGCAGTAAGTGAAGATGATGCACGACCTCCTTTGGGCACTGTAATGTGGTGCTCCATCGGACCTGAAAAGGCACCAGAACCAAATTTTCAAAATGTCTATCGTTTGCTCTACCGAAGTCCAGGTCGTGGCATGAGCCTTGTTATTCGATTGCCCTGCTGCAGCCTGAGACCTCCGCACGAGTGTCATCAGCCACGTTGTTGGATCCCGTACCCTGGTTTGTTGGGACTTAAGGATCTGGGTTGCACTCTTGTTTCAAGATGACTTGGCTGGTACACTAGACAGAGAAGATCAGCAGATTGCTCTTAGAAGAAACACATTCTGTTTATTTACAAAAGGAACTCAGCAGCTACACTTGTGTGCTTACAGCTCAAAACTCTGTCTTTACATTTCAGATTCTAACTCAAGACTACTGACTACAGAGGCAGCCCATGCTACTCTGCTTTTGGATACCAAGATCATGTGACCTTCCATTGCACATGTATGTCAAAGGTGTATTACACATCAGATTACTACAGCCCTCCTCCTTTACTCAGAAATACATTTAACAATTTTTCTCAAAATATCAATTTTTTCACACGGATAAATAATTTACAAAGTCAGTCTCTCTGGGAGTTTACTTATGCATGTTGAATGTCTCAGCTCTACAGATTCTGATGTTTTATCTGGAACTTCCTTCACTGGAGTCGCCTGAGCATCAGGCTTTTCGGTAGGTACTTGCAAATCTGTCTCCTGGACTCTTTCAGGTACAGCCAACCCTTCAGACACATCTGTACTCAGCTGAGTTCTTTCAACAGGAAGTGTTGACTCAGTCACGAACACTGGTGGAATCATTTCTGGGTATTTTGTTTCTCCTCTTCTTACATGATCCACATGTCTCCATATGACTCGATCTTCTACTTTCACATGGTAGGAAAGAGGTCCCGTTACTGCACTTATTGCACCAAACAACCATTTTGGTTCTTCTCTAAAATTCTTCATAAATACCTTCTCTCCTACATTAAACGTCCTGTCATGACTGTGACAGTCATGCCCAGTTTTCTGATTTCCCTGACTTCTTTCCACCTTCCCCCTCAAGTTTGGCATAATTAGGCTCAATCTCGATTGGAGATGGCGCTTCATCAACAATTCTGCATGTGTGACACCTGTTGTTCTATGAGGGGTGGTTCTATAATAGAAAAGGAAACACGCTAGTTTAGTCGCTGTAGAATCTCCAGACAATTTCTTCATATCAGACCTGAACGTCTGAACCTCTGTCTTGGCCAGTCCATTGGAAGAAGGTGGTACGGTGAAGCTTTTACATGAGTAATTCCGTTAAGGCTGATAAATCGGTGAAACTCAGCACTCACAAATACCGTTCCATTGTCTAATACAACCATTTCAGGTAGTCTGTTGATTGTGAAACTTTGACATAGCTTGTCAATTGTAGCAGAAGATGTTGGTGACTTCACTTCATATATGCCCATCCATTTCAAATAAGCATTGACGATAAGTAGAAACATTGTTCCCATAAAAAGTCCCACATAGTCAATGTGTAATCGTACCCATGGCCTTCCTGACCACTCCCAAGGGTGTAATGAAGCTGTTGAACATAACTTTTGTACATGCTGACACTGCATACAACTTCTCACTAAGTTTTCTATTTCTCCATCCATCCCAGGTCACCATAGATAGCTGTGTGCTATGGCCTTTATTCTGGAAATTCCAGGGTGTGCACTGTGAAGTTCAGATAACAATGACTTTCATACTTTTGGAGGAGCAATCACCCAAGCTCCTCACAATAAGATACTTTCCCAGCTGGTTATTTTATATCTTCTCTGAAAATACAGTCTCATTTCGTCAAATTCCTGTTCTTGTGACCAACCATGAAGAACTTGTTCTTATACTTTGGATAAGACTGGGTGTCGACTTGTCCAATCTCTAATCTGTCCAACACATATCGGTGATGAATCCAGGAGGCTCAATAATAAAACAAATTCTTGAGGAATTGGAACACCCTCATCGTTTACTTGCATGGGCAAATGACTGAGTGCATCAGCGTTTTGCAATTTGAGTTCCGGGTCTATGAATGAAGGTATACTCATACGCTGCCAAGATCAATGACCATCTTTGTATTCTTGTTGAGGCAATTGGTGGTTTGGCCTTGTCTTCGCTGAACAAGCCCAGCAATGGCTTATGGTCCAATGTGATAGTAAAATGACGACCGTGAACATACTGGTGAAATTTCTGAACACCGAAGATGATTGACAGGCCTGCTTTTTCTATCTGTGAGTACCTCTTTTCTACTGTATTGAGTGTTCTCGATACTGATCCATCGTCCATTCGATGGGAGAGCACTGGTCCCACTCCAAAGGGAGATGTGTCACATGTCAACACCAACTCTTTCTTCCGCTCAAAGTGTACTAGAAGTGCAGATGATTGCAACAACTGTTTCACTTTTGTGAAAGCTTCATCCTGCGGTGTTTGTCAACACCATTGTTGGTTCTTCTTGAGCAAGTAATACAGTTCTGTCGACAAATTAGGCAAGAAATGTCCATAGTAATTGATCATCCCCAAGAATGATTTCAGTTCGGATGTATTCTTTGGCGCTGGTGTTTCTCTAATGGCTTTCACTTTTTCCTCAATAGGGTGTAGGCCTTGTGAATCTACCTCGTGACCTAGGCGAGTTACCTCTTTTGCTTGGAAGGTGCACTTTTCTTTTTTCAAACGCACTCCAGCCTGCGAAAAATGTTTTAAAACTTCTTCCAAGTTTACCAAATGTTCCTTTTCAGTGAGTCCAGTCATGAGAACGTCATCCAAATAAACTACAACATGGGACAGTCCCTGTAGTAAACTTTCCATGGTTCTTTGGAATACGGTGCAAGCTGAAGATACGACAAATGGTAAACGGGTATATTGGTGCAATCCTTTGTGCGTATTAACGGTGACAAACTTCCAGGAGGCTTTCTCTAATTCCAATTGTTCATAAGCGTGACTCATATCAAGCTTCGTGTAGGCAGTTCCACCTGCCAGTTTAGTAGTACAAGTCTTTGATTTTTGGTGTAGGGTGTCTGTCCAACTTAGCTACTTTAATGGCTGTTAATTTGTAGTCCCTATAAATTCGAATGCTTTGGTCAGGTTTGAGAACAGGTACAATTGGTGCTGCCCATTCTGAAAACTGCACTGCTTGTATCACTCCCAGTTTTTCTAATCTGTCCAGTTCGGCATCTACCTTTTCCCACATTGCAAAAGGTACTGGTCTTTCCTTTATGAATCTGGGTGTTGCCTCTGGACCCACATAAATTTTTGCTTGTAGCCCCTCAATCTTACCAAGCTCATCCCTGAAGACTGAACCATATTTTTTGCAGTAGCTCTGATAGCCCATAGTTCTCAGTTGGGAGGTTTCAGTTCTTTCCAGTTTAATTTCTTTTAGCCAGTTTCGTCTGAGGAGTCTAGGTCCCTCCACTGTTACCACCTTCAGGGTAATTTCACTGTTTGACCTCAGTAGTGCACTGTGACTTTACATATGCCGTTGGCTTATGTGTCTTCTCCCGTGAAAGTTTTCAATTTGGCATCAGTTTCTTCCAAATTTAGTTTACGTTCCCCATGATTCAGGTATTTAAAATTATGCTCACCTATCACTGTAGTAGGTGGTTCATTATCCACTTCCATTCTGATAGGCTTCTAATTCACTCTCATGGTTACATAGATAGGCTCTGTTCTTCCTATCTTTAAATTTTATAACGAATAAATATCTGAATCTATTACTTTGGGTTTTTCAATGCTGTAGATCTCCTTGGGTTTCTGCTCTTGTTTGAAAATCTGGTTGATTCTATCTTTACAATGTCTCATGAGGTGTCTGTTTCGATGACACAAAAATACATTCTTTTTTTCAAACTGTGATTCATTACAAGGTTGTCTGCTTCCACCTCTATTACCATGATGCCATGTTTTTGCTGCTAAGTTATCTCTTTTAATTTGTCTGCTGGCGGTGGCTGCTTCCCGCTTCTGAATAAAGCTTTGCATTTTCGCACTCATTTTGGCTGAGGCTCCCCACCCAAGGTGGAGGACGGCGCCATTATGCGCTCCCTGTATGGCTTTCGAGTCCTGGACTGCGCCTTCCATTGCCAGAGTGCTTTCCAATGTCTTCTGAAAATTCAAATTTGTTTCAGTCAGTAATATCTTCCGAATTGCATCTTCATTTATACCAAACAATCTGTAAGCATATCATTGATAGATGTACCAAACTCGCAATATTCAGCTAACTGCTTAAGACTTGCCACATAACAAGCAACATTCCCCCCCCCAGCTCTATTCCTTGAATTAAATTTGAACTGTTACATCGTCACCGAGGGCTTTGGCTGGTAGTGATTCTTTATGAGGCTCACTAAGTCATCAAAACTTTTCGAATCTGGGACACTGGGCACCAACAAATTTTGAATCAATCCATATGTCTTACTCCCCCGCAATGTCGTTTGCCTGGAAGAAGAATGCGAGGCATTCAACATAATGAGGCCAATCATCCAAAGCTAATCGAAAGGTTCTACCCTTCCAAATTGCACCATGCTCTGAGGGGATTGGTTCGACGATCAGGATGGAAATTGTCCTTTACTTACAATTACCGTGCGAAGTACAGCCCAATTTCGGCTCTCTTAATTTCCTTCGTTCTTTCTTGATTTTTCTCATCCGTTAGTGTCTTTTTCTTGCTTTTTACTCTCATCGCCAGTTTGTTGGATCCTGTACCCTGGTTTGTTGGGACTTAAGGATCCGGGTTGCGCTCTTGTTTCAAGATGACCGCGTTGGTACAACAGACAGAGAAGATCAGTAGTTCGTTCTTAGAAGAAACACATTCAGTTTATTTACAAAAGGAACTCAGCAGCTACACATGTGTGCTTACAACTCAAAACTCTGTCTTCCATTACAATATTCGTCTTAAAGTTATATTACACATCAGCTTACTAGACATGTCCTCTGTGGGTACCCATTGTCCCCGATGAGCCAACCCTGCGGCGTCTCTGGACCCTGGAAGATGTCAGAGATCTGAGACCTGCTTAGGATGTAGGAATCGTGGACACTCCCTGGGAATCCTGTGCAGACCTGTAGAATGTGTTTGTGGTGTTCGCACAGCAGCTGAACATTGTGCCGTGGTTGCAGTTGATGGTACCCTGCACCTGTGGAAAACCTGAGATCTGCGCAAATCCAAGCGTTCTTGCTTCCTGGCTTTCCTGATCCTGGACGAAATGCACAAAGTTCTGTGTCTTCACAAAGATGGTGTCTGTGACCTCCTTGTGTGTGGAGGTTTGTGAGATCGCGCACAGGTCACCTGTGGAGCCCTGGAAGGAGCCACTGGAATAAAAATTGAGCACCACAGTCACTTTCACGACCACTGGTAGTGGATGCCCTCCATTTCCCTGTGACACCAAATCCTGCAGCAGGTGGCATATGTAACCGACCAGTTTTTTAGACATGCGCAATCTTCAGCGACACTGGTTCTCAGTCATCTGCAGGAATGACAGGGGGCACCTATAGACCCTGTGTCTAGCGAGGTGCCTACAAGCGATGGCTCACTGTGGATCTTCAGCTGCGTGTGCAGCAGGCCCTGCCACATCTTCATCTTGAGGAAGGTACTCTTGCCTTTGCCAAGCCAGGCACCTCCACTGCTCTGTTCTTCTTCTCTGGTCTCTGTAAGCCATGAGACATACTGTTAAATCACCAGGCTCCATGAGCCTGATGTTCCCCTCTTGCAGGATCAAAGAGAGAGACCGTGGGTCAGCATAATGTCTTAAAAACCTCTCTTGGTTAAGTCTGAAGGCCCCTTCAAGCATGCCGTAGAGTACTGGCCACTATTTGGATGGCCAGTGTGTAGTGTGCTCATTGGTTGCTTGAAAGCCCACCCACCTCCACCACACTCTACTTGACCAATTGGCGGCAGCTTTGCCCACTGGACTGCATGCTGTGCTCTCAGCTCAGGTGCAGGCATTCTCCTAACCCGCATTGCAAGGCTGCTCTGTTAGTTTGAACCATGAGGGATACTGGTCCAAACCTCAATAAGGACATTGCTAGGGGCTGTGAGCGCCTCCACCAGTGACTGCGCCATCACCACCTCTTGCAAGGGGATTTTACAAATAGCTCAGATGGCTAATTACTCTGCTGCACTCTGAAATTCACATTAATTTGCAGCCTGAGCCTGAGGGGTCAAAAGTTCTGGAGCATTTAGTGGCACATTCATGTTTTTGCATTGCTTGAGGGGGAAAAGAAGTTTCAGAAGCCCGACTCCAAGCATGTCAATGGAGCTGCAGCTGAACGGTCTCAGCTGTGGAAGAGTGCTCACTTTTGACAAGCTTTTCCAAGTGTGTGGCTGCTTCCCTCACCCCCTCTCTCCGCCACCCACCACCCGAGTGTAGGCGGTGTTGTAGTGGCATTGTCACTGGACTAGTAATCAAAAAATCCAGGGTAATGCTCTGGGGACCTGGGTTCAAATCCCACCATGGCAGATGATGAAATTTAAATTCAATAACAATCTGGAATTCAAAGCCTGATGATGACCATGACCATTGTTGATTGTTGTAAAAACCCACCTGGTTCACTAATGCCCTTTAGGGAAGGAAATCTGCTGTCATTACCTGGTCTGGCTTATATGTGACTCCAGACCCACAACAATGTGGTTGACTCTTAACTGTCCTCTGAAATAGCCCAGCAAGCCACTCAATTGTGTCAAACCGCTAAAAAGTTTAAAAGGAATGGAACCAGATGGACCACCCGGCATCGAACTTGGCACTGGAAATGACATCGGCAAACTCAGCCCTGTCGACCCTGCAAAGTCCTCCTTACTAACATCTAGGGGCCAGTGCCAAAATTGGGAGAGCTGTCTCGCAGACTAGTCCAGCAACAGCCTGACATAATCATTCTCACAGGATCATATCTTACTGATAATGTCTCCGACTCCACCATCGCCATTCCTGAGTATGTCCTGTCTCTCCGGCAAGACAGGCCTAGCAGAGGTGATGGCACAGTGGTATGCAGTTGGGAGGAAATTGCCCTGGGAGTCCTCAGCATCGATTCCAGACCACAGGAAACCTCATGGCATCAGGTCAAACATGGGCAAGGAGTCCTCCTGCTGCTTAGCACGGACTGCACACCCCTTAGCTGAAGAATCCATACTCCTCTATGTTGAACACCACTTGGAAGAAGCACTGAGGGTGGCAAGGGCACAGAATGTACGCTGGGTGAGGGGCATCAATGTCCATAACTAAGAATGGCTCGGTAGCACCACCACAGACCCAGCTGGACGAATCCTAAATGACATAGCTGCTTGACCTGGTCTTTGGCAGGTGGTGAACCAACAAGAGGGAAAAACATACTTGACCTCATCCTCACCAAACCTGCCTGCTGCAGATGCATCTGCCCATGACAGTATTGGTGGGAGTGACCAAGGCACAGTCCATTTGGAGACAAAGTCCTGTCTTCACATTGAGGATATTGTGTGGCACTACCTCCATGCTAAATGAGATTGATTTCTAACAGATCTAGCAACTCAAGACTGGGCATCAATGGGGCGCTGTGGGCCATCAGCAGCAGCAGAATTATACTCAACCACAACCTGTAACCTCATGGCCCAGCATATCCCCCACTCTACCATTACCACCAAGCCAGGGGTTCAACCCTGGACTAATGAAGAGTGCAGGAGGGTATGCCAGGCATGCCTAAAAATGAGGTGTCAACCTGGTGAATCTATAACACAGGACTACTTGCGTGCCAAACAACATAAGCAGCAAGTGATAGACAGAGCTAAATCATTCCACAACCAACAGATCAGATCTAAGTTCTGCAGTCCTGCTACAGCCAGTTGCGAATGGTGGTGGACAATTACACACACACTGGAGGAGGACGGTCCACAAATATCCCCATCTCAATGATGGGGGGAGCCCAGCACAACAGTGCAAAAGATAAGGCTGAAGCACTTGCAACAATCTTTAGCCAAAAGTGCCGAGTGGATGATCCATCTCAGCCTCCTCCGGAGGTCCCCAGCATCACAGATGCCAGTCTTCAACCAATTCAGTTCACTCCACGTGATATCAAGAAATGGCTGAGGGCACTGGATCCTGCAAAGGCTATGGGCCCTGACAACATTCCAGCAATGGTACTGAAGATTTGTGTTCCAGAACCTGCCACATCCCTAGCCAAGCTGTTCCAGTGCAGCGACACCACTGGCATCTACCCAGCAATATGGAAAATTGCCCACTTTTGTCTTGTACGCAAAAAGCAGCACAAATCCAACCCATCCATTACTGCCCCATCAGTCTGCTCCCCATGATAAGTAAAGTGATGTAAGAGGTCATCAACAGTGCTATCAAGCAGTACTTGCTTAGCAATAACCTGCTCACTGACGCTCAGTTTGGGTTCCGCCAGGGCCACTCAGCTTCTCACCTCATTACAGCCTTGGTTCAAACATGGATGAATGCGCTGAACTCCTGAGGTGAGAGTGACTGCCCTTGACATCAAGGCAGCATTTGACCGAGTGTGGCACCAAGGAGCCCTAGCAAAACTGGAGTCAATGGGAATCAGGGGAATCCACTGGTTGGAGTCATACCTAGCACAAAGGAAGATGGTTGTGGTTGTTGGAGGTCAGTCATCTCAGCTCCAGGACATCACTGCAGGAGTTCCTCAGGGTAGTGTCCTAGGCCCAACCATCTTCAGCTGCTTCATCAATGACCTTCCTTCCATCATAAGGGCAGAAGTGGGGATTTTCGCTGATGATTTCACAATGTTCAGCACCATTCATGACTCCTCAGATATTGAAGCAGTCCATGTCCAAATGCAGCAAGACCTGGACAATATCTAGGTTTGGGCTGACAAGTGGCAAGTAACATTCATGCCACACAAGTGTCAGGCAATGACCATCCCCAACAAGAGAGAATCTAACCTTCACCCCTTGACTTTCAATGGCATTACCATCACTGAATCCCCCACTATCAACATCCTGGGGGTTTGCATTGACCAGAAACTGAACTGGACTAGCCATATAAATACTGTGGCTACAAGATCAAGTCAGAGGCTAGGAACCGTGCGACGAGTAACTCACCTCCTGACTCCCCAAAGCCTGTCCATAATCTACAAGGCACAAGTCAGGAGTGTGATGGAGTACTCCCCACTTGCCTGGATGAGGGCAGCTCCCTCAACACTCAAGAAGCTTAGCACTACCCAGGACAAAGCAACCCGCTTGATGGCTCCCCATCCACAAACATTCACCTCCTCCACTACAAACGCACAGTAGCAGCAGTGTGTGCCATCTACAAGATGCACTGCAAGAACCCCCAAGGCTCCCAAACCCAAAACTGCTACTACCTAGAAGGGCAAGAGCAACAGATAGATGGGAACATCACCACCTGAAAGTTCCCCACCAAGCCACTCACCATCCTGACTTGGAAATATATTGCCATTCCTTCACTGCCGCTGGGTCAAAACCCTGGAATTCCCTTCCTAACAGCACTGTGGGTGTACCTACACCACATGGTCTGCAGCAGTTCAAGAAGGCAGCTCACCACCACTTCCTCAATGGCAATTAGGGATGGGCAATAAATGTTGGCATAGCCAGCGAAGCCCACATCCCACAAATGAATAATTTTTAAAATGCGCTTGTGTACTTCCCTCAGTCTGTGCTGCCTTTCCCCCCACCCACACTTACCGCCCACCCCTGCCTGATCTGCATTGGAGCTCTGGCCCCCTCACCCTCACCCTCACTGAAATCCGCAGGAAATGCAGCCAGCCATTGATGGGTGGAGCAGATGATTGCAAACTGGTTCACAATGGTGTGAAACCAATTTTTGGCCTTCTCGCCATATTGTCCACCCCACACCTGCCATGATGCCTGACGCCAATGCGGCTGGAAAATTCTGGCCCTGGCCACCAGAGAAAGGAGAGGGGCACACAGCTGGGATAAGGAGTTGGGTTCAACCAACACCGACCTTACGCTCCCCTCCAGTGAGACATTCTCTGAGCTGGCCTTGAAGGAATTCATACAAATTCTGATGGTTGGAAGTGGGTTGCTTTTCAGGCTGGCTTTTCCTCCTCTCCTGGTCTGGTGTGTGGATAGGCTTTTGAGGAGAGAGGAGGAGAAGAAGGGGGAAGGTGTGTGTGTGCATACATATGTGTGTATCGTGTGCATTTCCAGTCTAAGGGTTCTCTCTCCCTCTCTCTCACACTCACTCACTTTCACATGCAATCACTCATTGTCACACTGACTCACTCACTTTCATACACCCTCATTCACTATCACACTCCCTCATTCACTCTCACCCTCACTCATTCACTCTCTCACTCACTCCCTTTGGGCCCGGAGGTCCTTTACCAATTTGAAGCATGCTGTAATATAAATATTCAAATGTGTATCTGTTGTAGAGTTGTGCTATTAATAATAGAGTTGATCCGCAGACATTTCTTGGGTGGAAACATTGAGTTTATTTACAATATACTCAGCAGCAACAACACATGTGCTTTGAACTCCAACTCTATCTCTACACTGTCTGCTAAGGTAGCCCGCGCTACTCTCCTATTGGCTACTACAGATCATATGATTTTGCCTAACAAGTATTATTCTTAAAGGCACATTGCACACTAAATAAAACCATATTTACTACAGTACTGCTGGCTCAGTGCTGCCATACTTCATGTAACTAAATGCACTGAGTCACCTTTAATACCCATTATTTCCTTAAGAGTGTCTTACCAGTTCCAGTCAGGATAGTTCCTTGTCTACTTTATTGAGCAGGCCAGTTGCGTAAATGCATTTAAACAGATGAGCTTTAAAGTGGATGCCACATGTGTTTTTTTCTTACATATTGGCAGGCAGGTGATCACGGATAGGGTTCAAAGGCATCACTATTACTCTTGTGGTACAGAAACCAGGTGATTTTATTGATTAATTAATGGAGATAAATATCGCTTAGGAGGAGTTCAGGACAGCTCTGAAGATGGCAAGACATATTGTTCCCTGCCTTGTATATCACTCCAGCTGCCTTGGGCCTTGCTGTTGCTGCAGTCGATCCATTTGGCCTCCCTGGCCTGCTCGCCATGTTGACTCCTGAAGTCCTTTAGTGGGCCGGCACCTATGCCGGAGGGTGAGCGAACAGCCAAGGGCGGGCTACATCACCCACAATGTACCCTGGCTGTCAAAACAAATGGGTGCATGGCCTTGGGCTCTCGTTCCAGGACATTCGGATCTTGAGAGCTGGAACTTTGTCCCAGAGCTGAGCGCCCACCGCACATTTGTGTGCGAGCACATTGAGTCGTGGGCCGGCCACATGAGAAATGGGTGGTGATGCTGGTAAAGGCGAAGGCAGAAGCTGCGAGTTTAGCCCAGGTCTGCCGAAGGCATGGGCCCCAGTGTTTTGCACCTTATGCACCCCTCTTTCCTGGGCCTTGCCCTCAACTCCGCCCTCTGGAGCTAGATGTTTGGGCTCCCAGTAATCGATTGGTAGAAGGAAAAGTGTGTGACTGGACAAAATAAACAGGCAGTCTCCCCCCCATGAGAAATAACCTAAGTTATCAAATCTATTGATTCGCACTATAAACAATCTTTGAGGCTCTTACATCGATGCCTGATTTTTTTGCATTGAATGGTCAAAATGGCAATCTTCTTTCTCTTTAAAATTAAGGTTTTCATTTCAGATAACAACATTACTTTGTAGGATTTTCATCAAGACACTTCTGTTCACAAGAAATTAATTATCTTTCATTCATTCAAAGGAAAGCTGGATAAAACTGGTATAGAAAATAAACCACTGTTTAACAAAAATAAAATTTCTTTAGGATCAGTCAGTTAGATGAAAATTTAACAGGTTTTTCAGAGTGAATTTCAGGTGAGGCGCCCTTATTGCCCCAAACTAAAGTTAATTATTCATGGCTAGCAGCAATTGGAAACATTTTACCCAAAACAATGAACTCCCACTCAAAAAAGGATATTTCTTATTTTAGTAACTGGAGAGAGAAATTAAAGGTGTTATCACATTATTTGAGATTTTTTTTGACCATTTTTCCTAAAAAAGAACCTGGAAATAAGTTATTTTTAGTGGCATGCTATAAATCAACCACATCAACATTTTTGAGATGTCTTCTTTCATCATCCGAGGATTCCCCCTCACTGTGGTTCAAAGGGTCCTCGATAGTGTCCACCACATTTCCTGCACTTCTGCTCTCACCCCTTCCCAGTTCTGAAGAAAGATCATCGACCTGAAACTGTTTCCCTCTCAACAGATGCTGCCTGATCTGCTGAGTATTTCCAGCACTTTCTGTTCTTATTTCAGATTTTCAGCATCCGCAGTATTATGTTTTTCAATGCTTTAAATCAAATTGGGGCGAGGCAAGCTTTAAGCTCCTTGTACAGTCATGCGTTGCAGCCACTGAGGCAGAGAGGTGCTTAGAGGTGCTGAGTTAGGCACTGACACTGTGTATAAATCTACATGGCTACTTCTGCTCACAGACGACTTCAAACTGAGACAGCAGGAGTCAAATGATTCTCCCCAGAGGGAAACATGGAGTAAATTATTTTCTTCACCGTATGGTTGGCAACTTGGCAGAGAGGATCACCTGTCGTTATATAAACTGCTCAAGTTTTGATTCACAGTGGAACAAAAATCAGACAAGTTCTACAATAGGTGGACATTCTACTTCAAGCCCACTGACATTACAGTCCCTGTAAGGACTCTATTCCTTTCTCCAGGTTTCCCCATTTCTAACACATCTGTTCCAAAACGTCACATTCCACACACCTGTGCTTCAAGATGTCTTCTTTCTTCCGCAACCGAGGATTCCCCTCAGCCGTGATGGACAGAGCCTATGTCGTTCCAGTTCCTGCACTTCTGCTCTCACTCCTTTCCCTCCCTCCCTCCCTCCCAAAGCCATAGTAGCTTGTCCCCACCCTCTACCAGCCTCCATATTCAATACATCATTGCCCGCCATCTCTGCCACCCCAGCATGATGCCACCACCAAATCCATCTTTCACCCTCCCTTTTCAGCATTCCAAAGGGACCCTTCCCTCTGCGACACCTTGGTCAATTCTTTAGTCATCCCAAATGCTCCCTCCCCTTCCCACGGAAAGCACAGGAGATGCAACACCTGTCCCTGTACCTCCTCCCGTCCCACCAACCTGGGCCCCAAACACCTCTTTATATTTTATAGGCAATTTGCTCTGCTAGATTACTGCCTATGTGGTAAAGGCAAAAATTTACCCCCATTGAACCAGACGTGTCACCATTCATTTGAGAATAGGAAGGATATCATCTTTGCATTCACATTCCGAGGAGGCAGTGTTGGCACCCAGTTTTATTGACGGAACCATGCTGAATGGATTATTAGGGAAGTAGCTGCCTTTCCACAATCTGGGATTACAGAAAAAAAGGTTCAAAGGAACTTGTGAAAGTTTGGCAAGCCAGAAAGGTCTGAGGAGTGTGTCTGATCTAGTGAGCAGAAACTCCCTGATCTTAAACCCACAATCAATTAAGACAGGAAAATTTAGTGATCCTGTTGGAAAGGACCGTATGGATCTTAAAAATGACTTTTCTGGTTCTCAAGTTAACTATAACTGTAAATCCAAATGTTCACTTGCTATGTGTAAAAAAACTAACTTTTTCATATCAAGCCTCATCACACATAAGTGTTTTTAGTTCATCCATGAAATTTAGCATTCTTGCATTTGTCCTGTTAAGTGCAAGATGTGAAGCTTTGGCAACATGTCCCTCTTTTCAGCAATATTCAAGTTCTGCACTACCAAGGAGTTCAGCACCAACTTGGCACAGAGCTTTGTGCGGGGCTTAAAGCCCTTCCTTTCCAGCATGGAATTGGTGGCCAAATCCACTCCCACACTTGCAGACATGATACAGCATTTGATGGCTGATGTTACAGCTTCCATTGCAGCACAACCAGAGATCACCCAATGTCTGAGTGCTGCAGTGGAAGCTCAGAATGCCGCCATCACAGGCCAGGTCTGCAAGTCTAACAATCCATCCTCATGCATTTCTAGGATTGCTGAGGTACCGACCCTGTGGCAGTGGCAGTGTCACTGTGGCGCACAAACCTGCCAACTCCTCCCAGGATGGCAACTTTCATCCTCTGACGACTGCAACTCTGCAGTGCCCATGCTGTTGCCTGTCAGCCAACACTGCTGCCACCCAGGCACTCAAAGACGGGCCTCCTAAGGCCAGAGCTGGGCATCATCAAAGTTGTCCTGCAAGGCCAACTGCAGTCTTCCGCACTGAAGGTCAGTGGCTTTCCACCAGTCACTGAGGGACCAATGCATGAGCCAAGAAAAGCACCTGCAAGGCAGGCACTAATGGTGTTTCATTGACTTTTGTATGGAATATTGAATGGTTTGATTTATATATATGGTTTATAATGCTTCTTTTGTGCTCATTTTTACTTTAGCATCGTGACCAAAAACACGCTCTGATGGTCAGTAACGGAGCGAAGATAAGGTGTACGATTATTGGTGAATGGGGAATTGGGGCTGGGTGCATTGGTACCACAGTCAGATAAGTCAACCATGGACAGCTTGGCAAGAAAGTGGATGTTTATTTGTCTCCTACTATTCTCCTCCTCTTCCTTCTCTAGTTCTGCCTCCTACTCACCGGTTTGACATATACCTGGCTTCAAGGGCTGAACCCTCATGATGACAAGGTTATGTAACTGTAGACCAAGGTAAATTGTGATACACGCTCTATTGCAGGGCTTCTCCAGAGTTGGCAGAAGCGTTGCTTACGCACCCAATGGGTCTGCTTGTTGACATTTTTTTTGTGGTAACATGGCTTTCATTATATGCAAGCTGGCCACAAGTGCATGGATTGTACTTTGGACTAATGAGCCAGGTAGTCAGCACAATAACACTTGTCACCCAGTAGCTATCCTCTGCTTTGCCATGGTGACTCAAATGCTGATGGTGGAAGAGCCTGGTTCAAAATGAAGGGATCATTACTGCTGCTGGGATGCCATGCAGCCACCTGCATGAAGCACTGGGTATAGACACACACCAGCTGGACTCTGAGAGAGAGGAGTCTCTTCCAGTTGCGTAACATCTCAGAATATACAAGTAATGCCCACAAAGTGTGCACTGAATGCTAGCCTACATTAGTGCTCATTCTGCCTGCTTCTCCCTGGTAAGACAGATGTAAGGTAGTCAGCTCTCTTTGCATACACTCTCAGCGAATTTCTTTTTGAAACAGTGGGCGACAAACAGGAAGATGTTGCAAATATCACTTGCTCCAGCCTGGGAGGCATCTGATGCATAAAAGTTCATCACCATGGTAACCTCCAGAGCCACTGGCAACACTGTCCTCATCCTGCTCTGAGGCTGCTGGAAAGCCAGGGGCCACCCCGACTCGGCCATTTCTGCAAGGGGTGGCAGATGTTAGTGACCACCTCCTTGGTGACACAGAGATGTTGGACAAACTGGGCAGAGTTTAACCTGGCCCAAGGGAATGGGCTGTGAGGTGGCGGGGTCGGGGGTGTCCATAACATTGGGAGGAAAGGTGGGGGGTGAAGTGCTGTCCAAGTCAGTCATTAGCGGGGAAGGCCTTTCCACCCAGAGACCAATTGAGGCCCATAAGTGGCCAATTAACTGTCAATTAAGGGGCTCTTCCTTCTGCCCTTGGTATTTTACCAGCAGCAAGGTGGTCCTTTGCCACTCATGGAGACTGCTCAGTAAAATCTGGTAGCTTCCCTGTGGGCTTGTGGGGGGGTGGGCCCTCCTGTACAGGCACCCAGTGACCCAAGGAGGGCACCCTCCACCCACCACCCCCTTCACCGCCCCTCCCCGCCCCCACCACCGGTATCAAGGACTGCCCCTGTGGAAAAATCCCCCCCCCCTCCGCCCCCCCACCTACCCTTTCCAACCACCAGCCTCCACCCCTTCGCCTGAATGGACCCAATGAGTTCAACCCCAATCACTTGGCTTCCAGGGCCTTCTCCATGCTGCTGCTCTTGGCTGGTTGCAGTACCAGCAGTGGTCACCACATCCAGTGGTACTGCTGAGACTGAAGTACTACCAGCCCTCTCATTGACCAGCAACTTTTAAAGTGGGATCTTTGCCCGTAAAGGGATGGGAGCCCCGGTACCAGGCAACTAATTATCTGATGGATACAAAATTTCCAGGTCAGGGATCTTGGAAATGTCTGCGGCAAGATGGCCCTGGCTTTCCAGCCCTCCAGCAGGGCCACTGCCACAGACATTAAATTTAGCCCACTGTTCTTCATTGAGGTTGAGGTAGGAGAATTGCACCCTGAAGACCATAGGCAGATATGGTCTCCTGTTGAAAGCCCTTCTCCCCCACCTCCTCCTCCCTCTTCATGCAGCTTACCTTTCTCTGTACTGTCTCTGCTTATTGTCCCCGTCATGCTTCAGACCAGGAGGGATGTCAACTATAGCCTGTGTCTAGGAGCAAGTGATCTGAACAGAACCCTTGAAGTGAGGACTGAGTCCTTCAGCACCCGTCACTCCACTTCCTATAGACTTAAAATAGAAACATAACTAGCAACTTTAAATAACAGTAAAAGGACAAATGCTTCTACACACTCAGCAATAGTTCGTTGAGATCATTGAGCAACTAACCTGAAAGTAGTTGATCATCCCTTTAAAAAGCACTGCTTTCAGCTGCTGAACATATCTTCGGCTGTGTGAGGTACCAGTAGTAAGGGTGTTAGCTGGAAGGTTGAGTTCCAAAATGGCAGCACTAACGTCAATTCAGCGTTATGTACTGATTGATCTCATGATCTGCCTACTATGCATACTTCTGGTGCACAGTCCCTGTGTCCACTCTAACGCCCTCCCCAAGGGAGTGGCTGGCACGACAAGTGTGTGTGCATGTCACAGTCACAGACACCATTTTGGAACAAAGATAGCACCCGAAGTGTCTGAAATAAAGGTGCTGCACAAACAAATTTTGCAGCCAAATAGGGTATGATATTTTTTGTTTTATCTTTATTATGAAGTAATCCTGGTGGGGGCCCCAAAAATGACATAAGAGAAGAGATGATGTGGACAAGTAGGATGGACAAATGCCAGTTACTGAGAGTTAAACCTGGTAGCAAGCCTTTTAATTCCTGATAGAAATACGGCGAAGAGAATAGCACCGTCATCCTGGAGTGACAGCAAGCAGGCTCAGCAAACTTTAATGGCAGGATCCTCAATAACACGCTTTCCTGATAGAAGAAGCCAACTTGTGGCTCCCTGGGCAACAGTGGAACACTGCCAGGGATCCAGGGTGTATGCTCCCCATCTCCAGTGTATGGTCCAGGAGGGAAATACTGGTTAGAGAAGCCCAGCATTTCCTTGTGTCAGCCCAGAGAAACACTCCTGCTTCTCTTACAGTCGTTCCCTTGATCAACAGGCCTCAGGATAAAATGATGGATCGCATTGCACTGGAACCCAATTTACCAATACAAAGAGCAGCTAACCACCTCCCCTCCCCACTAGCCCCCAACCTTAGGCTAGGGGTGGGTGTCTTTTTTGCCTGCATTTAAAATTGTAGTCAGCCAGGTCTACCCACACTCCCCACCCCTTAACCCCCACCCCCAGCCTGATTTCTACCAGACAGAGAGAATTAAAATCAAGCCAATGATTCAAACACTTGTTCACAGCTCCACTGAACAAGACCACTAATAAATGATGATTCACATCATCATAAAAATTCCTCCAAAATTATATTATTTCTTGTTTCAGATGTGTGACTTTTTAGATCAAGCATTGTTACATTTTATATTAGTAAGGGGCCTTGAACACCCTGAATGAGATCTCACTGAGTTAATATTAATTCATTTTGTTGTTGTATTCCAAAGCAAAGATGTTGAATTTCTATGCAATGCTACATTACATGAGGATAAGGGAACAAAGGGGTGAAGGACAGCAGCAGCACAGTGTCTTAATCAGATGCAGATGAGCCTAAGAGCATCAGAGCATCAAATCCCTGTTCTTGTATTGTACATTTTTAGTCAGCTGCAGGAATGGCTGAGATAGATTTGGGGCTTTATTGAAAGATCATATGGGATGACTGCAAAATCCCATTACTTGTTGATTAAGTATTGATCCTCTCAGTATTAACAAGATAGCTAATATGGTCTGACCCCTGAGACCAGTGGTTGGGAAAAAGGCAATTTACTAAAATAGGCAGGCAGATGAATAGAGGGAGGCTGGAGCTGTCCAGGCTCCTAGCTCGGTTAAAATGTCACACTCAATACTGCAGATCAATGCCCACTTTATTTCCCTGCAACCACCTTATTACCATCATGAAGCTGCCTCCTTTGATGGTTTTTAATGACCCTCTGATTCGTGTGCTCCACATAGACAGTGGTCTCGACTCGGAGAAAGGAAAGCTTTTTTTTTTATGATGTAGTGCTTGAAAACGTGACATTGTGCCACTATAAGTGCAGTACTGAGATTCTTCGGGTCAGTGTGCTGCTACTCTGGTCTTTCACTCCATATAATTACTCCATGAGCTCAAGTACTACAGAACACAGCCTCAAGATTTTACTTCTTTGTTTTTTTTTCAAAAAAGGGAAAAAAATAATCTTTTGCAGCTTTTTTTGCAGTAAGGAGTTAATACAACAAAATTGAAGAACTCAATGAAATAAGGAACCACACAGTGATAAATAGAATGTAATAATGATTTTTTTTTGCATAAGGCAAACAGGTACAATTAATGTTCAGCTTCACACAGTTTGAAGGATGGGCTGATTGCTTAGAACTGACAAATTTGCAGAATCTATTTTTCCAGGATAAGTCCACCTTGAACGCTGACTACATATAGAGAGATTTGGAATAGGGATATAAAGACACAGCTAGTATGAATTCATAAAGGGTACTTTGCATATTAACACACAGTCTTGCTAGCTGAGCTTCTTGGGTCCCAAGGGTTAATCTAAAAGACTGCTGTAAGTCAAGAGTGGGATGCACATAAACCTGTCTGCTATACTAGGGCATACTGGAATCGAATACAGCTCAAATTATGATCAGGACATGAAAAACTAATTTCTGGAACAAACAAAATGAAGCAAATATATAATTAGGATATAACAGTCAAAGAAAGTGCTGCTGTGGTGTGCTTTGCCAGATCCTTGTAGAAACATTGTTATCCATAAAAAAAAAAGTGGTAAATGAATGCCATCTCCCACCTTGTTGTTAGCCCTAAAGGATGAATATCCTTTTCAGTTTTCAGAATCTTCACGTGCTATTCATCGTGGAGTCTCAATAAATGCATGGTCAGTCCAGTCATGGAATCTTAATTGACCACTCCCCTTCAATTTCATTGTACAAAACCTTCAGTTCAAACATCTTTGAAAGTCAGTTACACATTTTAACAAGTTGCAGCTGTAACATCTACAGAAATGCTGTATGCATTTAACTATTGCTGCATATGGTCCATATGGTCCAAGACACCGGAAGTAGGGAGGCATATTGTAATTACAGGTCATGTTTTATTTCGCAAATCTTTGCACAAACAATAATAATAAAAAACTGAATCTGGTTACCGTGGTTAATCTGGTGCAGCAATACTGCTGCAGAGTTCAAACGGTTCATGAATTTCAAAGGGAGGTAAACATGGGGTATGTTTCATTGTTTAAATCCGGACCATCCTATTTATATACTCCAGTTCCCAACAGAAACATTGCATTATTCCGACAGCCACAAAACAAATAAGACACTTCAAAATCCTAAAGCAGACAATTCTTTAATAGTGTGCAACTGAAGAAAAGGAAGACACACGCAAAATAAAGCAATTAAAAGGATCAAAAATTATAAGTTTATGCAAGTAATACTTGATCTTTAATTGGTTTGAAATCTCAAAGTGATGATTAAGCTGAGGAAATTTCAGTATGTGTATTTCAAGTTTTGACAAAATTCTAAGCTTTTCTCATGTAATCTCTAATCCAAAATCAATTGTTTAAAAATGTATTGTGGTAATTGTAAGTTAAACCATTTCTTACTGTTATAGGATCATGTGACTGTACAGACGAATCAGCCCTAAGATAAGGACGGCGAATCTTAGGGGCAGAGCTTTTTTGCTTTGGTCTTGGAACTAGCATGTAGCCTCATCTGGAATCTGTAAATAAAGTTTACTGTTTCTAACAAGAAGCCCATCCTGCACTCCAGGCGAATCAGAGCCCGTTCAGTCCTTCCAGCCTAGGACTGCAGCAAAGAAGACATGGCCACGAAAGGCAAGAAGACTGCAGCCCTTGAGCACCTTTTAGACACCATGGAGGCCCGCTGTGATGTCCTCAAGCCAAAATATACATGCACTCCGAAGCAACACCCTGTTTTTTTAAGGCAAGACTTGTGCCTTACACTCTGAGTGAAAAGGTAGATGCGGAATTTTGTTGTTTGGAAAAGTTAGGAATAATACAGCCAGTCCAATTTTCGGAATGGGCAGCACCAATAAACCCTGTGATAAAACCAGACCAAACCATGAGCATCTGTGGGGATTATAAATTAATGGTGAACAAGACTATGAAATTAACCAAGTACCCAATGCCAAGAATTGAAGATCTGTATGCTAAACTTGCAGGAGGAAGATCCTACACTAAACTGAACATGAGTCATGCACAACAACAGCTTGAGCTGGACAACACATCAAGAAGTTATGTCGCCATAAACACGCACAAGGGCCTGCACCAAATACACACCTACCTTTCAGTGTGTCATCTGCCTGTGCGATTTTCCAAAGAACCATGGAAGGCCTACTACAAGGATATCCCCGAGTTATAGTGTACCTGGGTGACGTCCTAATCACAGGATCCACAGAACCAGTGGCAAACCTGGAAGAAGTTCTGAAGAGAGTTTTAGAGGCTGGCGTTTGTTAAAAAAAAAGAAGACTGCACCTTCCAAGCAAAGGAAGCTACGTATCAAGTGGGTGCCCAAGGGTTGCATCCATTAGAGGAGAAAGTAAGGGCAATTAAGGAAGTGCCCTCTCCTACCAACATCATGGAGCTCGAGTATTTTTTGGGCATGGTAATTATTACAGCCAATTTTTGACTAATCTATACTGTGTTAGCCCCTTTACACTTATTATTGAAGAACAACAACAGATGGTCCTGGAAGTCACAGCAAGAAGAACCCTTCACAAGAGTCAAAAAGCTTTTACACTCGTCATGTCTGCTAATGCACTAAGACCCATCTAAGGAATTGATACTCAATTGTGATGCATCTCCCTATGGAGTGGGGACAGTATTGTCTCACAAGATGGAGGATGGATCAGAAAGACTATTAGGATATGTATCCAGAACCCTTTCTGCAGCCAAGAAAGGTTACTCACAAATTGAAAAAGAGGGCTTATATATCGTATTTGGAGTAAAAACGTTGCATCAATATTTGCATGGTCGACACTTCACCATTGTGTCAGATCACATACCACTTTTAGGTTTGTTTGGTGAAGATAAGGCAATCCCACTGATAGCCTCCGCTAGAATTCAAAGATGGGTTTTAATTTTGTCAGCATGCGAGTACACTTTTATGCACCATCTGGATGTGCATATAGCAAATGCAGACACCCTCAGTCATCTCCCTTTGCCAGATAGTATTACACACATATCGGTACCTCAAGAGGTAGTACTTATCTTGAATTTCCTGGACTCCTCACCAGTCTGCGCAAGACAGATGAAACAATGGACAAATCGGAATCCAATTTTAGAAGAATCCATGAACAGGTATTACAAGGATGGTCAAAAGCACAAGTTCCTGAAGAATTAAAACCATACTTTGTATGTAGATCTGAAGTGAGTTGTCAAGATGGTATACTGTTATGGGGAGCAAGAGTCGTTATCCCTGTGCAAGGAAGAGAACTACTACTGACAGAACTTCATAGTGCGCATCCTGCTATTTCGAAAATGAAGATGCTTGCACGAAGTTATATCTGGTGGCCAGGTGTCATGAAGAGATTAACGTCTATCATGTTGTTGGAAATTATTTTCTAAACTGGAGTTCTAGTGGGGTCTGTGTCCATGTGTGTGTCTGTGTGTGTCTTAATTGGATTAAAGCCAGCTAGTCTGGGTGCTTTGATGTATAGTAGTTTTGAGATGTTAATTGGGGAAACAGTAAGGAAGTTAAAAGGTAAAGTGTACATTTTCATTTGTTGAATAAACCATTCAAAAGAATGGGTGAAATCTTGCACCTAGCTAGAAGCCGCCAAGCAATGTGTATATTTTTTTCAGCTTACTCATGAAATTGGTAGAATGAAAGGATGTTATTGTTAAAAGAGGTAAAATTAAAAGCCAAGTGACACAATGGAAAATTTACATTCAAAGAGAAAGATATGTATAAAGGAGAAAGGAGATTGTGTGTAAGGGAGAGGCATTTTAAGATCCATCAAGTGTGAAAAGCCTCCAACCTGTAAACCTCAAGTCTGTCTGCAAGGATGAAGGACTGAAAGAAACTCATTTTGAATGTGACTGTCCAGGATGTGCATTGCCAGGTGTCTCTTTAAATCTATGAGTTTTACTGTTGCCTTAACAGGGGTGTCACTGAGAGTCAGATTAATTAGGGGATTTTTGTAGTTGTTATAGTAGGAATTTTGTAGTTTTATAAAAAAAACCTCTTGAGATGTGGCGGTCTTATTACTACTAAATTCGAAGTCTGCATCTCGAAATATACAAATTGCAAAAATAGATTATGACAGTTGTTTCAAGTTTCCCTCTGGAATTTGAGCAACTCAGCCTTTACCATCGGCTGTGTCATAATACCAGGTATGGACAGTGATATAGAAAAAATGGTGAAACACTGTCTCCAGTGTCAGCAACAGCAGGAGCTGCCCATTTCAGCTTTACTGCATCCGTGGGAGAGGTCTGGTCGACCCTGGGTTAGACTACATGTAGACTATGTAGGTCCATTTCTAGGTACCATGTTTCTTGTGATTATCATCGCGCATCATTTTACACTCGAGTGGGTCAGGTGCGCGCCTGTCCACTCAGTGAAAAATCCTGCCCAAGAGGTCTCCCTTTTAAGACAGAGATGAGAAGAAATGTTTTTCTTTCAGAGGGTCGTGAATCTTTGGAATTCTCTTCCCCAGAGAGCAGCGCAAGCAGGGTCAATATATATTTTAAGGCAGAGGTAGATAGATTCTTGACTAACAAGGGCGCCAAAGGTTATCGGGGGTAGACGGAATGTGGAGTTGAGGCCACAATCAGATCAGCCCTGATCTTATTTAATGGTAGAGCAGGCTTGAGGGGACGAATGGCCTATTTGTGCTACTATTTCGTATGTTTGTACGTATGTTCATATACATGACGCCTACCTGCCCACCCCGACCTGTTTCCCATTTTATGCCGGGCATGGAGGCATTGCGCAGCCTGCCCACCCTTTGGCCTTAATGGAGGCCTGGCAGCTTTTACCGAGCCAGCTGATGTTGGGCTAGAGGAGAGGGGACCTCCTTTGGGGATCCCCTGTGCCCATTGGAGGTACCCTTCCCACAAGTTCATATTCCCCCCTTTAGTCCTCCCCATCTGTCTTCTCAAACCTGGCCTCCCATCCTCCTCACTCCCATTGCTGGGGCCTGCCAATACCTCAGACTTACCTGAAGTCCAGCCTCCATTAGCTCCTCTTCTTCGCATACTGCCTGCAGTCCCAACAGTGGCCCCCGTTTAAACCTGGCGTTGCTGGGTTTACTGAGCTGCCAGCCAATCAGATTGGCCACCTGCTGTCCAAGGCGGGACTTCCTCCAAAGTGAGAGGTGGAAGCTAATTAATGCTCCACAGAATTGCCTGGGCTGTGTTCCCCACTGAATCTTTGGGTGGCAGGGCTGGGAAACCCCATCAGATGAAAAGCCTGCCTATAGAGTCATTTTATGGGGTCAGTATGGCACAGAAAGAGGCATTTAGTCCATTGAGTCCATGCTTGAGTCTCAAAGTGCTTTCTAACCAATGATGTAGTTTTGAAGTGGATGTTCCATTGTAGTCTAGGATAGCCAATAATCACATCATTATGACCATATTTATCATATTGTTTGCTTCAATTCCTCCCTCAACATCTTTGACTCTCCAAAGCATTCAATATAGCTAATCATACCATCCTCCTCCAACACCTCTCCTCTCTTATTCTGTTCAATTGGACTACTCCTGCATGATTCAATTTCTACCTGTACAATCATAACCATTTTACGGCAAACAACAATTTATCTTCCCTTTTCCTCATGATCAACTCCAAGGTTCTGTAATGATTTATCCTTGGATACTTCTTCTTCCTCCATGATATCCACTAATCATCTGGTCGCACCAAGCCAACTCTTACATGGACACTGATGATACTCTCCATCTAACCCCTCAACTTCCACTGTCCTCTGAGACTGTCTGTCTGACATCAGGTTTTGACATTGGAAAGATGAAAGCCATTGTCTTTGGCCTTCCCCAAATTTTGTTCCCTTGCCCCTGGCTCATCCCTTTCCTCAGACACCTCTTGCAGGCTGAACCAGACTCCATGGTGTTATGTTCTACTCTTCAAGCTCTATATTCTATCCGTCCTTAAGCCACTTTACATCCACCTCTGCAACATTGGTCCTTCTGCCCCTAGCTATCTCAGCGCCTCTGCTGATGAGATGCTTATCTTGATTTTGTGATTTTGAAGCTCAACACTCTACTGCTCTACTTTCCCTTGCATCCTCCATAAACTTCAGCTCGTCCAATCATGTTTGGTAAATTTTATTTGTAATTATGTTGCAATGCACTTTGACTTGATTGGGAGCAGTTAACAATCAATTTTGCTGTGGTGAAGATATGTTGTAATAATAGCCTTCATTGCAACAGAGTTTCGCTGCTTGTGAACAACATCCCACCATATCAAAATAGGTAACAGAGAGGGCTTGTAAACATGTTTATGAACCGTTTTCTTCATCTGGGTGTTGTAATTATGCCCTTATTTAATGTGGGGAATGTTCTAATCCATCACCTTTCTATTGAGATGGCATTCTTTGCTTCATCTTGCCACAGCAGATCAGCCCCCAGGTAGTCATTGCATAATTTCTGAATCAATAAGAACTTTAAGTGTAATAATTGTATCTGATGCCATCCATTGAATTTATATTCAGTGACATCTCAAGGTTTGGTGGAGATATGAATCTCACAGGAACAGTGGAGACTGCGTTAAAATGTGAATCAAAATCTTAATAACTGAAGTGGGAAATAATAATGTTTATTTGCCAGGCCAGCCTGCAATATTTATAATAGGTAATCTGATAAACATCCAATTAAAGAGGTATTGCTTCACAATTCTATCTTCTATTTTAAACATTCATGGGGTGAAAACCTGCTGTGTAATATTAGTATGAACACTTAAATGTGCTGCTATGAAATTCCTTTGTCTGCTTTTTATTAACAAAAACAATAAGGCATTTATTTTAAACAAAGAGAGGAACATAGAAACAGGAGTAGACCATTCAACCTCTTAAGCCCGCTCTGCCATTCAATTAGATCATGGCTGATCTGTATCTTAAATCCATTTACCTGCCTTGGTCGTATATCCTTAAAATATTACCAAACAAGAATATATCAATAGAAAATGCTGGAAAAACTCAGCAGGCCTGGCAGCATCTGTGGAGGAAGAAACAGAGTTAAAGTTTCAGGTCCATATGAGCCTCCACTAGCTCAGAGACAAACACATTGGTGGGGTATAGACGTAGATTAGGCTCGGGCTCACTTTCTGCAGGACACTTCACTGACACGTCCCCAAAACAGTTGGAGGTAGGGACAGCGCAGGTCTCCGGCATTTGGAGGGCTGCTGAAGACCAGCCACCCATGCTGTCCAAGACAGATGATGAGCCTCTGGAAGTGGTCACCAACTCAATGCTGGAGATACAACGACAGGTGGCGGAACATCAGGCAGAGATTCGACAGTCACTCAGCAGACTAGGTCGAATGATGGAGGCATCCGTCCGCGTTCTGCCTGATGTCAAGGCTCTGACATGCGAGTGCCTCACAGTCACCATGGAGACCTTGGCCCAGCAGGTCTTGACAGATTTGCCCTCGGCCCTGCAGTCCATCGCCACATACTCTGGTGGACACCATCAAGATATAGGCAACGTGCGGGGAGACATTTGATGGTTATGAGAATATTTTGGGCAACTGAAGGCATCGTGATTTTGTACTTTGGAACCCTCTTATTTCGAGGTTTAGCCTTCCTCCTACTCAGTAATGGTGTCCCACTGTGAGATTCATATTCACATAGCCTCTGCACCCTTGTGTGACATCAGGGAGATGTGTTTAAATCTTTATTGGAAGTGTGTGATGTAAACATTTCTAACCCTTCTTCCTCAAGAAACACCATTGAGTGCGGGCAGCTCATCAGCATCGATATTCTAGCGGCATTTGTGTCTCGTTAGTGGTAGTGGCAGAAGAAAAGACATGCACAGGAGGAGGAGATCCCTAGGCATGTCCACATCTCAGTCATTGCAATGTTTGCATCATTAGATGGTGGCGAAGGATTCAAGTCTTCTCTCGCATCGATCTTGTTCCTAAGTGGACTCTCAATTCCCAGAGTCAGTTTGCTCACAGGGCCCCACGGACCAAAGCAAAGATCATGGCCTGGCGATTCATGAGGCCGGAACGAGCAAGTGTGAATGCGGGTCTCGCTCTCACTGCAAGTGAGTGGACACCCCCTGAGTTGAAAGAAAATGGCATTGAGGGTTAGGAGAGATATGGCCACATTCCCTCACTTAACTTTACTCTTCCTGGAACCTGTCAGCAAATAATACATCTCAGGTACGTCTCCCTTGCTCCATAGCGTGATCACGCCCATACTGACCTTCAACAGCCTCCTGAGATTCCTGGGCTTCCGGATCTTCATCCTCCGATGAGCTCTCATCCCCCTCCAGTTCATTCTCTGGAAGGGGTTCACCTCTTTGCATTACCAGGTTGTGAAGGTCGCAACATACTGCGATGATGCGGGAAAGCCTGTCGGGAGCGAATTGTAGTGAGCTATCCGAGCGGTCCAAGCACCGGAAGCGCATCTTCAGAAGCCCTATGGTCTGCTCTATAAGGGACCATGTGGAGTTGTGAGCACCATTGTACCTCTCCTCAGAATGATTCTGAGGGTGACGCACCGGTGTCATCAGCCAGCATTTCAGTGGATAGCCCTTATCCTCAAGCAGCCATCCCTGCAGACGTAATGGCCCCTCGAAAAATCTCAGGCACCTGGGAGTGACTCAGGATGTAGGAGCCATGGCAACTCCCAGGGTACTGTGCACAAACGTGCAGTATGTGCTTCCAATGATCACACACTAGTTGTACATTGATGGAATGATAGCCCTTGTGGTTTATAAACATTAAGGCCTGCTGCCATGCAGACCCTATAGCCACATGGGTGCAGTCTATTGCACCCTGCACTCTAGGGAAGCCTGAGATGGCAGCGAAGCCGGTGAATCTTGCAGCCTGGCCATCTTCATTCAGAGCAAACCTGACATAATAATGGGCCTTCCTGTAAAGGGCATCTGTGACCTCCTTTATGCATTGATGTGTTTGTTGCAGACTGAAAGATGCTGTCCAGGTCACCTGTTGATCCTTGGAAAGACCCAGAAGCCAAGAAATTGAGTGCTGCGGTCACCTTCAAAGCTACGGGCAGGGGATACCCTCCAACTCCACGTGGCATCAGGTCTTCGCAAAGAATGTGGTACAAGTGATGCACCAGAGCTTGGGACAAGCACAAGTGTGCATGGCATTGCCTCTCACTCAGTTGTAAATAGGAGACTCTTCTGCGATAAACCCTAGGTCTGGCGAGTTGCCCCCATTGTCTGGGTCTCTCCTCCCGACCCTCCTGTTCATGACCTGGCTCTGCCTGACCATGTCCCTCCTGCTAGAGCTGCTCGCGGAGTCACCTCTCCCTCCTTCACCTCCTCCATTGCATTAGGACCCTGGCAAAGGCAGCATTGAGCCCCGGATCCATATCTGCTTTTGCCTTCTCTCTGAAAGAGAGCATTGAAGACATCAATGATTCAAGGGGCAAGTTTGTGAAGCTCAGAAGATGATGCCTTTGGAAGCTGTAATTGTCCATAGTTTTTCCTGCCCTACTTGCATGGTGGCTGATGCCACCGTATCCCTGAGACACTAGCACACATCGAGGTGACCAAGATGGCATCGCAGATATGTAACATCTTGAGCCCTGCATGGAATGCTAAAGTTTCAGTGAGATGAGTGACACAACCTAGCTCTGTGCTCCAATCTCTGATGTGGTATATTAATGACCAATCAGTGGCTCATGGTCAATGAGTGGATGCCCTTTGGCCCGTTAGGAGTGTCAAATCTGGTGAAATGTGACAGGCCTTCATTGATGGAATTCCATATATGATGCAGCTGTGCCTCCTTCACTATTGCCTGCATTCCCAAATTCTACATTCTTTTGTGTTACTCTGGAGATGTAGCAACTGTGATGTGAAGTTGCTGAGTTCTGAGTAACCCTTTAACAGTGCTAATGAAGCCATTGGCTTTCAGTGGCTTTCATCACAAGGAGGTCTTCCTCCTTTCTTTCGAAGCAGACTCCTGCTCGCTCCTGCAGCAACAAGTTAGAGGGTGACCCCAGAAAGACCCACTCATGTTTGCCCTTCCCTCTCACTGCCATTCCACAGCCTTCCTTCCCCTTGTGTTCATCATCCCCACTCTTGCCTCACAGCCCAGCCCTGGTTGAAGTGCTAGTTTTGAAAGTGGATTCTGCCTGACTACCACTGCACAGTCATGTCCTTGTGGCCAACAGTTGCAACCACCGGGCGTATAAGACCCCTGCATTCCCAAACCCTCGGTGGAGTACTGGTCACTGTCTGAAAGGGGAGGCCTGCATGAGTGCCACAGCACAGTGGTGTTCTTCTGGACAATGTAGGCAAAGAGCAGGAGCAGACTAACCAGACAGCCCCAGTAGTGTGGCATTCATCACAACAAGACCGGTGCAGCGCTATGGCAGGTAGGCTTTGTATGTTCTACTCACCTCAAAGTTACCAATGAACTGATGTCCGACTTGTGCACACCACCCCTTTTCAAATGGGTTTGAGGCCGACATAATTTCCCGCTGTAAGATTGGAAGGCCTGACAAGATTCTGGCGAGCAGCTGTTCTAATGAGAATTTGTGAGATGTTAATGAATGCAAATTGCATTCAAGCCACGAGTCAGTGGGATAACCAATAAACCCACCATCAGGAGAATTGAAAACTGTTCTCACGCTGGAAAATTTCTGACTTTTTGCCCGCCGCTGGATTCTCCGCCCGCCATGAAACCCGCCGTGGGCGAGATGGGAAAGTTCCGCCCAAAGTGTTTCAATATGGTAGATATGGAAGTCACTTTTAGACTGATTGCATAAGCTTTTGTCTCTGATGCAAACCACCTTTTAAAACCACCAAGCCTGTTTCTGAAATTGGAATTGATAAATAACTGGTCATGAGCTGCTATTCCAAGCATTCAAAGCGAAAAATACCTGATGTTTAAAGGGATAAACGAATTCCAATTTTCCCAAAAATCCGAACGGGAAAGCAGTCTAGGTGGTTTCTTAGTATCAAAAAAAAATTAAGTTTGTTTTTGAAAGAAATAAATTTAACACCAACAAAACCTGTCAGCCAAACAACATTGCTATCTGAATTTGGTATAATTTTAAAATAAATAAATCAGGCCCAACCTAGTGCAGGCTTGTCCAACCTTTTTGCTTTTGGGGCCACATTTTAAATTTTTGGGAAGAAAAGCAAACAGACTCAGATGAATGTAAATTTATCTCACTATCACTCTAGGCAACACAGCTCCACGTCCCTGTGAACAAACTGCAGATGAGAAGATTGATTTATCGCCTTACCTCTGCCCTTGTTTATGCCTGCAACAGGGAGTCAATGTAGTGCCATGGCACATCCCAGACCTGATGCCCATCTGTCAGCCTTTGAAGATCCCTTTCCCCCCACATGCTGCATCAGGACCCTGGCTGAGGCCCAACTCCCCTTCCCCACCCTGCTCGAAGTTGCCTGCAGCCCGACTAAGTCCAAGGTTGTGGCTGGCTGGATCAAGCCACCTCGCGGGCCAGCCCCAGGGCAAGGCTGATCTAGTGGATTTCTTTTGAGAAAATAAAACGTTTTTAAGGGAAAGAACTGTGGTAATTATGGTTTTATTTAGTGTGTAATATACCTTTAAGAGTAATACTTGTTAAGGAAGATCACATGATCTTCAGTACCCAATAGGAGAGTAGCGTGGGCTACCTCTGTAGTTAGTAGTGCAGAGATAGGGTTTGAAGTGAAAGCATGCATGTAGTTGCTGCTGAACACCTTTGTAAATAAACCAAAAGTTTCCACCTAAGAAGTGTCTGCTGATCAACTCTATCAATAGTACCAACTTGGCCATCTCTCACAGCAAGAACAAACAAGCAAAATTTAAAAATTAATGCCTGAAATCAAGTGGGAATGTTTGATTTTTGCTTTAAAGATATTACGAGAATATTTTATTAGACTGTAAAGTTTCTCCAGAACTACTGAAAAAGATGCAATGGTAATTAATGTATGCCCCACTTAGAATAAGAGATATAGTTAGGGAGAAAGGACACAGCACCAAATGGGAATTGGAATAGCTCACCTTGGTGTAGTTCAATAGAATATGTAAATTGGGTATTGATGTACATTCTATTTGAAAGGAAACTGTAGACAAGATGAATAAGGTGACAGCTTTCTCTTGGAGATATTTGTGTATTTGCCTATGAACTTTTTAAGAGAACTGAATTTGATAATCTGGCCACCATCTGGGGTGGGACATTGGGTCCATACAGGGGGGAATAAGCAAAGATATTGAGATAGAGACCCCCTTTGATCTTTTGAGAAGGTTACCTGAAAGTCAGGAAGAGTTATCAAATGGTGCATCCTTTAAAGACAGTGAAATCCTGGATGATGAAGTTGATTGGCAGAATACGCAGCATGGTCCCTATGGACCTGATATACCTTCCACAAATGCAAAACAAGGGCTTGTGGGTGTAATAAACTTTGTTGTACCGGACAAGTTTCTTACTTGAAACAATTAACTTCATTTACAGAGCTCCTGAAGAAGCTATATGCTTGAACCAGGTCCACGGCTAGAAAGCTCTGCCCCTAAGATTACCCGCGCTTCGGGCTCATTCATCAATACAATCACATGACCCCCAAAAGAGTAAGGAACAGTTTTACTTACAATCGCTAGAGTGGGAGAGGGCAGAAAGGTTACCACCAAGCATGATGGAAGAACACGGCCCAAATAGAAAACCTGCTTAAAAAAAAACACTGGAGACCACATCCAACAGATGGGGAAATGTGTGAAGATGACTTACGAATGTGAAATTCCAATCGAGGATTAAAGAAGGTATTGGGACATCAGTGTGAGTGTGCAGAAGTGATTTGTAACTTGTGAAGTGACTGACATGTGAGAGTGCATGGCGCAGCTGCACTGGGGAACGGGTCCGAGACTTGCTCAGCTACCTGATAAACAGCCTGACATGAAATGGTTAAGATGGCCTGAAGAGTAAGAAAACATTTCTAAAAAATGATCAAGGCACATGTTCCATAGGGAAACTGACTTTAAGACATTAATGCTACTCCCCCCGACCATTACCATCTTAGAGTCAAATCAAAGTAAAAGGAATTTTGGATTGGGACAAATGAAGGTTGGAGAGAAATAATACTTAAAAATTATCCACAAGATAGATACAGGTGAAGGGAGAGCTGGAGAATCTTTTAAGTCCATACATAATCTATTACTTTGCTTAGATGTACTTATATATTAAAAGCCCAAAGATTAGCAGCACTCCCGCAAAAGGTTAGGGATTTCCCAGCCCTGTCATGGTGGGACCCGCTGCGGGGGATGTCATGCGCCAGCCAAATGTCCATTGGTATTCGGCGGGAGCGGATGATCCTGCTAGCGGGCCCACCCTAAGGATATTTCGCTCTCGGGCACCGTGGGGGGAACCGTAAGACCTGCAAGTGGGTGCCAAACCAAATAATCAAATAATTCTAGTAACTTTAGTATATTATCTACGATATGTAATCGAGAAATTAGAGAAACAGCTTGTATTGTAGAAATAACCATGGGCAGGATTTTTTGCTTGACGTGTGGGTGCACGCCCGAACGTGAAATTAAGCATGTTGACGTCAGCCAAGTGTGCCAACATCAACACACACTCTCACAATAGTTCGATCGGTGGACGGGCGCTGGAGCTGGCAGCGCGCCCGCCGACTATTAAAAGGCCTGTTAAGGCCATTAAGTTAACAATTGTGCTGAATCACCTGGTTCACTAATGCACCATCCTTACCCAGTCTGGCCTACGTGTGACTCCAGACCCACAGCAATGTGGTTAACTGCCCTCAGAAATGGCTGAGCAAGCCACTCAGCTCACGGGCAATTCAGGATGGGCAACAAATGCTTACTATCCATGAAAGAATAAACAATGCACAACTAGATTACCTGACCCATCCCTACCCATGAAGTGCACAGATCTGTATAGCTCTGGGATCATGTGGATCCCTTATCAGCTATCTCTGATGCAGGCCTTCCTCCTGGTGTCAGTAGCAGTGTCAGGGAGATCAGAGGGTGCTGCAATCACTCAAGCCATCCAATACAATGGAGATGGGCAACCAGGAATTCACAATTTGATCTTCAACTCTGGAGTGGGGTGTGGGCCTAAAACTGAAACATGAGGCTTAATTGTAATTATCCAGCCTACCCCTGACCCTCATGGACCCAGTGATTGCCAAGGCTTGAGGAGCAGGCTATAATGGTATATTCCTTGGACACCCATGCATTGGAATTCCAGTAAGCAAGACACCAGGGAATGATATAGAATTATGTGGAATATACAGCACAGAAACAGGCCATTCAGTCCAACTCGATAGTGCTGTTGTTTATGCCACATGACTCTTCTCCCATTCCATCTGCCTCATCTCAGCTTTTTCAGCATATCTGTCTATTCCCTTTTCAGTCATATATTTGGCTAGTTTCATTCTGAAAGCATCTAAGGTATTTGTGTTAACTACTTGCTGTGGTAACAAGTTCCACATTATAATAATTCTGACTAAAGACATTTTTCCTTACTTCTCTATGGGAATTTTAAAATTTTCGCTCATGGGACGAGTACCACTAGCAAAACCAGCATTTATTGCCCATTCCTAATTGCCCTTGAAAAAGTACTGGTGAACCAACTTCTTGAACTGCTGCAGTTCATGTATTTATGTATGCCCACAATCGGTTGGAAGGGAGTTACAGGATTTAGACCCTGCAATGATGAAGAAATGGCAATATACTTCCATGTCAGCATGGTGCATGATTTGGAAGAGAATTTGAAGGTGGTGATGTGCTAATGCATCTGCTGCCCTTGTTCTTCCAGGTGACAGAGGTCACAGGTTTGGAAGTTGCTGTTAAAGGAGCCTTGCTGAGTTGCTGCAGTGCATCTTACAGATAGTGCACACTGCTGCCACTGTGTGCCATTGGTGGAGGAAGTGAATGTTTAGATGGTGGATGGGGTGCAGACCAATTGGGCTGCTATCTGCTGGATGGTGTCCAGCTGAATATTGTTGGAGCTGCACTTATCTAAGCAAATGGAGAGTATTCCAGTTCACTCCTGATTTGTGCCTCATTGATGGTGGGCAGGCTTTAATTGGGGAGTCAGGAGATGAAATATTTGCTGCAGCTCTTAGAGCTAAAATTTTTATATTGCTAATCTACTTAAGTTTCTGGTCAATGGTAGCCCCTCCAGGTCATTGATGGCAAGGGATTCGGCAGTGATAATGCCATTGAACAACAAGGAGGAATGGTTGGATTCTCTCTTGTTGTAGTTGGTGTTATGACCAGGTGAGAAGCGGCGAACTGGTTTCCCTCCTTGACTGGTGACAACAAAAGTTTAAGTTTCTTTTTCATGAGGACATGCCTTTTCCAAATCCAATTGTATCTAACTATTAAAGCTGTGAATGATAAGGCTTCAATCAAACAAGGTTATCTGGAGTTAAAGAAAGGGCAAACCCGAGAGAAAAAATAATAATAAAAAAAGGGAAGTTAGAGTCCAATAAGAAAAGTTGAAAGAATATATGGTATTGTCTTTGGTGCGTAAATTTTTAAATGTTGCAGCCGTTTTGGATTAGCTGTTTTGAGGATATGGTCAGGTGTAGAAGATATTACAATTATATGAGATCTCGGTTTGTCGGTAGATTTCTAGTGATGTTAGATTCCAAACCGAGTAATATGTTTCTTCCAGAAGATAGACAGAGAGAGCAGCAGCTCTCAGCCTGTTTCCTCTGCTGAAAGCTTCCTTGCAATCTCTCTGTAGTGGCTGTAGCCCGGCCTGTTATACTTCACCCATTGAATTTCCAAGGTGTTTTGGGTGGGTCTGTCTGTGGCAGACTTTGTTCCAATATCCAGCACTTTGCATTTTAATGTCACTTCCTTAGACAGTGACACATTTCAATGGGTCTCCAAATTATAGGAAATGTCCCTCTTTTCACACTACCTTGAGGGTGAGTTGTCTGCTTTTTCACCTTCACCTTGGAAGATGGCCTTGCATTTTTAAGTAGTTTGTTTTGTCTCATTTCAAATTGCAAAATTTCCAGTCATTTAAAGTCAAAAAGTCATGTTTTCAAAAATAAAGGGGCATAGCCTCATGACAATGGTTATTGCTTGGCACTTGTGTGCCATAAATGTAACTTGCCAAGGATCAGACTAAGCCCAAATGTTGTCCAGGTCTTGCTGCATGCACGAATGGACTGCTTCAGTATCTGAGGAGCTGTGAATGAAACTGAACACTGTGCAATCATCAGTGAACATCCCCACTACTCATCTTATATTGGGGAAAAGTCATTGATAAAGCAACTAAACATGGACAGGACAGTACCCTGAGGAAGTCCTGCAGAGATGTCATGGGGTTGAGTTGATTGACCTCCAATAAATACATCCATGTTCCTTTGGACTAGGTATATCTCCAACCATGGAATTATTATGGCCCATAAAGAGACCATTCAGCCTAGTGAGTCCATGCTAACTCTCTGTAGAGCAATCCAGTCAGTGTCATTACCCCACTCGATTCTCATAGTCCTGCAGGTTTATTTCTCTCAAATGTCCATCCAATTTCCTTTTGAAATCATTGATCATCTCTGCTTTCACCACTCTCACAGGCAGCACACTCCAGGTCATGACAACTTGTTGCAGAAAAAATTTCTTCCACACATCCCCCCTTTATCTCTTGCCCAAAACCGTCAATCTGTGTCGCCTAACCCATGTAAAACCAACTAATGGGAACAGCTTTTCTTTGTCTACCTTATCTAAACCTGCTATAATCTTGTACACCCTTATTGAATCTTCCCTCAATCTCTTTTGCTCCAAGACAAACAACCCCAGCTTCTCCAACCTAACATTTTGGCTAAAATCCCTCATCCCAGGAACCATTCTATTAAATTGCCTCTACAGCCTCTCAAGAATCCTCACATTCTTCCTAAAGTGTGGCGACCAGAACTCAACGCAATACTCTAGTTATGACCTAACCAAACTTCATAAAGGTGCAGCATAACTTCCCTGCTTTTGTACTTAATACTTCTACTTCTGAAGCCCAAGATCCCATATGCTTTGCTAATTACTCTCTCAATATGTTCTTCTGCCTGCAAAGACCTACCCACATGAACCCCGAGGTGCCTCTGCCCCTGTGCACTTATTAGATCTCTGCCTTTAAGTCTATTTTTGCCTCTCTCAATCCCTTCCGCATCACCTCATACTTCTCTTTATTAGATTCCATTTCCCACTTGTTTGCCCATTCTGCTAGCCTATCCCTGTCCTGTTGCAGTTGGTTGGAATCACCTCACTGTTTGTCATACCTCTAATCTGGTATCATCAGCAAATTTTGAAATTTTACTCTGTGTTCCAATATCCAAGTCATTTAGATAAATCAAACAAAAGAAGTAGTCCCAACACTGACCCTTGAGAAACTCCACTGTCTACCATCCTCCATTCTGAAAAGCAACTATATGCCATCATTTTCTGTCCATATTTTTATTCAAGTTCACACTGACCCTTCTATTCTATGAGCCTCAATTTTGTTAACCAGCCTTTTATGTGTACTTTGTCAAACACTTTCTTAAAACCCATATAGACGACATTATATTTCTTCATCAACCTTCTCTGTTACTTCATCAAAAAAAAAATAATTTTGATTAGTCAAGCAATGACCTGCCTTTTATAAATCTGTGCTGTCTCTCCTTAATTAACTGAAACCTTTCCAAGTGCCTGCTGACTTTTTCCCCGATTATTGTTTCTAAAACTTTACCTGTTACTGATGTTAAACTAACTGGCCTGAAGTTGCTTGGACTGTCCTTACACCCTATCTTGAATAAAGGTATCACATTTGCCACTCTCCAACCCTCTGGCAGTTCCTGCGTATTTAGGGAAGATTGGAAGCTTAAGGCAAGCCCTTCCACTATCTCCACCCCCACTTTCTTTCTGGGATGCAAGTCATCTGGATCAAGTGACCTTTCCACTCTAAGCACAGTAAGCATTTCCAATACCTCTTGCTTATCAAGGTTCCTCCCATCCATTACCTCTACCATCTCCACTTCTACTAGTGTTTTTCCATATATCCTCATCTGGAGTAAAGATCAAAACAGTACTCATTAAGTACTCTAGCCTTGCCCTGAACCTTTAAGAATATATTACTCTCTTTGTCCCTAATAGGACTCAGCCCACCTCTTATTACCCACTTACTATTCACATGTCGATCAAAGATTTTTAGGTTCCCTTTATGTTAACTACCTTTCTATTCTCATATTTTCAGTCTATCAATCTTGCTTTCCTCTTCATTTCCTTTTTCAATTTATTGTATTTGGCCTGGTTCTTGCTTGAAGAATTTGCCTGACATGCATCATACACTCTCTTTTTATGTTTAATCAATTTCCCTACCTTCCTCTTCATCCAATGAGCCCTAGCTTTGGTTCCCATACCTTTTGCCCTTGTTGGCATATGCCTAGCCTGAACCTAGGAAATTTCTTCCTTAAAGATCACCTAGTGTTCCTTAAAAATCTTTCCTGCCAGTCAGTGGTTCCATTTTACCCTGACTTTATCCCCTCTCATCCCATTGAAGTTAACTCTCTTCCAATTTAGAAATTCTACTTTAGATTGTTCCTTGCTCATCTCCATTACTCATCTAAACCTTATATACGATGACCACTCTTGCCCAAGTGCTCCCCACAGACTTGGTCCACTTGGCCCACCTCATTCCCAGCACCAAATCCAGCAATGCCTCCTTCCTCGTTGGACCAAGAGCATACTGGTCAAACTTTCAGAAATTCCTCCTCCTCCTTTCCCTTTACTCCATCCCAAGTGGGAGATGGTTGCATAGTGGTAATGTCACTGGCCTGGTAATCAGAGGCCCAGGCTAATGCTCTGGGGGCATGGATTCAAATATCACCATGGCAGCTCGTGGAATTTAAATTCAATTAATAAAATCTGGAGTTAAAAGCTAATATCAGTAATGGTAACCATTAAATTATCATCAATTGTTACAAAAAACCCATCGGGTTCACTAATGTCCTTTAGAGAAGGAAATCTGCCATCCTTACCTGGTCTGGCCTACATGTGACTCCAGACCCACTGTAATGTGGTTTACTCTTAAATGCCCTCTGAAATGGCCTAGCAAGCCACTCAGTTCAAGGGCAATTAGGGATAGGTAGCAAATTCTAGACTTACCAGCGATGCCCATGACAGAATAAATTTGAAAAAAATCAATATTTGGGTAATTAAAGTCCCCCAAAATCATAATTTTATTGTTCTTGAGCATCTGTGATTTCCCAGCAGATTTGCTCCTCCAACTCTTTCTCTCTCTCTCCCACTAATTGGACACCTATAGAATACTCTCAGTAGCGTGATGATACCTTTCTAGCTTCTCAAATTTAACCAAATGGATTCTGTCTTTATCCCCTCTTTCTAACATTGCAATAACCTCCATAATCAATGATGCCACCCCCACCTCCTTTTCCTTCTTTTCCATTTTTTCTGAACACCGCCAATTTAGTTTAAACCCTTCCAACCACACAAGTGCATTATGAGGGCATTAGTCCCAGTATTGTTGAGGTGCAACCCATCCCCTTTGAATAGGTGCCTCTTGCTCAAGAACTGGTCCCAATGTCCAAAACTCTGTGGCCCTCCCTCCTGGACTATGCCTCAAGCTATGCTTGGTCTTCCTTGTCTTCCTATTTCTACTCTTGCTAGCATCCGGCACTGGGAGTAATCCAGAGATTACTACCCTCGAGGTCCTACTTTTTAACTTCCTCCCTAGCTCCTGAAAATCTGACCATAAGGCTTCGATATCTGCCCGCTCTATGTGGTTGGTACTGGTGTGTACCGCAGCTTCTGGCTCACTCCCTTCTCCCTGCAGAGTATTCTACACCCTTTCTGTGATGTCCTTTACCTTGACACCAGGGAGGCAACACACCATGCAAGACTCACATTGTTGGTTACAGGAATACCTGTCTGTCCCCTAATTATGGAATCTCCCGCAACAACTGCATTACTACTCTCTGCTGTTCCCTCCTGTGCAGTCCTTTGTTCATTGTACCACAGTCTGCACTGCACACCTTTAGGGTGTCATCATTTCCAGCAGTCTCCAATGTCAAATACCAATTTGAGAGTTGCACAAAGCCCAAAGACTCCTGCACTGCCTGTTCTCCTGGATGGCCACTGGAGAGTTTTCTCTCTGATTCCCATTGACTTCAATTTATTAGTAACTATGCAATGATAATTAATTACTATTTACTATTTACTTATTTAATAAGCCATTATTTATTAGCAACTCCAGTAAAAGCTTTATTATCCAGCATGCACGGGGGATGGGTGGTGCTGGTTAATCAATAATGCCGGTTAATGGAGAGTTCCATTTACCAATAGAATACAGCACAATACTTGTTGCATGAACTCATATGCAAGTACTCAGGAGGTAAAGGACAGTATTACTTTAACTTCTAAATCTTCACGAGTACATTAAAACATAAATTAAAGTATAAAATTATATAGTACACAGGTACGGGTATTGGATAGCTTTGTAATTGCTTCCAGTTGGTGAAGTAACGATTCGTATTAGGGGAATATCAGAAGCATTCTGGTTGGTAGAGTGCCGGATAACACAAAGTTTACTGTATATTGTACTTATGGTCACTAGTTTTGGATTCTCCCACAAGTGGAAACATTCCCTTTATATCCAACATGACGATCTCATACATATTTTTAAAGATCCCAATCAGGTCACCTCTAAGCCTTCCCTCTACACAAGAAAAAAAGCACCAACCTTTTCAATCTTTCCTGATCTCTGGAATCTCTCAATTCTGCTGCCATCCTTACAAATCTTATTTGCACTTCCACCAGTGCTTCTACGTCCTTTTCATAATATGAAGGCCAGAATTGAGCACAGTTACCTTAAGTGCAGAAATAAGGCAGGAGGCTAGAAAGGTTCACCTGGATCTTCCAAATTCCGGATGGTTAGAGACCGTACGTACCCTGGAAGATGTGCTACGGGACTGCTCAGAAGTCCCAATGCAAGGTCTTTGTGGAAACTGCCTGGGACGTTTGAACTTCCACTGGGCAATTCCCCTGCTCACTGGGATCCTCCGAAAAAGTCTCCAATTCTGAGTTCAAGTCAGAGACTTCAGACAGTCCAACATACCTACCTAGGTAGGTATGGAAATGTTAGAAAGAAAATAACCTAGTCTAACTCCTGGGAAACTATACAGCTAACCTCTCAATGACTCACACTGAATCGCCACTCTGACTCCCCCCTTGACCCTCCGATTCCCATCCCCCCGACCTCCCGACTCCCCCTGACCCGACCTGACTAGCCTCCGCAACTCAATTACCCCCCCAATCTGATCTCATTACCCTCCTGACCCAACCTGACTAGCCCCCGACCCGAGTTCACTAGCCCTGGACCCGACCTGACCACTCCCCAACCCCTGACTACCCTCTGACCTGACCTCACCTCACCCAATCACCCAAGATCTCCCAACCCTGTTTCAACCCTACCTGACTAGCCCCGGACCTGATCTGACTAGCTCCACCATCTGACCCCTCCTGACCCCCCCGGCTCTTGCCCGACTCGACCTAACTAGCCCTTGTCTCGACGTGACTAGCCCCTGACCCAACCTGACTGGTTCCCACCACCCAACTCCCCCCTGGCCCCAGCTCCCCCCACCCCGCCGACCTGACCTGACGAGCCCTCAACCTGACAATCCCTCCTGACCCGACTATTCCTGACCCACCTTCCCACTCACCTCACCCACCTGCCACTCTACCCACTTTCCATCCTACCACCTCACCTATCTGCCACCCTCACCAACTACTACCTTAACCAACTGCTACACTGCTACCCTATTCACTTGCCACCCTAAACCCTCACCCACTTACCTTAGCCATCCTATCCCTCACCTACCCTAGCCACTTACCCACCTTATCCCCTTATCCACTTACCATCTCTCTGGTAGCTTTTCATAGAAGCTTTGGAGCATTTAAGCTCTTTAGTTACAGAGTATGGCAGCTGGTTCTGTAAAAAGGGGTCGTAGTTTCTGCACGGATTCTTTATGCTGCTCCCTCCAAGGTTTCCTGCACTGACTGAGTTCTGCAGGATCCTCCATCGGAAGATCGCCCTGAAAAATCTGAGGAAGGATTTCAATCAGGGTCGAAAATCGGGGTTCTGAACTGAAGGGACCTGAATTCTATCTGGCCTGTACTTCATTAAAGGTGTGGCTTCACTGCAAAGCTTTGGATATTTCAGTGCAGTGTTAAATGGCAGAGACCCAACAATCTGGGTCCCTTTTAATTCAAAGATAAAAACAAAAAGCTAAAAGCTACTGCGGATGCTGGAAATCCAAAACAAAATAAAAACAGAATTACCTGGAAAAACTCAGCAAGTCTGGCAGCATCGGCGGAGAAGAAATCAGTCAACGTTTCGAGCCCTCATGGCCCTTCAGCAGAACTGCTGCAGTTCTGCTGAAGGGCCATGAGGGCTCGAAACGTTGACTGATTTCTTCTCCGCCGATGCTGCCAGACTTGCTGAGTTTTTCCAGGTAATTCTGTTTTTATTTTGTCCCTTTTAATTCTGCCTGGCCTTCATGTCAAGGATTTAAATGATTTCCAGGGCCAAGGGCCAGGAACTTTACAATATACAGTGTTTGATATTGTGTTGTTAAGGATATCACTCAAGTAGTTTTCTTTTTCTTCATTAAATATTTGTAAAACTTTCACAGTAGCTCAGATTACTTAACCTGACTGTCTCTCTGGAGTGCTATTCTAAGTGCTTAAGAATGGGCAAAATAAGATCCTTATTTCTCCATTTGCCCTTTTGTCCCTCCTTCCACAACAATTAACACCCAAAAGGTGAAAATATTTTGCACATCATGAGCTCGCTGCAACTACAGAGAAACCATACGTAACAGAGACACAATTAGTGCTAAATCCTAATTTAATTTGCTCTTGCCAAAAATGCTAATCTTTAAGGGATAATGTATGCAAATTATTTCCAGGCCAAGTGTCTGCACAAAAGGTTCAAATGCTACATTTGAAACATGTAGATGATGTGAGCAAGGCATTGTTATACAATTTTTACTCATGGTTCACTATGTGCATCTGCAAAATATCTTAGAAATTTTGAGATGGAATCTGTTTAGTTTGTCAGACGAACACTGTAGATCGAAAGACACACAAAAAACAATATTCTGAGTCGTAACTACAGTTAATACAGTAAATAACTGTTCATATATGAGGAATTACCTTCTGTTTGACTGAAAAGTTTAAATGTTTTAATGAATGAATAGATGTATTATTTTATATGCAGGTGCCACGTGCATTTATGGGTGGATATAAAATACACAGCAAATTCTCAGTTAGTTCAGTCCCAGTGGATTTATTTCAAACCTTTACCAATTTTTCCATGACCTACTGACTATAATCACAATTTAGCACATTCTAATAAAGGTTGATTGATATTAATTGTATAGGTCCTCCTTGAATACCAACGTGTGCTACTCTCTATATTACATTTAAGAACCTCAGGCTGGTGTCAGCGCTGAGTACATCTGAAAATCAACTGACCTACAGAGATGTCTCTAGCAGTTATATAGTTTTGGATCACATGCACCAATAGCAGTCATATGATATAGTTCTCATTGTCATGATGGGCTCATCTAGTCTCTCACAATTGTAAGATGCATGGTGTCAATGTCAACCATGTTCTGCTATGAATCTGAGACACAGCTACGTTTCCCTTCCTCCCCTGTCTTCACAATATCCCCACAGGAATTAGAACTTGCAGTGGTACCACGATAACAGTCACCCTATTAAATTTAAAATGATCATAAGCCAGGCTGTTTGCTTATTTTTACCATGCAAAGATAATTACGATAGCCACAGATATCTGTCCGACCTCCATGGGCTGAAATTTACGTCCCGTGGGCGGGCGCACACCCAACCTGATCGGGCTTAAAATAGCATGTGACGTCATCGCACACTCGTGCGATATTTTGCTCAGCAGGCGTGAGTAGGTGCTGGACCCACGCCCGCCATCAATTAACGGGCCACTTAAGGTGATTAAAAAACCAATTGACGGTGATTTTTCATTGCCCATGCAATTTTGCGCTTGCTGCACATGCAAAACGGACAGGAGGCCAGCTGACAATTTCAAAAACCTCATCCACGGGCGTGATAAAAAGGATCAGCAACATTGCCAGTGTCAGTAATGAGGAGTTTGGCAGATAGTCTGCTGCTGGTCGCTTATTGGTACTTGGCAGCTTCATCTTTGTTCGGGGCTTCATCCTTAGCATTTCCAGGCTTCATTTCAGGAGGATGCAGACTGTGTGGACCCTTCCAGGTCTTGGATAGCCTTCCTTTACCCTGGTAATGGGGATTGTGGTCTCCGCTGGATCACCTCCTCTGAGGGGGAAGAGAGGGGCAGAAGGGAGACGAGGCCAGGTGTCTCAATGCAGCCTCCAGGGGAGGGACCTATGGGAGGAGAGTACAGGCACAAGGAGGGACAGGGTCGGCAGGAAGTCCAAGGTGAAAGGGGCCACAGGAGACGCTACTATCCTGCTGCCAGGGTTTACAGGTGGCGATGCAGCTACCTCAATACGTCCGAGGTGCAATGCCGAAGGAGGCTCTGCCTCTCTAGGGAGACAGTGACCTCCGTTTATCAGATGATTGAGCCTGAGATTGTCAGGTGGACACCACATGCCAGTGGCTCTGAAGGTCACAGTGGCCTCCATCCCGGGTGTCTGAAATGACCCTTTCATTTGAACACAAAGAACATTCAGTGCCTGTGGAATAAAGTTCAGTGCCACCTATGTCCAGCATTACATACTGATGTGCCCCACAACAATGAAATCAAAAGGTGTAGTATACTTAGGCCGTGATGACAAAAACATAATTTATCTCATTTTGGCAGTTCAATAATATTTACATAAAAGTTTCTGGTCTTCAACCCTGACCAGTATACATAAAGGAAACATGAATGAACATAAAATCACCCATGGCCTGTCCCTTTTTTGTTCATGGTGCCTTTAACTTACATTTGCGAGTCCTACGTCATGGTGTTCCCCTGTTGCTTGCAGCAGCATTGGAGACAGCCTGCTGACTCTGCTGTCTTGTTGGCCCTGATGACCTTGGCAGTCATCCTCTGGCCAGTGGAGCCTATGCTGGCCTCACCTGAGGGGGTGTGGCCTGTGCCAGAGCTGGCATCTCCCCAGTCGCTGCAGCCTCATCAGATGCAACAGTCACTTGTGGAGGGGCAGAAGAGCTGCTGCTGTCATGCAGAGTGCCCCGAGAGGAACAGCTCATGCGACAATGTGAGATCGCTCTGGACCTTCCTGCTCACCATTGATAGATGAGCACCTAGCTGGGATACTGGGCGCCTCAACCATCTCCCACACTGACACTGACCACCTGAAGTCAGTGCCTGTGTGAGGGCTTGCAGGTCCAAGTACAACCCCAGGAACTACTGATTCTGTCCCTGGAGCTGCCTCTCAATGAGAGTCACCACTCTCTCAATGGAGGAGGCAGTGTGCTCGGCGATGATGGTCAACGCAGTGCTGATGCTCTGCATGGACTCCTCCATCACGAGATCATGGCACGCATACCCTCATGAACCTCCGCCAGATCCTCCCGTATATCTTGCTGGACATCCAGCATCTGCTGCCTAATGGATGACTCCAGAGGCTCATCATCAGCCTTTAACTGAGCATCGTCCTGGTCTCCAGCAGTCCTCCAGCTGCAGGCGCCCTGGGCACTCTCTGCCTCTGCCTGCACCTCAAGCGAGTGAAAAGTGCCCTCACCAATGTGCACCAAGCTACTAGCCGCTGATCTAATGCTCACCGAAGTGCTGGTATCTGCATTGGTGCCTGCTTCAGAAAGCAGGTGTGGCGCAGGTGCAACAGAAGCTTGGTGGTCCTCCGATGTCAGGGGTGGCCCTTCGGGGCCCAGACAGCGCACGCCTGTTGGCGAACCTAAAAGGAGGAACAAGGACGTGGCATTAGTTAAATGCAGCACAATGTCACTGTGCATGCCAGGCACCATGGTGGGACAATAGGAATCTGCATCATGGTGCCATCGTCTTCCAATGATCAACAGGGGCTCCAGGTTCGAGGCTCACATCAATGAAGAGACTACACTCGAATAGTTGCACAAACTGAAAGTCTCACCTCTGCGTCCTTTCCTTCATCTGGCACTGCTGCCTCTCCATGCCCTGTTGCAAGTAGGGCATGCAGCTCTCGAGCTCCAGGGTGTCTTGCTCATATCTGGAAAGGATTAGGAGGCTAGCAGGGCCTCCGTCGGTCCGCTTCCTTTCAATGTTGTTGTGGGCCATCTTCTCCTGAAACAACAGAGGAGCATTGATTCGTCCACTCTCTACCTGCAGCGCCATTGCAACCTGGCCACCCCCAGCTGAGGAACATCTTGCAGGGCACATCCGAGTCGTGGGCCTCGAGCTGCAAGATGCTCAGTCCAAGCAGCCAGGGCTCACCACCTTGGCCAGCAACAGTTCATTGACACTTGGCACTCAGAGTCTAACACCCCTGAGGTCCATGGGGGGACAGCCACACCTTAACACTTATGCACACTGACCCATGCCAACACGGTACTCAGGTCATTGAAGCACTTCCAGAACCGGACCCAGGTGTACAGCACCATGTCACGGCTGCTCACCATTGCTGCCACCTCCTCCCATACCCTCTGGGTGAGGTGTGGTGGCCTCCTCCTCCCATCCCTGGGGACAAGGGTGTTCCTCTTGGCAGCCACCTCTTCCAGGAGATGGCGAGACACTCGTTGGAAAAGCAGGGAGCCGAGTTCCCACCCGACCTGCCCTCCAACCTGCCATGTCCAGCCACACTCAAGTCCATTGCGAAAGTACTTCTCCGTTGCAGCCTTCCAGGAGCTGCCTGGGCCATTTTTAAACTGGCCGCCAGATCGCCATTGGACCTGGCGGCCGACAGACCCCCTGCCCCACTTGGCCCTTCCGGGCCAGTGCAGAGCCACGTTTCATGCTGGGTGAGCCTTTATTGGCTCGCCAATGTGAAATCGCATTTCACTGGGGCCCGATCGTGGGGGGTGAACCGTTTCACAGCCGCTCCTGGGCCCGCCCAGCACACCCTCCGGATAATCTCAAAATTCAGCCCCGCGTATTAAAATCAACTCGTGATAGGTCACATTTTGGTGATGCAAGATCAATGCTGAATGCAGTTGCAGTATGAGGAGCAAATGTAAACTCACTTATCATTGTGGAACTATACGTCTAACATGATTTGGCAAGTTTAATGATTAAAAATGTCTCGAGCTAGAAATTTTAAAAAAATCTTGACCTAACTAAGAGAACTTTCCCATTTTCCTAAGAGAATTATTATCCTCCCAAACAGTAGCACAATCTGCTCACTTACATAAGGGGTCAAAGAGCATGTGGCAGATTGTCCTTTTTGTAGCAGTTGAAGGCCATGTTTTCTTCATAACTGCTGAAGCAACATTGGGCTGTATCTGGTGAGAACAAGTGTCTCCATCCACCATACAGGGAACAAAGTAAACACTTAACTTTTGCTTATTAATAGTAAATGCTGAGGCAGAGCATTCTCACCACTGGCATTTCCCTTTTCTATTTCTAATTACAGTTCATCTTTCTGTGGATACAGTTAATTGAAGACATGCATCCACATACCCTGTGCCAAGAAATTGGATCATACCTGAATTGAGGTGGCTGAGTTGGAGGCCTAACAGCAAGCTCTGCCCATCAATTGTCCAAAAGTTTGAATAGTGCGATAAAAGTGACTGTACAATGGATTTGCCAGGATAGTGAGCTTTCCCAAGGTGCAGGGTGCCATTGATTGCACACAAATGGTTTTACAGATGCCAGGCCCCGAAGGCTGAGATACAACGCCACCAAAAAGTGTTCTATTCCCTTAATGTGGAGTTGATGTGCAATGATGCACATCATATAGGTGAGTACCTGCTATCCTGGCAGCAAGTCATGTTGTCTTTTGTCTGAGCCGGTCCACTGTAGCATTTGTACATGTAGTATTTGAACCTCCCTGTCAAACCAGAGTGTAGCTACTGGGTGACAAGGTCTATACATTTACCAGCTAACTCATGACTCTGATGTGTGTCACAACCCACCCACAGGTGAGATTCCCCAAAGTTGTTGATCCAGGTGACACCCCTCAATTTGTCACCGTCTGGGTCACCCCCAAATTGTCATGCCCCGGGTGAGGAGGGATGAACAGGCTCCCGGCCTTTATTCAGCATCCCCCAACATCACCCCCACCCCCCTCCCCCAACCGCCATTGTTCGCAACATGATTTAATCTAAGAAGGATCCTTTTGCGGATACCTTATTCCCAGACCCAATCGTTCTGGTTTTGAAGGAGCCAATTTGATCAGATTTTCTTGAGTTAAAGGTAAGAGTAAATTTATTAACTACTAAAGGCAAGAAAGGATAAAACAAATGCATATACGGTCATACAGGTTAAAAGTAAGAAATATATTCAAGGTTCCAATAATGTTGAATTTGGTAGAGAGGGAGAGAGATCGGGATACCTTTAAAAATGGTGATTTGCAGGGGTACTGTGTGTGGCAGTTACTTCTGAGTAAAACTTCCAGCACTTGCTCTCTCAGAACAATAGCCAGACAGCTATTGGGGCAGCTTTTCAGCTCACTTTTAACTCCTTCTTTGTATATTCCAAGAAGGAAGTGGATTCACAAATCTGTCTGGGCATTGCTCACAGGATTTCTTGATGAAATGATACTCATCTTCCATTATGTCCCATTGCCTCTACCGGAGGGAGCAATTAGTTTCTGGATGTCTTTAGAAGTACCTTGTCTGGCAACAGGGTGAGGTTCCATTACCTCTTAGGGAGTCACTTTGCAGCGTTCCAACCAGTGGCTTGTGTGCATTTTTAAAAACTCAGGTCTTATTTTTAAAGTCCAATATTTCCAGATACAATTCATATTTTTCCTTCATTATCATGATATGTGTAACCCAACCACGGGTCTTTTTCCAAATGGCTTATAAAAGATTTAATAGCTGAGCACGTGGAAAACAGTGGCAGAATCGGACAGAGTCAGCATGGATTTATGAGAGGGAAATCATGCTTGACAAATCTACTGGAATTTTTCGAGAATGTAACTAGTAGAGTTGATGAGGGGGACCCAGTGGATGTGGCTTATTTGGAATTTCAGAAGGCTTTCGACAAAGTCCCACATAAGAGATTGGGGTGTAAAATTAAAGTGCATGGGATTGGGGGTAGTGTATTGAGACGGATAGAAAACTGGTTGGCAGACAGGAAACAAAGAGTAGGAATAAGCGGGTCTTTTTCCGAATGGCAGGCAGTGACTAGTGGGGATTGGTGCTGGGACCCCAGTTATTCACAATATATATTCATGATTTAGATGAGGGAATTAAATGTAATATCTCCAAATTTGTAGATGACACAAAGCTCAGAGGGAAGGTGAGTTGTAAGGAGGATGCAGAGATGCTTCAGTGTGATTTGGACAAGCTGAGTGAGTGGGCAAATGCATGGCAGATGCAGTATAATGTGGAGGTTATCCACTTTGGTAGCAAAAACAGGAAGGCAGATTATTATCTGAATGGCTATAAATTGAGAGAGGAGAATGTGCAACGAGACCTGGGTTACCTTGTACACCAGTCACTGAAGGTAAGCATGCAGGTGCAGCAGGCAGTAAAGAAGGCAAATAGTATGTTGGCCTTCATAGCCAGAGGATTTGAGTACAGGAACAGGGATGTCTTGCTGCAATTGTATAGGGTCTTGGTGAGACCATACCTGGAATATTGTGTGCAGTTTTGGTCTCCTTATCTGAGGAAGGATGTATTTGTTATAGAGGGAGTGCAGCAAAGGTTTACCCGACTGATTTCTGGGATGGCAGGACTGACATATGAGGAGAGATTGAGTCAATTAGGATTATATTTGCTGGAGTTCAGAAGAATGAGGGAGGATCTCATAGAAACCTATAAAATTCCAACAGGACTAGACAGGGTAGATGCAGGAAGGATGTTTCCAGTGGTGGGGGAGTCCAGAACCAGGGGTCACAGTCTGAGGATACGGGGTAGACCATTTAGGACTGAGATGAGGAGAAATTTCTTCACCCAGAGAGTGGTGAGCCTATGGAATTCGTTACCACAGAAAGTAGTTGAGACCAAAACATTTTATGCTTTCAAGAAGGAGTTAGATATAGCTCTTGGGGCCAAAGGGATCAAAGGATATAGGGAGAAAGTGGGAGCAAGCTATTGAGTTGGATGATCAGCCATGATTGTAATGAATGGCGGAGCAGGCTCGAAGGGCCGAATGGCCTACTCCTACTCCTAGTTTCTATGTTTCTATGTGAGCTGCATGCATAATAATCAGAGTCATGCTGCCATATAAAACATCAATAAGCAGATTATTGGGGTGCTCAAACAAGGCTTGCGCTACCTGGACCACTCTGGAGGAGCCCTATAGTCCTGAGGGTATGTTGTAACTCATTGTGGTTGACCACGTCCTGCACTACCTTGCTATCATGAGGGCACAGGGATATGGTGAGCAGCTGAGGGCAAGGAAGGGGAAGAGGAAAAAGAGGAGGAGGAAGAGGTGACCAAAGGGGTGACCAACCTATACCCTTTCCAGCCAGGCTGTCAGTGATCAGCTCATCTGACTGCAGTACCAGTGAACACAACCCCAATTCCGCATTCTACAATATGTTTTGAATACACTTTCCAAATTCATTGTCTTTACTACTACAGCTGTTTTGCTTCTCCCAAGCTTATGTGAAAAATAAATTCTTCCATTATGCACACATTTTTCTGCTACAGGCTTCTCTGATGTGTGTATTTATACATCCCCATGATAGCATTACTATCAGGAGTTGTGTGGATCATTCTCATTTGCATTTACTGTTCCTCAACTCTGCCTATCTGCTGGTCCAGAGTGATCCAGGTAGTGCAAGCCTTGTTTGAGCACCCCAATAATCTGCTTACTGATGTTTTATATGCCTAATCTTCTTCCTATTATGTTTACATTGCTACTGCCCAATCTCCCTGTCTTTTCTAATTGGAATAATTACATGCCAATCATATGCAGCTTGTAGCAAGATCTTTGTAGTGGTTACTAAGCTGGTTAGGCGACCATTGGGGTAATTGGATCTGAAGGTGACAAAAACATTGGTGAGGATTTCAATGATAGATGGGTTGAATTGGAAGCAGAGGCAGGTGATGTTACAGAGTTGGAAGCAGGTGGTCTTTTTGATGGAGAGGATATGGGATCAGAAGTTCACTCTGGTTCAAGTTGAGGCATGTGACATAGGAGGCAAATTAATACGATGGTAGAGTATGGAATTCTTGGTGAAGGTCAATGGCTTTGGTCTTCCCAAAATTTAGCTGAAGGATATTGTGACTTGTGCAAGAATGAATGTCTGAGAAATGGTCTGATATAGGCAGTGGATCAGTCCCAAAAAGGTAGTAGAGAATTAGAGGTGGTTATCATCAGTATGTATGTGGAAGCTGGCCCTGAGTCCCTGGATAATGCCACCTAGGGCAGTTAATAAGTGAGAAAGAGGAGGACTAAGGTTAGATCTGGCATTGATGGTGTAGGGATGGGAAGAGCAGCTATTGCTACAGATATGACTGTATAGGTAGAATACTGCATTCCTGATGACAAAGTAGTTATAATGTAATCATCTAAAGTGATTTATGCTGGAGGATTTATAGACTGAAAAGAATACTTAGGCTTTTCAAACATCAATATTCCCAGAGAAAAGAGCTTTTCATCTATGATGGTTCGCCTCCATTCAATGGGTCTGAATGTGCAAAGCATCAGAGGACATCAGCTGGGTTGACAAGCTTCTATTGATGGTGTGTGTAATAAGAACCAGGAGTGAAGCAGCAGTGAAAGATTTTAATGGATAGAACCCTCTAAGACAAGTCCCATTTATCCGCAATAGTAGATTTTTGGCATTTGGTTTAATTGATTGGTTTAGGTTTATATCAGAACAGTAATGATCCCAAAAAGATGCTGATGCAAAATTTAAGACCAAGGCCTGAATTTTCCTGTCGGCGATTTGGGGGCAGGGCCTACTTGCTGACAGGAAAATGACGCGGGATAACGTCAGGAGGAACCCCTGACGTCATCCCAGTCCCTTTAAATTTTTAGGAAGGCGGGCGGACAGTGAAATCAGCTGTCTGCCCGCCGACCTGTCAATGACCAATTAAGGCCATTGACAGGCTAATTAAGATAATTAAAGACCTGCCTGTCCAACCTTAAGGTTGGCGGGCAGGCCAGGAGCCCTAGTGGGCTTCTGATAATACATGAAACATCATCCACTGGCGGGATGAGGTTTCATGTCCGTTTTTAAAAACTTTAATACATTTTATGTGATATTTATTAACATGTCCCATCTCGTGTGACATTGTCACATGAGGGGGACATGTTAATAATTTTTTAATTTTTCTATTTTTAAAGTTCTTTGGACTGTCACTAATCTCCCTGAGACAGCACTTAGTCTCAGAGAGCAGCACACACTTTGACAGTTGGGGAATCCCTCCCCACCCCTGCACAGGAAGCGCATAGCGCTTCCTGTCGGGCAAGCCACTGGGCGGGCCTTAATTGGCCCATCCATTCAAAATGGCGGGGGGCCCCGTTTCGGTGGCGGGGGTCGGCTGTCTGCCCACCGCCGAGCCGGTGGGGCCCACACGACCGCCAAGGGCAAAATTCTGCCCCAAATCCTGTTGGGAAAATAACAGTAAGTTCCTGACGCACATATTGGCAAGTCCAGGTTAAGAAGAGAGCTGTGAATGGCCATAGCTTACCAGTCAATTATGCTGCTACACCAAGAGGCAGCTCACCCTCAATCTCCCAGTTACTTTTAAGAACTTGTTGGATCTGCACATTAATTGTCCATTGTAGTATATGGGTATCTGGCACAGCAAGAGTTAATGTGGGACTGGCAAAAGGTATTGCCCACAGTGTGATATAAAGAGCCACATGACCTGAGACTAGAGAGAGTTGAGGACTGGAAAGAGACCTGTGTAGAAGCAAGCATGTAGTTAACTCATAGCTTGGGGTCTACCCTGTATATACGTACATAGTTATGTGTCATCAATGAACACTTAATGTTCAACCATACAGGACACAGGACCTCTTCATGATACCTACTGAACAGATGTACAAAATCCATTAAACTTGCTGCAGAAAGTTAGGATTTATATTTACAGCATAAATACCCTTTTAATGAAGTGCTAATTGTATATGCAATGTGAATCAACTGCTGCCAGCTAGGAAGGGAGCTATTTAAACCATTGGGTCCCATTCCTGCATGTACTAGATTCTTAAAACAATGAACAATTTAAATTTAAAATGTTTTAAAATGTCCTTATTTTTCCTATATCTTTTTTCCCTCCCTCTTATACCAATATTTCATCCTCTCTATTTCTCACTCTGTATCTGATCTGACTCTAATTTATCCTCTCTAACTCAAGCATCTTTGGTGTTCCTCTGTTTCATTCATAACTCTTAAATCTCATATAGTTAAGGAGATACACTGGAGATATACTGTGGTCCCATTGTTCATTAAGGTCCCAGATATTGTGTTGCCCTCACTGTGCCATTATCAGCTCCACTAACAGTAACTTTATGTTTCCGAGCTCAAAGGTGCAGGAAAAGTCGAACACTATAAGAAGTGTTGCTTAACCAAGGTTGGCCCTTTAGTCTCTGACACTAGGTACGGCTAATTTATGATATAAACATTACAGCATGAAACGACTATTGGTAATATTACTGGACAAATATTTAATAGCCCAGATTTTCCGATCAGCGGCGGAAAGGGAGAGCCAGCCATTGACTGCGATTTAAACTGCCCACTTACCTTTATATGCTGAAGCCTTAGGACCTTCTGGTTCTGGCTCCAATTTGAATCCAGTGACGAGCAGAGTCAGGAGGTCTAGTGGTGAATCATTACCACAGCAGACACATGCCGGCCTTTTTCAACATGAACTGAAGACACAATCCTTAAGGCCTGGCTTCAGTTAATTAACCTACAGAGTTTTAAAATGTCCTTGTCAACCTCGACAATGGTCATCCCTCCACTCTCCCCGACAATGCTCACCCTCCTTCCTGCACCCCCAACAATACTCATCCTTTCACCCTCACCCCGACAATGCTCACCCTCTCTCCCTTGCCACCGACAATACTCATCCTCACTCCCTCATCTCCTGACAATGCTCACCCTCTCTCCTTCACCACTGACAATACTCACCCTCCCTCACCGGTTGATAATGCTTACCCCCTCAGCCCCCTGTAATGCTCACGTACCCTCCCCTCACACCCCCAACCATGCTCACCCCTTCCCTCCTCACAATGCACAATCCCCCGCCCAGGACACGGCTGGCTCTGTCTGGAGTGGGGCAGAGAACATTGCCTGGAGGCATGGTGAATATTATCGGGAGGGGGAGTGAACATTGTCCGGAGGTGGGGTTGAGTATTGTTCAGAGGGACGGTGAGCATTTTTGGGGGAGGGTGGGCATTGTCTTTTGGGGATGGGTGAATATTTTCAGGAGGGGGGTGAACATTGTCATGGGTCAGCATTGTCGGGGGCGGGTGGGGGGAGGGGGGCTGCTGAGCCATGGTGCAGATGGCTTTGACACTCCAGCTGATTTATTTAGAGTTATACTCCTGACCAGGCATTGCACCTTCTAGGAAAATGTCTAAGTAAATCTCTGTGAGAAACACTGTTAGTATAGGGCAAACAGCCCAAGTCTGTATCATTCTGGCCATCTGATTCCACTTTCCTAGAGAATCATGGAGCAATTGGGAAGGGTATAAATAACAAACTTCCCACATAAGCACCGCACATGTGCACCCATCAGGACTTCCTCAGGGTCCTGAGCGCATCAGAGACTTAAGTTGACTCATTCACCACTCCCCATATTGGAAGATTCCGCCCTATGAGGTTGTAGGATTTTCTTCTGCTCGCTAGTTCAGCAGAAACATTAACCCATTTAAAGTAAATGATTTAACATCTGCAATAAAAGAAAACACAGAGGACTGTCATATTAATGCATTAAGCATTTGCTAATAGTAACAATGGTGATTTCTAAGCTTACATATTTAATTTCATAGCATCAATTAATGGATACTTTCTAAATAATGTCTAGTGCTTCCCTCCCCTAAGTTACTATCCCCTACCCTTCTAAAAACACTATTAACAACTCCTTAAATAATCCAACTTTGACTCTGATGTCCTTGCAAATTACTGTCCAAATTCCAATGTCATTTTCTTCTTCTTCAAAGTTCTTGAGCGTTTGGGGAATACTGCTGAAGAAGCCTTGGTGGCTTGTTTCAGTGTATCCGGTAGATAGTATACATTGTAGACATGGTATACTTCTGATTTGTGCCTTGAAGTTGAGGAAGAGGCTTTGGAGAGTCAGGAGGTGAGCCACTTGGGCGCAAAATGCCCAGTCTCCGACACACTTCAGTAGCCATTGCATTTACGAGGCAGATTTAGTTGAGTTTCTAGTTAGCAGTGATCCCAAGCAGATTGATGCTGGGGCACTTGATGATGGTAATAACATTGATTGTCAAGGGGAGGTAGTTAGGCTTTCTGTTGTTGATGATGGCCAATGCCTGACACTTGTGTCACATGAATGTTGGTTGGAACTATTCAGCACATCTTGCCCAGATCTTGTTACATATAGTCATGGATTGCTTCATTATTGAAGCTGAATCCATCAGCAGTGAACATCTCCACTTCTGACTTTTTGATGGAGGTAAGATGAAGAAGCTGAAGATGGTTGGTCCTAGGACACTTCCCATGAGGAGGTGCCCTATGCAGTGATGACCTCCAATAACTACACCACCTGCCTTTGTGTGAGGTATGATTCCACCCACTGGAGAGCTTTGCATCTGCTACCTTCTGACTTCAGTTATTCTAGGTATTATTGGTGTTACATTTAGTCGAATGTTGCATTAATAAGAAGGACAATCACTGCCACCTTGGCTCTGGAATGCAGCTCTTGTGTTCATGTTTGATCCAAGGCTATAATGAGCTCTGGATCCAAGTAGCCTGGGTGGAACCCAGGCTGAGCATAGGTGAGCATGTTATTTCTGTATAAGAGCTGTTGATGGCTCCTTCCATCACTTTACTCATGATTAGGAGTCGGCTGCTGGAGTGGTAATTGGCTGAGTTGAGTTAGTTTTGCTTTTGGTGGGATAGAGTATACTGGGCAGCTTTTGTTGAGGAGATGATAGTGTTCTGTTTGTACTAGACCACAGGTTTTCAGCACTACAACTCTGGTGTTATCTGGACCTACTGCTTTTTGTTTCCATTGCTCTCAACTGTTGTCTGATATCATGTGAGTCGAATTTTCTGAATACTGGCATTGTGATGGTGGGGACATGAGGAGGAGACTGATAAGGCTCATCTATTCAGTACTTCTGGCTGAAGATAGTTGTAAATGCTTCAACCTTGTCTTTTAAACTCATGTCCTGAGTCATTGAGAATAAGAATGTTAATTGGGCCTCCTCTTCCTCCGATCAGCTGCTTAGTCATCTCCCACCAATCATGACAGATGTGACAAAGCTTTGACTCAATCTGTTGGTTGTAGGATTGCTTAGCACTGTCTATTGCATGCTGTTTCCACTGTTTAGCATGTATGTATTACTGTGTTGTAACATCATGATGTTGGCATTTCAGTTTCAGCTACAGCTGGGATCTGCTCCTGCCATGATCTTCCACATTCTTCATTCAATCATGGGGCTGAATTTTATGCTAGGGTTGGTGGCAAGCTCACCTCCACTTGGCCGGCTTTCCACGCAGCCATTAAACAGCCGATGGCCGCTTTAATTGGCTTGAGGTGGGACACCCACCCCTCACTAAGAGGAAGTCCTGCTTTAGAGAGCTGCCAGCCAACTGGGTGACCAGTAGCTCTCATGTCTCAACAATGCCACTATTGGGACTACAGCGAGGCTGAGGGAAAGACATTCAACTTTGGAGCCGGGATATAAAGTGAGTCTGGGGTCTTGCCAGTGACCGCATTGGCAAGCCCCCGGTTAGGGGGATACCATTGGAAAAGGGCAAAGGGCGAATGTTGGGTGGGGGTTTTGCACTTTGGTGGGGTCTCTGGTGGGCTCAGTGTCCCCCAACCTGGCCACTACTCTGACCAGGTGTGTGCTTCTTCTGTCATGAATAAAATCACAGAGGCAGCAGAAGGAGGCCCTTAAATGGCCATTAATTAGCCACCAGGGCCCCATTTGGCCTAAAGGCAAGCTGGCCACCTGGCTCTTGCCCTGCAGCTGGTTAAAATTGCAGAGGGGACAGGCAGGTAGGCATTGGGAACAGTGCCGCTGGCATGGCACTCCCAATTTTATGTCCCCCATCCCGCCCATGGACGGCTGTAAAATTCCAGCCATGGTTGCTCATATAGTTTTATTATATTGGAGGAGTGAGGGATATTCTGGCTCATGAGGTTACGAGCTGTGATGCAACACAATTATGCTGCTGCTGATGACCCACAGCACCTTATTGATGTCCAGTTTTGAGCAGCTAAAATCTGTTCTTAATCTATCCCACTAAGCACAGTAATAGCTCCACATGACACAATGAAGTGTCTCTTTGGTATGAAGATGGGACTTGGTCTCCATAAGGACTATGCGTGGTCATTCCTACCAATGCTGATATGGACAAACCTAGCTGCAACAGGTAGATTAGTGAGGTTATTCTCTCATGCTAGATCTCTCACTACTTGCTGCAAGTCCAGTCTGACCAGGAGTAGTGCTCTTCAGGAATTTGTTAGCTCATTTGACCAAGAGGAAAGTGTTCAGAGTTGGAACCAGGATTTAAGATGAGTCTGGGGTCTCGCCTTGGCCAGGTGGGCAGGCCCTGGTGAGAGGGTGATGGAGGGTATTGTTGGAAACGGCAAGGGGAGGGGAGCATGGGGGGAAGGGCTTACATCTTGTGGGGGGAGGTGGTTCTGATGGGCACAAGGTGCTCATCAAGGAGGCTCTCCCTCCCCCCGACCCCACCGATCCCAGCACTAGTCCATTAGGTTTTACTTTTGGTGGTGGACAGTGAAGTCCCCCATCCAGAGTATAGTATGTTCCCTTGTACCCGTTATTGTTTTCTCTAGGTAGTATTCAACATGGAGGATTACTGATCCATCAACTGATGAATGACAGTAGATCGTATTCAGCAGGACAATTCCTTACATATGTTTAAAATTCTCATCCTGATATTTAAATCTTTTCAAACCTTTGCATCTTCCTATTTCTGCAGGCCTCATCCAGCCCTACAATTCCTGCCCCCAAGATTTCCCATTCCCCTGAGTCTGGCCTCTTGTGCACGCTCCATCCCTCATCACAACATTGGCGGCCATGTCTTCAGCCCCACTCTGCAAATCCCACTCCCACTGCTCTATCTCCCTTTCCTCCTTTAACACTCTCCTTATAACCCAGATCCTTGACCCTCCTCCTCCCCTCCAAATATATCCTTTTCCAGTTTGTTGTTCATTTCCATCTCACCATGCCTCTGTGAAATGCCATAGGAGACTTTTTCATGGTAACATGCTGTATAAATGTAAATGTTTGCAGTTAGAATTAATTATTTAACATCCCCGCTAACCTAAACATTAGCAAAGCAATAGCCAATGACAATTTATTTTTGCTGATGCGAACTGATTAGAAGAGATAAATGCTTGATTTCCAGCAATAATGATATTTACATATGGATTTGACAAGCCAGTTACTTTACATGGGAAGGAGTACAGAATCACTCTTACACAAGAGAATTATGGCCCATGAACCAATTTAATCTCATTTGTCAGAATAGCCTAGAATTAAATGGAAGGGTATCAATTGGCTCATTAGACTAAAATCAGTTTGGATGGACTGATCAGTTCACTTGACACACCACCTGGTATTGTTGACATCAGGTGTTGAGGTGTCAGCTGTGGCTCAGTCCATAGCACCCTCGCCTTTGAATCAGAAGGTTGTGAGTTCATGTCCCACTCCTGGAAAACCAAGAACTGTGATTGTACTCGAATGAAGTTGTAATCTGTGACTGTTGGTAACTCGAAAGAGTTTCCCGGAAACCAAGAACTGTGGTTGTACTCAGAAGAGTTGCAATCTGTGACTGTTGATAACTTGAAAGAATTTTTTTTTTCAGGTGTTCTGGAGTTATTCAGAGTCATTGGCAACTAACTCCATTAATAAACACAAAAGCATTGGCGTTTAGATGCCTGAAGAAATAAATAATCTTAACCATGTTATTTTATATTCCAGTGAATGTAATGATCACATCCAGAATCACAATTTCCTTACCTTTGTAAGTAATATTTATTTTTTTAAAATGCTAACTCAACAAGCATTCGATCTACATAGATTTTGTTTGCTTCATACTGATTTTGTGAAAAATTGTGGAGGGATGTCAAAAGAAAAGTAGCTGCAAATATGTCCATTATATTTCTTCATGGATATTTCTAATTGCAAGCTAATTGAACCAACCTGATGAAACATATCAAGAAATATCCTCACTAATTGCATCAATTTAAAGTAGCTGTTAACATTATTGTTTGAACTAAATCAATGCTTAATGACATAATCTGTTAATCATCAACAGATAACTATTGCTTTTATTTAGGGTCCATTCTGATTGGATTATGTCATTTATTAAACGGGTTGAATGGATTTCAGTTGGAAAACCTTGTTTATGTTTAAGATTTAAACCTTTATCATGAAGAATATCATGAATAACCAATCTGTGTGCACAGCAAAGGCTAACGGCAACCAAAACTCACTGCTCTCAATAGAATCCAGTAAATAAAATGAAGCCTTAATTTCATTATGTAGGATAGGACCTCTGCCTGTTAATGTATTGCTGCGTTCTCACACTGCTTACTGTGAGGTTGACGATGTCCTTAAACAGTGTACAACTAAAAAACAATTTGAAAAAGAAAGAGGAATCTCTAAAATGGGGGTATTACTTATAGCCTGTTGAAAGTTACCTGTAATGATGTATCAATGAGTGACAAGCATCTGATGTTGAAAAACCATTTTCTTTTGAACATTGGATGTGTGCTATCATAATGTCACTCCAAAGTCAGTGGCAATGTTTTGTATATTGTCTGATAACTCAGAAGGGCCCTTGCCGCTGCACATGAACATATCTTTGAGCTGGAGATTGCTCGTAAGTTCCTCCTGCAAATAAATGAGATCCACGCTGATTTTCAGGACCTGTCTTATGTCAGTAGGCAATTCTAAAATATCTAAAGAAGGCACATCAATCCCTGCACTAAATTTTACTTCCTTTGATCCACACTGTCAATGTTGATAGGAAAATGTATTTCATTTAAATAGAGAACTTTTACAATTAAGCTCCTGTCCATGGCAAGAGCCCAGCAACTGGCAGATGTTAAGAAAATGGCAACAATTCATAACAAGACCAGAGTTCAATGTTCCTTTACCTGCTGGGGCATCCTCCATCTTGTGTGCATTAATGTCCATGACTGCAGCCAATCCATAAATGGGGATATTCAAATATTAAATCACCTCTGCAATATTGTTTCTCTATAGGCACAAGGATAATTCTGAATTCTGTGCAAAGACAGATGTTGTTCAGAGCCTATACACAGTATTATTTCATTCAACGTACACCCACAAAAACTGATCTCAGCGCTGGGCCTGTGCACAGTGACTGCAAAATTAGATAAGGTCTGAAAATGGACAACACGCCCGTTACTAATTTAAATGACTTCTGCATGCGACCAGTGCAAAGCGTGCTGCTGTGTGCCTGTACGCCTGAACTGCTGCACCGGAAGCCTTGATGAAGGAGGTGCAGAGGAGGAAAGATGTAATTTATTCATAGGGGACCAGGAAGTCCTCTGGACAAATCCTCAGAAGGCAGTGGGACCAGGCAGCTGTGGCAGCCGATGCCAGGAATATAGCCCTGAGGACCAGGATGCAGTGTTGCAAAAAGTTCAATGACCTTACACGAATGGTCAAGTACAGTAAATGTATCTTCAAATGCCATAACCCACCAACTGCCTTATTTATCCCCTACACTGCCTAATGCACCACAGCCTAATCACTCACCTGCCAACAAACTATAATAACAATACTGATTTTGTCTGTCCAGACTGTTTTGATTATTCATTTTAAGAGGCGTGTCTGTTGGTTTAGGACCTTCACTCTTTATTCCAGATGGCTTTCATAAAATGAATCAAATGAACATTAATGTTACAATAAAATATTGCAATAAGGAATGTGTCTGCTGGTGGGATTATTTGGTGGGCGGTGCCTGGGTTTCATTATCAGTGCCATTTTCAACTGGGACACAGATGAGTTGTGGAAATGAAATCCTTGTTTGGCGGAATGAGGAATGCAGGCCTCTTCCAGGGTGGACCAGGCTTAAGCGCCCCAGTGGTCCGCTCAATAACAACTCAGGTGGCAGCAAGGCTCTTGTTATGTGCATGCTGACCATGTGTGCATGGGTTGTGCACAAAAGTCATGAGTCAGGTGATCAACAGAAAGCACTTGTCACCCAGAAACCCTCTGCTTTCTCATGGCAGCTCAAAAGCAGATGGTACTGCAGACTGCCACAAAATGAAGGCAGGGGAAGCAATGGCATAGTGGTATTGTCACTGGCATAGTAATGCAGAGACCCAGCGTAATACTCTGGGGGCCCATGTTGGAATCCCACCATGGCAGATGGTGGAAATTGAATTAATTAAAAATCTGGAATTAAAAGTCTAATGATGACCATTGTTGATTGTTGTAAAGACCCGTCTGGTCCACTAATGTTCTTTAGGGAGGGAAATCTGCCATCCTTACCTACATGTGACTCCAGACCCACATCAATGTGGTTGACTCATAATAAATGCCCTCTGAACAAGGGCAATTAGGGATGGGTAATAAATGCTGGCCTAGGCACCGATGCCCACATCGAATGAATAAAAAAAAAACATGACTGCTCTCTGGATACTGGGCATTCACCTGCATGATCTACTGACTCTGGGTGTAACTGGCCTTCTGCTGAGATCCCTTAACCCTCCCCTCCTCCCTCTTTCAGCAGCATGTATTCCTCTGTGTTGCTTCAACTCATTCTCCCAGTCATGCTGAAGGTAAAGGGAGATGCAAACTACTGCATCCGTATTTTGGAACAAGTAGTCTATGCCTTTATGTGCTTCCTGTAGACTGCAGCAACATTAAATAGCAGCGCAAATGACCAAACGATTCCACTAAGTCAGCAGCAGCCAGTAGAAATTAATCATCAACTAAACTAAAAGTGCTTGAAATAGTGTTGGCTGTAGCAGGTCCTTCTTGCTGCTGAACACAGGTTGAGCTATTTGAGGTTAACTGGCATTAGTTAGATTGAAAATAGCAGCACTGACATCAAATCTTGCTGACATCACATTATTCCGACTCTGCATACTTCTGGTGCACACTTCCTGTGCTTGCGCTGATGCCTTTACCAAAATGGTGTCCAGTGCGGACGGCACCAGAAGTGAGTGTGGTGATGCAGGCGCCAGTTTGTACCTGGAACAGCACTGGTAACACTGAAAATATTATGTGGTCAGTATCGCTCCAGTGAATGTACCCCCACAAACACAGATGACAGGACTGGGCCTATACAGAGCATCACTCCAATAAATGTACCTCCACAAACACTGATGTCAGAGCAAGCTAATGCATAACTTCAGTTTATTGAATGTGCATTGAAAAATATTGATGTCAGGACAGAACCGATGCACAATATTACCCCACAGAATAAACATCCACAAAACACTGACAAAGAAACGGAGCCCATACCATCTTTAAATCTACCCTAAAAGAATGGTTTGTTCAATCATGGTCAAGGATGATTCTCTGTTCAACTTATCAATTCTACAAAATACTACACACGTGTGTGTTTTCAGGCTAAAGAAACCTAACGTAAATTCCTTATCAGAAAATATTACATTACATTTGAAAGGTGAAATATTCTGTCAGTTGCTTGGGTCATTTGAAATTCCTGCTTTGTTATGATAGGTCAATGCACAATACATGCTTGCAGACTAAGGTCAAATCACACATGAGCTAGGTCCTTCAGTTACATGTGACTGAGTTCTGACACACAGCAACTTTTTTTAAGGCTGTCTATCAAATACGGTTTTGTTTGCTGTTCCACTTTATGATTAATAAGTGTGGACATTGTGCACAATGTCACAAATGGAAAAATGAATAAAATGAGCATAGTCAATGGAGCTGCTGCCAGATGAACATTTACCCTTTTTATATAGAATCCTAGAGTAAATGGATGTAAATGACTACCTTGAGTCTACTAGAAATTGTATGTATATTTATTTTCCCCCCAAAAAATTTGCCACATCCTAACTTCAGTGAGATAATGTGCAGAATATTCTTTCATTGTCTGTTAATAGAGGCAACATTTTATCCAATGTATTAGGCAAACAAATTTTAATGCCCTCAAACAAGGTATAATTAACAATTATCAAAACAAATTATTTATTATTATGTAATTTTGGTAGACCACATGTCCCAGGAACATAGGAATATATCTTCAGAACTGACTTATTGACTCTGCATATTTAGAAATAAAAACAATTGATCACCATCAAAGGTTTCCCATGCTTCTTGTGCTTGAATTGTATTGTATAGGCATCTTCCAGGATAATGTTCTTGTTATTCTGCAATAGGTGATACATTGGAGAAATCTCTTGATATGCTCTAATGTAGAGGCAGCACAGTGACTATTTTTTTTATAAAATCATAACCAGCATTATGTAAATATGAGATGTAATATTCCACTAGTTCGTATGTATGTATGGTAGTAGCAATGTCAATTGACAGTATTTCTGTGATGTTCCCAGTTCAAAACTTTATTAAAAATTTACTTACCCTTAAGTCACCATAATACTATGAAAAACACTATTTTATTGCTGCTTCTCATTGTTTTTAAGTAGTGTGATGAGTGAGCCTGCGCTAGTCGACTAGATAAATGTTCAAAGCATAGTGTTCACTAACCAGTACACACTGGTTTTAGCCACAGTAGGCTTCCGTTATTTCCCTCTGCAATGTCCATATGCCAACCTTTTTTGACGTCAGCACTAATAAAATTCTAAAAGGTTAAATGTTTAATTTCATTTTGTATAATATGTTTTATCACACTATATCATAACATCAAGCCCAGAAAATTCAATAGGGAATAAACATATTTCAAGATGAATTATCTTAGATGGTTTTGAAAAATCATTCCTGTCATCATGTTCACAGTCATACACACACATGCTTAAACGTCTAACCACTTCATCAGTTTTATAATACACAAGGCCAGGGATAATACATATTTTGAAATTTTACAGTGCAGGTATTACTAGTCATAATATAATTTTTAACATGTTTATATATGAACCATTTAAAATGCATTAACCATAATTCAATAAACTTTGAGTTGACCAAAATGGAAATGTCTTCTTTGCTTTCAACTGATTAAATGATTAATGCACTAGTTTGTTATATTTCCTTTGCCGATTATTAAATCAAATAAGTTCCTTTCAGGAAAAGTGCATGAAAATGTATGAAAAGAATTAATTGTCAGTGTTGACAGCAAATGACAGGCTTTGATAGGTTTGTCCTTCCAATGCCGTCTGTGCTTTTTTAGAGTAACATCTCATTATTTTGTTAATAAGGAATGTCTAAAATTAATTTTCACAGCTATTTTACTCCAGTTATAGAAAGTCTGAGTAATTTGAATGAAGTTCTTTAGCGTTAATACTTTGGTTAAAAAAAAATCACATCTATTGCTTGAATATAAAATTTAATATTCATGTGCAATACACCAGCTACCATATCTCATATTTAAGCACCATACACAAAGGCCTGAGCCTTCTTGACAATGCAGGATTTTGATAGAGCATATCTGAAATATATTTACTCATACTTTCACTATCTATGCTTCTTAAACCTGCTTTCATTAGTTATATCCATGGTAACCTTTTTTCACATGAAATATGAATCTTGCCTGGAACTGCTTAAAAATCATTGGGCACAATGTAGTGGCTATGTGGAGCTGCCTCGCTCACAATATGCAAAAAGCCTTCAAATCAGTTAAATGCAGAGAGTGATAAAGTTTCAAATTGAAATTATCTCACTGTACTGATAAATAAAGCTTCTCTGGTACCTAAATCATGACACTAACTATACGTTTCGATTTTTTAAGTAGTGATTAGGTAGGTACTCAGGGGAAAATGCTAGTCCACACAGAGATAACAGACTCAATATCAAGTAAAAAGAGACTTGAATTCTAACCAATCTCATGTAATGAATTGAAATACTCCAGCTTTCAACAAAGAAAAAAACAAGCTGTGCAGTACCATCGGCTAACCACTGTCAGGAAATATAATTTGTACTCTCCGTGATTCACCTACCTCATATTCAGCGTGCAAATTTATTTCACCAATAATCAGACCTGAAGATTGCCCAAGAGAATTAACAGCATCATTCCTTACGCACTGGCTGGTATGGACAGAAAGGATATTATGCCCCTCTGACATGGAAAAACTGTGTTGGTTTGATGGAGAAAACCCAAGGATATTTGTCCTGTTAGACAAAAATAGGCTTGTGCATATCAACATATTACAATGTCATTTCAAAAACCTGGATATACAAATATCATCTATCACTGAATTGATTTTCTCAAGCTTGAATTGTTTCGAAGCAACAGCAAAGCTGATTTAAAAAAAAAACAGACTGCTCAATAAAGTTATTTTGAAAATAGAAGATTCTCTCTACCTGGCAGTAGCCAACTTGCAGTTTTCTTCTGGCTGCTATTAACCCTATTGTTGCAAAGATTCCAAGCATTTCGGCTGTTTCCCCTTCTACAAAGGCAGTGGTTGCTTGTATTTTTAACCCAGATTAAAAGAACAATAAGAAAAAAAGTGCACAATATTAAGTCATTCACTCCACACCGCCACTCCAATTCACTTGTTACAATCACGCAGCTATAACAACGACACCATTTGCTGTCAACCTGTAAACAGAGACTGCAATGGGAATAACAATGAACAATGGCTTGACATACATTGTGTGTAATTGTGCAATGCCTTATTAGTGCACAAATGCTCTGCACACTTGTGTGCAAAACCTTTGAACATAATTTTAGCAGTGACATTAAGCTGCTTAAACTAATGCACTAATGTTGCACAATGTAATTTCAAGGCCAACAAATTAGTCAAGTTTAGATGTGCCAGGGCTGGTGAGCAACTGGGTATGGTAGGAGGGAGGAGACTCAAATCCATGTGACTTACCTCACCATGGTTGTGGATTAGTCCAAGGGTTGAGTGCACATGTTTTGATCTCTGTGCGGCAGAGCTCCCCGAAATTTAGATATTTACAAACCTGAAAGGACAATCCAAGTAAATTTCCAAAAAAAAAGGTGCTATCTTTCAAAGACTGCAGATGCACAGAAAGAACACCAACTCTCACTATACTGCAATATCTGAAATTAATCCTTGGTCATATGTCAGTGAGTAATACTTGTACCATACATTAAGTAATTTATAAATACCGCATAAAAAATGCAGATGAGGGAGAAATGGATGCTTGCTAACTGTGCTGTAAGTAGTTATTGCCAAAATGCTAATAAAGGAAGGTTTTTATTTTCTCACTATTTTAGCTTCCTTTCTCCCAGTTAATTTTTTTTTATGTTGAAAGCCCCAAGGATTTAGGTCATAATTGAAGTAATCACATGGAATTCCAGTTCTCCATTAGAATGAGCTGAGATAATCTGGGCAGGATTTCAAGAAAACAACTGATTATATATCCATAGAATTGCCATGGACCACTGTCACAGTATTTAATTTAATAATCAAATACTTCTTTTGTGGACTTTCCACCCATTTGACAAAGGGCTTCCAGCCTGATATCACTGACCATTCCCATTAATCTGACCTTACAATTGTGAATTATAATCTAAAATAGAAATGAAGAAATAACCCTTCTACACAGACCTGCAGCAGTTCCACTGTTGCTACTGTAGAGCTGGCTATGGAATGTGGATTTGGAGCACGCACTCTGGGACCTATCCCTTTTGGAATGAGAGCTGGGAATTCTCTCATAAAACCAGGTCCAGAGCTAATTAATGGGACAACATCTGCTTAAACACAATCTGTGGTGGCAAGCACCACCAACTCCAGTGCCAAGGTCTTGGGAAAACAATTGAAAGGAAAAATCCTCACAGTGAGTGAATAAAACGACCCAAAACCTTCTGTGGTTTTTTATAGGTTGCATTATAAACTACAAGTAGCAATTATATTTCAGAGTGGTGCTATAGTCTCCTAATTGTGAGGTGTATCTTAAATCCAAAAGTAGTCAGATTTTCCTGAATTCACACCATTCAAATCAATTTGAACTTTGATAATAGGGGTGGTCAGTTGAGATAAGTAAAATCTCGGGAGATTTTTGAGCACAAGTTGAATGCCTCAAAATCTCTCAGATTTCACAAATGAAGATAGGTTAAGAAATTCCAAGCCACTGAGCACTCTAATCTACAGTGCGGTTTATGCTTCTAAGACACCAGATGGGGTCATATTTGCATCAGTGCAACATAGATGCTTGATGAAGCAAGCAACATAAAATGGTGATGAAAGGAAAATGAAGTCATTTTTATTAATGCAGAATATTAATCCCCTTTTATTCATCTTACTGAAAAATGGATTGGATTGCACATCTTAGTACTTAAGTTACTCATATCATAATGATATTATTCTCAGTTGAAATCTTACATTCCTTTACAGTAGCTCTGGATACTTATTTCCCATATTTGAGTCCACACTTCTGATAGGTATCTAATTTCAGCATAAACTTATTCTAGGCAGATAGCCTTCTGTTGAATGAGTTATAATGTATCATTGGTACTGGATGCTGTGGGACAACTAACTATATGCTCCATTGCACCTCACCACTTTCTCCAGCTTGTGGAGGCCATAGGTTATGAGAGGAAAATAAAACAAGATCCAAAAATACTGTTACTATAACATCTTGGGAAGATCTTGGGAATCAAATGCTGAATGCCAGCTTTAAAAAAGCTAAGATTAATTTTTATGCTGACCTATCAGTGCAAACGCAACAATTTAACACAGTATTGAAATGTTTGATATATGAGCAAATTACTTTGCAAATGGTTCTAACAGAGTGCTACTTAGATAAAAATATGATAAAACCTATGAAAATAAAGTGTTCGGACTATGAAATATGCAAATGCAGGTGTTATGGCTTGGTCCAGTTGACACTCATTTGGCTAACAAGTGTTTGCACTGGATTACTTCATTTGAGAAAAGGCAGCTTTATGACTAGTTTGCCATTCAGCTTTATTTATGGAATATTACCGACAAGATATAAAGCCTCCATAAGTACGTTGTTAATATTTTCAGGCATGTAAATATAGATGGTTCTGAAGAAAGCCTGTGACTTTGCCTTGTGTCTTCCTTCTAATTGTCGATGTTTTTGCACCACTGCTCCTCTTTCCATGCAGAGAGTGATGATAACCAACATTCTTTCACATGCCAGTCTTCAAGTTGACTGTTTTTAATTGTAGGCAATAGTTTGCTTGGTGTAAACCTTTTTTTTGTTTTTGTTTGCTTGTAGTTGAATTCTCATTTTTAATCTCATTTTCAACAAACTTGCCTCAGTGGGAGAAAATGTTCTAAGCGACAGGGCTTTCAACAATTGAGCATTTTAGTAAATTCATGAATTGCGTTTGGAGTCAGTTTTAGAATTTCACACCAGCGAGCAAAGACGTATTCTTCAATGTCTTATCAAGCACCTTGGGTTATACATTTACTTCTTGGCACATATGAAAACTGGAATTGATTCACTTGCACTCAATATCATGGACAGGACTTTTAGGTTGGTGTGCAGACGAGATCAGCAGGCTCGGGAGCAGTGGGGAATGGACCGCCGACCGCGATCAGCCCCCGACCCTGATTTCACGCTGGATGGCCAATTAACAGCCAACCAGCATGAAGCGTGCGCTGAAATGCTCAGTGCTGCCGGGGTGGGGGCGGGAGGAGGGCGGGTGCTGAAGTAAGCACAGGCACGGGCGAGCACTGATTGAAAGCTCCCTGAAGACAGAGAGCTGCCTCAGCGAGCTGAAGACTTGAAAACAAATAAATAAAGCTTTTAAAATCCAGAAACAAAATGTCCAAGCATCACAATCAGTCGCCTGAACATATACATGATAAAATTGCTGTCCATAGATTTGTATTTATATTTTATTTAATAATGGAAACCTCATCCCACCCTTGGATGAGGTTTCATGAAAAATGCAAAGTCCTCCTGGCCGATTCACCCATCCGCCAACCGAGGTTGGACAGGCCACGAAACGTCAGAGACAATTACAACTTTAATGACCTGAATAGGCTCCTTAATTGTCAGTGAGCATGCTTCGACTTTGGCGCGTGCCCGCCAGCCTAAAAATTAGCCCCATGGGTAAGAACATTGTGTTTAGCTCCTCAGTATCTATCCAAGTCTTTCTCCATTTGAAGATGGAAAGCATATTTCTTACCTTTGATGAAGGCACTTTCATAGCGTGCTTCATATACACAAAGGAACTGAAGTCAGTACTCATCTGTCACTGTCAGGAATTGAATGGGAATTTCCAAGGAAAATTGAACATACACCTCTTTCAGATTAAATACAGCGATTATATAGATATTTGCCTTTCCTACAAATAGAGATAGTACGCTAACATGAAGGTGTGTAGTTTTGCTGGCTTAGAGGCCAGGGAAACCTGGTTTTATGAATTCAGTATGAACACAATTGGCTCTTCATTTTATTCAGGACAACAAAGACCTCAGAATTCAGTTTGACCCAAATTCTAATTTTTCCAAGTCTATCTCAATATAGTGCTCATCCCTAGCCATTTCTATTCCACAACAAATGTTGGCAAGTCAGGGCAGGGTAATTTATCTTTTACAACAATAGCACCTTTAACACAGTAAAACACCCCAAGGCATGTCACAGGAGCATTAACAAGCCACATAAAGAGATATTAAGCTACATTAAGATAGATGACAAAAAACTTGGTCAAAGAAATAGGTTTTAAGGAGCAAAGAGAGGTAGAGTAAGGACAGGTTGGGGAGGGAATTCCAGAGTTTAGAGCTTCCTGGTGGAACAATTAAAGTTAGAGATGCTCAGGAGGCCAGAATTAGATGAGCGCAGCTATCTCGGTGGTTGTTGGGCTGGAGCAGATTACAAAGATAGGGAGGGGCGAGGCCATGGTGGGATGTGAAAACAATGAAGAGGATATTAAAAGTGATTTATTTTAAAAGTTATTAATAGGAGCCAGTGTAGGTCAGCGAATACAGGGGTGATGAGCAACCAGGCATCTTAGGAGAAGGCAGAAAAGTTTTGAACAAAAACAGAATTACCTGGAAAAACTCAGCAGATGCTGCCAGACCTGCTGAGTTTTTCCAGGTAATTCTGTTTTTGTTTTGGATTTCCAGCATCCGCAGTAGTTTTTTGTTTTTATCAGAAGAGTTTTGGTTGACTTCAAGTTTACAGAGGATAGAATGTGGGAGACCAACCAGGAGTGTGTTGGAATATTGATGTCTAGATGTACCAGAGACCATGGATGGGGGTTTCAGCAGCAGATAAGCTGAGGCAGGGGCTGAGTTGGATGATGTTCAGAGGTGAAAATAGGCATTCTTACTGATGGAATAAATGTATGGTCAGGAACTCAGTTCATGTGCATTATGACACCAAGGTTATGAGTAATCTGCTTCAGCCTTAGACAATTGTTAGGAAGAGGGATGGACTCAATGCTAGGGAATGGGGTTTGAGGTAGGGACTGAAGTCAATAGCGTTAGTCTTCCCAACATTTGGTTGGAGTAAATCTCTGCTATTCCAGTACTGGATGGCAGACAAGCAGATAGACAATGTAGAGGCAGTGAAGGAGTTGAGAGAGGTGTTGAAGTAGAGCTGGGTGTTTACAAGAGGATGCTAATGCTGTTTTTTTGGTGGTGTCACCATAAAGCAGCATGTGGTTGACAAATATGACAAGGCCAAGGATCGAACCTCGGAGGACACCAGAAGTAACAGTACGGCAGCAGAAAGGGAAGACATTGCAGGTGATTCTTTGGCTACGTCTGAATAGATAAAAATGGAAATAGGCAAGTGCAGTCCCATCCAGCTGGATGACGATGGAGAGGCATTGGAGGAGGATGGCCAAACAATCATGTCAAAGACTGCATGCAGGTTGAGAAGGGTGAGAAGGGAAAGTTTACCTTTGTCACAGTTGACTAGGATGTTATTTGTGACTGATTGGAGGGAAACCTGAATGGAGGGATTCAAACATGGGACTAAATTTTCTGTTTGGGCGGGGGGAGGCGGAACGGGCGTGACCTGATCACCACCCGTGATCGGGTCCGTGCCGCCATTTTATGCGGGTGGGCCAATTAAGGCCCGCCCAGTGTAATGCCCGACTCCTGAGGATAGTGGGAGTGGGTGGGCGGCGGCGAGAGTGCATTGTTCGCCGGGTCCAATGGTGACCTGACGGCCTGTTTATCTGAAGCGCTGGCAGACTTTGCAGGGCTGCTCACAATGGCAAGTGGAAGGGCTTCTGGTGAGCAGGCCAGTCCGGAGGGTAAGCCAGTGGAGCAGGCGAGGCTGGAGGGTAGGGCAGTGGGACAGGCCAGGCCAGAGGGTAGGGCAGGGGGCCAGTGTGCCCCTCGTTTCTTGGATGACTGCCTTGCTGCCCTCCTCGAGGAGGTGGCAGCACAGAGGGAGGTGCTGATTCCCCAGGATGGGAGGAGGAGGCCCCCCAGCATGATGAAACGTGCATGAGAGGAGGTGGCAGAGGCAGTGAGCTCCTGCGATGTGGTGCAGCGCACCTGGATCCAGTGTCGCAAGCGCTTCAATGATTTGTTGCGCCCTGGCAGGGTGAGTACCATGTCGATATTGGACATGTAACCCAATAGGTCGGCCTACCCGTCTGCTGCGCAACCCCCCCACCCCCCGTCTTGATGGCCACATGTGTGCAGTCTATTGCACCCTAGACGTGGGGAAAGCCAGCAATTGCTGCGAATCCTCTGGCTCGCTGTGTCTGGCTTGCTTGGACCCAACGGAAGTGGATGAAGGTCAAAGTATGTCTGAAGAGTGTGTCTGTAAACTGCTTGACACAAGTGTGGACACCTGATTGGGAGACACCACAAAGATTACCCACCGACCCCTGGAAGGAGCCAGAGGCATAGAAGTGGAGGGCAACTGTGACCTTTAGAGCCATTGGCATGGGGTGTCCACCCACACAGTTAGGGGAGATCTCAGGCCCAATCATCTGACAGATATAGTTGACTGTCTCCCTTGAGAGACAGAGCCTCCTTCGGCACTGCACCTCACACACATTGAGGTGGCTGCTTCACCGCCTGTATACCCTGGCAGCAGGATAGTGGCATCTTCTGCGGCCCCTTCCACCTTGGACTACCTCTCAGCCCTGCACCCTTTGTGCCAGCGCCTGACCTTCCAAAGGTGGCTCCCCTGGAGGCTGAATGTGCACTCCTGGCCTCCTCCCCCTTCTAGCCCTCCCTTCCTCCTCAGAGGAGCTGCCTCCAGTGGACAGGTCAGCTCCCATTCCCAAGCTAAGGGAAGGCTTCCTGAAACCTGCAGGCCAGGAAAAGATTACTCACTGCAGAGTGATGACCTGAAGGTTAAGAGTCCAGAAAAAGCAGCTGGTATGCGTTTTGAAGCATTGCAGATCACACAGGCAAGTTTCAAAAACACTCAAAGATAATTGCCTGCCTGTGCACACTCACGACCCCAGTGGGTCCTCATTTCCTGCCCGTGGATGAGGTTTATACAAATGTGTCCTACCCGCCTGTCCGTTGCGTCCATGCGCCGAGCCAAAGATCGCACAGGCGCCAAAAAATCAGTGTCGATTGGCGCCTCAAGGGCCTTAAGTGGCCAGTTAATTCATGGCGGGCGCGTGTCAGACATCATCCCTTGCCCACCCAGTGAAATATCGCGATAGTGCGCAGTGACGTCGGGGAAAATTCAACCCATGGAGTTCCCTAAAAAATTGCCAACATTATCCGTATAATGTTACTAAAAGGAATGGTAAGCCTGAGGATTGGGAGGACTTTAAAATTCAGCAGAGGCTGACCAGAAAATGTATAAATAAAGAGAAAAGAGAATATGAGAGCAAACTATCAAGAGACATCAAAACATATCGGCCCAAATCATCTGGTGACTGGACATAAGTTGGGAGATGTGTTTCGGAGCCCCACAGAAATCCTGATGCACACACATGTACGGAAATTGCCCAGGATGTTTAAACTTCCAATGGGCTGATTTCCACTTTGCAGGAGCCTCCATTAAAGTCTCTGACCCTGAGCTCAGTGTTAGAGACTAGGTCCAGATGCGCGGGATTTAACCGGATACCTGGAAATGTTACGCTGCTTAATACCTGGTCTAACTCAGAGATTAACCAGCCTACCTGAATTGAGCAACACAACTGACCCCTTCAATCATCCTCCCAAACTGACCTGAGCTGACTACTCGCCCCACCTGACTACTCCCCTGACCCAATTCGACTACCCACCCACCAAGCCAGCTACCACCCCACGACCCAACTAACCACCACAACTACCCGACTAATCCCCCCATCTGACCTGACCAAACTACCTAGCCCTGATCACATGACTATCCCCAACATGACCTCACTACCCACTCACCCGTTCACCCAGTTACCTTCTCACCCACTCACTCACTCACCCATTCAACCACTCACCCACCCATCCATCCACTCATGCATTCACCCTTTCACTCACTCAGCTTCTCACCCATTCAGCTTCTCACCAACTCACCTACTCACCCACTCATTTATTCACCCACTTATCCACCCACCCTGTTAGCCACTCATCCACTCCCCACTCATCCACTCACTCACTCATCCACTCATCCACTTACCCACTCACTCACTCACCCACTCACATATTCATCCATTCACCCATTTACCACTTAGTGACTCATTCATTTACAAACCCATTCACTTACTGAAAGACTTGACCTTTAAAAGCTTACCTGAATATGGCAGCTACCATTAGGAAAAGGGAGCATGTTCTGTCTTCATCCATCTTTTCTTACGCTCAATGTTCTCCTCTGTGGATATCTGTGCTGACCCACTGATGCTTCAGCTGGGATCAGAAGTCCTGGCTGAAAAATTGTAAAAGGGTTGGGTTGCAGAAATCTTTGCAATAGGGTCAATGCATAGAGCATTTGATGCTGACTGGAAGATCTGGACCAATGTGAAAATGTCTACAGGTGTAAAGAAAAAAAGGAAGAGATTAGCAAAAGTGAGCATGGGCCCTTTAGAGACAGAGACAGGTGAAATTATAATGGGGAATAAGGAAATGACAAAGGCATTAAACAAATACTTTGGATCAATCTTCAGGTTGAAGGCACAAGAAACATTCCAAAAATAATTGGGAATTATTTAATTAATGAGAATGAGGGTCTGAAAGAAATAGTACTGTGGCGAGTTTGGTGTTGGGGAGGCATTTAATCAAGCAGGGGGGTGAGGGTGGGAATCTACCACCCTCCCACCTCTGCCTCGATTATGTCCACGGCAAGAAGTTTTGTGGACAACCTTCCCAGCCGCCTGCCAATTGAGGCCCTTAAATGGGCAATTAATGCCCACTTCAGGGCCTCATTCTTCCACTGCTAGTATTCACCCAACGGGGTGGATGGGGGACTCGCCATGCGACAAGCTCAAAAAGCAAACACTATTGGGGCTGCTTGCAGGCTTCCAGGGGCTGTCCCTCATTCAAAGGCACCTGATATCCGGAAGGGGGAGGCCCACTGACAGCCTCTCCTCCTGCCTTTACTGCTAACCCTTCTCCTCCTTCCCCCACGACCCCACTTTGTGACCCCCTTCCTGCCATGACTCTCTTATGGCCTGGATCCCTCGGCAATCCTGGGGCCTTAGATGGTGCATTGCCGGCAGCAGCCAGCCAGTGGCTCTGCTGAGCAATGAAGAGCTGCCGGCCTCTGATTGGCCAGAAGCTTTTGGCACGTGGAACTTCCACCCACAGGATGCTTAAGCCCAAGGAAAGCCCACCACTGCCCAGTTAGTGTCTGACTGGCACATCATACACGGGCCTTCCCAAAAAAGAGGCGACATAGGTCTCTCACCAGCTCTCCAGTGGGCAGACCAGACCCCCATTGCCTACATTAAATTCCATCCAAAGTCAAAAATTCCCCTGGACCTGATGGCTTGTATCCTGGGGTTTTAGTTGAGGTAGCCACAGAGGTAGTGGATAGATTGGTTTTGGTCTTCCACAATTCCTTAGATTCTAAAATGGTCCCAGTGGATTAGAGGTAGCAGCTATAACCCTGCTATTCAAGAAAAGAGAGAAAAAGCTAGGAACTATAGGCCAATTAGCTTAATGTCAGTCGTAGGAAAAGGCACAGGGCACTTTGAAAATCACAATGTGATTAGGTAACGCCAACATGGATTTACAAAAGGGAAATCTGTTAGAGTTTAGCTTTTCCACTTTTCCTGTCAAAGTGGATAACTTCACACTTCTTCACATTATATTCCATCTGCCACAGTTTTGCCCATCCATTTACCCTGTCTAAATCCTTTTGTTGTAGTTCAGCTGGTAGCACATTTGCCTCTGAAGCGGAAAGTTCCAGATTCAAATCCCACTGTAGGACTTCAACCTTAAATCAGGGCTGCCACTCCAATCTAGTACAGTACTAAGGGATTGCTGCATTGTAGGAAGTAATATCTTCTGGATGAGATGTTAACCTGAGGTCCCATCTGACCTTGCAGAAGGATGCACAAGAACTGAAGGATGCAGGAGAGTTGTCCCTGGTGCCTTGACCAATATATATCACTCAGTCGACATCACAAAACTGATTATCTGGTCATTATCACATTACAGTTTGTGAGAGCTTACTGTGTGCAAATTGAATGCTATGTTTCCTACATTACATTAGGTGACTACACTTCTAAAGCATTTCAATGGCTCTTTGAGACATCAATTGGTTAAAATAAGTTCTCTATAACTGCAAGTCTTTCTTTGCATTCTCCAACTTACCCACCTAATTTTGTATTGTCCACCACCTTGGATACATCACACTTTGTCCACACTTTGTCCAAAGGCACTGGATCCAACAAACTGGTGACGAGAGTAAAAGCATGAAAGCCACAGATAAAAATGAGGTAAAAAGTGAGGAAGAACGAAGGAAATCAGAAGAACGGAAATTGGGCCGTACCTCGCACGATAGCTGTAAGTTAAAGAAAATTTCCTTTTTGAGCGTCGAAGAAATCCCCTCAGAGCATGCCGCAATTTGGAAGAGTGGAGCCTTTCGATCCAACCTCAGACGACGGGTCTCACTACGTTGAACACCTCACGTTCTTCTTCGACATGAACGACATTGCGGGGGACGAGAAGAGGCGTGTGATCCTTCTGCCCACGTGTGGGAGTAAGACATATGGACTAATTCACAATCTGTCAGTGCCCAGTGCCCCAGACTTGAAAAGTTTTGATGACTTAGTGAACGGCATAAAAAGTCATTTCCAGCCGAAGCTGTCAGTGATGATGCAATGGTTCAAATTTAACTCAAGGCATGGAGCTGCACAGGAGACAGTTGCTTGTTATGTGGCGAGTCTGAAACAATTAACTGAATGTTGCGAGTTTGGTACATCTATTAATGATATGCTTAGAGTTCATTTGATGTGCGCTATAAATGAAAATGCGATTCTGAAGAGATTGTTGGCTGAAACCAGTCTAGATTTTCAGAAGGTATTGGAAATCGCTCTTGCAATGGAAGGTGCAGTGTGAGACTCAGAAGCCATTTGAGGAGCGCAAAATGGCGTCGTCCTCCAAGTTGGGCCAGGAGCCTCAACCAAATAGAGCGCGAAAGTGCAGAGCTTTGTTCCGAGGCGGGAAGCAGCCACTGCTAGCAGACAAATTAAAAGGGAAAACTTAGCAACAAAAACATGGCATAATAGTAACAGAGATGGAAGCAGACAGCCTTGTAATGAACTACAGTTTAAAAAGATTGAATGTTTCTTCTGCCATCGATATGGGTGCCTCATGAGACATTGTAAAGATAGAATCAGGCAGACTTTCAGACAAAAGCAAAAAGCTATTGAGATTAACAGCATTGAAAAGCCTGATGTTATAGTTGCTGATATCTATTCATTATATAATTTAAAGATAGGAAGAATGAAGCCTATCTATGAGAGTGAATGAGAAGCCAATCAGAATGGAAGGGGATACTGGAGCAGCCACTATGGTGATTGGTGAGCATATGTTCAAATACCTGAATCATGGAGAAAGTAAGATGAATTTACAAGAAACTGATGAAAAATTAAAAACTTACACAGGAGAAGACATAAAGGTCAAGGGCATACATAAAGTCACAGTATACTATGGAGGTCAAACAGTGAGATTACCCTTGATGGTATTAGCAGGCAAGGGACCTAAGTCTCCTCAGATGAAAGAAATTAAATTGGAATGGACTGAAATCTTCCAACTAAGAACTTATGGGCTTTCAGAGCTACTACAAAAATATGCAAAACAAAAACAGAATTACCTGGAAAAACTCAGCAAGTCTGGCAGCATCGGCGGAGAAGAAATCAGTTAACGTTTCAAGCCTTCATGGCCCTTCGGCAGAACTGGAGCATAGTTAGAAGAAGGGAGAAATATAAATTGGTTTAAGGTGGGTGGGGGGTGGGGGGGGGGGGGGGGGACACATTGAGGGTGTGGTGTGGTGATTGTGGAGATGAGCAGATAATCAAAAGATGTCACAGACAAAAGGGTCAAAGAGGTGTTGAAGGTGGTGGTCTTTGTCTGAGAAAAGTGCTAATTAAGAATGGAAGACAGGATATTCAAAGTACAGCTCTAGTGGGGGTGGGGTGGAAAGACTAAAGGTTTTAGTTTTAGATTTAAAAATAATGGAAATAGGTGGGAAAAGAAGAATCTATATAAATTATTGAAAAAAAAGCGGGGGGGGGGGAAAGAAACGGGGTGGGGATGGGGGGAGGGGGAGTTTAAGATCTAAAGTTGTTGAATTCAATATTCAGCCCGGAGGGCTGTAAAGTGCCTAGTCGGAAGATGAGGTGCTGTTCCTCCAGTTTGCGTTGGGCTTCACTGGAACAATGCAGCAAGCCAAGGACAGACATGTTGGCAAGAGAACAGGGTGGAATGTTAAAATGGCAAGTGACAGGGAGGTTTGGGTCTTTATTGCGGACAGACCGCAGGTGTTCTGCAAAGCGGTCGCCCAGTTTGCGTTTGGTCTCTCCAATGTAGAGGAGACCGCATTGGGAGCAACGAATGCAGTAGACTAAGTTAGGGGAAATGCAAGTGAAATGCTGCTTCACTTGAAAGGAGTGTTTGGGCCCTTGGACGGTGAGGAGAGAGGAAGTGAAGGGGCAGGTGTTGCATCTTCTGCGTGGGCATGGGGAGGCACAAAAATATGCCTCAGTTTTCAAGGAAGAACTTGGAAAATTTAAAGGGCTACAAGCAAACATTCATGGAGGCCCAGAGGCAACGCCAAGATTCATGAAGGTCAGGCCAGTACCTTATGCAATGAGGGATAAGGTAAATGCCCGAACTGGACAGATTAGAGAAACTGTGAGTGATACAACCAGTATAATGTTCAGATTGGGCAGCTCCAATTGTACCTGTTCTCAAACCTGACCAAAGCATTAGAATATGTGGGGACTACAAATTAACAGTTAATGAAGTGGCAAAATTGGACATACACCCCATACCTAAAAGAGAAGATTTATATGCTAAACTGACAGGTGGAAAGGCATACATGAAGTTAGATTTGAGTCATGCCTACCAGCAATTGGAATTAGAGAAGGCATCCTGGAAGCTTGTCACCATAAATACACTTAAGGGACTGGACCTATACACCCATTTACCATTTGGCATATCTTCTACTTGCGCCATATTCCAAGGACACATGGAAAGTTTACTACAGGGACTGCCCCGTGTTCAAGTTTATTTGGATGACGTTCTTGTATCTGGACTCACTGAAAAGGAACATTTGACAAACTAGGAACAAGTTCTGAAATGTTTTTCTCAGGTTGGAGTGAGACTGAAAAAGGAAAAGTGCACATTCCAGGTGAAAGAGGTAACTTACCTAGGCCACAAGGTAGATTCACAAGGCCTACATCCAGTTGAAGAAAAAGTGAAAGCCATTAGAGAAGCCCCAGCACCAAGGAATACATCCGAACTGAAATCAGTAATAGATCAATTACTATGGACATTTCTTGCCTAATTTGTCGACAGAACTGGCACCCCTGTATTACTTGTTCAAGAAAAATCAGAGATTGTCCTGGCAAACGCCACAAGAAGAAGCTTAAAAGTTGTTATAGTCATCTATACTTCTAGTACATTTTGATCCAAAAAAAGAGTTGACATTAACGTGTGACGCTTCATCTTATGGAGTGGGAGCAGTGCTTTCCCATCGAATGGATGATGGATCAGAATGACCTATAGGATATGTCAAGAACACTTAGCACTGCAGAGAAAAAGTACTCACAAATTGAAGAAGAAGGCCTGGCAATCATTTTTGGTGTTAAAAAGTTTCACCAATGGTTGTCATTTTACTATCATAACAGACCACAAGCCGTTATTAGGACTATTTGGTGAAAACAGAGCTATACCTCCTATAGCCTCAGCAAGAGTACAAAGATGGGTGTTGATCTTGGCAGCGTATGAATCTATTTTTATTCAGAGACCTGGAAGTCAAATTGCAAACACAAATGCACTCAGTCGTTTACCCTTGCAAGTAAAAGCTGAGGATGTTCCAATTCCTCAGGAATATGTCTTGTTGTTGAACTTCCTGGACTCATCACCGATTTGTGCAAAACAAATTAAAGATTGGACGGACCGAGACCTAGTCTTATCCAAAGTAAGAAATCAATTTCTTTATGGTTAGTCACAAACTCAAGAATCTGATGAAATGAAACCATATTTCCAGAGAAGATACGAGATAACTTGCCAAGAAGGTATCTTATTGTGGGGGGCTCATATGATTGTTCCTCCAAAAGGACGAAAGCCCCATTGTTATCTGAACTTCACAGTGCACATCCCGGAATTTCCTAAATGAAGGCAATAGCACACAGCTATATGTGGTGGCTGGGAATGGATGGAGAAATAGAAAGCTTAGTCAGAGGTTGTGTGCAATGTCAACAAGTACAAAAATTACCTGCAACAGCCCTGTTCCCCTGGGAATGGCCAGAAAGACTATGGGTATGAGTACACATCGACTATGTGGGGCCTTTTATGGGAACAATGTTTCTACTTGTCACTGACGCTCATTCAAAATGGATGGACATATACGAAGTGAGGTCACCCACATCTTCCACTACAACAGACAAGCCAGACAGAGCTTTGCTATAAATGGATTAGCTGAAGTGCTAGTATCAGATAATGGAATAGTATTCACAAGTGCTGAATTTAACCGATTTACAAGTCTCAATGGCATTGTTCATGTGAAAACATCTCCTTAATACTCTTCTTCAAACGGACTTGCTGAGAGAGCAGTTCAGATGTTCAAATTTGGTATGAAGAAATTATCTGGAGATTTGTTAGTGACTAAATTAGTACAATTTCTTTTCCATTAAAGAACCATCCCTCGTTCGACAACAAATGTTACACCTGCGGAATTGTTGATTAAGCATCGTCTCCAATCGAGAGTGAGCCTAATTATGCCAAACATGGGGGGAAGGTAGAAAGAAGGCAGGAAAGTCAGAAAATTGGACACGATTGTCACAGCCGGGACAGAACATTTAATGTAGGAGAGAAAGTATTTGTGAAAAATTTTAGCAAAGGACCAGCATGGTTGTTCGGTGAAATAAGTTCCGTAATGGGAACTCTTTCCTACCACATGAAAGTCGAAGATCGAGTAATAAGGAGACATGAGGATCACATACAAAGAGGAGAAGCCAAACATCCAAAAATCATTCCACAAGCGTTCGAGACTGAATCAACATCTCCTGTTGAAAGAATTCAACCAAGTACAAATGTATTTGAAGGGCTGACTGTACCTGAAAGAGTCAAAGAAACAAATTTACAGGTACCTGTTATAGAATCTGAAGCTCAGACAACTTCAGTAAGGGAGATTCCAAAGCAAACTTCAGAAGCTGTAGAGCTGAGATGTTCTACAGGCATAAGGAAACGCCCAGAGAGACTGACTTTTTAAATAATTGATCTGTGTAAATAACTTGATATATTGAAAAATTGTATTTTTCAGTAAAGGGGGAGGGATGTAATAATCTGATATGTAATATACCTTTAAGATAAGTAGTGTAATGTGAGGTCACATGATCTTAATATCCAATAGCAGAGTAGTGTGGGCTACCTTTTTGTGGGAGAGTCTTGAGTTAATCACTGATGAGTGAAGTCAGAGTTTTATGTTGTGAGCACACAAGTGTAGCTGCTGAGTTAGTTTGTAAATAAACAGTGTGTTTATTCTAACAATGATCTCCGGATGTTTTCTGTCTCTGTACCAACTCAGTCACCCCGAAACAAGTGTGCAGCCCAGACCCTTTAGCCGCAACAAACCAAGGGCACTGGTTCCAACACCCTTCAAGCCACACACAATCCTGACTTGGAACGATATTGCCATTCCTTCACTGCCATTAGTTCAAACACCTGGAACTCCCTCCCTAACAGCACTGGGGGTGTACCTACACTATATGGATTGCTGCGGTTCAGAATGGCAGCTCACCACCACTTTCTTAAGGGCAATTAGCAACAAATGCTGGCTTAGCTGGTGATGCCCACATCTCGTGAATGAATAAAAAATTATATTGTGTCTTTCACAATTACCAGACATCTCAAAGGACTTTACAATCATTGAAATACATTGACCTCTTTCTGCAGATATAGACGTGCAGGGTCTACTGAATGGGCATGAAGAAGCTGTCATGTAGTCTGAACTTCCTAGCTGTGGCTTTCCATGGCTTTGTCATCTGTGGCTCAGTTGGTAGCACCCGCTCTTTTGAGTCAGAAGGCTTACTGTAGCACTTGAGCACACAAGTCAAGGCTGAAGTGTAGCCTGAAAGGTTTAACCCTGCAGGCTACTGGTCAGTGAAAGTGGTGAGGTAGTGGGGGGGGGGAGGGGCGCGGGTGCATGGATCCTCCTTCTCAGGCACTCGTGGCAGTTGGAGGCACTTTCTCCCACAGTTTTTCCTCCCTTGCCCATCCTGCCCCTCCCACCCTGTCCAACTTGTCCTCTAACTACTGGCTCCATTGCTGAATAACACCTCCTTGGCCTACCTGCAGTACCAACAGTGGCCACAGCTCCTGCTTGGCACTGCAGGTGTGCAGAGCTGCCAGCCTCCGATTGGCCAGCAGCACTATGAGATGGGACAATCTCCTGTGATGGACAGAAGTCTCGCCTCATACTAATTAAAAAGCCATTGCCTGAAAAAATAAAGTGGGGCGAGCCAGCTAAGAGGAGGTGAGCCCTAAAATTTACGCTGGGGTGCGGGGAACCTGCTCTCAAAATGAAATGCAGTCCATAATCTCACTCATCAGCGAGCCAGCTCAAGAATTGTACCATCTACTGCAAAAATGCCTGAAGCTGTCATGTAGCATAGGTCTGACACATCCAATGATCAACTGTGAACTGAAATGTGGCTCTACCTCCTCGCAGGCAGGATTATTTGCTGACCGACGGAGAGGATGCAATGATTGTGACAGTACCACCCCCATTTCAGGCATCATTAGATCGGGGCTGGGTGCACTGTTGATCTTGAAGCACCTGATTGCACTTTGGTTCCCATTGCTTTCATTTTTACATATCACTATTAGTTCTTTTTAGAAGGAGCATGCAGGTGCAGGTTTTGAGGGGAGGGTTTGAGAAGAGGAATTGTTTTTTCTTACTGCATTTTATCTGTCTCAAAACAGATAATAACTCAAAGGGTAATGCACCCCATCCGATTATATCCTCCAAGCCAGAGTCATTCTTAACACAGGTCAAGGTTGAAATTGGGATCTTTCTGGCTTAAATATCCCAATACTGTGTGAGCGCATTTGGACATTGAGGCATCTAGGGAACTCTATTTCTTTATTAATTGCAAAACATTTCTTCATAAGCATGATCTGGGATTTCTGTTCTTGCAATCCTATAATAGTCAACAGATAATTTAAAATTGCTCCTTTGTACTAAAAGTTTGAACATTCAGTAATCTAAATTAAGCAGTGTAAATAAGATAGCACAGTGAGAATTTAGTGTTAAAAAGCATTATCAGTTCATTAAAAAAATAACTTTGAATTCAGCAGAACAGACTCAATTATGTCCTATTTTTAATATATCAGAAAACAGGATTCTTGTAATGGAATAGCTATGATAACAAACTTGCAAACCCGAAGTAATAAACTGAAAATTCACTATACAAAGTCGAATTCAGTGCATCTGGTAGTTTTAATGATGTATATGGACAATTTTATGTCTATCATCTGAACATTTTTGTATCACGGTTAGCCAATTAAATCTTTTTCTTTAATCATTAAGATTTAAAGTGATTGGCAAAAGAAACAACGGCGACATGAGGGGAAAAAATTTATGCAGTGAACGGTTAGGATCTGGAATGCACCGCCTGTGAGTGTGGCGGAGTCAGATTCAATCGTGGCTTTCAAAAGGAAGTTGGATAATTATCTGAAGGGAAAGAATTTGTAGGGTGAAGGGGAAAAGGAGGGGGAGTGGGACTAGATGAATTCCTCCTGCAGAAAGCCAGCACAGACATGACTGGCTGAATGGCCTCCTTCTGTGCTATTATCTATTCTATGTTTCTAAACAACGTAATTGGTATCTCAGTCTTGTAGCAATGACCATAATACACAATATGAATGTAGGACTGCAATAGTGAGTAACTATGCACTTACATGCAGAGCTGCTTTAAAACAAATCTATCTGAAACCACCAATAACTTTCTATTTAGCACATCAGTAAAACATATTAAGAAGACACCAATTCTCATAAATTTGATCCACTACACAGAACTTTAAAAAATCTACACCATTTGTGCTAGTGCCAAATTATAGTCAGAGGTATGTAAATAATATTTACAGATTATTCTGCTTCTTCAGTTCCCCTATTGCACTACACACTGTATGCTGGCACATGACTGTCATCTGGCAGTGAGCAATGCAAATAATCCTGCTCAAAAATTATTCAACTGTGAGTGATTGTACAGAGGAAGACCCTTACTGCTTCTTTCTATCCTAATTTACCAGAAAATGAATGTATTTTAATTTCCTGCCAAAATGAACCACTATTCCGTATTTATCCTGTTTTGCTTTTCCTTTGTACCGAGGCCCATAAGGATGCAGTACTATGCTGCCCTATTCCATCTGTCTGTATATTGTTGTCTGTTGTCAATGCTGAATATCTTGTCACATCATTAAATCAGTTTGCCAACTCACTTCATTTAGGTAAAATAATAAAAAAAAATATTCATTTTGTCTTTCTTAATTGCTTTAAATGTACCTAAAGTGAGGAATACAGTTTTTTTTCCATGTTAGATGCACTATAGTACAATGTTTCTGAGCCAATTAAAATCCGAATTATAAAAGATGTATTGCAACTCTGATCTCCTGTTTGTCCCACTGCAGCATCATTTCTGCGAGTTTGCTTTCTTTCAACTGAATTCAGGAACAAAGTGATGTAAATTTAGCCAGTGAAGGTCCATTTCAAAAATAAAAGCGTTGGCTCAGTTTAGAGCAGTCTGTTACTAACTCAGATGTTGTGTTAAAAATTGGAAATGCACAGAGGAACTATTTGTCTGACTGCTTGCATCTATTTTATTTATTCTATACTTTCTTCTGGAACCAGAGCAACAGAGGTAGCTCATGTAAGTTTTTTTTATATATATATAAACCGTGATGAGAGAAGAAGCATACATTCCCCACTTCCATTGATTTTATGTGTGTATCGTTGTGCGCCAATGCAAGGGAAAAATAATTCGTTTTTGCCGAAAGTGACGATGGAATATCCAGTTTCTTTCAATCTACTGCTCAGCAAAGGTGCAGATAGTGCACAAATAGTTCATTCATTTAAAGCTAATTTTCTGCCATTTTTTCGAATGCTATAGGAATGCACAACTTCACTATGTGTGCTTTCTTTAAACTCAGGTGTATTGAGTGCATTAATACTAGTGAGTAATCGAGTATATCAGTAACAGTGCTGGTCAAATATCTTAATATTCACTTAAAAAATACATTTTAAGCCAACCCAGTTGCTAGGTATGCAATTTCTGGGTGAAGTAGAGCAACAGTGCATGAGGCGCTATCCAAATCTACTAATGAAGATCTTTGCCTTGTAATAGTATCTAGGAGAAGTGGACAGTGCCTCCCAAACTGTTTTCCAATGTGACCCCATTTTAATACCTGAAGATTAATGTGACCACAGACGCCAGCAATAAAGCAGCGCATTAATATGCAATATACAATTATTAAAGCTTGCATATTATAGAGCAACATATAATAAAATATAATTTAATTTAGATCAACTTATAACATCATATAAATATGACAATCTGTGCTTTAAAGCACCTTGTAAAAATGTTATAATTTTATGAACTCATGTAGGTTGCAGCCCAGCTCCACATTCCCTGGTTACAGAGGACTCATTGAAGCCCCCTCCCCCATTTCCACAGACTCATTGAAATCAGCCCCCACGATACACACATACACACACACACATACACACATACACACAACACACACACACACACACACACACGCACACACACATACACACATAAACACAACACACATACACACATTCAGACCACAAACACACACACACACCCCTCTTCCCAACACTCATACAGTAGCACCCCTTCTCAATCCCTTCCCCACATGCACTTACTCAACATCCTTTCTTTCCAACTTGCCTCCCCCCACTTACTCACACAGGAGCCCCTCTTGACAATCCCCTCCACCTCAGTCACTCACTCACTCAGCAGCCCCTCTTACCAACCCCCTTTCCCTACTCACTCACTCACCAGCCCCTCTCTCCTTCCATGCTGTTGGTCAAGTTGCCCGTGCCTGTGAAGCAGGGTTGCTATCTGTGGGTAAGGACTCTGTACAGCAGGTAGACAGGAGCAGAAACAGAAACAAGTTTGAAGCCACCACTCACCTTCCCTGCTCAGGATGTGACCTCCCTGTTTTTCCTGCACTCAGGCAGTGACTGTGTTACACTTGTGGGCCTCTAGCTTCACCAAGTTGGCACACAAACATCCTGGGCCAACTCATACTCACCGCTAGTGTTGCTTTCTGAAGTTAAAAAGCACTTTCGGCTCAACATCCACCCCGTGTTTTTTGGTGGAATTAATCAAGTGGGTCCAGGGTTGCAAAGCCAGAGCCTTCAGACTGAGTCATCTCCTCACCACAGTCACCATTGCTGCTCGGGAGAGGGGCAACTTGTGACTCCAAATGTGACCTCTGCAACCCTATTGGAGGTCCTGTTCCACTGTTTGGGAATCCCTGATAGACCCTATGGTGTTTATCAATAACTAGTGTGTAATTCTGGAATGGAAGACTTAAGTTGGAGCAGTGAACACGGGCTCACAGACCTGGGAAGAGCAGAAGATTATAAGTAAAAAAAAATAAAATGCCAACTGGCTAGTTTGAATGAGTATGAATAAACAGGCTTTCATATAATTAGAGTGCTACATGAAGCAATATAAGCCAACTATGTATTATAAAGGGTTAATTGCCATTATGCTAATAGCTAGAGTGTGACATCAGTGAAGTCAAATCACATGTAACTGGAATCCGAAGGAATAAGGTTCTAATGGGTTCCTGTTAAAGTCTGCCTCTGTAAACAGTGTAAATAGTCAAGAAATGTTCATTAGTTTGCCACAACATGGTTTCCACTCTCTTCTATCAAAGGCACCCAGTGTCCAGTTGCAATAATAATACATGGCGGCAGCGTTCTGTGAATCTTTCACTCAGGATCCCAGTTGACGCTGGTAAAGGTGAGAAAGCGAAGGCTGTCAGCCCGGCAGACAATGCTTGAGAAACAGCAATCAGAGCAAATAATCACTACCAGAGTCCCGAGACAGCTCACTACAAGTGCATAGGATTATGGAGAAAGTCTTACCTCTGCCTGAGGCCCTGGACCTCGTAGAGGGCCTCGGCCAAGCTGGACCCTGGAGAAACTGGCATCCCCCATTGAACTGATGCTGGGCTATGTGCAGATTCACTCAGAAATCAGATAAGGACCAGGTCAGTATTATCCGTTATGCAATTGGTAGCTGTGTTCATGGCAACCTAAGAAGGCAGGGCTCAACGAGGAAACTGCTAAATATGAAAAGGTTATCAAGGCCTTCGATTTCTACTTTAGTCTATGATGCAATACTATAATGGACCGGACAAAATTCAACCGGCGCAGCCAAAAACCTGGAGAGAATATTGATTGCATTATAAACAACCTGTATAGCTTAGCAGATAACTGTGAATATGGGACATTGTGAGATAAGCTCATCAGAGACGACATTGTGGTGGGGCTGGTCAATGAAGCATTGTCAGAACTCTTGTAGTCTGGAGAAAATCTCAATTTGTCCAGGATAGTATAGTTAGCAATGCAGGCTGAACGTCACAAGCAAAACAGGCTATTCACCCGGGGTTATAGGGAATCTTCTTGGAGGCAGACCACCGACTCCTTCCAGTTTGTGAGCCATAGGGCTATCAGTGCGCCTGCCAGAAAACCGAGCCAGTATGAAGAGGGCATGGTCGCCGCCATTATTCCATGTCTGCGTTGTGATGGGAACAAACCTGATCAGCAGAAAGATGCCAAGCCATTAGTGCCGAGTGCCACTCCTGCCACAACAGGGGGCATTTTAAAATGGTATGCTGCAGCAGCAGGAAACATTTTCAAGTCAAAAATTTTAAGATAGACAATTCGAATCTGCAAATGCCCAAGAATTAATTGATACTGAAAAACTGGATGTATTCTTCCTAGGTGAAGTGGCAGAGCCACAAGAGTATTTCTGGTATGCAGATATCATGGTTAATGGCAAGAAGGTGAATTTTAAACTGGACACTGGAGCATTCTTTCCATTATCACACCATGGCTGAAGTCTGAATTTCTCCAGCTTTCTACCATTCAACTTCACAGTGCAGGAAGGTGAGAGGAGAGATGATTGCTACATTTCATTATAATGATATAGAGCTCACCAATACTCTATATGGCATTCCTAAATCAACACTAGCAGAGAAGCTTGTTAAGCTTTGCATCTTCTTTATTCACCAATTGCAGAAGAAACTCAAGTTGACTCAGAACACTGTGAATCAGTCTTCATAGACAAAACTCCATCCCTAGAACCACAGGAGGAAAGCGTAGATCTTGCATTTCTCTTTGAGGAGAGGCTACATGAAACTGTAGATAGATACACCAAGGTTGAAGGTGACCAGCCACAAGATGACATTCGAGACCTTAACTTTCTCTTTCAGGAAAGAATTGGAGAGTATGATAACCAAGATACCATTAATATCAATAAGGCAGGAGAAGAGAGGCGATACTGAACCTTGCTTTACTTTTTGAAGACAGCATAGATGATGACGATGATAGCCCAGATACCTCTGCTGAGGCGGATCAGCATATTATTGAAGATGGTGATAAAGATGCATACCTGTCTGTTCATTCTGCTGAAGACACCAATGATATACAGCAACAACCTGATGCAGCAACTCTTTTGCACAATAGAGAACCGAGACCAGAAGTTTACTGTTGCGACTGTAACCGTTGTAGAACAAATCCCTGCTAGTATTAAATCTGAAGTTAAATCTGAAGATCAAAAGGCTACAGAGGTGCTTTCTACAGATCTTACTAACCACCATAGGCATACAAGAAAGTGTAATTTCTCTGCCTCTGCATGTTTCTTTCACTGCTGATGTGGGTGACAGCATACGCTCTGATAAAGTTCCAGAGATGTTCATGCCTGCTAAGGAGCAAACTCACACAGAAGAGAGTGTGCAAATTGAGCCACTACCTACAGAAAAGGAAATTCCTACAGTATTAGCAGGACAATCATAATTTTTTCTTCCGAATATTCTTTGTCCTCCTCTTTGTCTATCTGATTTGCTCATTACATAATATTTTGTTTGTTGCAGAAATAGACGTCTGTAGACCCTATACAACTGTATAGATCTTCACAGGAGCTGAATGAGATTCATTTTTTCAAGTAGGAGCAGCCAGCCGTCCAACCTTTCCCCAGAATACCAAGAAGAAGCGAAAGAAAAGAGAGAAAAAAAATGAAAATCCCTGTACATCACCTTTATACTGAGGGGGCAGAAGCAGAAATCTGTTTCTGCAGAGGTCGGTGCCTTCCAAAGAGAAGCTTATGGAGAGCTTATGTCTCATACACATCCTGAAAGTGAGTCAAGAACACAGTTGGAGATTGACTGGCACAAGAGACAGTGAGGGGTGGAGGAGGGTAGGAGTAGGATGAATGTGTAAACAGTTAATGTTAATGAGTAGAACAGAAGAATTAGGGTGAGGTGTAGTATAAAGGGTTAATAGCTATTATGCTAATAGCTATGGTGCATCATCAGTGATGTCAGATCACATGGAATTGGACCCGGAGGGAAGAAGGTTCTAATGGAGTCCTGCTAAAGTCCGTCTCCGTAAAAGTGTAAGTTGTCAAGAAACGTTCACTAGTTTGCTAAAGCATAGTTTCCAGCTCTCTTCTAACAAAGGCACCCAGAGCCCAGTTTTGAGGTGGTGGCATAGTGGTAACACCACTGGACTGGTAATCAAGACCCTCAGGGCAATGCTTGGGGACATGGGTTAAAATCTCACCAAAGCAGCTGGTGGAATTTAATCTCAATTAATAAATCTGGAAAGCTGGTCCCAGTCATGGTCACCATGAAACTATAATTAATTGTTGTAAAAACCTGTCTAGTTCACTAATGTCCTTTAAGGAAGGAAATCTGCCATCCTTACCTGGTCTGGCCTACATGTGACTCCAGGCCCACAGCAATGTGGTTGACTCTTAATCCCCTGAAATGTCCTAGCAAGCCACTCAGCTCAAGGGCGATTAGGGATGAGCAACAAATGCTGATCTTGCCAGGGACATCCACATCCCATGAAAGGAAAAAAAATAAATTAAAAATATCAACCATGTTTACTTCAGTAGCTTGCTAAAGTTAACATGAGACTGATCCAGAAACCTGCTGGGATTGCAACACATAAGGAAGTATTGAAAATTGTTGAGAGGTAGTGCAGCAAGCCATAAAAGCACAATTGAGAAAATTGCACATGAAAAATACTTCAGACCAATTATAATTATTTAAATCTACAGGTGATAACTCTAACGTATTCAGCCAGTTCTCAAGCAATCTGTTGTCAAGGTGCTTTACATTCAGGTTAGCCATAAATTTATGCTGTGCCTAAAACACAGAACACAAGATAACTGCTCATTCAGATTGTCCTTTTTGCAGAAGGCTCCTTAAAGCAGGAAGCACCAAGGCCAAAGTGACAATGGGCACAGTGTGTGAAACCATGTTGAAGAAGTTATAACAGATGCTATAGAGTGAGAAGCCATGCAGGCTGGGTAGCATGCAATTATTAAAGAACTGCAGGGCAAAGGCCTGATGCTTGAAGTGATTGGTGGCTGGCTCCAACACAGGCACGTAGTGTAGGTGCATCAGAGCAAGTGTTTTACTCTCAAATCACTGCCAGTCCTTTTCCAGAAAGGGCCTCTGCAAAAGTGATCAGAGAAGCCACAATCCAAGTAACTGAGACCGGGCTTGCTACTCTGGCACGCAGAAGGATCATCCAGGATTGCAACATGTCAAAGTAAGGGTTCTCAAGAAGACAGCTGCTTTCATTAGTACATCACTCATAAATAAAACACTAGAAAGACCATTTCACACAAGAACATGGAATACAAAAGGAAAACACAGCTGCTTATCAGATTAAACACTTCAATACTGTTGAAATGAGGACACAGCACATCTTTTTAAACTTTCTGGACTTGTTTTATTTCAAAATTGATGTTTTCCAGACAAAGATCTGTAATAAAGAAAGCTTCATTTAATGGAAGGGAAGATCAAATCATTAAAAAATTTCCTTTAGATGAGTTAAGGCAGGCACTAAAATAATGACCAAAGGATTCATACTAATATGGTAACACATTTATTACAAATATCATTGAGGGTAACTTCATCCAAAAAGTTTCTGCACTTTAACATTTAGCTAATGTACAAGTTAGCTGTAATATGGAGGAATTTAACTTCTCCAGTTCATGTTCACATACAAAATAATGAGGATGGTATGTCAATTTATCAGATCAGGATTAGCTTTAACTATCGCCTATAGGTTCTATAGCTGTGAACTTAACATACCTGTAGGCTCATTTAATTTCAGTTCGCATTTGTCTTTCTTTGCTCCCAGCTTTTCAGCGAACAGCTTTTCCTGTTTCATCTTAGTTTCCTTCCTGCTTGTGTCTCTCCATCTGCTCCCAGCCCACTTTCTTTCTGTTTCTGTTCCAAGCCACTTCATTTAACTACCAACAGGATTTTCTTCACTTTGGTGCTGACCTCTCCAGCCATCCAAGCATGCACCTGAAGTGGCTTTAGCCTTGGTTTGGAGCTGGGATTTTGGATAGCAATCAAGCAGTGAGGGCAATAAAGCATCACCGATGTGGAACTTAAAGCCCATAGTTTAACTTAAAAAAATGAGATGGTTCAATCTAGCTGCCACTGTGGCATTGGTGAACGCAGCACAGTATGGTGTGATATTCATAGCAAAAGTTGACAGATTTTATTGATAATTCTCCAATATTACACAAGATGGATGCATACATTTGGCACATAGCAGCACATTACAGGTCACATGTGGAAAAGAAAAGCAAGATGTAACTGCAGTTATAAATGGGAAGGTGGGAGAAAAATACCAAACTGAAGGGAAAAAAAACGGGTCTTTCCTTTGATTTCATTTGTCCGTGATTATTTTTGCCCAGTGTTATCTTTTCTTCTATTCCTTCTTAGACTTCTTTCCTACTTTGGATAACATTATTTAACGCACTAAAATAGCATTATTAGGTTATTTTTCCTTGATTTTAATACGTATTTTGGCCCATAGGGGAGGTGGCGATGTAATGGTAATGTCACTGGACTAGTATTCCGGAGGTTCAGGCTTTGGGGACGCAGCTGATGGAATTTAAATTCAGTTAACAAATCTGGAATTAAAAGCTAGTTTCCGGTAACGGGGACCATGAAATCATTGTTGATTGTCATAAAAACACATTTGGTTCACTAATGCCCTTTACCTGGTCTGGCCTGCATGTGATTCCAGGTCCATAGCAAAGTAAGCCACTGAGTTGTATCAAACCTACTATGAAGCCAAAAGAAGGAATGAAACTGGATGGACAGCCCAGCATCGACCTAGTCAACAGAAATGACAATGACAAACCAAGTGCTGTCGGCCCTGCAAAGTCCTGCTTACTAACATCTGGGGGTTTGTGCCAAAACTGGGAGAGCTGTCTCCTAGACTGGTCAAGCAACAGCCCGACATAGTTATACTCACGGAATCATACCTTACGGACAATATCCCAGACACCACCAACACCATCCCTGGATATATCCTGTCCCACCAGCAGGACAGAACCACCAGAGGTGGCAGCACAGTTGTATACAGTTGGGAAGGAGTTGCCATGGGAGTCCTCAACATTGAATCTGAACCCCATAAAGTCTCCTGGCATCAGGTCAAATGTGGGCAAGGAAACCTCCTGCTGATTACCACCTACTGCACTCCCCTCCCTCCCTCAGCTGATGAATCAGTACTCCTCCATGTTGAACCCATTTGGAAGAAGCACTAAGGTTGGCAAGGGTCCAGCATGTACTTTGGGTGGAGTCTTCAATGTCCATCACCCAGAATGACTCAGTAGAACTAATAATAACTGAGCTGGCCAAGTCCTAAAGGACATAGCTGCTAGACTGGGTCTGCAGCGGGTGATGAAGGAACCAACAAGAGGGAATAAGCCTGTTGACCTCATCCTCATCAATTTACCTGACGCAGATACATCTGTCCATGACAGTATTGGCAGGAATGACCACCCTGGGTCATCCTTGTGGAGATAAAGTCCCGCCTTCACATTGAAGGCACTGTTATGAGGCTATGCCCCTTAGTTTTGAAATATGATTTTTCAACTAAATGGAAATTTTGCAATTTGAAATGAACCTGAAGAAACTGCTTAAAAATGCAAGGCCACCTTCCAAGGTGATGGCAAAAAACAAACAAATCACCCTCAGGGAAGTGCAAAGAGGGGGACTTTTCCTACAACTCAGAGATCCATCAAAACTCATCATTGTCTAAGGAAGAGACATTAAAATGCAAAGTGCCCGATATTGAAACAATGGCTGCCAGTCAGACTCTTGGAAATACCCAATGGGTGGAGTATTTCAAGGCTAGGCTGCAGCCACTGTAGAGCGATTGCAAGAAAGGCTTCAGCAGAAGATACAGACCCCCTTCTCTTTTTTGAAACAAGTGTTCGGAAACCAACTTTACTCAAAGCCTACCAGTGAACCGAGATCTACTAATAATTACAACATCTACATTTGATCACATCCACAAAACCAGCTAATCCAAATCAATCGTAATGTTTACAAATCTACACAGCTGTAATTAGCTTTGTGGTAAAATAAAATACTTCATTAGTTGATTAGTTGGTACATTGTTTTTTACAATAATTTCATTCTGAAAGTGAAAAAATATTATTTCATTCAGGAAGTAGGGATCAAGGTCAAGAATGTAACTCCTAGGCAGAGGATGTTCTTTAAAATAGGAAATGGAAAACAGGAAATGCAAATACTTAATGGTCTCCAGGTCTCAGTGGTGCTCATGTAGCAGGACACAGTCAATAAACTAATGAACGTTTGTGTGTACCATAGAACCATAGAAAAGTTACAGCACAGATGTAGGCGCCTGGGTGTGGGGTCAGTGAATCTGTGTAGGGTTTAGAGTGCACAGTGTGTGAGTGTGTAGGTGGGGGGACATGTACTTCGAGGACTAATTTGCAGAGTTATGGGGAAGAAGCTGGAATGTGGGACTAAATTGGACAGCTCTTTAAGCTGGCTCAGGTATGATGGACCAAATGACCTCCTTCTGTGCTGTAGGATTCTATCATTCAGCATACATGTAGCCCTGTGCTGTAGCTTCACCAGGTTGGCACTGCATTTGTAGGTACATCTGGTGCTGCTCCTGGTGTGCTCTTCCATACTTCATTACACCAGGATTGGTCATCTAGCTTGATATCATCAATTTCAAGACTGTAGTTCAGGCTTTCTTCTTCTTTACTTCCCTGGGCAGCACTTAGCTGTTCATTTCAGTCCATGATTTTCCATCCATAGCTCAGGTATTGGATTTCTGAGCTCACCACTCAGGGTTGAGGTGGTCTTAAACTTTCATCACCAGTTATGCCATGCCTGGAGCCATAGTAATATCAAAAAGACAATTCTTATCTCTCCCTCTTTTCTCCTCCCCTCCTCCCAAGAGGATAACTTATTAAAGAATTCACAAATGTAGATCAGAGACCTCACTAGGTAGACAGTAAGAACCAGGAAGTACTTAAAAGTGGCTTGATAGGCAGCATGTAATACCATTAAATGTATGAGTACATTATTGCTACTCTTTGGACTACAGCATGAATAATATCATACCACCAGTTAGAGATGTACAGCCCCAGCAGGAGCTGCCTGTCTTCGGCTCCTGGCTCAGCATGGTATGCCTCATTTCTGCTTTGCTCTCACGTTGGCACTGCAGAGGCTGGTTGCATGTGTGGATGCAACCAAACGAGTGCATATGGGAAGTCCTGAACGTGATGCTCAGGCACAGAGGAACCCATGTATCTTGCAAATAATCATTTTGCATAATCTATATCAATGACTTAGTTGAGGGAATAAATGGACTGTAATCAAGTTTGCTGGTGATACAAAGTTAAGTGAGAAAGTAAGCTGTGAGGAGGAAGCAAAGAGGCAGCAAAAAGACTTAGATGGGTTAAGTGTTTTATTTTATTCTTTTCATGGGATGTGAGTGTCACTAGCAAGGCCAGCATTTGTTGCACATCACTAATTGCCTTTGGGAAGGTAATAGTCAGCTGCCTTTTGAACTGCTGCAGCCCCTCTAGTGTAGGTATACCCACAATGCTGTTAAGGAGAGGGTTACAGGATTTTTACCCAGTGACATTGAAGGAACAGTTAAATAGTTCCAAGTCAGGATGGTGTGTGACTTGGAGGGGAACTTGCAGGTGGTGCTGTTTCCGTGTGTCTGCTGCCCTGTACTTTTAGGTGGTAGAGTTCATGGATTTGGAATGTGCTGTCAAAGGCACCTTGGCAAGTTGCTGCAATGGTGTTATGGTATTGTCACTGGACTAGTAATCCAGTAACCCAGGGTAATGCTCTGGGGACCTGGGTTTGAATCCTGCCACGTCAGATGGTGGAATTTGAATTCAATAAAAATCTAGAATTAAGAGTCTGATGATGACCATGAAACGATTGTCATAAAAACCCACCTGGTTCATTAATGTCTTTTAGGGAAGGGAATCTGCTATCCTTACCTGGTCTGGCCTACATGTGACTCCAGACCCACAGCAATGTGGTTGACTCTTAAATGCCCTATGAACAAGGACAATTAGGGATGGGCAATAAATGCTGGCCTAGCCAGGGACACCCACACCCCATGAATGAATTTTAAAAATCACATGTTGTATATGGTACACATTGCTGCCACTGCATGTTGGTGGTGGATGGAATGAATATTTAAGATGGTGGATGGGTTGCTTTGGTCTGGATAGTGTCAAGCTTCTTGAGCATTGTTAGAGCTGCATTCATCCAGAAAAGTGGAGCAAATTCCATCACATTCCTGAACTGCACCTTGTAGGTTGTGACAAGCTTTGGGGAATTAGAAGGTGAGATATTCACTGTAGAATTCCCAAACCTTGACCTGCTCTTGTAGCCACAGTATTTATATGGCTAGTCCAGTTCAGTTTCTGGTCAATGGTAACCCCAAGGATGTTGATAGAGGGGGATTCAGTGATGATAATGCCATTGGATGTCAAGGGGAAATGGTTAGATTCTCTCTTCTTGGAAATGGTCATTGTCCTGGAGTTAATCGCATTGGCTGAAGATAGCAACCTATGATGCTAGGACCTCAAGCAGAGGCGAAGATAGATCATCCACTCAGCATTTCTAGCTGAAGATGGCTACAATGATTTCAGCCTTGTCTTTTGCACTGATGTGCTGGGCTCACACATCGTTGAGAATGAGAATGTTTGTGGAACCTCCTCCTCCAGTTAGTTGTTTCTTTGTCTACCATCATTCAAGATTGGATGTGGCAGAACTGCCAAGCTTTGATCTGATCCATTCGTTTGGGATTGTTCTGCTCTGTCTACCGCATGCTGATTCCACTGTTTAACATGCACAAAGTCCTGTGTTAGAGCTTCACCAGGTTGGCAACTCATTTTTAGGTATGCCTGGTGCAGTTCCTGGAATGTTTTCCTGTGTTCATATTTAAACCAGAGTTGATCCCCTGGTTTAATGGTAATGGTAGAGTGAGGGATTTGCCAGGCCATGTGACTATCATTTGTGATTGTACATTCTATGCCCTTGCTACCCTCAGTGGTGTTAAAATGGGGGAGAACTGATTCATCTGCTGAGGGAGGGTGGGTAAGTGGTAATCATCAGGAGGTTTCCTTGCCCTTGTTTGACTTGATGCTGTGAGACTTCATGGGGTCTGTAGTCGATGTTGATAACTCCCAGGGCAGAATATATACTACTGTGCTGCCACCTCTGGTGTCAGGGATGATGATGGGGGAATGCTGCAATATTGGCTGTAAGGGATGAGTGGTGAGTAACTATGCCAGGCTATTGCTTGATTAGTCTGTGGGATAGCTTTCCCAATTTTGGCACAAGCCCTCAGACGTTAATAAGGAGGATCAACTTTGCAGGGTCAAAAGGGCAGGGTTTGCCATTGTCATTCCCTGTGCTGAGGTCGACGCTGGGTGGTCCTTCGAGTTTTATTCCTTTTTATCTTTTCTGTAGTGATTTGGTACAATTGAATGCCTTGCTCAGCCATTTTAGAGGGTAGTTAAAAGTCAACAATATTGCTGTGGGTCTGGAGTCACATGTAGGCCAGACCAGGTAAGGATGGCAGATTTCCTTTCCTGAAGGACATTCACGAACCAGACGGTTTTTAAAAAAATGACAACCTGATAGTTTCATGGTCACTGTTACTGAGACTAGGTTTTAGTTCCAGGATCATTTGTTAATTGAACTTAAATTCCATCAGCTGCCATGATGGGATTTGAACTCGTACCTCCGGAGCATTAGCCCAGGCCTCTGGATTCCTAGTCCAGTAACATTACCACATGTCACCATCCCCCATGCAAGCAAGATTGTGGTCAATGGAATATAGTGTGAAAAAATGTGAAGTTAGCCACTCTGGTAGGAAAAATAGAAAAGCAAAATATTATGGTGAAAGACCAGGAAATGTTTGTATTCAGAGGGTTCTGGGTGCTCTTGCACATGAATCCCAGAAAGTTATCATGCAGGCACACCAAGCAATTAGGAAAATAAATAGTATGATTGGAAGAGTAATGAGCCTCACTGCAATGCTATGGGACTTTGGAAGACTACACCTGATGTATTGAGTACAATTTTAGTCTCCTTACCAATGGAAGGATGCTTTAGAGGGAGTGCAATGATAGTTCATTGGACTGATTTCTGGGATGAGATGAATTTCCTATGAGGGGAAATTATGGCCAGGATCTTTAGGTTGGTGAGCTAGGGGTGGGGCCCACTTGCCAACACGTATAATGACACAGGATGACATCGGACGAAGTTCCTGATGTCACCCCACTTCATTTCAATTTTTATGTCGGCAGGGGCGCAGCTGAATCAACTGTGCACCCGCCGACCTGTCAACAGCCTATTGAGGCCATTTACAAAGTAATTGACTGAATTAATGGACCTGTAGTCCAACCTGAAGGTTGGCGGGCAGGCCGGGAGTCCTGGGGGCTTCAGAAAAAGCATGAAACCTCATCCATGGGCGGGATGAGTTTCATGATGGTTTTTAAAAGGTTAGAGTTAAAGTGATGGACATGTCCCAACTCATGTGACAGTGTCACATCAGAGGACATGTCAGGGAAATTTTGTTTCTGCTGCTTAAACATTTTTAAATTTGGCACCGACCTCCCTGATGCAGCATTTAGCCTCAGGGAGATTAGTGCGGTCTTCCGCGCACATGCGCGAAAGAGCGCACTCTCAGCTGAGGGATTCCCCTCACCCGCACAGGGAGTGCATAGCACTTCCTGGCAGACATCATGCTGGGCAGGCCTTAATTGGCCCGCCCATGTAAAATGGCGGCATGCCACCAATTGGGGGCGCCGATCGGACATGCGCCCGCTCCTGCACTTCCCCCTCCAACAGTGGGAAAATTCTTCCCTATGTCATCTAAGCCTATATTCCCTAGAAGTTAGAAGAAAGGGAGATCATCTCATTGAAACCTATAAAATTCTTAAAGGAATTGAAGGTGCTGGGAGGATGTTTCCCCTGGCTGATGAGTCCAAACCCAGAGGGCCACAGTTTCAAAATAAGGGCTCAGCTTTTTAGGACTGAGATAGGAGAAATTTCCTCACTAAGGGTTGTGAATCTTTGGGGTTCTCTTTGCCAGAGGGCTTTAGATGCTCAGCCATTTAGTATATTCAAGTTAGAGATCGATAGATTTTTGGATTCTAATTGAACCAAGCGATTATGGTGATAGTGGGGGAATGTGTTGTTTCATTGCGCTGTTGGAGCCTAAACAGGGGTTTTTGGGATTATCTGCTCTCCCAAAGTGTGCTGCTAGAGCGTGTAGTTCTCAAAATGATTCCTCTTTACTTACAGCAAGTATTTACACATTTGGATAAAAGCAAAATACTGCGGATATTGGAAATGCGAAACAAAAACAGAAAATGCTGAAAAACTCAGCAGGTCTAACAGCATCTGTGGAGAGAAAAAAACAGAGGGTAGAATATCCCCCCGTCGGGGGTGTTGTGCGGGGACAGGTGTGGGCAGGTACGGACCCAATTGGCGCCCCTGATTGGGTCTGCACCGCCATTTTACATGGGCGGGCCAATTAAAGCCTGCCCAGCGTGACGCGCACCTGGACGGGCTGCGCGCTCCCTGTGTAGGCGGCGGTTCCCTGAGTCGGGGAGTACACTCTTTCACGTGCATCTCCCTGAGGCACAGAGGTGGCTCAGGGAGATTAGTTTCACTAATGAAACATTGATTAGCGGTAAACAAAACTTTTAAGGACATGCCGCCTCATGTGAAACTGTCACATGAGCTGGGACATGTCCATTAATTTTATTAAAAACTTTTAAAACATTTAAAAAAGATTCATGAAACCTCATCCCGCCTGTGGATGAGGTTCCATGAAAAATGCAACGGCTGCCTGGGCTCTTCGTGTGCCCTTGAACCTTAAGGTTGGACAGGCAGCTCAGTTTATTAGTTTAACTGATATTTAAATAGCCTTAATAGGTCTTTGAAAGTTTGGCGGGCGCGCAGCCAAGTCGGCTGCACGCCCACCGAACTGAAAATCTAAATGACGCGCAATGATATTGGGACGCACGCCCAACATCACCATGCGTCATTTCATGCCTTGACAAGCCGCCCCCGACCCCAAGCCGAAGATTCTGCCCAGAGTGAACATTTCGAGTCCATATCGACTCGAAACGTTAACTCTGTTTTTTTTTCTCTCTACAGATGCTGTTAGACCTGCTGAGTTTTTCCAGCATTTTCTGTCTTTGTTTTACACATTTGGACCTCTACACAAGGCTGGAGCTTCTCTTCTTTCCAGTTCTCTCTTACTTCTCAGTCATGTGACCTGACATCGTGATTACACCAGTATCATGTATGCTTCTGATGTTAACCTTTTACCCTGCAGGTGTAGCTGAGGAAGAAAATTCGGCATGATTACAATGAATGGCGGAGCAGGCTCTAGGGGCCAAGTGGCCAATCCTGCTCCTATTTTTATTTTCTTATGTTTCGTTCCCATTTTTAAAAATTCACTTCCTTCTAGAACTTAAAATTGCCATCCTTTGTGATTTAGACTAACTTTTAAAATAAACACACACACACACACACACACACACACGTATCTTTCTTTTTGGCCATACATTCATTAAAAAATATTTGGCTGTCTTGATTTCAGACTTGTCTCTGTGCTTACAGCGTTTATTAATATCATTTCCATCTTCTCTCAGATTCATTTTTTGCCTCAGCTGAATCCCACCAGTGCTATACTGTTGCACTGACATGCTCTACTGGATGCATGCAATGCTATGCACTTCCAGCTCTTGGATTTTTATATTCTCACGTTCATTGGTAAAAAGTTTTTAAATTTTTCCCTGATGTGACAACTTTCCTCAATCAGTTTTCTAACTTTGTATGAGCCTCATCTGGAATTTTACCAGTTGAATTTCAGAGTTCCCTTCAAGCACAGAGAGATCAGGCAAGAGCAGCGAGTTAAATGGGAGGTTCAGTGAAAGGTCAAGATAACCATGTAGGCATGCCATATGACTCCAGAACATTGGTAATTTGACAAGGGCATAACAAAAGAACTGCTATTGGTTGGGTCTTGTTTGCCTAATATGCTGTGCAATTTTAAGTAAATGATGCTTTACAAAAAATTGTGTGATTTTAAAAAGGAGACACATTCCTCATGAATGGCCCTGCTATGTGTGGGAAGTTTTGTCATGAGGAACATGAGAATAATTTTTATCTTCACCTGGAGAGAACACTGACTGATACTTGGAATTGGCCTAATTTGAGTATTGAAGTGGACCTCTTGCACCTCCTCATGTCTGTAAAACCATTAGCCTGGTACTTTCTTTTTCCAATGACAACAGGACATTCATGGCCTGGCTACAGTACATTGGAGAACATGATGTTATAAGGAGAGTAGCATTATACTATGTTAGTATAATGTATCGTTCTCATGCTGTATCCCTTAAAGTCACAAGATATAATTGCTGTAAATAGGTCCTGAGACCAATTAGATTGATGGTTTTGCTTGCTGTAAATTCTTGAAATTGTTACATTCCTTCGCCAGACCTCAAGTTGTTGGTGAGATCCAGGTGGGATCAATAACTTACTAAGTGAAGATAACTACAAGATTCCACGGGTTTTGAACAAATATAAACTTTACCAGGCAAGATCAAAAACATAAAACAATTTACAATACTTATCTTATATTCTAACATCCTGGGTAAGTATGAGGTACATGTGAATTAATAGGTAAACTGTGGTCGGACACATCACACAATAAATGACAGATGCACCCTAAACAGATTCCATGGATTTCCAACCCACCCAGACATTAGTCACACTGTGAGTCAACCAATCTCACTGAAACTCTGTCTCTCTCACGAGGGTTTCCAGTCTTCACCTTCGAAGAACCCACCTTGGAATTCTCTTCAAAAGTCACTCCAATTCAGATGGCTTCAAGGAGAGCCCACCTTGCAGGGTTTCAATCTTGCATTCCAAGATTCCATTCCCCTGGGTTCCTGAGTGTACATTCAAACACCAATTACAGGCACACCTTCAGATCTTCCGTGATGGAGAATGCCACTGCTCCAAACCTTTGGCCTTCTTTACTTAAAGACTGTTCCCTGCAGCCTTTCTCTAACTTGGAATCTGTTTCTCTGCTCCTTCCTTTTAACTGAACTTAACTGGGACCTTTTTCTGTGCCCTGTCTTTTTCCCTTACCTGTGACTTCCTTTTGGGCCCTCTCCCTGCCCCCCTCCCTTGTCCCTCTCTCTGGGACACCTCTCTTCGAGTTAAAACTGACTCACAGACTGACTCAAACTGACTATTCACTGACCCTTGAACTGATCTGGTGACCTATCAAAACACTCCAAGAAGGTCCCACCCTTGCTACCGGGCAGGAACAAATGTAACAAGCAGTGGAACATTCTGTACCTTAAATGTTACAATCTCCATCATTTGCTAACTTAGCACAAAGAAAAAAATGGCTTCGTAACAAAATTAAAACAAAATGCTGGAAAAACTCAGCAGGTCTGGTAGCATCTGTGGAGAGAGAAACAGAGTTAACATTTCAAGTCTAGCATGACTCTTCTTTGGAATAGAATCATATTGGACTCAAAACATTAACTCTGGTCAGAATTTTCTGGTCCCATCGTGGTGGGACCTGCTGTGGGAGATTTGATGTCCCACCCAAACGTCCATTGACTTTCGGCGGGACCCGATGATCCCGACAGTGGGTGAGGGCAGAAAACCCTCTCCTCAGTTTCTCTCTTCGCAGACCTGCTGATTTTTCCAGCACTTTGTTTTTATTTTACTGTAAATTCTTGATTTTATTTGCATCTCATACCCAAAAGCCAGAAGAGTGTATCATGAAATGAATTTTCTTTTTTCAAAATTAAGGTTATTTATGTCTATAACAAAGTGTGACCTTAATGCAATGAAGGTTCACTCATGCAGGGAAGCACATCAGACATCAAACAATCACAAATTAAAACAGGAAATGCTGGAAAAACTCAGCAGGTCTGGCAGCATCTGCGGAGAGAGAAACAGTTACCATTTTGAGCCCGCATAACTCTTCTTCAGAGTTCCGCTCCAAGACTTGAACATTAAAATCAACACTCTGGTACAGCACTGAGGGAGTGCTGCACTGTTGGGGATGCTGTCTTTCAGATGAGGTGTTAAACCAAGAGCCTGCTTGCTAGGGTGGATGTGAAAGACCCACAGCACTATTTCTAAGAAGAGCAGGGGAGGTGTCCTGGTCAATATTTATCCTTCAATCAACATCACAATAGGAGATTATCTGGTCATTCTCATTGCTGTTTGTGGGTGTTTCCTGTGCGCACATTGGCTGCTAAGTTTCCTACAATACAACAGTGATTACATTTCAAAAGTACTTAGTTGGCTGTATAGCACATTGAGATGTCCAGTGGTCATGAAAACCACTATATAAATGCAAGCCTTTCCTTTCTGTTCTTTTTTATAAATGTGCAATAGATATTGATAGTTATAGAGCGCAATTTTAGCAGGATGGCCAAATTCCACGTGACCAATTAGAATGATGAAGAAGATTGATGAAAAGTTTCATATTTTAAGGTGTTCATGTAGCTGTGGAACAATTCCTATATTCTTAGCCTTGGTTTGTTTGTCTTCTATGGCTTCCATGACTTTTTGCACCTGCATAAACTAAGATAAGTCTCAGAAGTGCTAGACTAAGAAGGTCATTTAGGAAGTGCAGAGACATGCCAGCACAGGCACAGTGGGCCGAATGGCCTTCTGTGCTGTAACATTTTATGGTTTCTATGATTTTAGCAGTCAACTGTAAAATTCAGCTCTGTTGGTATAACAGTAGATCAGCTTCAGGTTAAATTTTCAAGCATTTAAAGATTCAGGTTAAATTCTCAGCATGCTTTGTATGCTTCCGTTCCAGCCTCCACATTGAACCAATAGAACTACTGAGTCTCACAGCTGACAGAAATATTGATAAGCTGGGGAAATCGCTATGACTTTTGTTCACACAGAGTGCAGAAATCAACTCCCACAGAGCCGTTTCAGTTACACAGCTTCTATTGTGTAGCAAAACTCTGTTTATAATGGGAAGAAAAATCAACTACTTCGCTTACTGAGGAGCCAATTGAAATAAGGACTGGATTTTTTCACAAGCCCTCCTGCTGGGTTTTGGGCAGAACAATGGTGGAGATCCATTTGGGACAGGTGGGCACCCAAAATGCTTCTGTCCACCATCTCCATGCTAGTTTAATGACCTCTTATCAGTGGGAGGCAGTGTGGAAGGGCACTGGTGGGTGTGATGCCAGTGCCAATGTTGGCAAAATTTAACGGTCCCAAGCTTTTTTTTGTGAAATATACAGTTCTGATTTGCATCCCAGAAGTAGCATGAATTACCGTACTCTCAAATACAACTTCAGTTTCGCAAAAGGAAGATCTGAAGTGCACTTAATGTATAAGCAGTTTCAGAAACAAGGTGGAATTTTGGACTTTAAAAAGTAAGGATTGTAGTAAAAACAGGGAAGAGCTTCATTTTAATATTTAAATTATTGTATAAGATACATATGATCCTAACCAGGCATGTGCTGTGCTCTGAATTTTTCAGGAAATCAGCTTTTAAAATGGAAGCCCCTGTGTTTTGAAAAGAAGCTCAGAAAGTACCATTTTACTCTAGCCTTATGTTGGGTGATTCTTTCAGTGCTAAATTTTGTTTCAATCTTTGGCATGGAGTTTTGCCTGCCAAATTCCTAGTTACTGTAATAATAATTTTGAAAATTGGAATTTCCAGGAGAATTCCTCTCTTTTTGTATTATTTATAGAAGAAAGAAGTGGATGAAAGAAGGGATGCCAGGCAGGTTGGAAAAATTCACAGGGGAACTGGCCTTAGCGGCCTCTACATACAAACCAAATCTACAGGCAGAGGCGCACCTACCTCCCAGAGTCAAAGGCTCATTACAGTGGGGAGGCAGTGACAGAGTTATGCTGTCTCCTAGAATTTGACCTCCAGCCACAGGGACCACTGACAGAAACTGTCAAGGTTACTATAGTTCTCAACTTTTATGCATCTGGATCATTCATGTTGCCATAGGAGACATCATCTGTATAACTCTGAAATCCTGATGGTTTGATACCATCTACTGGGGTACATAGATCTACTGGGGGGGCCAATGGGGAGATCCAATGGAATTGAAGGAGGGTGTGAGATGTGCTTGCTGTGGGCAGCTGCAGCTTTTTGAATATAATAAAAGGGTCATTACATTGTGGAAGCTTTTTATGGACACAGGGAGAAGCTAAGCTTACAATTACTATTTAACATTATTCATAAGGCTAACATCGGCTAACCTCTGTAAATGAGTTAACAAAGAATCTTTATGCTGTGTTCATGGTTTTGTGCTATTATTAGGAAGGTGACTGGTTAAAGGCCAGGCAACAAATGGTTAAAAGCCAGGCAACAATTGTTCTTCTTCCCAGTTTGTGACCTTTTTGATTAAGTTGTTTGTTTGAAACTAAAAATAAGGCTAAAAGGTAATGTCCTAATGTAATGCAACTGATGATTGCTGTTTGTTTAGAATATCATTGAATAAGTAGAAGTTCGGCAGTTTGTAATCACCCTTATGCAATGGTTGCTTGGTGGAACCGGGGACAGATGAGGGAGGTACTAAAGCAAGCAGATCGATGAGGAGATTGGTCAAACTTGCTTTTGACTTTCATGCTCTAGGGAGGGTTGCCGGGGGTGAAAATGAACCAATCATGGACTATCACTATCAGAGAAAGGAGCCAATCATGGACTGTCGCTATCAAAGAAAGAAGCCAATCATGGACTGCTGCTATCAGAGAAAGGAGCCAGAAAGTATGTACATGGCAGGGCGGGAAGCAGAGGCTTATTTAAGCTTGGTGTTCGTTAAGCTCGAGGCCATCACTGCAGCCTGGCAAGGAAGGGGGATAACTAGGAAGGATGGTCAGCTATCTGAACAGAACATAGACAAGGAAGGATCGATTACCCATCCTGCCTGTTTCTTGGGGAAACCATGCAACCAAAGCATGGGGTGAGTAGTCACTGGTACAAGTATTATTGAACTGTCCGTAACAGCAATTAAGTAATAAAGTGCTTCGGGCGAAGTCTTGAGTTTTGGGTCATTGATATCCAGAGTAAACCTCCAAACCCAGGTGGTAGAAATAGCCTACATTGCAAATGACAACTTTAGGTCACAATGACGTTGTGAGGTAATTTTCATCTTAACCAACCAAGTACACCACCAAGGTGTTAAGTATTGCTTGGACAGTGAGCATAAAGTAAGGATTGCATACAACTAATAGAACCGCCTGGATGTTACTAACACTGGAATGAATGGAAGACCAATCCCACGGGTTCTGTAAGGGGGCACTTGATCCTCTCACTAGATTTTCCCCTTTGTGCACCGTCTAGGCAGTACTTAATGTCCAGGAGGAAGTACAAAAATATAAATTTGTTCATCTTCACTTCCATCATTTCTGCTCTGGGATCCACTGATCTAACTAATGCAGCATAAAGCAGGGGCAACATAGGACAGCAACTGTGGAGGACTGATGCAGAATCTTAAAGGTGAATTGTTGTGCTTCATTGTACTGTTACACAGGGGTTCATAGTTTCACTTTAGATTCGTCTTTTGTGAAAAATATATTGTTCTTTATTTCTTAAGCCCTAGCTTAATTTGAAAGCTTCCCTCAAGACTGTTCCTGGTTTGGGTAATTTTGCTAAAATGAAGAGTAGGGCTGAAAAAGCTCTTTCCCCTAGAAAATTCTCTTCTTTAGGATTAATTTGTTGGAGGACGCAAAGGAGGTGAAACAGCAGGTAACCAGAACCCCAGACTGATAATGTAACACTACAGAAGGTCTAGACCCTTCTACAGATACACTACCACCATGGTGTATAGGCCAAGAAGATCATTCCTTAATATGCCAGTGGAGTTATGTGTCAAGAGACCTCTACTGGTAGTGTAAAAATGCTAGCAGTGATTCGCTAGTCCACTTTGCACATTGCCCAATTCTCTTTTCCATTGACTTCACATTGCTTTCCTTTTATGTGCAATTTTGTTTTTAAACATAACAGCAATGGGTGTTAACATAAAGATGTTGATTTTGTCCCTTCCCAGTGGCAAAAACAGTGCTTGTCGATGGTTAAAAACAAATTGGTCACTTACCTGTCCAGATGGTGACCATTTCCAATGTTAACCTGCAGACTTTTTCAGGACAATGAGGTGTCTAAACCAGATGGGAGCCTCATTAATTTATGCATCACATCAATAGGAGCCCCAACACAGTTTTAGCAGGGACCTGAGCAGAGAGGCTGTGGTGTATTGGACTGATAAAAGCTCACACATGGGCTCATCTGTAAGCAACCATGTAGAACACACTTTATTTACACCTCCTCAACAAGAGAGGGCAGCAGAGAGGGTAGTATCACAATATGATCAGTACAAAACACTACACTCCCTCCCCACTCAAAAAAAAAAGAGGCTAACATGAAATGTAGAATGGCACATGTACATAATTCCACAGAATATGTCTAAACCAATATGAACAATATCTGGGACAGGATTTTCGGGTCACTGGGTGGGCAAGGCGGGCAGGCCCAGGAAAGGCCGACTGCGATTTCATACTGGCTGGCCAATTAACGGTTAGCCAGCGTGAAAGGCGTGCTGAGAAACTCAGCGCTGCCGGGGTGGGGGCGGGAGGAAGGCGAGCACAAAAGTCTGCACATGCACAGGGGAGCACGCACTGAAAGCTTCCTGAAGGCAGGGAGCTGCCTAAGGTAGCTGAAGAATGTTAAAATCAAAAATAAAGATTTTGAAAATCGGAAAAAAATGTCCCCCACATAGGACTCACTCACATGAACAGAAACATAATAAAAATTAGGACAAAACATTTTTTTTAAACTAATGTCAGAAACCTCATCCCACCTGTGGATGAAGTTTCCTCAAAAATGCAAAGGCCGCCTGGCCAATTTGCCTGCCCGCCAATCGTAAAGTTGGATGAACAGCAAAAAAGCAACAGTTAATTAATAATTTACTGGCCTTAATAGGCCTCTTAATTGTCGGTGGACGCGCTGCCGACTCTTGCGCATGCCCACCAGCCGAAATATCGCGCGAGTGTGTGATGATGTTCGTTTGCTCGCCCGACATCATCGCGCGCTATTTCATGCTCAGGCATGTCGGGTGCACACCCGCACGCTGAGCAGCAAATCCTGCCCCTGGAATTTAACAGGCTGGGTTGCATAATTGTTTTTACTATAATCACAACCAAAACATATATGACTGGCATTACCAGAGTAATTTATATGTAAAAGAAAATCCTTAATACCATTATGTTTTTAACAAAAGTATAATTATTTGACAAGAAATAATGAAAAGAACAACTTGTTTCTTTTTCCTTCCTACATACTTTTAATTAAACCATAAGACTTATTTTTCCTTCTGTCTGGATATCTTCCCCCATTTCCATTTCCATTAGTTTGACTCTCCTCTCTCATATCTCTGACGTTGCTAACCCTGAGCTTTGACTTTGACTACCAACTCCACTTAATGGTTGGGTCTGTGACATTGATTGATTAGTCGTAATCAAAGACCTTGGCTCACTTTGCTCTACCAGTGTGTTCTATGTTACCAGTAAACTTCCAGTTTCTTTGTGCTATTCACTTTCTTTCTAACTTTCACTTTGGTCTGTGGGAGGAACTTAGACCATAGGAAGGTTATCATGCTTTCCTTCCACCAGGTGTCTTTTTTCAAGCAAATGATCTACATGACACTGACAGAGTTTCTCACCAGTCTTCACTATATATGTGAATGCACCTAGTCTCTTTACAGCAACCCCATTCAAGTATTTCTCCTTACCACCTCAATAGTTTTTCACCATGACCCTGTGACCAGCACTGAACTCTCTAAGCTTCATGCCTCGCGTATCATGACTCACCTTCACTTTGTCTTGCTATTACATTGCTATTAGCGTCAGGCTTAAGCAAACTAAATAAGGAGTGTGTTTACACACTAACACATAAGGTGAGCTACCTGTTGTAGACTGTGTGGTTATTCTAAAAGATAACAAAATTTTCTTTCTGTTGTCAAAGAGAAACATGGAAATCCCTATTTTGCTTGTCACCGAGCAAATGCTTCTGCAGCAGCCGCTTCACAATCTGCACACTTCTTTCTGCAGCACATCAGTTGCCGGGTGATTTGGTGGTACAGGAGCGTGTTTGATTTCATTCTTACTCAGAAATATTTCAAACTCTCCTGACATAAACTGCAAGCCATTGTCTGACACCCATAAATTGCAAACCAACTTCTCAAAATCGCAAGAGTTTTTGCACTTGTGGCATTGCGCATAAACTCAACATTTATCCAATTACCAGCTATTGACCAAAACAATGTACTCTTTCCCTTCCACTTCAAAGAAATCAATGTGCACTCATTGCCATGGTTTTCTTGTATTTGACAATAGAATGGAAGTGACTTTGTGTGAATCATTTTTCATTCTGAGGCACACTTCATAACTTTTCACCAATATCTCCACTCTCGGATACCAACAATAACCTGTTGCTACTGCTTTCATACAAACTATCCCTGTGTGCTCTTAATGTAGTCCCTCTACCAATCTCTCTCTAACCTTGATGGAACAATGAGACTTAAACTCCAAAAGAGACAGCCTGATCAACACATGGTTTATTTCTATGTGTGAAATACTCCTGCAATTTCTCAGCAACACATTGTTTACACCAGCCATTCATGACAGAATTGAGCACTTTACTGAGCATCACATCCTGTAGAGTTTCTTCACTAATTTCTCTGGCAGACACTGGCACGTCATTTATGTATGTAAAGTAATTCACAGGTAACTCAGTGGCTAAGGCTGAGTCAGTCTTCATGGGAAATCTCAAAAGAAGGTCTGCATTTGCATGATCTGCTGACTTACAAAATTTAATATCATAAAGATGGGTCATCAAAATCAATGCCCAGCTCTGAAGCCGTGCTGCTGCTGGGGATGGTACTTCCTTTGAACCAAATATGATGGGAAGGATTTGGTGGTCAGTTAACAAAGTGAACTCCATACTGTACAGGTACTGAGGAACTTTGTAACACCATGTATGATCGTTAATACCTTGTGAGTAATTTAGCCCTGACTTTGTTAAAGTACGGAGCATATGCCTCAGTAAAGCCTATGCTACAGATTTTTTCACACTATCTTCCAATGCTTTCTCAATGTCAGACTATGGGCGGAATTGTCCAGGAATTGCACAAAGTGCAGTAGCAGGAGGGAAAAAAGTTGTTTTACCCACCAGCCACAATAACGGATTTTCACGCTATCCCATTCCTGGCGCATCCTACCTCATTAATTATGCATCCATGGGAAGCATGCTGGTTTGCTGGTGGGTGGGCTTGGTATGCCATGACCTCAGCACTTCCTCGATCCAGGCACAATGTTTAAAGTGCACCAGAGCGCAGCCTGCTTCATGTCCACAGACCAGGGCTGCTCCAGGTGACAGATGGCACCGAAAGCAAAGAAGGCGGTAGCCCCCAAATTTAGTGATGCTTCCCTGGGGTGCCTGCTGGATGCAGCGGAAAGCCACCGCAATGTCCTCTGTCGCTGCTCTGGTCGAAGAAGATCCAGCAGAGTCACCAATCTGGCCTGGGAGGCAGTGGCAGTGGCAGTCAGCGCCACTGGAGCAGAGAGGAGGTCAGCCATCCAGTTCAGGAAGAGGATGAACGATCTCCTCTGTTCCACCAGGGTAAGTCAACCACCTCATCATTCTCAACTCACACGCTCACAAACCATCACACATCCACAGGGATCTCACACCTCAAGGGACAACACCACCGACTTTCACACACACCCTCACATCTCCATCAGGCTCATATCCTCTGGAGCTCACGTCCTGATCCCGTCCATGGCTCCGCTCACTGCACAAACATCCCACACAGTGCCATGTGTCCTGCTCACACTCTCTCCACCTGTTTTCATGTAGGAGAAACTGGCTGACAATAGCAGAGAGAGGTCCCAGACCCAGGGTGGAGTGGCCCAGATTAGGCCCCTCACTCACTTTGAGGAGTGTGCCATCATGCTGACTGGTGAAGACATGGACCATGCCTGCAGTGATGGAGAGATCAGCATGACATGAGGGTCCTGCATCAGATCATCTCTCTCTCAATGCAACTGACTGCTCTCTCTCCTGCTTTTGACTCTGCTGCCATGCACTAATTATCTCTACTTTGGTTCACAGGGAGCTCTGCCAAGCGACCGACACCCTCAGCCAGCCAGTCCCTCAGCTCCGCCCGGGTCCTCACCTCCAGCCAAGAGGACACCTCCTCCATTGAAGAACTGGAAATAAGCAGCCTGGTAGACCCATCATAGCACTTACCCACAACACCCAACAACACACACCTCAATGGGACCTAGGTCTGGAGCGGGCTTGAGTTCACAATCTGGTGTTCGCCACATGGACAAGTGTCTGCAGCAGGGGGAGGCAGGTGCAGCTGAGCTCCCTGGCACTTGGAGGACTACTGGAGAAGAGGTATCTGTGAGGTTCGAGTCAGATGATGAGCCTCTGGACTCAGACTTTCAACTCATCCTGCAGAGTCAGCAGAAGGTGGGGGAACATCACGCAGAGCTGTTGGAAGCCCTCAACAGAGTGGCACATGAGTCGGAGGAGTGTGTCTGCCTGCTCTCTGATGAAGTGGCGCTCACATGTGCATGTATGCAAGTCTCCACGGGAAGGATGGCGGATGCCATGGAAGCCCTGGTCCAGCAGAACGCGGAGGTGCTCTCGGACCTGCACTCCATTGCAGTAGCCATGGGAGCGTTCCTGCAGTGGCAATTTGAGAGGGAAACAGAGCAAATTGACATCCCTCCAGGTGCTCCTTCCCCTCACGGAGTCAGGCCGGAGCCCTAGGCCACTGGAAGGGAGGAGAAGCAGAGCTGAATACCTCTGGGGCATTCACTCAGGAATCTCAGAGGCTGTGCGCTCCCTCTGAGCCTCTTTTGCCTGTGATCCCTTCAACCTTGTCCTCTGTCACCGCAGAAGGAGCAGCCGGCCCACAGGAGGACAGCCAAAACAAGCCAGGGCACTCAAGGCCTTGGCTCTCCAGAGGACGCATGCCGGAGGCAACAGGGCCAACTATTGCACAGATTGTCTCCACCCCTGTTGTGGATGTCAGAGCAGCACCTAAAAGAAGTCGTCGGCCTAGAAAGTTAAAAAATTCTGATAACAAGTGGTTGCATGGGTGAACACATATTGTCACTTTATATTTTGAAAATATATTCACTTTCACTGAACAATGTGTAATGGTGTCTTTCAGCTTCATTGACAGGCTTCACGAGTCCTCCCCTGGATTCCCCCACCACCCCTTCAACTGACAGTTCAGCTGCATGCAGCTGGCCCACGAGTGATTCTGGAGGGAGAAGTGTGTGTGCGGCAGGGCCCTTCGGAGCCTTGTGCAAGCACTCTCCCACACACACGGAGCCTTCATCTGTCACACTCATCTCAATGTCCTGAGCATTTTCAATGCTGCCTGCTGGGGTTCACTCTCAGTTGTCCATCTGAGCTGACCTGCATCTCCACCCACTGATCACACTCCCATGCAGCACCTGCACCCATCCAACACGAGGCTCTGCTCACTTTCGATTTCAACAAAAATGGACATAGTCAACTCCCTGGTCCTTTCTCCTCCCCCAGCCGCCCATGTCCTTTCCCCCATCACTGTCGACCCCCCTGTATCACCTTCCACCTCCCCATTGTCACCTAACACCCGTTTTCCAGGATGTCCAGGTGAATGTGCATGTCCCCTACCTTCCTAAGAATCCCACCCCATCCACATTGACCTCCCTGACCTCCTCCTTCCCACCTCTGTGTCTGCCTCCAAGTCCCCGCCAACCACCCTCACCATCCCTTCTACCACTACCGTTGCACCCTCACCCTCCCTCCCTTCTGGCTCACTCTGCCCCCTCTCATACTCACCATTTTGTCCTACCATGCCGACCCTCAGTTTGCTCCCCAGGACGACTCCACAGACCCCTCCCTTGCATGTTCACCTGGACAGTCCCCAGGCCTTACTCCCTCCTCCACACTTATTCCCTCCTCCGCCAGATACCTTCCTCCACCCGGACAGCTTCCCCCCTCCAGACTCCTTCCCCCACTCCGGACCCCCTCCTTGTACTGGACTCTAGCCCTTCCAAACTCCTTCCCCCCACCAAACTCTTTCCCTTACACCTTTCTCCCCCCTTACACCATACTACTTGCCGCATTGTTCCCGTTACACCCTCCTTCGCCGCTACTCTCTCCTCTGCCCTCCAAACCTCACCCTCCCGACACCTTTGATCCCTCCCCTCCCAACCTCACCCCCCTGGTACATCTTCCTCTCCCACTCACAGCTGGATCTTCCTCTCCCACCTTGCGCCGATCATCCACAGCAACCAAGACCGTGATGTTCCGAAGCAGACCTGAGACATTAACGCAGACCTCTCACCTTCCCAGAGCTACTTTGCGGTGGAGCCATGTCCATGAGAATCCACCCAGCATGTGATGCATGTGTTCCTCCAGGGTCCAGTAGCTGCAGGCCTCCAGCATCTTCTTCCTCTCTGATGTCCGCGATCTGAGCAAGGCTTTAACGGTAAGTCCTGACTTCTGCATGTCACACTTGTCCAGCTGCATTCTGGGCCGGTGTATTTTCCCACCAGTGTAACAGTAAATCTGGCGTGGGGGGTGTTGATTCCAGTCGGGCCTTACTTTGCATCCCATTAGCGGGATGCAAATTGTGTTCACACCGGCCTCCAGTGGGATTAGCGTTCTGCCATGGCGGACACCACCAGATGATCCCATTGTGCTTTCACGCTGGCATGAAACTGATTTTTGGCCTTCTCGCCATATGGTTCCCCCCCACCTCCCCAACACCCCCGCCACGGTGTGCAATGCCAGCGGGGCCGGAAAATTCCAGCCGCATTCTTACAGATTTCTACTATAAATAACCGTATTTTCTTAAACTAGCTCCTTCCCATCTGGGAGGCTTTGTTCCCTCCAACCACCTCCAATGGCAATTAATATGACGATGCATCATATTCCACCCCAGCACGAACTTGACCTAACACTTGAATACCGTTATTGGAGTAACTAGTGAGTTTCATACCAGTTTTGTGTAAGGGAATGTGACTTAGGGATTCCTTGTACTCTGCTTCTGGGATAACAGACATTGTTGCAGGTCAATCAACGAAGAAAGTAAGTTGTGAATCTTTGACTTCCATTTCTACTGTGGATACTGCAATTATATCTTCAGGCTGTTGACTCTCAGCTTTCATGTGATGTTTTTCATGCTCTCTGACAGAGTACAACTCTTGATCTTCCTGCTCGATAGCATCAGCTTTTGTTTCCACATCTATCACATGCGCATTCACAAACTTCCAGGCTCTTGAACTAGCTTGAGATCTACAACCACTGTGACCTGGGGCTGGACTGTAACCTGGAGCACTGCTGTTTCCGCCATCTGGATATGACCGACTTTTTCACAGGCATCCCAGAAGGAAGAACAGTAAAAACTGGGAATTAAGAATACTGTAGACTCAAATGCTGGAGCTTCATCGAGTGTATTTCTCATATCACACCATATGCTGTGGCTGATGCCTTGTTAGTTCGATACACAGGTTGTAGTGCAGCAGTGAGTGGTCTGGCACACTGGATGCTTATGTATACATACACATGAACATATAATTCCTAAATCATGTTGGAATGATATAACAATATAACATTCCTCTTTCTTTAAAAACTGCCTATTTATAAGAATATAGTGTTCCAATCAACGTTTTTTAGTTTTATGTCTAAACTAATGGACGATCAACTTTTGTTATTAAACTGAACACCTTAATGGTCTTTTATAGTTTGTTTTTGGTATCGTTTAAGTGTATGATGTTGTGACTCCATCTTGTGGATTTGGCAATCATCGCTCTCAGTGATGAGCTGGCACACTGTATTGGCGATCTTGTGCGTGCTGCCCCTGGAGCTGTAGGAGTTGTGCTTGGTGTTGCTGGTTTTGTGTCACTTGCTGGTGAAGTTGTTAATGCTGTACCACTTGTTGGTGATGTTGCTGATATTGTCTCACTGGTTAGTAATATTACTGGTGTTTGTTACAGTGCAGTACATGGTAAATGCTGAACTGCTCAAAGCACAGAGAGAAACTTGAAACAACTGCCACAACTGTTTTGCAATTTGCATTTTGATTTCGAGATGCATGCCTTGAATTCAGTAGTAATAAGTCTACTGAGACTTAAAAGTTTTTATAAAACTAAATTAAACAATTTTAATAGAAGAAATAATTTTAAGTACATACATGGGTCTACAAATTATTACTATGATAACTCCTAGCTCCCCTAATTAGTCTAACTCACAGTTACACCTTAGTTAGGGCAACAGTAAAAACAAAATCAATTTTAACAGTCCCAGGCAAAGCACATGATACCCTGTTCAGGGATATTCAGAGTGAATTCGGTTCCTACAGGCAGCAGCTAGGTATATGGAGGCTTTTCACCCTTGTTAGATCTTGGAATGCCTTCTTTCCTTACACATAACCTCATCTCCTTTATACATATGTCTCCCTTTATAATGTAAATCCCAGTGTTTCAATATGACTTTGGACTTTACCTTTCTAATAATAAAAATCTTTCATAGTACCAATTTTGTCAATAAGCTTTGGGAAAAATAAACACACTGTTTGGCTTCTTCTGGCTAAGTGTAATATTTCACCCTCTCTTTGAAATTCACAACTACTCTGGTTTATCTCAAAATGCAAATTTTCCTTTTACACCTCACATTGTAAAAGTTCAGCCACGTTTAGTTACTTAGCATTTCAAGCCTAGCTTCTCTTCTGATACAGAAAAGCTTTTGGACCAACTGCCTTCAGTTCAATTAAGTGACACACACACACTATCCAGACCCCACTATTCCTACTTTACAATAATCCCAATAACCTTCTAAAAATTATTATATTTTCATGACACTCTCCTCCTTATTGAAAAATGAACCGTCATGATTTAAAGATAACTTCATTTTGTTAACCCACCTCACATTATTTCCTATACTTATTACACTATTAAATTACCAGATACATGCATTAACATAACAATATATACAAATCCTTTATGTCAACAGAATCATTCCAGTCCAGCGCCTAGATTTTAAATGTACAATTTTCTCTTTAAGCTTCAAACTATCGACAACGCATCTGCAATCATATTTTCTCATCTAGCCACATGTACAATCTGTAGATTAAACAGTTGTAGTAATAAGCTCCATCTGAATAGCCTTGCACTTCTGTCTCAAAATTTGTCCAGAAATTTTAAAGGATTGTGGCCTGTGTAAAGAATTGTTTCTATTGAATTGTTTAGCATGTAAATCACAAAATGCTGCAATGCTAACACCAGACCCAAAGTCTCCCTTTTGATCGTTGAATATCTTCTCTGCTGCTTTTGCAACTGTGAAAAATACCCTATCGGTTTCTCAAGTCCAGTGTCATCTTCTTGTAACAAGATGGTACCAATGCCTGTATCGCTTGCATCAACAGCCAACTTAAATTGCTTGGCATGATTGGATACTGCCAATACTTGTAGTCAATACAGTTTTCAAACTATCAAATTCATTCTGACACTCCTGTGGCCCTTGAAACTTCTTGGTCGTTTTTAATAGGTCAGTCAATGGAGCAACAATATTGCTAAACTTAGGTACAAATTTCTGGTAAAACCCACTCATGCCTAGAAATCTCAAAACTTCTCATTTTGTTGTAGGCACAGGGAAATCCAATGTAGCCTTGACTTTCACATCTCTCAGAGCCACCTTACCATGTCCAATGGTATAGCCTAAATATGTAACTTGCGCTTTTGCAAATTCACTTTTAGCCAAGTTAATCACCAAATTAGCTTCTTGTAATTGACAAAACAATTCTTCCAGGTGCTGTAAATGCTCCTCCCACATTTGAATGAAAACTATCAGGTTGTCAATATAAACACAACAATTGCTCAGTCTTTCAATTACTTTGTCAGACCTTGAAATGTTGCAGGTGCATTTTTCATGCCAAATGGCATGACTTTAAACTGATATAGTCCATCTGCATCATAAAAGCCGATATATCCTTAGCTCACTCTCATAACGGTCCTTGCCAATATCCTCTAAGTGAGTCAACCTTTGTGATAAATTTTGATTGTCCCACTTTTTCAATGCAATCTTCTAACTGTGGTATAGGGTATGAATCTGTTTTTTGTCACCACATTCACCTTTTGATAGCCCACACACAGTCTTTGTTTTCCATCCAGTTTCAGTACCAGCACAATTGGTGAACTCCAGTTGCTACAACTAGGCTCAGTGATATCAGTTCGAAGCATGAATTCAATTTCTTTCTGTACTTGTGATAAATTTGCCGGATTTGATCTATAGGGATGTTGTCTTAGTGAAGATGAAACTTCTACACATACATTCATGAAAAGCTAAATTTGTCCTCCCCAGCTTATTCCCACAAATAGCTTTGTGTAACTACAATAGCTTCTCCAAATCACTTTGGCACTTGTCTGTAAGGTAACTCATTATTGCATTTAAATTTTTTCAAGTATCCCTCATTATCCAATCTGATTAGAGAAAAATCAATTTCAGAATCCTGCCATTTCTACTTCTTTCTCTTCATCTACTAATACCTCCTTTTAGTCCTTTACTATGTCAAAGTACTTTTTAAGCAAATTTACATGACACATCCTCAGCTTCTTTCTTCTATCTGGAGTATTTATTAAATAATTGACTTTCCTCAATTTCTTTTCAATCCTGTAAGGCCCACTAAACCTTGCCTTTAATAAGTCACCCAGTACTGGTAACAGGACTAGTACTTATCAGCAACAAAACTATGAGCTGTGGCTTTCCTGTCTGCCTTCACTTTCATCACTTGCTGTGATATCTTTAAATGTTCCCTAGTTAACTCACATGCTCTGCCCAATCTTTCTCTGAAGTTCAGGAGAGTAGTTTCTGAACTTTGACCCACCAATTTCTCATTAATCAATTTCAGTGGTCCCCTTACCTCATGACCATAAACTAGTTCAAAAGGACTAAACCAATCAATGCATTAGGAGCATCCTTAATAGCAAATAACAAGAATGGAATTCCCCTAACTCAATCCTGTGGATAATCCTGACTATACACCCTCATCATAGTTTTTAAAGTTTGAAGCCATCTTTCCAAAGCCCCTTGTGACTCAGGATAGTAAGCTGTTGACCTAAACTGTTTTATCGCCAATGTGTTCATTACTTCCTTAAACAGCTGTGACATGAAATTTTAACCCTGATCTGATTGTACTTCTTATGGTAAACCATATCTTGTTAAAAATTTAGTCAATTCTTGGATAATTCTCTTTGTTGTAATATTTCTCAAAAGTATTGCTTCAGGAAATTTTGTAGACACATCCATTATTGTCAGTAAGTACTGATTTCCACTTTTTTCTTAGGGAGGGGTCTTACACAATCAATCACGGCCTTATGAAAAGGTTCTTCAAATGCTAGAGTTGGAATTAAAGATGCCAGCTTACTCACCACTTGTGGTTTCCGTAACACCTGACATGTGTGACATGTTCTACAGAATTTGACTACATCTCTATGCAATCCAGGCCAAGAAAAATGTTTTTGTATATTCGCCTATGTCTTTCTAATTCCTAAATATCCCTCCATTCGAATTTCATGAACTATCCTCACAATATCATTTCTATATCCAAAGAGTATAACGATCTGATGCACTTCCTTCCAGCTTTTGTTTGCTGAAACATGATAAGGCCTCCATTTTTCTCATTAAAACATTACCCTTAAGGTAATAATATTCTGGAATAAATTCAGCCTCTGTTTCTAAGTAAGCTGTCTAATATAACTGTCTTATTTGTGCATCCTTTTTTTGTAACTCTACCATCTGCCTTGAGTTAAACACTTCAGCTACATTGTCTTCCAGTCATTCTTCCTGGACAACTTTATCAAACACAGTGCCAGCTAATTGGACTTCCACAGTTTCTCTCTTATTTTTAACTTCCTGTTCTTCCTTTTCAATCTGTGAGCTTGTGATCATACAACCTGGAAATAATCCAGGATGCTCTCTCTGCAACAGTTCTGCGGATAATGCTTCTACAGGCTACTCAACTACCAGAGGCATCACTCACATCTGGGGCCCAGATTTCATTACTCAAAATAAATTGAACTCTTGCAATGGGCAATTTTTCCATTACTCCAACAATCAGCTCACCTGTTTGCCACTTACTCTTTAAATTTACCTTCCACAATGGAATAGGTTTAGCAACTCCATGAACCGATTTATTATTACCTGTTCCTACAATACTCTCGCTGAACAACAAATATCACTATCCCATAATATTAAGGATTCACTAGCCCCTGTGTCTCTTAAGATTTTAACATCTTTACCTACTCCACTCTGTACACATGGAATGACTTTCCCATCACATACAAGATCTTTAAACATTCCTGCAACCTGCTCCTCAGAACTCTCTTGTGTAAATTGTGAACAGATTCCCACTTCTTTATCTATTGCTGATTCTTCCTGTTTTACCTGTACACAAACCATTGGTTTTTCCTGTGCCTAAACCTCAGAATCCACAGTACTTTTACTTCCAGAACTTTTCTGCACCCCAATAATCCCAATATATTTTCCCTGCAATTTCAAACACACTGACTTTGTGTATCCAACTTTATTGCAATGAAAACACCTCAATTTTCGAGTGTCACCTCTACCCTCAGTACCTTCCTTTTTATTCTGAGAAAAAAAACTTCCTGGGAAATTCCACCTGTTCTTTCTCTTCTCTGGCTACCCACCTTCATTTCACCTTCCCACTTTCTATCCTTCTCTGATTTAAAAGGGTGATGAAGAAAAGGTTTAGCTCTATGAACTAACTCATAATCATCACCTATCTCTGCTGCTTGTCTTACCATTTCAACCCTCTGTTCATCCACATGAGTTCTCACTACTGAAGGAATTGAATCTTTAAATTCTTCTAAAATAATTGCTTATCTAAGAGCTGCATATTTCATCTCTATCTTTAATGCCCATATCCACCAGTCAAAATTACTTTGTTTTACTCTCTCAAACTCAATATAAGTTTGCCCACTGTTTTCTCAAATTCTTAAATCTCTGCCAATATGCCTCAGGAACCAACTCATATACACTCAAAATAGCCTTTTTTATCACATCATTGTTCACCGACTTTTCTTGTGACAATGAAGCTTAAGCCTCATGTGCTCTACCCATCAACCTGGGTTGTAACAACAATGTCCAGTTTTCCTGTGGCCATTTTATCTTCTCAAATGAAATAAAGAATGCTTCAACATCTCTTTCCTCAAACTTTAGAAGAGCTTGTACAAATTTAAACATCTCCCCACTGGGTTCCAATCTGGAAATAAGGCTTCCACAGCTACTGGTGTCTCTTTTTTAACTGCCAGAATTTTAAGCTGGATCCCTCTTTCTTTCTCTCCCCCTCTCTTTTTCTCTTCCCTTCTTTTCTAACCTCACCATTTCTAATTCCCTTTCCTGTTTTCTTTCTCTCTCCTGCCTTTTTGACTGTTCCCTTTGGAATGCCCCTTTTCTTTCCTTTTCTTTTTCTTTCTCTGCCCTTTCTTTTCCTTCTGCCTCTAGTTCCAATTTTTTTCATTTGCATCTGAATTTGAGCCCATTTCAACCACCCACTCCTTGGAGAATTTGGTCTCTAGAGTATTCCTTCCAATTTTAAATGCTGTGCTATACCATCAATTATGTCTGATTTCCTTATCCCTGCAGGTAATCCGAATTGTAACTTATCTGCCAATTCCATTAACTTAGTTTTATTTACCTTTTTTAAACCAACCAAAGTTATAACTTCAACTCCCAGACAGGTCTTAGCAACTGCCAAAGTCATATTGCAATCTCACCACTTTTGAAAAATTTCACACCAACTCCTGAATTCAAAGTCCTTCTCATACTCATAGGCCAGATTTTTTCTGTCGGCGATTTGGGCTGGGGCCCGCTCGCCAACGGGAAAATGACGCGGAATGACGTCGGGAGGAACCCCCAATGTCATCCCGGTCCCTTTAAATTTTTAGGAAGGCGAGCGGACAGGAAAATCACCCTCCGACTTGTCAATGGCCAACTGAGGTCATTGACAGGGTAATTAAGATAATTAAAGACCTGCCTGTCCAACCTTAAGGTTGGCGGGCAGTCCAGGAGCCCCAGCGGGCTTCTGGTAATACATGAAACCTCATCCACCGGCAGGATGAGGTTTCATGTCCGTTTTTAAAAAGTTTAATAAAGTTTATGTCCTTTTTATTAACATGTCCCATCTCGTGTGACATTGTCACATGAGGGGGACATGTTAATAGTATTTTTATTTTGCTATTTTTAAAATTTTGTGCACTGTCACTAATCTCCCTGAGACACCACTTAGTCTCAGGGAGCATTGCGCTCTTTCACGCGCATGCGCGAAAGAGCGCACTTTTTGACAGCTGGGGATTCCCTCCCCCCCCTCCCGCCCCCGTACAGGAAGCACATAGCGCTTTCCGTTGGGCAGGCCGCTGGGCGGGCCTTAATTGGCCCGCCCACTCAAAATGGCGGCGGGCCCTGTTTCGGTGGTGGGGGTTGGCTGTCTGCCCACCGCCGAGCCGGTGGGGCCTGCACACCCACCAAGGGCAAAATTCTGCCCATAACCTTAAGATCCACCAACTCCAAAATAACAAAATATATCCCACAAAGAGCCCCCAATTTTGTATGGCACAGCGGATGGTAAATGCTAAGCTGCTCAAATCCCAGACGAAAACTTGAAACAACTGCTATAACTGTTTTGCAATTTATATTTTGATTTCAAGATGCATGTCTTGAATTCAGTAGTAATAAGTCTACCGAGAGTTAAAGGTTTTTTAAAACTAAATTAAACAATTATTAATGAAAGAAATAATTTTAAGCTCATACACAGGTCTACAAATTACTGCTATGAAACTCCTAGCTCCCCTAATTAATCTAACTCCCAGTTACACCTCAATTAAGGCAACAGTAAAAAAAAAAATAGATTTTAACAGACCCAGGCAAAGCAAATGGTACCCTGGACAGGGATATTCACAGTGGATTCTCTTAGCTTTGGTTCCTACCGGGAGCAGCTTGGTACAAAGAGGCTGGAGACTTTTCACCCTTGTTAGATCTTAGAACGCCTTCTTTCCTTGCACATAACCTCATCTCCTTTATACATGTTTCTCCCTTTTTAATGTGAATCCCATTATTTTAATATGTCTTTGAACTTTACCTTTCTAATAATAAAAATCCTTCATAGTACCAATTTTGTCAGTAAGCTTTCAGAAAAATAAACACACTGGGCAGAATTTTGCCCTTGGTGGGCGGGCGGGCCCCACCGGCTCGGCAGTGGGTGGACAGCCGACCCCCGCCGCTGAAATGGGGCCCGCTGCCATTTTGAGTGGGTGGGCCAATTAAGGCCCGCCCAGTGGCCTGCCCGACGGGAAGCGCTATGCGCTTCCTGTGCGGGGGGAGGGGAGGGAATCCCCAGCTGTTAAAGTGTGCTCTTTCGCGCATGCGCGTGAAAGAGCGCACTGCTCCCTGAGGCAAAGTGCTGTCTCAGGGAGATTAGTGACAGTGCACAACATTTAAAAAATAGAAAAATAAAAATATTATTAACATGTCCCCCTCATGTGACATTGTCACACGAGATGGTACATATTGATAAAAACGACAAACTTTATTAAACTTTTTAAAAACGGACATGAAACCTCATCCCGCCAGTGGATAAGGTTTCATGTATTATCAGGAGCCCGCTGGGGCTCCTGGCCTGCCCGCCAGCCTTAAGGTTGGACGGGCAGGGCTTTAATGATCTTAATTAGCCTATCAATGGCCTTAATTGGCCATTGACAGGTTGGCAGGTGGACAGCTGATTTCGCTGTCCGCCTGCCTTCCTAAAAATTTAAAGGGACCAGACTGACGTCGGGGGTTCCTCCCGACGTCATTTTCCCGTCGGCGAGCGGGCCCCGCCCCCAAATTTCTGACGGGAAATTTCTGGCCACTGTTTGGCTTCTTCTGGCTGAGTGTAATATTTCACCCTCTCTTTGAAATTCACGACTGCTCTGATTTATCTCAAAATGCAAATTTTCCTTTTACACCTCACATTCTAAAACTTCAGCCGCGATTAGTTACTTAGCATTTCAAACCTAGCTTCTCTTCTGATACATCAAAATCTTCAGACCAGCTGTACTTAATTCAATTAAACCCCACGCGCACAGACACACACAGACACAGACACACACACACACACACACACTATTCAGACCCCACCATGCCTACTTTACAATAAATCCCAATAACTTTATAAAAATTATTATATTTTCACGACAGTGTTACTGATGATCTGTTCTGCTTTTCCAGTTCAGATGTCAGTCAAATATGAGCTCTGTTCCTTCTCATTTGCTTACCAATTTCACTCTCGATGATGTATGACCTTGTAGTCTCAGATTCACCCGCAAGTTTTGTTGGGTTCCACATTCTCAGGAATGGATCCTGGACAACTCCTCTCAACAACTCAGGCAAGGATTTGAGATGCCTGTTGCTTTGTTGACCTCCACCTTACCTGTGCATCAGTGAGTTGTTGTCTTACTTCTTCCTGGTCATTTGAAGAGTATACTTTGCTTGGCAAAGTTTTCTTCTACTTTCACGGCGATTTCATGTCAGCCTTGAGAGGTGTAGCTTGGAGTGACAATAAGGCAAGGTTTGGGTCTTCCTTTGTCTCACGGCACTTCATGAGGTTTCTCTTGATCGTTTGGATGGGTCTTTTTTTATAAAACCATGCTTCTTGGGTAATGAAGTGATGATGTTGAAGCCATACTGTTCAGCAAATTCCTTACATTCTCTGGAAGTGAATTGGTTTCTATTTTCACATGTTATTCTATCAGGAATCCCTTGCTTAGCAAAAAAAACTCATACTGTTGAGATGATTGTTGTAGCACCCAAATCTTTCAGCTTTCTGATGAAAGGGAACTTTGCGTAATAGTCAACAGAGTGTCATCCTCAACCTTGCAACCGGAACAGTGTGCCACTTCCACTTTCTCTCTTTTTGCCATTTCCCGTTTCACTTATAATTAAAATTGTAAGTGCTGGTGGTGTGCATTCAAACCACGTGTGAATTAGCAGTGGAAGTGGGGGAAGCTTTTCATTGGTGAAGCCTGTTGTCAGTTGATAATGCAGCAGGAATGTATGGGTGGGCTCTAAAAGAGCCTCCTGGTCAAATTGGGAGGCTCTGCTTCACAGCCACAAATATCCTGCCCAACTACATTGCCATGAACGTAAACCGAGAGCACAAAGGTGACACAGATATTTTTCAAATTTAAATTTTATTTGAAAATATTTCACATAACTTTGATTTCACTTCATTCATGTGTGTATCATCATTATTTGTTGAGACCAGCTCAGAGAGCTAAGTGTACTGACACACCTCGTGACTGGCACGCAGTAATGGTTACAGGGGAGTGAGAGACACTTACTTTATTGTGGAAGAAACACTCTTTATCGAATATGTTAGTGTCCAGTGTTGCACTCGCCACTCTGTGGGACATGGCTGAACTTGCAGGCTCAGCTGATCCTCCCTTCTCCACATTGTAAAGGATATTGTCCAAGATCGCTCTCAGCCAGGATAAGTGAAATGTTGTAGGTGAACTTAAAGTCCCATAAGGTCTCTGCCAGCCAACACTCTGAGATGGATGCACGTTTGGACTGTATTGACACACTCCTTCAGGCCCTTCATTTTCTCACCTTGGCTGACTGTCACTACCATCCCTCCCGCCATCACATCCAGGATGCCAGGCCCTTCCCCGTTCACTCCTCCTTGACCCCGACCCCTCATTTTGTCTTCCCCAGGATTCCACTTTCAGTCCTCCATGCCCCTGACCCCACTGCACACCTTTTCCCAGTGATTGGGTTTTCTACAAGCTCTGTAGTTTCCGTATATGGGAAATTTCCTTCTATCTGTGAACTCATGTTGTTGTCTTAAGCTGTTGCACACTTTTCTCTCTGTCTGGTATGCATTCTTTTGTTGCCTTTTCACTGCATCAGCCCTGCTGCCTTTCCCTTGGCTTAACTGAAGTCTAGCCATTTGGGTCTTCAGTATCTTTATCTGTCTGCTCGTGGCTTCATGTGCTCTGGCCTTGTCAACAGCCTACACTTTTGTGACCTTGTCCTATCCAATCAGAGTTTTTGTATTTCAGGGTGTGCAGAGCCCTGGATGAGCTGATCTACCAGCCTTTCATCTATTTCTTTGAAGTTACCCTTGCTAGCTACATTTCTCAATCTCACTAAGAAATTGTCAACAGGCTCACCAGGTTCTTGCCTCAAATTCTGAAGACTTTGACTGGATATGAGTACTGAATTTTTCAGGAATTTTGCCTGGGTTTTTTCTGTTTCCCTTACTCATCTCCCAGCTATTGAAAATATTCAAATCTTCCTCTCCATCTCATAAAAGGATGTAGCTGATCTTTTCCTCTCCCTAATGCCTTTTAGAAAACTACTACATATCAATTTGAACTTTTGTTAAAACTTCTTATTTTTGTTTAAACTACTGTATGACACCATTGGCCTGCTGTTTTATCCTGAGCTGGAACTGTGCTTTCAATACTGTGATGGTGGTCATTTTGTTTTCACATAATTCACTCAGTTTTGTCTTCCTCTCTAGCATTAATTCAGGTTGACTTTTTTCAATATAATTCAGCATTTATTTTACTTATAATGCTTGAGTTTTACTCACAGATACCTTCTGCTGCCCTTTTATGTCTTCTGGTTCCCAGAACTTCAAAATAATCACACTTTTACACTCAAATGCTGGAGCTTCACCTGTTGCATTTCCCAGATCTCACCATGTGCTGTGGACTGATATATTGTTAGTTCAATACACTTACTCTAATGCAGTAGTGAGTTATGTGTCACTTTGGATACTTATGTATACATACGCATGAGCATATAGTTCCTATATAACATTGGAGTAATACCGCAATGTAACACCACAGTGGCAAGGACGTTTCTTGAACTCAAGAATGTAATCTGCAACATTCTCACTTGGCAGCTGTTTCCTTTGATGGAATGCAACTCTGAGTGAGATTTAACTCTTAGTTGTAATAGGAGTCCAGAGACACATTTTTTTCAGTGTATTCCATAATACTGTAGTTTCTCCAGTACTGATTGGACACTACATCAAAAGCACCTGGCCCCGCCATGGTAAGGAATACATTTACTTTATCCTCATCACCTATTTTCTTTGCTTTCAGCCAAATGTGAAGCCTTCATTCATAATTACTCCAGTCCTCTTTGCTAGGTTTGAATTCCACTATTGTCCCCAATATGCCTTCTGTGTCATTTTTTTCATTCAATTACGTACCGTGTTGACTCACTGAGTATTACATGCATATGGAGCAATCTTTTGAAACCCCCAAACTATCTCAAAATCAATTTTATGAGTTTCAAAACATGTTCCACAATGCTCTCCAGTTCATAATTACTCTATTGAAGTGTAAAAGAAATCCATCTTAGATGTGTCAACATCTCTCTGTAATGTATTGGGTAAGAAAAGACCCATACGTGGGCCCAACTCTAAGCAGCCATGTTCAACACACTTTATTTACACCTCACAACAGTCAGGGCAGTGTCACAATATTATGATCAACTCTAACAATATACTACAGAGCCACTGAAGTTTTCCCAGTAGGCAGAAGCAGGTCAACAGCTGATCTTAGGCAGGAGACACCCTTCAGTAAGTCTAAAAATTTTCCTTCAGTTCCTATAGAAAAGTTGTTGTCTTCCTACTCCCAATTCTCTGGGACCTCCCAATGCCCACTACCTATAACTGACCTGAAAGCCTGAATCAAGTGCCATGCAATTTTCAGCAGCTAATCTGTATCCCACTTCATGCCTATTCTGAGCAGGAAATGGATTAGCGTCATTTAATTAATGCTTGGGAATTAAAATACCTTGACATTTTGACCAGAGAGTATATTTTGCACTTACTCTGCAACCCATCCTCCTGAAACTTGCTCTGGGTTAAAATCAACCACAAGGTGACTTAATGAAAAATCCTTCCACCACTCAACTCTTGTTCTTATCTTGGCAACATATTGTAAAGTGTAATTTGCAAACTTGTTGTTTGCATCTCTAATAGAATACTTGCTTTATTTGTAGAGTTCAATTGCTCAGTGTTTGATTATGTGTGCCTGGTATCTTTCTGTTCTCTGTGTGTGATTAGTTAAGCTAGGATGTGGTGACTGAGAAAGAGCAACTAAACTGTAGGTAAGCGGCTGTAAACATGAGAGCAGATATTTTAAAGCATTGAATAAAACTCCTGCAGATATCGAATCTGGTGCATCATCTCAGCATATCTCCAAGGCATAAAGCATAACAATATTATTTTTATCATTCCTCTGTCAGTACATTTACTTGCATAATTTTAACACTATTACTTATAAGTAGGTTGCAACTATTTTCTGTAATATTACACCTTTAGGTCTTCGGCACTCATTCCAGATCAGATGCTCATTGCTAAAATGTATTTTCTTATGTGAGTCAGCCACTTTCACCTAAAATTGCAGACTCCTCAGCTGAATGATTGATTGAATTTTTAAAATTAATACTGGTAACAAGATGATTAACTTATTCAGACGTGTTAAAGGATCATTATGCAGTGTGATTCACTGCTGGATTTTCATTGTCACTAACAAAATTATATTCTCAAAACCAGCAAGTTTCAAAGCCAACCATTCTGGAAAATTTGTTAGCAATTTATTACTTCCAATGGAAAGTGAATATTTCTGTTTTTCATTAAAAAAGGAGCATTGGAACCAGTGAAACGAACCTTGTTGTCCTCAGTCTGGGTTATATTCAAGTTCAGGATTGAAAGGTGAGAGGCTTGTAGCCCACTGAGAAACCTCTTAGGGGCTTCATAGCCTCTTATGGAATGAAATGGCATTTTATAGATAATCTTTTTAAAGGTTTATTTTCCACTGTTTGCTCATTTTAGTGTACGGTAGATGTGAGAATAATGTAGGGAATACCTCTCTTATAAACAAGTCTGCTTTCTTTGTTAAAGTTAATGACTGTGGCAGGGGTATAATTTTATAGCTTTAGATAGGAAATTTTGGAAGTCCAAGCATTCCTATTCTAAAAGGAAATCTTGGCGAGGGTTGCAAATGATATGCATTCCTTCCATAGGAGACTATGTGCTCTAGCAAAGTCCTCCCTCTCCTCTCATTTAAACTAAAAAACAGCTTATGGAACAAGTGTAGGATTTACAACATCCCAAGGAATTATGTTCTTTTTTAATGTGGGAGTGAATCAGGCTGACATCCTGCCAAACTTCCTGACACTTGTCCTTATCATAGCTGCCTTTCAGATCCAGCATAGAGCCTCTGCTGTCCATTAACAATCGTCCATGTATATTCTGTGGGTTAGAAAATCTAAGAGTTAGGTGTTTACTTATGCTTAAAGTATCTCCACCACAGCATAGGCCTTATAAAAGCAGCCAAACATGTTCAAACTGACATAAAAGCAAAAAACTGCGGATGCTGGAAATCCAAAACAAAACCAAAAATACCTGGAAAAATTCAGCAGGTTTGGCAGCATCTGCGGAGAGGAACACAGTTAACGTTTCGAGTCCGAATGACTCTGCAACAGAACTAAGTAAAAATAGAAGAGAGGTGAAATATAAGCTGGTTTAAGGGTGGGTGGGACAGGTAGAGCTGGATAGAGGGCCAGTGATAGGTGGAGATAACCAAAAGATGTCACAGACAAAAGGACAAAGGGGTGTTGAAGGTGGTGATATTATCTAAGGAATGTGATAATTAAGGGTAGAAAGCAGGACGAGCAAGGTACAGATAGCCCAATTGGGGGTGGGGTGGGGTAAAGGAATCAAAAAAGGCTAAAAGGTAGAGATAAAACAATGGAAAGGAAATACATTTAAAAATAATGGAAATAGGTGGGAAAAGAAAAATCTATATAAATTATTGGAAAAAAAAGAGGGGGATCGGAAGGGGGGTGGGGATGGAGGAGAGAGTTCATGATCTATAATTGTTGAACTCAATATTCAGTCCGGAAGGCTGTAAAGTGCCTAGTCGGAAGATGAGGTGCTGTTCCTCCAGTTTGCGTTGAGCTTCACTGGAACAATGCAGCAAGCCAAGGACGGACATGTGGGCATTAGAGCAGGGTGGAGTGTTGAAATGGCAAGTGACAGGGAGGCCTGGGTAATGATTGCAGACAGACCGAAGGTGTTCTGCAGCATTTCACTTGCACTTCCCTCAATTTAGTCTACTGCATTCGTTGCTCCCAATGCAGTTTCCTCTACACTGGAGAGACCAAATGCAGACTGGGTGACCGCTTTGCAGAACACCTTCGGTCTGTCTGTAAGCATTACCCAGACCTCCCTGTCACTTGCCATTTCAACACTCCACCCTGCTCTAATGCCCACATGTCCGCCCTTGGCTTGCTGCATTGTTCCAGTGAAGCTCAACGCAAACTGGAGGAACAGCACCTCATCTTCCGACTAGGCACTTTACAGCCTTTCGGACTGAATATTGAGTTCAACAATTTTAGATCATGAACTCTCTCCTCCATCCCCACCCTCTTTCCGATCCCCCTCTTTTTTTTCCAATAATTTATATAGATTTTTCTTTTCCCACCTATTTCCATTATTTTTAAATGTATTTCCTTTCCATTGTTTTATCTCTACCTTTTAGCCTTTTTTGATTCCTTTACCCCACCCCACCCCCACTAGGGCTATCTGTACCTTGCTTGTCCTGCTTTCTACCCTTAATTATCACATTCCTTAGATAATATCACCACCTTCAACACCTCTTTGTCCTTTTGTCTGTGACATCTTTTGGTTATCTCCACTTATCACTGGCCCTCTATCCAGCTCTACCTGTCCCACCCACCCTTAAACCAGCTTATATTTCACCTCTCTTCTATTTTTACTTAGTTCTGTTGAAGTGTCATTCGGACTCGAAACGTTAACTGTGTTCCTCTCTGCAGATGCTGCCAGATCTGCTGAGTTTTTTCAGGTATTTTTGTTTTTGTTTTATGTTCAAACTGACATTCAGAGATATAGAACTAGATCAAGTATATACCTAAAACACTGGTAAAAAGCTCAGGGCTTGAGAACCATAAGATGCTTTAAGCTAAAAAATTTATTGCGCTGGCTACAGCTTATCACTTAGAATGAAAGTTCCTGCTTTCATTTCTTATTCTTACCTTTATGAAATTGGGCTTGGATGTAAATTTAAAGTTACACGATGTTGCGCAATAGATATACAAGGTAGTGTGTTTCCCTTAATTCACCATCAAAAATGGCAATTGAATGCAATATGTGTTTAATTAACAATATAATTTTCTGTTCAGTTAAGGTAAACATAAACTGCTTGAGCTTACCTCTGCACTTTATGATGGCAGCTGGGCCTCAAGATTTCATTAATGCCTAATAACTCACCAAGAGGTATCCATTATCTGAATGTCCTCCTTCAATGCTGTAAATTCTATTACTCTCAGAATGTTCAAAGGACTGGTGTAGAATTGGATCATTTTGGATCAGGATCCTTCTGCACCAGGTTTAAGTCATATTAGAAATGTGAAAATGTCATTCCATAACCAGAGATTCATTCTAGGTATTAGCATTTATTTTTCACAACACATACATAAGGTAAAGTTTTGCTTTTAGTATCTGTCTATTGTGATGACTGTCACTTTAAGATCAGTTCAACTGAGTAGGGGTCACATGATTTGCTCAACCAATGTGTGGCTAGCGCAGTGGAATAAATTCTAGGGAGGGGTTTCCTCAGAAAAATGGCTGTATGAGGGGCTGGCTGGATACAAGCAGCCACAGAAGCTCTCAGATAAATAAAGTTTGTTTTGTTTGATTAAGAAGCCTCCCAGAGCGTGTACTACATCTATAATACGTAAAAAATACTTCAATACTTTACATAGTTGCACAGATAAAATATTAATCACACAGCATGCAACTGACACATTGTATTCATAACTAACTGTAACTTTTTATTTATCCACTCTCAGGATATCTGTGGCATTGACAATATCTTACTTTGCTGCCTATTTTAAATTGTCTTGAGAAAGTGATGTTGGGCCTTCTTTTGGTGATGATGAACCTGCAATTATGTTAGTTATGGAATTTCCAGGATACTCACCCAGAAATGGTGAAAGAACACCAAAACATGTCCAAGTCAGGATGGTGCCTGACTTGGAGGAGAAGTTGAAGACAGTGGTCACAACAAGACAGCTTTTCTTGTCCACCTCAGCAATGGAGGTCTCACATGATGGTGGTTCTGTCAAAGTAACTTTCCTGAGTTGCCACAGGGCATGCTGTAGGTTGGACATACTGTAGTTGTTGTACGCTGGTGATGAGGGTGGTGGATATTGAGTCCAATGCTAGGAGTACCAATCAAGAAAATTATTCTGTCTTGGATGGTATCAAGCTTCTTGAGTGTTCATCCAGGCAACAGTGAGTATTCCATCATACTCCTAGCGAGAGACTTATAGATTGTAGAGAGGAATTGAAGGGCCTGGGTAAGATCCAATAGTCTCAGAATACTCAATTTTAACAATGCTTTTGTTGCTATGTTGATGAGATGACTAGTTCAGTTAAGCCTCTGGTCAGCAGTGATCCCCAGGATGTTGACATTGGCAGAGTTGGCAATAATGGTATCTCTAAAGGTTAAGAGGCAACAGTTGGTTTATCTGTTACACAGGATAATCATCATTTTCACTTACGCTGGCTCTAGTTAACCAAAGCCTGGGTTTTATTGTGGTCTTGCTGTAGGTTAACATGGCTGCTTCATTATTGGAGCAATTGTGAAAGGTGCTGAACACTAAAATCATCATCAACCGAACAAGCAACAAGCAGGTAAAATAGATACCAATGAAGAATGAACAAAGAGCTAAATTTACTAATAAAAACGAGCAAATAGGAAACTGTGGGCGGGAAAGGGCTCACCTTAAAACATCAGAATCTATCAACCAAATCCCAGTCTTGCAACTCTCGCCTATTATTCCATTCAATATAATCTTTGACTGACCACATGATATTCAATTGTTACACTTGCAAGAGCCAAAATTGTGCCTGATAGTTATTCACTGATGCAGTCACACGACATAATAATCAACTTACAAAACACTTCAAATAATGTCCTAACAAAGGGATATTTTGTTATAGCCCAACATCATCAGGAAGTTAAACACAACAATAATTAAGTTAACAATAACATTGAGGCTCTTACTCCTCCCAAGGATTAGTTATATTCTATAATTTAAACTTGGTATACCTTATCTTATGGGTGGTGATATCTTACAAATTTTCCTTAAAACTCATGCTACCACAAATAAGTCACTAGTAGTGTTAGTAATACTGAACAGATAATTTTAACAGCAAAATGTTGGTGGGTTGGGTTCAATAGGATGTTAAAATCAAAAAAAAAAACTCAAATGCAAACCTAAGCTGTCTTGAAGCCAAGAAACTCTCGTTTTAACAGAGGAGGGATGAGGAACAGGCATCCAACCCCTTCCAATGGTGCAAGTTGCTCATGTAACTATTTTAATGAGACTGTGTGCCTCAGGTTTTATCTTTCTTCAAGCTTTAATGCTGGCCAGCCATGTTTCCTGGTCCTTGGGAAACTCAGCAGCTAAAGGAAGGCAAGGACTGCTGCCTGGAATTGGTAAGTACTTTTACAGCACTGCTTGTAGGTCAGAAGAAGCAAGATTGCTTCCATTCAGCTCATCTATCTAATTTGAGTGTTTTGCCATGATAAAACTCCAATTTAATTGGATGACCACCACCCCCACCATGATCACCAACCCCACCACCATAGTCATTGTGTCCTCCCGCGATCCCATCTCTGCCTCAATCCCTCTCTGAAATGCCATGAACATAGCCCCTCAACCCTCTAAATCACACTGGAATGCCCTCCAACCTTTACAATCTCCATCCCAGCAGCAAAAATCCTACATGCTCCTGGGCTGTGGTCTTCTCTGCATTATTCCCTGCCAGTTAGGGAGCCGAGCCTGGTTTCTGGGCAATGACCATGTTGAAAAAGATGCCACAGCATTCAGGGAAACCAAATTTTGAAGTCTCCCAACCTACCCTTCCCACTTGGAATACCATCCCAGCAAAGACGGGGTGGGGGGTATTATTGAATCTATTGAGGTTTTTTAAGTGGAACTGCTTTCTGGATTGTCTCCACAGTGAGATTCTCAGAAGAACTTAGCTAATGGGCAACCTAGTGGGATGGTTTCCCAGAAGTTCTCAAGAGCACTGTAAGCAAAGGCGTCAGAGATATTAGCCTGTTGAGCAGACAATTGCATAAGGGACAGTTGCAACTGAAAGTGAGGGGAAATCAGCACACCTACGCCTAGATAAGGTTTCCTAAGAATTCAGTGGGCATATGCAACATGTGGAGTGATACGTAGCACAAGGTCTTATGTTCAATTCCCAGCTTGTACCGAGTTTACTGATCTCAGCTATGGTAAACATTATGTCACTGTGTGGCTGGCCTCAATGCTTTGGGTTACAAACTGAACAAATCAACAAACATTCTTACTCCTAACCATTGTCCATTGATCCCTGCTGCAGACATCAAATGTGGTATGATCCAGGTGCAGCTGCAGTGTTTCCTCCTCACTGCCAATATTTTGAGAGGCTGCCAGCATTAACTGACAAGGCTCAAGCTCAAGTGAGAAATTAGACAGCTCCAGCACCTGTGGAAATGAATCCCAGCATGAATCTCCAACTTCAGAAGAGAATTGCATGCTAACTTTCTGTGTTCCCTGTATGAGCACACCCAAGTCCCCCTGACCATCAACATTTACAATTTCCACACCTTCTAAATAATATTCTGCTTTTCTATTCTTATGACAAAAGTGAATAACCTCACAGTTCCCTACATTATACTCCAACCTCCAGCTTGTTGCCCACTCCCTTAACCTGTCTATATTCCTTTGCAGCATCTTTGTGTGTTCCTCACAACTTAGATTCCCAACTAGCTTTGTATCGGCAGTAAACTTAGAAGAGACCAAGAGTATTATATCTAAAGTCATTAATATAAATGTAATAGCTGAGGCCCCAGCACTGATCTTTGCAGCACTCCAATGGCAAAGTCAAGACATCTGGATATCAACTTGCAACCCGTCCCTTATCCCTTTCTGATTAAAATGCCAGTGATAGGAATGGGGGCAGGAATCCTGGATTTAGGACAGGAAAATCCGATCCATAATATTTGTTCAGTTTTGCTGCTATTTCCTCATTCCCCATGAAAATTTCTCCTGTCTCTGCCACTACGGGACCAACATTTACTTATACTACTCTCCTACTTATAAAAACTCTTACAATCTGCTTTTATATTTCTGGCTAGTTTTTTATACTTGCATTGTTTTTTTCCCCTTTTCATAAAGTTTTTGGTCACCCTTTGCTGTTTTCTAAAATCTCCCAATCTTCAGGTTTGCTACTATTCTTTGTAATTTTACAAGTCTCTTTGGTTTTCAATCAATTGTATTTCTGTTGTATATTTTGAATTGTTTATTTGCATGTTTCCCACTGTTTATTTCCTACTATAACTTTAGGCTTACTTACCCAATCAACCTTAGCCAGCTGGCCCCACATGCCTTTGTGATTGATTTTGCTTATGTTTAAGATTCTTGTTTGGGATGGGGGCATGTTGCTCTCAAACTAAATATAGAATTTAATTGTATTGTGATCACTTTCTCACAGAGGATCTTTTACTATGAGATTACTAATCAAACATGCCTCTTTGCACAATACTCAATTTAAAATGGCTTTATCCTGGGTTGGTTTCACAATCTATTGTTCCAGGGAACTGTTGTGAAAGCAATCTACATACTCTTTTTCTGGTCTACCTTTGCCAATATGATTTGTCCTGACTATAAAAAACCTTAAAGACCCCCGCAATTATGGCATTGCCTTTGCTACAGGCTCCAATTATTTCATACTTAATGCTCTGCCCATCCATATAACTATTGTTTGGGTGCCTATACACTACTCCCATCAGAATTTTCTGACCCTTGTTATTCCTAATCTCCACCCATGTTGATTCTACTTCCTTATCTTAGCCAAGATCCTTTCTCAATCCTGTCCTTTTGTCATTCTTTACTAACAGGGTTACTTGTCGAACTTTTACATGTTGTCTATCTTTTCAAAATGTTGTTTACCCTGGAATATCTATTACCCAGCATTGGTCTCTGTAATGGAAATTACATTCTAAACCATGTATCTCTTTCTGCTTCTAGTTCATCTATCTTGTTGCAAATGTTTTGCACATTCAGGTAATGTTAAGATCCCTGTAGGGATGGATAACTTAAAAAAAAAGAAATTCAAACTTCCAGTTGACAGTTGAAAGGATGCCACAATAATATTTCATGTTTTAAGACTTTTACTGTAGTAAACAGACCAAAAGCATTACTCACTAAACACTATTTTTGTAGACAACTTATACCATACTACAGGACAGAACTTGAAAGCACTAGTTGTTACATGATTCGCCCAGACACTGATCCCAGCACAGTTAGATGGAGCCCATCCCAACAAAGCAGCTCCCTCTTTCCCCAGAAAACCGGTGCCATTGCTCATGAATTGAAATCCTATTTTTCCCACACCACTCTTTGAACTATGCATTTAGTTCTCTAATCTGCTTGATCCTATGCCAATTGGCACATAGCTCAGATGACAATCCAGAGATGATTACCTTTGAGATTCTGTATTTTAATTTGCACCCTAACTATTCAAACTCTCTCAGCAGAACATCATTCATAGTTCTACCTTTGTCGTTGGTTCCGACATGGACTGCAACAACTGGACCCTTCCCCTTCCCCTGCAAGTTTATCTTCAGCTGTAAGGAGATGTCTTCAACCCTGGCATCAGGTAGGCAACACAGCCTTTGGAACTCCCAGTCTCGGCTGCAGAGAACAGTGTCTATTCCCTTGACTATACTCCCTCTATCATTACCACATTCCTTTTTCACTCCCCACACTTGAATGGTGTCCTGCATCATGGTGATATGGCCAATTTGCCCATCACTCTTCAGTTCTTGTTCTCATCCAGACCAGTACCAAGTACTTCATGCCTGTTGGTCAAAGTCAAGGGCTGAAGCTCTCATCACTACCTGGTGGATCCCCATAACCTGCTTGATTCACAGTCATACCTTCCTGTCTCTGACCACAGTGCCATTTGAAAATTGACATGGCTGTATCAGTAGTTTTGCTGTCACACAGGCTATATCTGTAGGCAGCAATTTTGAATTACAAGCTACAAAATACCGGCAAATAATGCTGCTTAAAATGCAAACTTGCCATACTTTGATTATAAGTAAAAAGGTATTTACTGAACATGAGCATGAATGTGTGTAATCTGGGATGTAAACATACTAAAAGGTGTAATTCAGGCAGAACAAATCCCCATCACAGAAATTTACAGCTAGCTGTATTCAGGTCACAGGAATGAATAAAATAACGGTAAACAGAAACACTTTTGAGTTTTTCAATTTCTGTCCAGCACCAGAAATATGAATTTGTCAGGAATTTTCTTAAGTGGAGGCAACTGGACTGTAAAATCACTGATTTAATGCTATGATGAAAAAAGAAGAGCATGATTAGGGAGTGACAGTACAATACAGGGTATCAAGCAGCTAATGGGGCAAAAAGAGCAAAATGCAGTCATCTTGATGTTGACCTCAATGTGTGACCCTGAAGCATTGCTAATACTTCTGGAATCAGCACAGGCAGGATCTGCATGGGTACAGCTCTGCTTATACCTCTGTTAAGAGCTAGAGAGGGAGAATCTAGCCTAAAATCTGGGACAGAGTTTTCAGGTCGGAGTGCGGGTGCGCATCCAACTCGCTCGAGTGTAAATAGCACTTGATGATGTTGGGCGAACGTCCCGACATCCACCACTCGCGCGATATTTCGGTTGGTGGGCGCACGCCGACAATTAAGAGGGCAATTCAGCCCATTAAAGTTGTTATTGTCCCCGATTTTTCATGGTCCATCCAAACTCGGTTGGCGGATAGGCAAATTAGCCAGGTGGCCTTTGCCTTTTTCATGAAACCTCATCCAAGGGCAGGATGAGGCTTCCATTATTAAATAAAAAAATAAAAATCGATGGACAGAATTTTTATAATGTATATGTTCAGGTGACTGTTTGTGATGCTTGGACATTTTTGTTCTGATTTTAAAATCTTTATTTAATACTTTTGAAGTCTTCAGCCCCCGGAGGCAGCTCTCTGCCTTCAGGGAGCTTTCATTCCGCGCTTGCCCACTCCTGGGCTTACATCAGTGCCTGCCTTCCTCCCGTCCCCACCCTGGCAGCGCTGAACATTTCAGCACGTGCTTCACACTAGCCGGCTGTTAATTGGCCATCCAGCGTGAAATAGCGGTCGGGGGCCGATCGTACACTTTGGAAGGAGTAACTTGACAAGCAAGTATTCAATGAACCGCATGACACTAGAAAGTTCTAAGGAACAAAGGACCTTGGTGTGTGTGTCCATAGATCTCTGAAGGCGGAGGGGCATGTTAGTGGGGTGGTGAAAAAGGCATATGGGACACTTGCCTTTATCAATCGAGGCATAGATTACAAAAGTAGAGAGATCATATTGGAGTTATATAGAACCCTAGTGAGGCCACAACCGGTGTACTGTGTGCAGTTCTGGTCGCCACATTATAGGAAGGATGTGATTGCACTGGAGGGGGTGCAGAGGAGATTCACCAGGATGTTGCCTGGGATGAAACATTTAAGTTATGAAGTTATGAAGTTGGATAGACTTGGTTTTTTTTCATTGGAGCAGAGAAGACTGAGGGGTGACCTGATCGAGGTGTACAAGATTATGAGGGGCATGGACAGGATGGATAGGGAGCTGTTCCCCTTAGTTGAAGGGTCAGTCACGAGGGGACACAAGTTCAAGATGAGGGGCAGGAGGTTTAGGGGGGATGTGAGGAAAAACTTTTTTACCCAGACGGTGGTGATGGTCTGGAATGTGCTGCCTGGGAGCGTGATGGAGGTGGGTTGCCTCACATCCTTTAAAAAGTACCTGGATGAGTACTTGGCACGTCATAACATTCAAGGCTATGGGCCAAGTGCTGGTAAATGGGATTAGGTATGTAGGTCAGGTGTTTCTCACGTGTCGGTGCAGACTCGATGGGCCAAAGGGCCTCTTCTGCACTCTGTGATTCTGTGATTCTGATTCTGTGATTCCGTTCCCCGGCTGCTCCCGGGCCCACTGATCACACCGCACACCGACCTAAAAATCCTGCTCCTGGTGTATGCTTCACATTTCCACACCTATGTTTACATCCTCTCAGGGTAGAGAAGGAACCTGCATATTCCTGAGACTTTGAACCTCAAAAAGCTATAAAATTAAGCAATTTATTGGCAGGTAAGATTAGAGGTTGGAGAAACTCGGATTGTTCTCACTAGAGCGATGGAGATTGAGGGGCGACTTGATAGAAGTTTACAAAATTATGAGTGGCATGGACAGAGTAGATAGTCAGAAGCTTTTTCCAAGGGTGGAAGAGTCAATTACTAGGGGACATAGATTTAAGGTGAGAGGAGAAAACTTTAGAGGAGATGTGCAGGGCAAGTTTTTTATGCAGAGGGTAGTGAGTGTCAGGGATTCGCTGCCAGAGGAGGTGGTGGAAGCAGGTACGATAGTGGTGTTTAAGAGGCAGCTTGACAAATACACGAATAGGATGGGAATAGAGGGATACGGCCCCCGGAAGTGCAAAATGTTTTAGTTTGACTGGCAATATGATCGGTGCAGGCTTGGAGGGCCGAAGGGCCTGTTCCTGTGCTGTACTTTTCTTTGTTCTTTGTTCTTTGTTCTAGACAACTTCCCTTGTCCTTATGGGGTGAAATCATTCTGTTTGATATTCATATACAAATGAATTGATGCATCCATAGAAGTTCCTCTGGTTACAGTTAAACCAATGTAAGGCCTTCATTAAAATAGCATGCAAAGGAACTTCATTTGAACCCATTACTAGTAAATAACAGAAACATACACCTCAGTAGTTATAATGTTAATGGTTCACATTTAATATTTAAATGTTAATGATTCACCCCATTTGTAAGATGGGAAATGGTCTACATTTTATTATATTTTACAAAGAAGCTGAAGTTATGTTTTAATTTCAAAGAAAATATGCCTTACAAAAGCTGTCTTTCTTTTCTTTTAGCTAATATTACTTGACCTTTCTTGAGTCTAAAAAGTGTGACAGATGTATAAAATGTACAATTAACTTCACTGTTACAAACGTTTATTTCAATTAGTTGAAATGTGAAAACAGATACACACCAGTTCTATAAATCCTGTTTTACCACTGTGGCTAATATTTCTTGAAATGGTGCATGGAGGAAAGTCGTTACTCCAAGAATTAACCAAATGGTCAGATATATCCTTCAGATTTCTACTGCAATGTTCACGGTGCAGACAAGGTGGCGCCATCATCTGTTTCTGCAGCCAAACCTAAGAACTGAAAAGAGCAGACATGGATGTAGCTTAATTTTAACACGGGGGGGTGTGCATGGTATTTGGGAACTCCCATTTCTTATAATTCACGAATAAAAATATGCTGAAATTATGTATATTGTCCATTGTGGTTTTTTGATGAAAGCCATATTTCAAATTCAATTTCAGTTTTTATTCACTATGTTTATCAATTGAATTTGTAGTTACTGCAAGCTACTGTACATAGACAGCTACAGGCAAAACCATTTAGTCCTTAAATCTGAAACTAAACAACAAGGATCCAGGTGAAAATTGATGCCCTGTTGGTGAAGGGAAACTAAATGAAGGCTGCTGCCTGTTTGCAAGGCTGCTTCTTTTTTATTTTAGTCCATTCGTGGTGGAATTTTGTAAAAAGACAACAATGAACAGATTTGTGAAGATAGTGCCAGGGAATGTTTTGGTGTTCTTAATGTGTGTAGACAATGGCCCTCTGATGTGAACATTGACAACAGTTAGCCAACTAAAAGAAGCAAAAGAAATAAAACATTATGTTTGTACTGTACTAGCTTTTTTAAAATTCAAAGTATGTGATTAATCCCACTAAAAAAGCAGCTTTGGGTCTTACTGCTCTGTCAGTGTAATATGAAAGCTTTAATACAAACAAGAGGTAGGGGTACATCATGCAAGAGCACCAGTGGATGCATGGAGGGGGTAGTGAATCGGTGAGGTCAATTGCTTCCCTAAAGTTAAGAACAATTCAGACAGTGGATGATGCCTGGATGATCTTGCTTACTTCTTTTTCCCCCTTTTTAGCCATTTCAACAGATAGAGATGAGGCAGCAAGCTGTATGAGCTTCAGCAAGTGCTGTGGGAGGCCAAAAAGAGAGAATAAGTGACAACAGTAAAAGAGCAATAAGCTTTTATTGAGAAAGAAAATATTGCCTGCCTTCAATTATACAATGAGATCACAGCCACAAAAATGTGAAAATTTTGATAGGTTGCAGAGAGTAATCATCTGGATAGATTTCAGATGTTTCCCCATCTCTCCCCTCCGCTACCCTACCCCATGCCAGCCATGTGTGTCTATGAACTTGAGCTCATCCAAAACTCTGTTGCTCATATCCTAAGATGCACAAAGCCCTGTTCACCCATCACCCCTGTGTTCGCTGATCTATATTGGCTCCCAATTGAGCCATTCTTCAGTTTAAAAATTCTCATCCTTGTTTTCAAATCCCTTCATGGCCTTGCCTCTCCCTATCTCTATAACCCTCTTCAGCCCTAGAAATTTTTAAGATATCTATGCTCCTCTAATTTTGGCCTCTTACATATGCTTGATTATAGGCACTCTGCTATTGATGGCCATATCTTCAGATGCCAATACCCTAAGCTCTGGAATTCCATCCCTAATCTGCCCACCTCTCTTTCACTCTCTTCCTTTAAGATGCTCCTTAAAACCCACCTCCTTGACCAAGCTTGTTCTGATCTGCCCTAGGATCTCCACATGTCACTTGGCGTCAACTTTTGTTCGATAACACCCCTGTGAAGCATCTTGGGATGTTTTGTCACATTGCTTTATAAATGAAAATTGTTGTTGTTCTACCATCTTAACATAACAGCATAAGAAATAGGAGAAAGAATGTGCCATACAGCTCCTTGAGCCTGATCTGCCATTCAATATGATAATGGCTAATGTTTCACCTTAAGACTGCATCTCTCAGTAGGGCAGGAGAGGTCAAGCTTTATAATATGGGCCCAAACCTATTTTTGTTCCTGGTGCAAACTCTACTTGAGCGACAGATATCTGCAGCAGTTAAGAGCTGCTGCTATTTAGGCTACTGGATCAGGTGATCCACATAATCCAATATTTAGCAGTTTGGCTACTTCACTGTGAGGAAGTGCATAGAAATAGCAGAATCAGCAGCTGAATATTATAATCAAAGGGGGAATCATTTTACAGAACAACATTTCTCTGGAATATCAATGTCTGTTCTTAATGACTGCACGTGTAAAGAGCTTTACTCCTTATCAGCTGAAATATATTATCAGTGTCTGTTGCACTTGGTATGCAACTGGTTCAGTAAGAATAATATTATGGCTGGGGATCAGCTCAAAGAAATGCAACATACATAAGGAAATGTGATTGAAAAGGAAGCTACCCAAGACTTTTTCTTCCTCAAATAGTAGAGAGAAGGCTTGGCGCTTGATGACCACTTTCCTCCTGTCTCACGGAATAATATTGGTTGCAAGATTTAAAATAATTTCTGTTTTGACACTGATTATAGTGTCAAGGGTATTAAAACCAAGAAGACACCTGGAATTTCTTAGAAGTTTTGGGCTGCTGCTTGCCCACATATCACAAATTGACCTTGTAATATCTTTCCATCAGAGACCTATTTTAGTTGAGATCTAACAAATTGCATTATTTTCGATGAACCCCCTACAAACTCCACTGCAGGTTAATTTGCAAGCAATCCTTTAAAACATCTTCAATCTATCTTAAGTGGCTTAGAGTGGAGCTACATTTGTCTCTAATTTAAATGTTACTTCACTGGTAGGAGTGAGATAGTAGTCGCTGGGTTTAACTTGGGTGCGCTGTTATCTTTTTACTGCTGATTGGTAAAATCGTGTTGAATGGAATTGCTCCTCGTCTGATGTTTAAACCAGACAGCCTGCTTTTTAGGTTGAATAGTCTGGAGATTTTTACAATGCACACTGCATAAAGCTTCTTTATTAAAATGGAATTCCATTTGAATTCCAGGTATTTCTGTGTCTTCAGTCATAGAACAATTGGCTTTGTTTCAAGGTTTTCAATGCATTTTCATCACCAGTAAAGAGGATGTCAGGATTCAAGCCATATGGTGGGAGGAGGGGGTGGCGGGGTGGTAGTGGTGGTGGTGGGGGTGGCGGAGGTGGTAGTATAGCAGAGACCCAGGCTAATCCGCTGGGGTACAGGTTCCAATCCCAAAATGGCAGCTGGTGAAATTTAAATTCAGTTAACAAAATCTGGAATTGAAAGCAAGGATGGAGTTTTCCCACATTTGCACTAAGCGTAGTAGCGGGTGTGTAAAAGGAGGTTTAACCCGTCAGTCGCAATGACAGGTTTTCATGTCGTATCGTCCCCTTCCCGGCTTTATGAATAACGCATTCCTGGGAAACACGCTGGATCGCTGGCGGGGAGGCCTCTAATTCGCCCACCCTGCTGACACCTCAGACCTTCAGTAATCAGGGCGTCATTCTAAAGGGTGCCCCTGCACAGAGCTAGCGCTCTCTAAGGGATCAGAAGCTGCTGGAAAGTCATGGCTGCCAAAGGGAGGAAACATGCTGTCCCCAAATTTAGTGGCACCTCCCTCTGGTGCCTAGGTGGATAGTACTGTAGTGCTCCACCTGACCTGTCGAGGCACCCGAACCTCATTTTCAATATGCCTATTATGGTAACTGCATGTACTGTTCCTCCCTCCTGTCAATCAAGGCGCATGTGATATACTGCAGGCGCTTTGACCAGTGAGCTCTTAGTGCGGGCAATCCGAGGGGGTGGAGTCTTTCGGACGAGAGATCGGGTCTAGCGTGCAAGCACTCCTAGATGTCCCCGTAATAAAGTTTTACTGTTTCTTCACAAAATCTGTCTGCTCCATCAAGTCATTACATTTGGCGACGAGGGTAAAATCGAATTTGACTGTGCACCTCACCCTGTTACTGTGAGTAAATCGAATTTTAAAAACTACTCACCAGTCATGCTGCTGTTTGGGAGAATTGATCCATATGATGTTAATATTGAAGATTGGAGCCAGTATGTTGAGCACCTCAGATTTTACTTTGGTGGTTATTTCATTTGCTACAAAGAAAAGTGGAAAGTGATCCTCTTAAGCATATGTGGCAGTAAAACATACAACCTGATTCGCAACCTGACTGCCCCGAGCGTGCCTGATTCCAAGTTGTATAGTGAATTAGTGGACCTAGTGAAAGCACGATTCCAGCTGAAGCCATCCATGATAATGCAGCACTTTAAATTTAATTCAGGAGTTCGTGCCCCAGGAGAGTCCATCGCAACCTATGTGGCGAATCTCAAGCAGTTAACAAAATACTGCTACTTTGGGGATGCATTAAACGATATGTTGTGGGCCGATTGGTATGTGGAGTCAAGGACAACGCCGTAGACCACCGATTGCTTGCCGAAATTGACCTTAAACGTGCCCTAGAAATCTCCCTTGCCATGGAAAGTGCTGTGAGAGACTCGCAGGCTTTGCAACACATGGATAATGGCGCTGTACTTCATGTTGGGCGGGAACCTGCCGCTGAGCGTGGTGCGAAAACCAGACCTGCAGGATTAAAGCGCAATTCAATGGCCACTGTGAGAAACATTAAGAAGCCTAACAGAAACACTTCATCATTGGTTTCAAGACTAAATTGCTATAGATGTGGAGCTAACCACGGAGCAGATACTTATAAATTCAGAGAGGCAGAATGTCATTATTATCATAAGAAGGGGCACATGGTTAGGCAATGCTGAACAAAGATGAAGCTGCTTGCAAGGCAGCAAACAAACATGATCGAGTTAACAGGTACAGCAAAGGCTGAAGCTACTGATACTGATGTGTACACCCTGTATAATGTAACTGCTGTGAAACTGAGCCTATTACGGTGACAGTACAAGTAAATAAGAAACCACTGTGTATGGAAGTGGATACTGGTCCCTCAACCATGGTTGTAGGAGAGCACACTTTCAGATACCTTAATGAAGAAAGACAGCCAATAATCTTGGAGCGGACAACTGCTAAGTTAAGAACTTACACAGGAGAATCTATTCAAGTGAAAGGCATCACCACAGTCCCAGTCTCTTACAAGAAACAAACAGCCCAACTGCTTGTGATAATCATAAAAAGGGAGGGACCGAGTCTTTTTGGTCGAGATTGGCTACAAAGATCAAACTCGATTGGTCTGATATATTTCACCTAAAATCAGATGGAATTCCAGTACTTCTGAAGAAATACAACATGGTTTTTCGGGATGAATTGAGAAAGTTGAAAGGCATGCATGCCAATATATATGCCGATCCCCAGGTAACACCATGTTTCTTCAAAGCCAGACCCGTGCCTTATACCCTGAAAGAAAAGGTAGATGCAGAGCTGTACATGTTAGAAAGCCTAGGAGTAATTCAGCCTGTCCAATTCTCTGATGGGCTGCAACATTAGGGCAGAATTTTATGCCTTGCAGGTGGGCGCACGCATGAAATTGCACAAGTTGGGCAAGGGTCCAGACATCATTCCGCACAGGTCGGCGGTTGTGTGCGGGTGTCAGAGCTGCGCCGCCATCAATTAAAAGACCACTTAAGGCCCTTAAAAAGCCAATTGATCCAGAATTTATGTTGCCCGTGCGATTTCATACTCGTCGCACGGGCAAAGCAGGCAGGCGGGCAGCTCACATTTTGCAAAACTTCATCCAAGGGCGGGATAAAAAGGGTCAGCTGCATTGCCAGTGTGAGTAATGAGGAGTTTAGGAGATAGTTTGCTGCTGGTTGTTTATTTGAACTTGACAGTTTCATCTCAGTTCTGAGCTTCATTCTTAGCATTTCCAAGTCATTTCAGGACTCACAAAACAGGAAGGGATTCCACTCGATGAACGTCTGGATAGCTTGTAACTGTAAGACGCAAATTCTGCAAGTCTGTGGAAGGTACCCTGGCAACTCCCATGACACTGAGACACTCCCAGGTGCTGAGGCTCTTCAGTGCTTCAGCCAACTGGATGGATGGCTGCTGGGTGACAAGGGCTATCTGTTGATAAGGTGACTAATGACGCCTCTCCGCCACCCAAGAACAGAGGCAGAGCAGCGTTATAATAGGAGTCATACCTCCACAAGGGCAGTGATAGAGAGGAACATAGGTCTTCTGAAGATGTGCTTCCGATGCCTGGGCCATTCAGGGGGAGAACTACAGTAGCCCCCAGAGCGGGTGTCGCTGATAGTGGTTGCATGCTGTGCTCTCCACAGTCTGGGACTGGCAAGGGGTAACCCACTGGAGGAAGAGGATCTTCTTGCAGCTCCAAAGGCCACAGAGGATGAATCCAATAGTGAGTCAAAAGAGGAGCACGGCGAGGAGAACGCTGAAGGCATGAGGGCAGGCCTCTGTATCCTTCAGGGAGGCAGGGGCACTAGGGATGCCTTGATCCAATGCTCCTTCAGTTAGGCTGCCAGAGATCTGCTTCCACCTCATGCCAGGGCTGCTGCCTCCATCCCGGGTATCTGAAATGACCCTTTCATTTGAACCCAAAGTCCACTCAGTGCCTGTGCAGTAAACTTTAGAGCCACTCACGTCCAGCATTACACACTGGCGTACCCTGTACCAAAAAAAAGGGGAAGCATACTCAGGCCATTAAGACAAAAAAAAATTTATATAATTTTCCCACTCAAAACACATTACCATCTCTCGTACTAATGCCCACACCAGTAAACATATAAACAAAACATTGCAGAACAGAAGATCACCCGTGAGCAGCCCCTCTTGTGCTCATGGTGCCTTAAACTTATGTTTACGAGTGCTGCATCTTGTTGCCCTCCCCTCACATTGGCGACAGCCTGCTGACTCTGCTGTCCTGTTGGCCTTGATGGACCTTGGCGGTCGTCCTCTGGCCAGTGGAGCCTGTGCTAGTCCCGCCTGGGAGGGAGTGGCCAGTGCCACACCTGGCACCTCCCCAGTCACTGCAGCCTCATCAGATGCCACGGTCACTGGCAGGGGGGGGCAGAGAAATTGCTGCCATCATACAGGGTGCCCTGAGAGGAGCCCACAGAGATGACAAGCAGCTCATGGGCCAATGTGAGGTTGCTCTGGACCTCCCTGCTCACCATTGATGGACGAGCACTAAGCTGGGATACTGGGTGCCTCATCCATCTCCCGCACTGGCACTGACCTGTGTGAGGGCTTGCAGATCCGAGCACAATGCCAGGAGCCCCTGATTCTGTTCCTGGAGCTGCCTCTTCATGAGAGTCTCCACCCTCTCATTGGAGGAGGCAGTGCGCTCGGCCATTAGGTTCAATGCAGTGCTCATGGTCCGCATGGACTCCTCCAGAACAGAGACCATGGCACGCAGACCCTCATGGATCTCTGGCAGATCCTCCCGCCCATCCTGCTGCCACCTAGTGGATTACTCCAGGGGCTCATCATTTACCTTTGACTCAGCATCATCCTGGTCTCCAGCAGTCCTCCAGCCTGCTCCTCAAACAAGCGTGAAGTGCCCGTACCAACGAACACCCAATATTCTAGCCGCCAATCTAACGCCCCCCGAGGTGCTGGTATTTGTGCTCGTGCCTGTTCAGAGAGCGGGTGCATCTGAAGCCTGGCCGTCCTCTGGCATCAGGGGTGGCTCTTCGGGGTCCTGCATATGAGTGCCTGCTGGTCAATCTAAGGGAGAACAATGACACATCATTAGTTTAAGTCATCATACTGTCACTGTGCAGGACGGGCACCCTGCTGAGACAATGGAGATCTGCACTACGGTGCCCTCGTCTTTTAATGATCAATGGGGACTCTAGTTTTGAAGCTCCTATCAGTGAAGAGACTACACAAGAATGTTTGCTCAATCCGACACTCTCACCTCTGTGCACTGCACTCTTACCTTCATCAGAGACCCCAGTCTCTCCACGACCGGTTGATCGAGGTGCATGGTGGCTCTCCAGCTCCAATGCATCCATTTCAAACCTCGTTAATATTAGGAGTGCCTGTCCTTGACCTCTGTATGTTGTTATGGGATGTCTTCTTCTGAAAGGACAGAGGAGCATTGATTAGTCCACTCTCTACCTGCAGCGCCATAGCAGCCGGGCTAACCCCAGCTGAGGAACACCTTGCAGGGAACATTTGAGTTGTGGCCCTCGAGCCGCAAGGCATTCAGTCTAAGCAGCCAGGATTCACCCCCTTGGCCAGCTCTGGCATCTTTGACAGTTGGCGCTCAGACTCTTAACACCCCTGAGCTCCACAGGGGGATGGCCAGTCCTTTACACTTCAGCACACAGATCCATGTCAACACCCTTGCCGAGTGCAGCAGATTGTTGAATCTTTTGCAGCACCACACCCATGTGTGCCGCACAATGTAGTGCTGTTGACCTTGGCTGCCCCCTCTTCCCAAGCTTTTTTAGCCTGGTGCGGTTGTCCATCTCTGGGAATGAGGGTGTCCCTCCTGGCACCTATCTCCTCCAAGAAGACCGCGAGGCACTGGTCCAAAAAACGGGGGGCCGGGTGCCCACCCGATCTGCCCTCTCGCCTGACGTCTTTAGCTGCTATTGAAGCCATAGCTCCAGTCTCCAGACCGAATAAAGATTCTCCCCTGGCAGCCTTCAGGGAGCTGCCTCTGCTGCTTTTAAACTGCCAGCTGGGTCACCATCGGACCTGGTGTCCGACAGGCCCCTGCCCGGCCCTTCCCGACCATTGGGAAGATGTGTTTCGCTCTGGGTGGGCCTTAAATGGCCGGCCAGTGTGAAATGGCGGCCGTGGGCCGATCGCGGTCGGGGGCTAGTTTCCCAACCACTCCTGGGCCCGCCGATCATGCACGACCGCCAAGGGTAAAGTTCAGGCTATAGTTCCAGTTGACAAGCCTGACTAGACTATGTGCATATGTGCAGACTACAAATTGACTGTAGATCAAACAGCAAAACTAGACAAGTACTGATTCCAAAGATAGATGGTTTATACGCCAAGCTGGCAGGAGGCAAGTCATATGCGAAATTGGATATGAGCCACGCCTATCAACAATTAGAATTGGATAGCACATTGAGAGAATATGTGACTCTAAACGCCACAAGCGTCTCTACTAGTGCACTCGTCTACCTTTTGGAGTCTCGTCCGCATGTGCTATTTTTCAGTGAACAATGGAGAGTCTTCTGCAAGGACTTCCACGAGTGATTGTACATTTGGATGATGTTCTTATTACTGGTTTAACCGAGGCTGAATACTTGGCCAACCTGGAGGAGGTACTGAGAAGGCTCATGGAAGCTGGCGTATGGTTAAAGAGGGAAAAATGCACAGTTCAAGCGTCAGAAGTAACTTATCTAGATCACAGAGTGGACACCAGGGGTTTGCACCCTGTGGAAGATAAAGTTCAGGCAATAAATGATGCGTCATCACCATCCAATGTAACAGAACTTAAGTCCTTCCTGGGTATGATCAACTACTATAGCCGCTTCTTATCTAACCTATCAACTGTTTTGACACCATTACACTCGCTGCTAAAAAAGAACCACCATTGGTCATGGGGTTTACAACAGGGAGAAGCCTTTGTGACAGCAAAGAAATTGCTGCTTTTGTCCTGTTTATTGGTAAACTACAACCCATTGAAAGAGCTGGTGATGCCTCTCCTTATAGTGTAGGGGCTGTGTTATCACATAAAATGGAAAATGGATCAGGAAGGCCCATTGGCTATGTCTTGAGAACCCTTTCCCAAGCCAAACAGGGCTATTCTCAGTTAGAAAAAGAAGCATTATCAGTAGTATTTGGTATAAAAAAAATGTTTCATCAGTACATATTTGGATGACATTTTACCGTTGTGTCAGACCATAAATCATTAACAGGATTATTCAGCAAGGATAAGGCCATTCCACCAATAGCATCAGCAAGAATACAACACTGGGCTCTGACATTATCTGCGTATGAGTATACTTTTATGTGCCGCCCTGGCTGACACATTGCAAATGCAGATGCACTCAGTCATCTCCCATTACCAGACAGTATTGTAAATATTCCTGTTCCACAAGAATTAGTGCTATTAATGAATTTCTTAGATTCTTCACCTGTGTGTGCGAAACATATTAGAAATTGGATGAACAGAGATCCAATATTGTCAAAAGTCAGAGACTTTGTTTTGCAAGGATGGCCAAACTCACATCTATCTGAAGAATTGAGGCCATTCCATTGTTAGCAACATGGGCCAGAATCTTGCGCTGTTCGTACGGCCGCACGCCCGACAGGGAATAGTGTGAGAAGACATCGGGTGTGCATCCAGACATCATCACGCTCGCACGCAGCATTACAGTTGGCGGGTGCATGCAGGAGTTGGAAATGACAAGGAAATCACAATTTCACTACAAACTCCACCCAGGGTGGGATAAAATGTCTGGGGTTAAATAAAACAAAAGAAGACATTTGAGGGATGATCTGCTATGTAGTCTGCTGCCAGCTGCTTGCATTTACAGTATTGTCACAATTTGCAGCATTTTATTGAGCTCGTTTCATTTTTAAATTACTGCAGCTCCCTGAGGCAGCTCCACAGCAGCCGTTAGCCTTCAGGGAGCACAAGCCCACACCCTCCCTTCTCTCAGTGACCGCCGTCTTCTCACCGACCTCCCCGCCCCCCACCCCCGCGGCAGTGCTGAGCATTTCTCAGTGCACATTTCACGCTGGCTGGCCATTAATTGGCCAGCCAGCGTGAAATTGCATTCAGGGGCTGATCATGGGCAGAAGCGCATTTCGCGCCCGCTTCTGGACCCGCTGATCGTGTGCGCCCAATTAATGTAAAATTCAGGCCATGGAATTAAGCTGTCAAGATGGAATTTTGTTGTGGGGTTCAAGAGTTGTAGTCCCATCACAAGGTAGAGAGCTACTCTTGACAGAGCTCCACAGTGCACATCCAGGCATATCAAAGATGAAAATGTTTGCGTGAAACTACGTCTGGTGGCCAGGGCATTGACAGTGACATTGAAAGCATGGTCAAGCACTGTCTCCACTGTCAGCAACAACAGAAGTTGCCTGTTTCGGGTCCTCTGCATCCGTAGGAGTGGCCTGGTCGACCCTGGGTTAGGCTACATATCGATTATGTAGGACCATTCCTGGGGACCATGTTCTTGTTAAATATAGATGCACATTCAAGACGGATGGACGTATATGAAGTTTAATTGCCAACATCGAACGCAACCATCGAGAAGCTATATCATTGTTTCAGCATACATGGCCGATCTGAAATTGTCATTTCTGATAATGGTAAAGTCTTTATCAGCACCGAGTTTCAGAAATTTATGGATCTGAACGGAATCTGCCATTGTTGTAAGGGTGGTTGAGTTGCTACCATTGATGATAAGAGTTGATCAGTAGACACTTCTCGGGTGGAAACATTAAGTTTATTTGCAATATACTCAGCAGCAACTACATATGTGCTTTCAACTCCAACTCTATCTCTACACTGACTGCTAGAGGTAACCCGCCCTACTCTCCTATTGGTTACTACAGATCATGTGATCTTCCTTAACCAGTATTAATCTTAAAGGTACATTGCACTCTAAATAAAACCATAATTACTACATTCCTCCCCCTTTAACTCGGCTATACATATTATATTTACGAGTACACATTTTTCAAGACAACATAATATTTACACTGGGTAAGGAATTTAAAAGTTCAGTCTTTCAGGTGGTTTGCTGGTAAGTGTGGAACATCGCAGCTCCACAACTTCAGATTCTTTGTCAGGAACCTCCTTTTCCGGAGTTGCCTGAACATCAGGTGCTTCGGTGGACACTTACAGTCCTGTATCCTCAACTCTTATAGGAACATCAGACATCTGTATCCTCAGCAGAAATGCAGACCCGTTCATGATCACTGGTGGAATCAAATCTTGGTGATTTGTCTCTCTCTTCCTTAAATGGTCCACATGTTTACAGATGATCCAGCCTTCCACCTCCATGTAGTGAGACAGAGGTCCAGTCACTGCACTTATTTCACCCGGTAACCACTTTGGTCCTTCTCCGAAGTTCTTCATGGATACCATCTCTCCCAAGGTGAATTTCGTCTCGCGACTATGCCAGTCGTGTCTAATTTTGTGGCTTCCCTGACTCCTTTCCGCCTTTCCCTCTAAATTTGACATTATTAAGCTCAGTCTTGTCCTGAGACAGTGTTTCAACAATAACTCTGCAGGTGTGACACCTGTTGTTGTGTGAGGGGTGGTCCTGTAATGAAAAAGAAAGCGTGCTAGCTTGATTGCCAAAGAATCGGCAGTTAGCTTTCTCATGCCTGCCTTGAACATTTGAACTGCCCTTTCGACCAGTCCATTTGAGAAAGGGTGGTATGGTACAGTTTTTACTGAGGCTGATAAACCGTTGAAACTCAGTATCATTAATGCCGTGCCATTACCAGGAACAACTACTTCTGGTAGTCCGTGAATGACAAAACTTTGACGTAGTTTCTCAATTGTAGCAGCCGACACTGGTGACCTCACTTCATATACGTCCAACCATTTTGAATGGGCATCAACAATGAGCAGAAACATTGTTCCCAGGAAAGGTCCAATGTAGTCAATGTGTAACCATACTCAGGGTCTACCAGGCCACTCCCATGGGTGTAATGGAGCTGTCACTGGCAACTTTTGCAGTTGCTGGCCTTGCACACAGTGCTTTACTAACCTCTCTATTTTGCTATCCATCCCAGGCCACCATAGCTAGCTGAGTACTATGGTCTTCATTCGGAAAATTCCTGGATGGACACTGTGCAGTTCAATTAAAAGTGGCTCACTTCCCTTTGGAGGAACTATCACTCATGCTCCCCACAATAAGATACCATCCTGGCTGGTTATATCATGTCTTCTATTGATACAGTTTCATTTTATCAGATACGGGCTCTGTGACTAACCATGTAGCATTTGTTCTCGTACTTGAGTTAGGACTGGGTCCCGACTTGTCCAGTTTCTGATCTGCCGAGCACATATCGGCGAGGAATCTAAGAAATTTAACAGTAAAACAAGTTCCTGTGGAACTGGGACGTGCTCATCGTTTTCTTGTAAAGGCAAACGACTGAGGGCATTGGTGTTTGCGATTTGATTGCCAGGCCTTTGTACGAAAGTGTATTTATATGCTACCAGAATTAAAGTCCATCATTGTATTCTTGCTGAGACTCTGGGTGGTATAGCCTCGTCCTCACTAAATAATCCTAACAGTGGTTTATGGTCTGAAACAATTTTAAAATGGCGGCCGTGTATGTACTGGTGAAATTCCTTGACACCAAAGATGATGGATAGGCCTTCTTTTTCTGTCTGCGAGTATCCTTTCTCCGCTGTGGTCAGCGTTCTCGATACGTAACCTATTCGCCGCTCCATGCGGTCATCCATCCGATGAAAGAGAACTGCTCCCACTCCGTCGGGAGATGTGTCACATGTCTGCACCAATTCCTTCATCTGGTTGTAATGCACTAATAGATTGGACGAGTGCAATAATGGTTTCACCTTAATGAAGGCTTCTTTCTGGGGTGCCTCTCAAGACCTACATTAGTTCATTTTTGAGTAGAGAATGCAGGGGGCGCACACTGTAGACAAATTGGGTAAAAACCGCTCATAACAGTTGATCATTCCTCAGAATGTTTTGAGCTCTGAGGCGTTCTTTGGTGCAGGTGCCTCTCTTATGGCTCTCACTTTCTCCTCAACCATGTGGAGGGCCTGTGAAAAGCCAGTGATGAGGTTGGCAGTAACCATCTTCTCCATTTTCTGACATTTTTCGGTGCTAAGTGCAATCAATGATGCACTCTGTAATGGAGAGTGCTCTTGGGACCTGGGACACTGAAATTGTCTTTAATTAAGCCTTGGATGAACCGTGCACTTCAGGTATCATTGTGTCTCAGTTGGTAGCACTCTTGCCTCTGAATCATGAGGCTTTGGATTCAAGATCCAACCCAGGACTTGAGAACACAAATCAAGGCTGACATTTTAGTGCAGTAAGGAGGGAGTAGTGCATTCTCAGATGCTGTCTTTCAGATGAGACGTTAAACCAAGGCCCCACCCATGTACTAGGGTGGGCGTAAAAGATCCCATAGCACTATTTCAAAGAAGAACAGGGGAGGCGTTCTGGCCAATATTTATCCCTCAGTCCACATCAGGCCATTATTACTTTGCTGAGGCTTTGCTGTCGACACATTGGCTACCATGTTCTCTACATTACAACATGACAACACTTCAATAAGGTACTTCATTGGCTGTGACATGATTTGAGATGTGTGATGGTTGTGAAAAGTGCTATATAAGTGCAAGTCTTGCTTTTTTCTTTGGGTGTACCAGGGGAGGGTAGAAAAATCAGCCTGTAAATGTGTTTACTTATATATTTTATAGATTATCATTTTGTTCACAAGCAGAGGATAAACAGGATAAAATTGACTTCTTTTTATTAAAATAGTCATAGGGCGGAATTTTACAGCCTCGTCGTGGTGGGGGTGGGGCCATAAAATGAGGCGAGCCGTTCAAAAGTCCATTGACTTCAGCGGGACCGTAAAATCCTGCCGACGTAAAATCCCGCTCACAGAATCTATGGATACATGAGAGGGAAATAAAACATGAAAAAAGTAGGAAGAGTGGTGAAAAATACAAAAGCATAAACACAGCATGGAAGGTGCAAAACCAATTCTTGAGCCCAAGTAAAAGGAAAAATGCCCACTGAGAAGCTGGTGATGTGTGTGAGACTGGAGGCTGGATTTTTGCTAATGAGCCAGATATCTTGAGCCGGGAAATTTCCCGACTTAGCAGACATGCCTTTGGTTAAGGGGCCCTGTTTGACCTAATTTTCATTCCAGGGATTGTGTCAGGCCCACCAATCCTGGAAACAGATTCTAGGCGGCCACAGGGGTCCACCTCAATTCTCTGGAAGTTCACCCCATTTGTTTTAGAAACTGGTAGGTCATCTGGCTCTCATGCTTCACATTACCTCACCCTCTATGTCACCCCCCCCCCCCCCCCCCCGCCGCCAATACCACCTCCAGGCCAGCCTATGCACCCCGCCCACACACATGCCCCCTCAGACTCTGACTCCAGCTCAATAACCATTCACCCTGTGTGTACCATTGGAAAACCTCAGGAACCATGTAGAGATGAAAAAATAACTTCTAACAATCTAACGTAGCTCTCAATCCACAAACTTTACCATGAAAAAAATCTCCCATTCAACACTTCTAAATCTCCTGAAGCGGTTAAATTTTTTTTTGAAGAGAAACACACTTCTATTCAGACTCCACATCAAAGACAGATAATCTTTTAATAGCCTCTCTAAATTGTTAATCAACAGTAAACTTAAACCCCTGCTGAGATAATTGTAGCTTCTGAAATTCAGCCAATCATTCATAATGACAAAATAATAGCTCTCAGGGAAATGCCAACAAAAGAATCTCATTGAAACTGCAAAATTACCATGTTGGTAATTTTTTTCTTACCTACATCAGATGGTCTGTCAATCAAAGCAGTCCAACAGTTTCTTTTTGGCTCTCACTGACAACTTCAGCTTGTTTTCTTTATGTTTAAAGAGCACTGTATTTTAAAAAAAAACTCCAGTTCACAATGTTTTAACAGACCTTATTTGACCTTGAAGACCATTTACATCTACTCTATCAATTCGTGACAGCCACACTGGGGATTAAGGCCCATGCAACAGCCAAAATGGGGTCTGGTTGAACTCAGCACTAAATTCAAATGGCCCTGAGTTCAGCTTTCCCTTCTTTGTGATTCACACCCCGCCCCTTCCCAGTGCCAGCAAAAATTGAATGTGTCAGAAATGGTAGTATCCGGGTTTCGCCCGCCATTTTTAAAAGTCCATGGAGTCTTCCCAACTCCGCAAAAATCTGGCCCCAGGTGAGGGAACTCTGGGTTGCTATTCTGCAACTGAGCCCTTGTATATTAGGCACAGACTGCAATGTAAATATTATGACCTCAGTGTCTTTATAATTCACAAAGGAAACTAACCTAAACAATGTGAGAATGTAGTCGGAATGTAAAAGTAAGAGGCACCAGAAAATCATAGCAGTTATTGGAGAATACTTTTTGCCCTGAGCAACAGTGAATTTTTAGTTTATAATATTAGACAAGCTTAACAAAAAGTGTTGGAAACTTATGCAAGGTTTAAAAGCTTGAAGTTTGCGGTGTAACATAAAACAGAACACACCATTAGTGATAGGATGAAAAGTTCCAAGACTAACTGCTGTTACTAAAACCAAACCTGAAATATCAACAAATGTAATGAATGCAATGAACTTTTGACTCATATTCTTTTACTTATGACTAATATAAACTTATTCATCAAAAACAAAGTACAAGACTTAAAACAGACACATGGGAAGGTCATGAAAAAATTGCTCCAGTGATTCTGTAGAATTGTATTTATTTTACTTCACTGCTACATAGTTCATTTCTATGTTATTGCAGTCCACAATGTGACATATTCACCTTTCAATCACATTGCATTGGGAAACCAGTGAAGGTAAATGTAACCTCACTGTTTAATAAGATCATGCAGCATTCTGTTCAGTGAATGTTATACATCTAAGGGCACCTGCAATAGTGTGGCACACTTACAAGGTAAGTGGCTGTGGCAGCACATCAACAGAAGCAGTGGGGGTGGGGCAGGATTTCTATACAAAATTAAGATTTTTAGTATGATCAAACAGCATTAGCAGACACCTTGCCATATTTTATTGCAAAATGGAGGATGGGCAGATCAATCGAAGGACTTGACCTGAGTATTTTGTCCTTCCCTTGACCTACTCTCAATTCCATATTTAAGTACATGCAGGATTCTCTGGTGCTTAACTGAGGATAGTTGTGCTCAACTGACAGTACTTTGATGCTGTCAAAATGGTCGTATAAAGTGACACTGGATTCAACCACAGGCACTGGCTATGAGGCATTATCAACAGCCCAGTCTTTATATGTAATACAGTGCATTTAGTGTCAAAAACTGTAAAACTGTTTTTTATAAATAGGTTAATGATTTCATTACAGCACATACTAAGAAGAGATATTTACCCAATGAATGCAAAAATTTGAAGTTGGGAAACAGATACCTCAACAGCAAATGAACACCTATTAAAACTTGGCCTTCCCAATGAGACTTTAGGCAGGGCTTTTCTGTTCTAATACCACCAGGTTTTGCATTTCAACAATAGCAGAGAAGCATTGAAATAAGTTGTAAGAGTGATTACTCCAATCCCCAATCTGGACTATTCCTTTCTATTCTGATATGTTTTTTGACAGTTCCTGTTGGCATTTGGCTGGTAGCAGTACTTTCAGTCATCATTATGTGGTTTGCTGTGAATTTAAGAACTAGTAAAATATTTTTATTCAATGCAGTGGCGAATTATATTTAATATTGATTATGCACCAATGCATGTACATACAGATCAAGGGCTGAATTTTACGGTCCTCCACCGGTGGGTTTTTAGGTGGGGTGAGTGTTGTAAGGTTGGCCGAGTTGCTACTATTGGTGATAGAGTTGATCTGCAGACACTTCTTGGGTGGAAACGTTAAGTTTATTTACAATATACTCACAGCAACTAGACGTGTGCTTTCAACCAACTCTATCTCTACACTGACTGCTGAGGTAGCCCGTGCTACTCTCCTATTGGTTATTACAGATCATGTGATCTTCCTTAACATGTATTATTCTTAAAGGCACATTAAACACTAAATGAAACCATAATTACAAGGAGCGGGGTGGGGACGGTGAATTTGAAGGGACAGGATTCTCTCCAGGTTTTCGCCCGCCCCGACCACACAGTGATTTTACGCTGGAGCGGGCAAGGCCTTGGACGGGAAACCTGCCCTTGCACAAATTGAGGCCCTTAATTAGCCACTGAAGGGCTGTTTCCTGCCATGCCTCAACTTTTAGGCTGGCGGGAGGATTGAAATTGCTTGGGGAAGGCCGAAAATTAACAGAGTTACATCTTGGATGGGAAGCCGTTGGGGGTGGGGGGGGGAGGGATGCCATCAGAATCCCCCTTCTGAAGTCGGGCCTCCCCTTAAGATCTGGTGGCCTCCAGATCTTTCTCCCCCGCTGGCCTCTCTCTCCCAAGACCCCAGTTGCACCCCACATCCCCCACCCCCAGGACTTCCCTGACCTCTCCACCCTGGGACCCATTGAACTTACCTGGGCCTCTGGTGCCCCGACTTAGTCTCAGGCATCCTCTTGCATTTCTTCTTCTGTCCACTGTAGCGCTGTCACTGCAGGGACTGGAGAGCTGCCAGCCAGTCAGATTGGCATGACTTCCTCCCGAGTGAGGGGCGGAAGTCCCGCCCGCAACCGCTTAACTCTCATTGGAGCTTGAAAAGACTGCGGGGAACTCAGAGTTAGTGGGGATGTGTTCTTCAGAAAGTAGGAAACGAGACCTCACCATCCAAAAGATTCAGGCCCAAGATTATAAGAGTTCAATGTTCAGTGAGAAAATTAGGGAATTGAAAAGCTATCTCAGTTACTGCTGCGGCTGCCTCCACCTCCATTCTGGATGCCCGGGGAGCACCAAGAGGTAGCGGCAGGGTTAGGAAAGTTAAGGAGAATTAGTTGCACAGCCTGGGCACAGCTGTTAATCACTTGTACGTACTGTTCACTATTGTCAATAAACTCCCAGGAATTTTCCCAGCCTGTGGCTCCGTTGTTCTGATGAGCAGTGTTCTTGTCACTCAGATACTTTCTGCACAAGATAGAAGGCAAGTGTCTCAGTCCAGGGCCTCTTCCCTGTGCTCTGTGCGGCCTTCAGACCACAGTGATGGTCCGGCCTCACACTCCCTGGAAACATACTGATACCTGCACCTCGGAGGTGCTTGTCATTGCTGCCAGAATGGAGTGGGCAGAGTTCTCTCATTCTCTCAGTGTGCTCTCAGCACCTTTAATGTGGGACAAAACAAAAACAGAAATACCTGGAAAAACTCAGCAGGTCTGGCAGCATCGGCGGAGAAGAACAAAGTTGACGTTTCGAGTCCTCATGACCCTTCAACAGAACTAAGTAAAAATAGGAGAGGGGTGAAATATAAGCTGGTTTAAGGTGGGGGGTGGCTTATATTTCTGTTTTTGTTTTGGATTTCCAGGCACTGGATCCTCATTTTCAGCATCCTGATGGTTTGCTCCACCAAGTTGCGAGTTGCAGCACGAGCCTCATTATACCGTCACTCTGCTGCAGTCTGAGGCCGCTGCACGGGTGTCATCAGCCACGGCCTCTTTTCCCTGAGGAGCCATCCCTGCAGCTTCTGTGGACCCTGGAAGACTCCAGGGATCTGTGACCGACTGGAAATGTAGGAGTCATGTACACTCCCTAGAAACCGTGCGCATGCCTGCAGGATGCGTTTCTGGTGGTCGCATACCAGCTGCACATTCAGCGAATGGAAGCCCTTGTGGTTGATGTAGTTCACAGTGTATTGTAATGGAGATCTGAGTGCAGTCAATCGCACCCTGAACCTGTGGGAAACCTGAGATCTGGGCAAATCCAATCGCTCATGCATCCTGGCAGTCCTCGTCCCAGGCGAAATGCACAAACTTGTGTGCCCTCACGAAGGTGGCATCCGTGACCTCGTGGATGCATTTGTGGGTGAGACTTGTGAGGTCCCACAGAGGTTACCTGTGGATCCCCGAAAGGAGCCACTGGCATAAAAATTGAGCACTGCAGTCACTTTCATGGTCACTGGCAGTGGATGCCCTCCATGTCCCCGTGGCACCAAATCCAGCAGTAGCTGGCAGATGTGACCGGCCAGTTCTCTAGACACACACAGTCTTCGGCAATACTGGTTCTTGGTCATCTTCAGGGATGAAAGGCAGCGCCTATAGACCCTGGGTGTTGCTAGCCGCCGGCCTGCAATGGCTCATTGTGGCTCTTGGGCGGCGTGTGCGGGAGCCCCAGCCGCCTCTTCTTCCTGAGGTTGCTGCTCCTGCCTCTGCACAGCCAGGAGCCTCAGTCGTGCTCTCCTCCATCGTCTTTGTGCTCTGTAGGCCATCAGGCATACAGCTAGTTCACCAGGCTCCATGATCCTGATGTACTCCTCCTGCAGGATGAAAGGGAGAGACACGTGGTTAGCATGTGTGTACTAAGAAGCAATCCTGGTTAAGTATGACGGCTCCTTAATGCTTTCCGGAGAGTGCTGGCCACCATTTGGATGGCCAGGGATTAGTGCCCTGCATGGCTACACTGTTAGCTTGAACCAAGAGGGAGGCTGGTCCAAACCGGGATGCTGACACTGCAAGAGACTGTGAGCACCTCCAGCAGTGACTGCGCCATGACCAGCTTTAGTGAGGAGATTGTACAATGTGTGCAATCGTCCAACTGCTCTGCCATCCACTAAAATGCTCATGAATTTTCAGTCTGTGCCAGGGTGGGGGATGGAAAAGCCCTGGATGGCACTTTGATGCCTCTGTGTTGCTTGAGTGGGCTGATAAGCTGGGAGCCCGACCGCAATCATATCAATGTGGCTGCGCCTGAACTGTCTCAGTTGCAGAGGAATGCTCACTTTATATAGGTTTCCCTAATGCGTGGCCACTTCCCTCGCCCAGGCTACCCCCCACCTCAAACTCTTGTGCACCATATTCAACAGCGGGGCTACCCTTGCCTCCCCTCCACCACCAGTTACCTCAATAGCAGGGCTGTCCTTGCCCCCGCTCCCACCACCAGTCACTTCAATGGCAGGGCTGCCCTTAACCCCGATGCCCCGCGCCCCTGAAGCTTGAAGTCCAAATGGTGACCCTGGCGAGCCCCACACAGTGTTACTGTGTACTCATCTCCGAGTTCTCCTCAAAGTGCAGGCTGCCAAGTGCATGCCTTTTATGTGCTGCTGTGAAACGCATCGGCGTGCTTTCCCGCTGATGTGGACGGATGATCCAGTGGCAGGGGAACGATTCCCGTGGGCTGGCCTGTCAATGATATATATTATAGTGAGGTTCCCAATGTCCAATGGCAGGTAACGCACCCCACCGTTGGCGGGCTGAGCGGACTATCGCAAACTGGTTTCCTGCCGTCGTAAAACCGATTGCGCCACATTGTCCGCTCATGCCACCAATTACACCAGCGGGCACGGAAAATTCCGCCCTAGGATTAAAGTTCCTTTGCTTTCTTTTTAGCAGGTTGGTTAATCTATTCCTGTGAAACTTTTGTGTACATTATTTTAACAAAGTCATCCTGGAATATTTTAAAAGAATTAAATTATTACAGAATAATTTGATGCAATTGTATTAAACAGAGCAGTAGAAACAACAGACAGAAGAATTTCAATACAATGCTTATTAATAAGAGCAAGCATTATGACATGCTTACAAGTTTGGAATTATTAAACTATAAAAGTAGCAAGGGAGAAATTAACTCACACCCTCCAAATTTTCCAGTGCAAAATCAGCATTAGGCCTCTGAATTTCTTCATAACCTGCCACACCTAAACTACACCAGAATTGTCACAGGACATTGGCTCGAGCCTGTTTTAGCCATTGAAGGTACCTGCCTGAAACAGACATCGGGTTCCTTAAGTACGCAAATCAGCATCCTTTATTGACTATAGGATCTCAAATGTGAAATTCAAGCATGTTCTTCTTCATTATACCAAGCCTTGAGCACCTTAGCTTCGAAAGGAATCACTAGAAGTTGCTCAAAAAAACCCAATACATTTTCAGTTTTCATTTTTGTAAGCCAAGGAAAAGCAAGAGTGCTCCTCCTGGGCCCAAGAAAAAACTCCGACCTCTGCCACCACATTCAAGGCCCCTTTCCCTCTCCAAGATCACCTACTGCTCCTTCAGGCCTGCTATTCAGGCTGCCTCAGTGTATGAGCTCGTTTCGGCACGATTCGAATTTCTCCCCAGCAAGTGAGTTCATAATGGCAATGCTCACGGACCTAATTAAAATGTGTGGATTCCAGTTCAGCAAAACAGAAGGAATAGTAGAGGCTGGATGTTTAACTGCTTAAAGTGGAGAATTTAACCCTATTTTAGTTTTCTCATATTATGCAGAAATTCAGAATGCTGTAATAATTTGGATTTATGCCTAATGTTTCTTGTCAAATTAACTATAAACCAGCTGGCATTCCACTATGCCCTCCTTATGGAATTTGAATGGAGAAATTGGAGCTGTTGACTCTACTCAATTCTATATTTGAATCTTCGTACTGTACGATCGATTGATGAGAAGGAAAGATTAATATAACATGGTGATAATTATTCAGCATGAGCAAATACTTTTAACTAAACAAAAAATGAAACTATTTATAATCAAAGATCGAACTTAGTTTCTGCCCATTGGTCAAAATGGGAATTGTCTACTATTTTCATTAATCACGTCCATAATAACGGGAATTCCTAAAAAAGTGAAGCTTCAGGCTTAGGCACTTCTTGTTTCCAAAGTCTAAAACATATGTCTTTAAATATAGGGATTAAGTTATTACTTTCATTACTACATATAACGGCCTGATTTCTGGATAACGTCACATCAGAAAATACTGGCTAATGATATACAATACAATTCAAGAGATGAAATAGAGCAAATATCAAATGATAAATGTACCAGCCTGGGGAGTTTAGCTCTTAGCACAGGGGGCTCAAAGGAATTTAACACTCCACCAGTAACATTGCACTGTACAAGTCCCAAACTTAATATCATTAAACACTTTAACACACAGGAAAAAATACTTTACACCCATTTCTATCCAACAAAACATTTTGGTGCCATGTCCTAGTTAACCCTGTCACATAATGCTCACAAGTAATTCACCTTTACTTATTCATTTCCTTTTTTTAAAAAAAATGTATATAATCATTGCACCCAGACAGTATCCACCCATTAGAGTATTAATAAACAGGAATGAGTTAATAGTGCATGAAGACCTTAAAGTGGAACAGTGGGAGTGCTGAATATTCTTTTCTTAAATCAGCTGTAAGTAATTACTGCATGGTGTGTTTCCGACTATTACCTCAACAGATCAATTGGATGTGAAGAATGGCTAATCAGAGAAGACACAGAGGTATTTTTGGAATATTGCTGGGATTACAGGTAAATCAGCAATGTCTTAAGTGCCATTTCAATCTGTAATGAAATCATTAATTTAGCTTAAATGATGGCAGCAGATACCATGGAGGTATTATCTTGAAGGTAAAATTGTTACTATCAATTGAAGTTTTAGCCAGTTTAAAGGAAGATCTAAACCACAAGGGCTTCAATCTCTGTTCACAGGAGATTTTTCAATGTTTTTTTAAATGTTAATATTCATTCATATATGCAAGCATTACATTATGTAAACTAAGGGCTGCTTCTGTGCTCTAGTCCATTTAATGGGTATGATGTTGGACCTTAGAGAGACACTTTCTAATTTGTATTTATTCATGTTTTATTCCTAGCTACAGCAAAATTTCTGAATAATAATCTAAAATTAGCATTAATCCATGTTATTTTGTCTTGATATTACCTGATGTTATTCACATGAGAAGTTATATCATTTAAATTCCTAATTTAATATCTATCTTCCAACATTGCTAATATAAGAATAATGCATTGAATAGATAGCCCTGGCACTAAATAACCACAAGAAATAAAATATCTTAGTTCAGTTTATTACCAGAAAACACTGATGTGCAAATTTATTATGTAATACAAACCAGAATAAGGATCCTAATATGATTTTAGACGAATTGAGTCAAAGTTTTGTATATTTAATGAGTTATATGTATTGTGCAAATTTTTTTATCAAGTTCTACTTGAAATTGTTCAGTCTCTAAAAGTGTAAAACACTTTAATAATCATTGTGCTTAACTGACTTAACTTTGTCACAGAAGGCTTAAGCATAGCACTTCAATTAGCTAATAACTTAAAAATTACATAACTGCAAAAAACTGAAGCAGCTTTTCCTGAGATATGAGGCCAGATTTTTAGCTCCCAATGGAGCTGCGAATCAGCTTGCGAAAGGCTGAACTTAGATGTGTTTTTTGCTGGAGAAGCAATTTTTCTCTGCCTTCCTGACCCACACCATTTTGTGTTGCCCTTTCTTAGGTCGGGAAGGCCTTGGGTGCAAATTGCACATGAACCTCTTCCGGGGTCAGGGTCCCCATTGTGTTGACCACAGAAAAATTGCATTTCCTCCTGCACACAATTTCTGTGCGCTGGCAGGAGTTTTGGAAGCCCTAAAATAAAAAAAACACACACCTCCTTGGAGAGTTCATCACCACGGGGGGAAACCTGCTGAGGAGTCATGAACATTCAGAAAGATAAGATTAAAATGGTTGACACCTTCAAATGTTACTACTAGAGACTGTATTGTCATGTTTTTAACACAATGATTCAACATAGCATCTGTCCCGCTAAAGTAAGTTGACTCTTATATTGACCACCATTCTGTAATGACTGCCATGCATTACAGTAATTTTTCCATTGAAGAAAGTGCCATAATGCATTCAAAAAATGTAAAACAAAAGTCCTGCCAACCTCTGCTGTCATGTTTTGTGGTGTGATGTAAATCGACTGACAGCTCTGGCTGTTTAAACCTGCTTTTGAAAAAAAAAAAGTTCAGCATCTGCTCCTCTCCATTGATTGACAGACACTCTGCTTTGAAATAGAAATAGGACACCATTCTATTCCATCAGTTTCACATAATGTAACTGGAAGCTTTGTCATGACATCTGCAGCCATTATGAATATTTGGCTGGGTTTAAAAATCTGATAATGCCTTCAGCTCAGTAGGTGATTTATCGATCCAAAAATGATTGATGCTTTTAAGGAGTTACAGTAAAAGAATATGCCTTTGACCTGATATCGTGTTTGTTTATAAACTTAATTGGCACTTAAAAGATTACATTTTTTTTGCACTGGAGTAGGTTTTTTTCTCTTTCCTGTACCAATGATGATGAGTTTGAATTCAGGGTTTTATTAGTTTGTTAGAGGTTTATTTTTTTTCCCAATGATAAAATAATTCCTGAGGATTGTACATAGTGCAGACAGGTTGAGTAGCTATGCAGGATACAGGGTGAGCATGGGAGCGGAATCGGGGATCTGAAGGGGCATGGGGTGACATGAGTGTGGGTAGGCGTTGAGGAGGCATGGCATGGCATAGGCAACCTGAGGTGGCATGTAGTTGCATGAATGACCTGAGGGACATGAGGTGAGGGGTGAAGTTTAGGGGTGTTGGGAACTAGGCTGCTGTGTTGGAGAACTGAGGCGGGCCTTCTAAATTGCAAACCCGACCCCTACGTGAAAATAGAAATTTCCTGGGCAAAGTCGTACGTTGGTCAAGTGTGCATCTCGGAAGGCACAAATGTGCAGGTTAGGTTTTCCTAAGCCTACAGGAAAATCCGGCCCAGCGTTTCCCTTTGTTTAGAGTAAAACCAAATTCAGCTGAAGGAACAAACCCTTCCTAGTTACTATGTGCTTGGACCCAGATGAACAAATAATGTGCGGCTGTGATTAAGCTAGGTGACAAAAACAAAAACACCTGGAAAAACTCAGCAGGTCTGGCAGCGTCTGCGGAGAGGAGCACAGTTGTTTTTGTTTTGGATTTCCAGCATCCGCAGTTTTTTGCTTTCATCTTAGTGTTTAATTAAGCTAGGTGGTTTGATTACATTGAGATGTTTAAATATCCAAGCTATTCAATTCAATCGACTGACTCACAAGCCAGGTCAGCAGCATTGTCTGTATTTGAATCCTGTGAAAGGCTGAATACCTGATATGGTTAATATGAAAACAATTTTGTTAATGTCCTTTGTTTCCATATATCTTTAAATGATTTTGAATAATGTATCTGTAGCTGTCTTGATCCCAGCCAGCAGTCATTCTGAAACCAACAAAAATATTGAGCTAGGTGGTGACTCCATGGCAACATGGCATCATATGAGGAGTGAGTGATTGTGTTTCAAGGATCAATTTTATGTTAAGAGTTGCATAGAAGTGTCTTTGTTGTTTTGACACTTCAAGGGAAATAGTTTGTAGTTACTGTAAATATGTTGTTTGCTCTGAATAATGTTCATTTACTTGTTTTCTGTTAAATAAATTTGTTTTTAGTTTATAATGTGAGGGGCTAAGTTATACTCTGTAGTGCCTGTTTTTTAGGTGCTGCATGGCCTCCTAATGCTCGAAAATTGTTTCTGAGATGTTTGTGCATATTTCCAATGGGCTGGATGCTATCTTGGTAAAAGGCTTAATGTGCATGCACTTCATGACCATCGGCAGCATATGGAGCAGGCAAATTATTGCGTTAATCAGTGTGCGGTGCCAATCTGATGCCAGCACTGCCATTGTCGAACACCAGCTAAGCCCTGTCTTAATGTTGCACAGCTGAACAGGACATTAAAAGGCATGAAGGACCCCCACTATTGCTACGTAAAGGAATCACAAACTACTCACAGTTAGTTGCTGGGTTTTTTCTTCTGACTGTTGGTATAATTGCATGTGGTCTTGAAGCTTTCCTATTTTTGCCCAGTGTAACAATAGTCTACAGGGAGTGGTCTGGCTGAGGTTCTTTATGGGCAGCTTTTACCGGTCAGCGAGCAGGGGAGGGGCCCACGCGCTGACACATGAAATGACGCATGGTGACGTCGAGTGTGCATTCCGATGTCTCCCCGCGTCATTTAGATTTTCAATTCGGCAGGGGCGCAGCTGACTCGGCTGTGTGCCCGCCAACCTGTCAATAGCCCATTAAGGCCATTAAAAAAGTAATTGAAATGATGAATGGACGTGCCCATTCAACCTTAAGGTTGGCGGGCAAGCGAAGAGCCCCAAGGTGGCCTTCCGAAAAAGCATGACACCTCATCCATGGGCGGGATGAGGTTTCATAAGGGATTTAAAATTTTCTGAATTTTTAAGATTAAGGTAATGGACATGTCCTAGCTCATGTGACAGTGTCACATGAGGGGACATGTCAGGAAAATTTTTCTAGCCTTTAAAAATTTTTTATAATTTCAACCGAACTCCCTGAGATGGCACTTTGCCTCAGGGAGCTCTGTGCGCTGAGCGCGCACCCGGCTCAGGGAATACCCCCCACTCGCACAGGGAGCTCATAGCACTTCCAAGCGGACATCATGCTGGGAGGGCCTTAATTGGCCCGCCAACGTAAAATGGCAGCACGCCCCCGACCGGGGGTGCCGATCGGTAACCCACCCACCCGTGCCTGCTCCCACAAAACCCCCCCTGACGGGGGGAAAATGCTGCCCATATGTGTTCAGTTAAGTATTTGTGTGAATCAAGTCACTTTCAAACATGGATGGCTTGTTAGGCCTTGCTCTTGAAATTGAGGACAATTGAACAAATGTACAGAGGCCATGCAGAGCAAAACAAACTGCTAGTAGAGGGAAATACAGGGAGCAGGGTTCTCAACAGGAGGTCATATCTGTCAAGGTCCTTTAGGGAGCAATTTTCTTACCTCAACTTCAGCAAGGACAAATGCCTTAAATATCCTTCCTTCAGAAAAGCAGTGCAGACTGAAATTTTCCAACTGCTACAGCCACAACTGCAACCTCAAAGCAGGACAAGGACCACATTGCCTCTGGCTATCAAAATGACATGGCGATAAACTTTCATGTGCCTGGCTCCTTCCATGCTGCTGCTGGAGATATAAGTAATATTTTATGGTTTGCATTACAATGCTGTATAAGGGAGGTCACTGATGTTCTCTTTACTCAGTGCGACAGCTTCATCCCATTCCTTCCTGTCACAGACAAGCAGGTGGAATGAACAGAAGGGTTTACACTGACTGCAGGCTTCCCCATGGCACAGCTGGTACCATTGACTTGCGTGTGCCTTATGTGAATTTTCCCATTTTCCTGAACCGAAAGGGATTCCAGTCCCTCAGTGTGCAGCTGGTGCACAAGCTCAGGCAGCTCATCCTGCAGGTGTGCACCTGTTATCCTGGCAGTAGTCACAATTCCTTCATTTGGCATCTGTCCTCTGTATCAGCTGTATTTGAAATATTGCGGCAAGTCAGAGGCTGGCTATTGGGCGACAAGGGCTATCCACTGATGCCATGGCTCTTGACTCTGGTCTGGAATACACACACACACACACACACATGCAGGCATGCAGTGAGAGCCCTGCCTCACTGAAGGACCCCCATTATGCCAGTGAGGCCACAGGAATATTATAGAGCAGGAGAAACCCAGTCTGGCCAATCAGCCTACTCTTGATCATCAGCAAAGTGATGGAAGGGGCCATCAACAGTGCCATCAATCTGCACTTACACTGCAATAACTTGCTCATTGTCACTCAGTTTTGGTTCTGCCATGGCCACTTAGCTCCTGATCTTATTTATAATCATGGTCCAAACATGGACAGAAGAGCTGAATTCCAGAAGTGAGGTGAGAGTGACTACTCTTGACATTAAGGCAGCATTTGACCGAATGTGGCATCAAGTAGCCCCAGAAAAATTGAAGTTAATGGGAATCAGGAGGAAAACTCTTCACTGGTTGAAGTCATGCATAGCATAAAAAAAATGGTTGTGGTTGTTCGAGGTCAATCATCTCAGCTCCAGGACATCAGTGCAGGAGTTCCTTAGGGTAGTGTCCTAGGCCCAACCATCTTCAGCTGCTTCATCAATGACGTCCATTCCATCATAAGGTCAGGAGTGGGGTTGTTCGCTGATAATTGCGCAATGTTCAGCACCATTCGCAACTCCTCAGATACTGAAGCAGTCCATGTCGAAATGTAGCTAGTCCTGGACAATATCCAGGCTTGGACTGACAAGTGGCAAGTAACATTCGTGCCACACAAGCATCAGGCAATAACCATCTCCAACAAGAGATAATTCAAAAGTTGCCCCTTTATGTTCGGTGGCATTACCGTCACTGAATCCTCCAATATCAATATCCTGGGGGTTACCATTGACCAGAAACTGAACTGGACTAGCCATATAAATACTGTGGCTACAAAAGCAAGTCAGAGATTAGGAATTGTGCGACGAGTAACCCACCCCCTGACTCCCCAAAGCCTATCCACCATCTACAAGACACAAGTCAGGAGTGTGATGGAATACTCCCCACTTGCCTGGATGAGTGCAGCTCCCACAACACTCAAGACACCATCCAGGACAAAGCAGCCCGCTTGATAAACACCACACCCACAAACATTCACTCCCTCCACCACCCATGCACAGGAGCAGCAGTGTGTACCATCTACAAGATGCACTGCAGGGATTCACCAAGGCTCCTTCGATAGCACCTTCCAAACCCATAACTGCTACCATCTAGAAAGACAAGGGCAGCAGATAGATGGGAATACCACCATCTGGAAGTTCCCCTCCAAGTCACAGACCATCCTGAATTGGAAATATATCGCCGTTCCTTCACTGTCACTGGGTCAAAATCCTGAAACTCCCTTCCTGACAACACGGTGAGTGTACCTACACCGCATGGTCTGTAGCGGTTCAAGAAGGTAGCTCACCACCACCTTCTCAAGGGGAATTAGGGGTGGGAAATAAATGTTGGCCCAGTCAGTGAAGCCCACATACCGTGAATGAATTAAAAAAAACACCTACTCAGTGACACTCAGTTTGGGTTCCGCCAGGGTCACTCAGCTTCTGACCTCATTACAGCCTTGATTCAAACATAGACAAAAGAGCTGAAATCCTGAGGTGAGGTGAGAGTGACTGCCCTTGACATCAAGGCAGCATTTGACTGAGTGTAGCATCAAGGAGCCCCAGCAAAACTGGAGTCAATGGGAATCAGGGGAAAAACTCTCCGCTGGCTGGAGTCATACCTAGCACAAAGGAAGATGGTTGTTGCTGTTGGAGGTCAATCATCTCAGTTCCAGGACATCACTGCAGGAGTTCCTCAGGGTAGTTTCCTAAGCCCAACTACCTTCAACTGCTTCATCAATGACTTTCCTTCCATCACAAGGCCAGAAGTGGGGATGTTCGCTGATGTTTGCACAATGTTCAGCACCATTTGCAACTCCTCAGATACTGAAGCAGTCCATGTCCAGATGCAGCAAGACATGGACAATATTCAGGCTTGGACTGACAAGTGGCAGGTAACATCTATGACAGGCAATGACCATCTCCAGTAAGACAGTATCTAACCATCGCCTCTTGACATTCAATGGCATTACAATCGCTGAATCCCCCACCATCGACTACCTGAGGGTTATCATTGACCAGAAACTGAACTGGACTAGCCATATAAATACTGTGGCTACAAGAGCAGGTCAGAGGCTAGGAATCCTGTGGTGGGTAAGTCACCTCCTGACTTCTCAAAGCCTGTCCACCATCCACAAAGCACAAGTCAGGACTGTGATGGAATACGCTCCACTTGCCTGGATGAGTGCAGCTCCCACAACACTGAAGAAGCTGGACACCACCCAGGACAAAGCAGCCGTTTGATTGGCACCACATCCACAAACATCCACCACCGATGAACAGTGGCAGCAGTGTGAAAAGATTCACTGCAGGAATTCACCAAGGCTCCTTAGATACCACCTTCCAAACCCATGACTGCTACCATCTAAAAGGACAAGGGCAGCAAACACATGGGAACACCACCACCTGGATGTTTGGCTCCAAGCCACTCGCCATCCTGACTTGGGAATATATAGCCGTTCTTGTTGCTGGATCAATATCCTGGAACTCCCTCCCTACCAGCACTGTGAGTGTACCTACACCACATGGGCTGCAGCAGTTCAAGAAGGCAGCTCACCACCACCTTCTCAAGGGCAATTAGGGTTGGGCAATAAATGCTGACCTAGCCAGTGATGCCAACATCCCATGAATGAATAAAACAACATTCCTGGCTTTGCCTCCTGCTGCTACTTTTTCCCACTGCCTCTTGGCCATCTGCCTGAAGGGCCTCCAGCAACCCTCTGTATAGTGGACATCTCTCCTCTTTTCTATCTTTTCTTCAAGACCTCCAGGGCATCATCTGAAAACCTTGCACACTCTCTCACATGTTCAACCATGTTTAATGTTTCACAGCCCAGATTCAGTTTTCAAATGATTCCTTCCACCTCTTTCAGCCACAATACACCTTCAGTGTAAGGGGTGCAGGCTGCCTTTACATTGTTCTACCAATTGTGATATCAGTCGCCCTGCTGCTGCAGCTATTGAACAGTACAGGAGTGCTGGCTGCCTTCAGCAATCCTGTAAAGCAGCAGGAAGAACACATTTATTGGACTGTTTGCAATGCAACGAGCGGGTTTAAGTTAATCGTGCATCTTGTTCCCTGTTTCTTTTTTCAGATCTTATCCAACTTAACTCCTTGTTTCTGTATGTTACAATCTGTATTTATCCACCAATCAAATGGGATATATCACAGTAAGCTAGGTCACAATGATAAAAGCAAAATACTGTGGATGCTGGAAATCTGAAACAAAACCAGAAAATGTTGGAAAAACTTAGAAGAGTCATACGGACTTGAAATATTAACTCTGTGTTTTTTTCTCTCCACAGACGCTATTAGACCTGTTAGGTTACAATGATGATGGTTTTCTGTTTCACCCTTGGATCTTGCTACATTTACTTGGATAGTGAGTTGGTAAAGGGACATCCCGTTTCATAAGGGATGTAAAGTCTGATTACTGGGGAATAACTAATCTAAATGCAAATTCCTTCTAGGGAGGATCATAGGTCAATGCCTGAATGGAGCATCTCACCATGACTGGCTATATCATGAGAATGGAGATGCAAGGCAAGACCAGCAAAAGAACAGACTTATTCTGCTATAATTAAAACAAAATACTGTGCATACTGGACATCTGAAATAAAAACAAAAAGTGACAGGAAAACTCAGCAGGTCTGGCAGCATCTGTGGAGTGGGAACTAAATTTAACATTTCAAACCAAATATGGCTCTTCTTCAGAACTGAAAGGTAGAAGTGGGGTGAGTTCTATGCTGTTGAAAGGGGGCAGGGGGAGGTAGAACAAAAGGAAAGGTCAGGAATAGATAAGAGGGTGGGACAAATTAAATTACAATGGTGTTGTGGAACAAAAGGCAAAGGGAGTGGGAATGAGTGCAGTAACGAAACAAAGCATTAGTCCAGAGTGAGAGTTAATGGCAGAATAATGAAAAACTCTGCCTTGAAAGCAAAAACATGAAAACAAGATCTAGACTGGCACTTGGAGAGAAAAATGAATCAAAATGGAGGACAGAGTTCATGATCTGAAGTTGTTGAAAATAATGTCGAGTCCAGAAGGCTGTAAAGTGCCTGATTGGAAGATGAGCTGCTGTTTCTCAAGCTTGCATTGAACTTCATTGGAACACTGCAGCAGGCCAAGGAAACAACTGTGAGCATGAGAGCAAAGTAGTGAATTGAAATGGCACGCAAGTGGAAGGTCGGGGTCATGCCTATGGATAGGGTGGAGGTGTTCTGGAAAGCAGTCGCCCAGTCTGCGTTTGACCTCCCCAGTGTAGATGAGACCACATTGTGAGCAGCAAATACTAAATTGCAAGAAGTACAAGTAAATTGCTGCTTCACCTGGAAGGAGTGTTTTGGGCCATTGACAGTGAGGAAAGATCGGGTAAATGCAGGTATTGCACCTCATATGATTGCATGGGAAGGTGTTGTGCGAAGGGGATGAGGTGTTGGGGTGAGAGCAGAGTGGACCAGGGTGTTGCAGAGTGAACAGTCCCTATGGAATGCTGACAGGGGAGGGGAGGGGAAGATGTGTTTGGTGGTGGCATCGCGCTGGAGAGGCAGAAATGTCAGAGGATGATCCTTTGAATGTGAAGGCTAGTGGGGTGGAAAGTGAGGACAAGAGGAACCCTATCGCGGTTCTGGGAGGGAGGGAAAGGGGTGAGAGCAGAAGTGCAGGAAATGGGTCGGACCCTGTCAACCCAGTGGTGGAGAATCCTCAGTTGAGGAAAAAGGAAGATGTCACCTGTCAACACAGGTTACACAGCAGACCTGCTGCCACTTAAGATGCTCATGGTTTGGACTGTTCCACATTCTAGGGTCAAAAAAGTGTGGGATCAGAAAGCCAGTGAATGGGAGATAGAGACAGAATCATTAAGAACAGAACAAGACCAGGTTAATAACAGATGCTGTACAGTCATCAAAAATTCCCTTCTTTTGAATTAAATGTTTGTTTGTTCCATGATCCTGTAGATGGCATTTTCATGCTAGGGACATTGTTATCACATCGGGACAGTTGAAGAGTCAAGCTATTGGAGATAGCAGCTTTAAAGAGCTGAAGTTGTTTATAATGACACACGATCCAACAAATTCTTTGAAACAGCAGTTAGAAAGAATGATGAGACAGAATTAATGACTGAATGCAAACTGGCTTGGCAACATCCTTATATCCACAAGAGCAAAAAGCTCTTCCTCAATATACACCACTTAGAGTCTTCAGATTTATACCTCTTTCACTTTGTATCAGTATGGTATTTTGGGACAAAACTAAGTGATGGGATGTGCTCTCTGAACATTCAGAAAAATATTACAGACAATACCTAGCCAGATTTAAAATGTGCTTACATTTGGGAGGTCTTGTGGAGATTTTGGCACTTAAATTCGATAGTTGCTGATAACAGGCACAAAATAGCATATGCGCTGGACTTGTGCAGCATAAAAGCTTGAAATACATCAGGCCTCATCAGAATAAACCTGGTTTACCAGCCTGGGTCCTTCAAAGGCTTGGATGTCAAATTTGCCCATAGCTAAATCTGGTGGTGAGGGAGTGGGGGCAGGGTGTTGCTGCTGCTCCTAACTCTAAATTAAGGCAATTTTAAAAAAACCTACATGCTAGTTTCTTTGGTGGCCTCCAGCCAAATTTCTCAGAAATGGGCATAGGGCTCTTCTTTCAATATTGAAATGGGGTCTGCGCTCATTTCCAATGGGTGCCTGAGCAGCCCAAGAAAGAAACACTGGTTGAATTTAGCAGCAATCTGAATACGGACATAAATCAGAGGCGGACCATTGCACTGCTAAATTTGTAACTCTCAAGCCCAATTTACATCCATAAAATGAACATAAAAATGTTGAATTTCTTCTCATTTTACCTTTGCTCTTGTTTATCCATACAGCCCAAGGTGGAATAAAGGTACCACTAAAGGCCCCGCTGACACGAATCTTGCCACAAAAGTGTTGGCCAAATTATTTTCAAATGTTGCTCAATTGAAAATTTGGGACATCTTTAGTCAATTAGAAGGTAATATTGAAATGAAACATAGTTGACAAAGCAGGATTGTACTAAGTAACCCACAGATTCAAAGCCAAGTTTACATTTTGGAAAACTGCCCAAATAGCAGTTGGACGTTTGACAAAATTGCCTTTTGTATTTTTTGTCAGTGCATGCCCAAAGTCAAATTAATTTAATTTATTATCCATGTTCAATCATATCAAATTAATCATAAACTCTGGTCAAAACGTCTTTTATTTGGGAAGAATTGTGATTAACCACTTTCTAAATGGTCCAATGCTGGCAACCGTCGACTAGTTGTAGCAATGGTAAACTATTAAACATTATGAACAAAGACCTGCAGCGTGAATCCATAGCAATTGTGTTACACAACTTAGCACATTGTCCCATTCTATCTAGTGAGACAATGCTTGTTAGCTGAACAAGACAGATAAGATGTTCAAAGCCATATCTGCACAGTGCTTTCCATGAATTTCAAGGCACTAGTAGTAGTCTTTGCACACCTTGCCATGTCCAAAGCTGAGCAAGAACCAGGCTAGACATGTCAGAGCAGGGAGTGAGATTGTTGTTTTGCTGCAAAAGAAAATTAATTGAAAATCTTGGTGATTATTCTTTTTCCTGTTTTACAAATCGGACATAAGAATATAGGAAAATGCCATTCAGCCCATTGGGTTTCTCCTTCCAGTTGCTTCAACTCACCACTTAGCATGAAATGCATTTTGAAGGCACAAATATCGTTGATCCCATTAGCTTAGCTGGTGGATCATTCTAAATGTTTAATGCCCTGTGTGTAAAGAAATATTTAGGATCCAATTTACATTTACTTTTCTATGGACGCAGTGGATTAGACATTGGGGTTTCACTGATGGAATGACAATTTCCTTTTTGGCAGGGGGAAAAGGTCCTATGTACAATGATTTGGACAGTATCAAATTAGTTCCTTGCAGCAATAGGTTACTGCCGCCTTAAAGTTTGGCACTGATTGGTCATGGCACTCAAGTCGGCCTTAAGGGTTTGGTCGGGCGGGGGTGGTGTTGGGGGGCAGGGAGTGGGGTAGAATTATGGCAATGCTACTGGGCTAGTAATCCAAAGGTTTGGGCTAATGCTCTGGAAACATGAGTTAAAATCCCACCATGGCAGCTGGGGGAATTTAAATTCGATCTTTAAATCTGGAATAGCATGCTAGTTTCATTAATAATCATGAAACCACCAGATTGTTGTAAGAATCCATTTGGTTCACTAATGTCCTTCAAGGGAGGAAATCAACTTTTCCACATGAGGCACCAAATCCACAGAAATGTGCTTGACTCTTAACTACCCTTTGAAATGGCAGAGCAAGCCACTCAGTTGTATCAAAGTTGCTACAGAAAAAAAGCACTGTAGGTATACTCACACCATATGGACTGCAGCGGTTCAAGAAGGTGGCTCATTACCCTGTTCTCAAGAGCAATTAGGGATAAGCAATAAATTCCAGCAATGCTCACACCCCAAGAGCCCATTAAAAAAATAAAGGATATTTGACATGAAGAATACCAGAGATTGCTCTTCTGAAGTTGGGCTTGAGGCACGTTTTTGGGGGCACTTGTTGCTGACAATGGGTACAAGAAATGGAAAGTGTTCCACCTTCTCAAGTCTATTCGGGATGGGCAATAGTCACACCCATGAATAAAAAAAAATGCCTAGCACTAAGTATCCATTTCTCTGATGAAGACAAAAATAAATATTTTTTCACTACAGAAATTTGAATGTATTTCTTCTTGTTCTGCTGGTTTGACATCAATGGGAATTATTTTAGGAAACTTAAATTTTCACGGTCTGAGGAAAGTAGAATTGCTCCCAGTCCAAAGGTAGAAAATGTCTTGGGTGTATTTGGGACAGTTTTCTAGAACAATATGTTCTTGATCCAATAAGAGAACAGGTTCTCTTAGATTTAGGCCAGAATTTTCCAGCCCCTCACGCCAATGGGATCTTCCGGTCCCGCTGATGAGAACGGAGATTTCAATGGCTCGCTGGCCTCACCGCAAGAGGGGGGGTTGGGTCAGCAAAATTCCGGTCTTAGTAATGAATATTGAGTCTGAATTAATCAATAATCTAATGATAAGGGGATTCCTAGATAACAGCGATCATAATATGACAGAATTTGATATTAGGTTTGAAAAGGAGAAGGATCAATCAGAAACCATGGTTTTAAATTTAGGTAAAGCTGACTTTAGAGGGAAGTGGCAGGAACTAACCATTATAAACTGAGCAGGACTATTAATGGATAAAACTACGGATGAACAGTAGAAGGGCACTTGTTTGTCGGTGTCTATGTCCTTTCAGCCATTGTGCACCAAGGGGCTGGAAATTGTATAGAACCCCTTGTTATGACTAATGTTGAATGTATACAGCAACTACTACATGTATCACATTTGTATTGAAACACCTCAGAGTTCAACAGGGTCTATGTAGAAAATATGAATATCATTGCACTTTCTGTAATGACCATTTTGAAATGTTTGTAATGTTCTTTTACGTATTTTATGAATAAAGTGTATTTTTGCAAAAAATAGCTTGTTGGTCTTCCAGTGCAAAGAGTTGTCTAAAACCAAATGTTGCAAACTGGCACATTCCAAGCTCCAGTACTACATGCTGAGGGACATACTAGGGACGGCCACTGTAAAGAATCAATGGGGAAAGGCCGCAATCTAAGGCCTGCCTGCCATTGTATACTAAGGGACTGGAAATTGTGTAAAACCCCTTGGGCAATATTCTTTTCATGGAATGTATATTGTAATTTTCACATGTAATTGCATTTGTATTGATGCACCTCAGAGTGGCACATAGTGTATGAAATGAACTTGAACTGTATTGCACTTTCAGAAATGTCAATTTGAACTATAATTTTTTATGAATAAAGTATATTTTTTGGAAAAAAAAGGTATTTGGTACAATACAAGCTCTGTACCTATTCCTAAAGGGCAAGAACTTTACTTGTGTGATTAAACAACCTTGGTCAATGAGGGAAGTGAGAAATAGTATAAAACTAGACGAAAGGGATCGTACAAAGACAAAGGACAGTAGAGATCCTGCAGATTGAGAGAGATATAAACAATGTCAAAGGGCTACAAAGAAAGTGGTGAAAGCTGCACAAAAGGAATATGAGAAAATTTTGCAAGCCATATCAAGGACAACATTAAAGACTTTTACAAATATATTAAGTTCAAGAAGGTGGTTTTGAGTATAGTAACATGGGAACCTGAATGACAGATGCAGGTGAGGCTGTAATTGGGAATCAGGAAATGGCAGACACTTACTACCAAACAGTTATTTTGGCTTGGATTTTGCAGTAGTAATGACAATGAAACACAGTGTTCAACACCATTACTTGTGTGAAACTGGTAGTAACTTCTGGGACAGAATTTTTGGATCGGTGAGGGGGTGGGGGGGGGCGCGGGGCCCGCTCGCCGAGGTGTAAAATGATGCGAGGTGACATTGGGCGTGCGTCCCAACGTCACCGCGCATCATTTACATTTGCAGTTCGGCGGACATGCAGCTGACACAGCTGCATGCCCGCCGAATTGTCAAAGGCCTATTAAGGCCATTTAAATATCAATTAAAGTTATTAACTGGGCTGCCCATATAACCTTAAGGTTGGTGGGCAGGCGAAGAGCCCAGGCGGCCTTCACATTTTTCATGGAACCTCATCCACGGCGGGATGAGGTTTCATGAAGGGTTTATAAATTAAATAAATTTTTTCATTAATGTTCCTTGACATGTCCCAGCTCATGTGACACTGTCACATGAGGGGACATGTCTTAAAATATTTTCTTTACTTTATTTAAATTTTTAAACCTTAAACTAATCTCCCTGAGGCACATATTTATGCGCTCTTTCACGCGCATGCACGAAAGATCGTAGGCTCCAATTCAGGGAACCCCTCCCTGCCCGCACAGGGAGTGCACGATGCTTCTGGGTGCACGTCACACTGGGCGGGCCTTAATTGGCCCGCCCATGTAAAATGGCAGAGCGGGCCCAATCGGGGGTGCCAATCGGGTTCGTGCCCGCCCCCGCACAACCCCCCTGACGGGGGGGAAAATTCTCTCCCTGGAGTTCACAGTTGCACAGTTAAATGCAAGAATCCAGAAGTTGCTGTCAGTGATTCTCGGATTCTTGAAATTACATGCTGTTAAGCTCCACCTCCCTCTCCCTTATGAAGGATATATTGCCCTTGGAGTAGGTGCAGCAGAGATTCATTACAATGATATTGGGGCTAAAAGAGCATAAACTAGGCTTGTACCCTTGAGTATGGGGAATTAATGGATGTTCTGATTGAAGTGTTTAAGATAGTATGAATATTTGATAGGGTAGATAGAAAGAAAATACCAAGAGTCCAAAACAAGGGGGCCTAACCTTAAAATTAGAGCTTGCCAATTCAAGGGTGATATCAGAAAATAATTATTCCCCTAAAGAGTAGTGGAAACGTGGAACTCATGCCCACTAAAAAGCTGTTCAGGTTAGGTCAATGGGAAATTTCAAAATTGATATTGCTAGACTTTTGTTAGTTAAGGCTATTGGGAGTTACAGAACCCTAAAACAGAGGCGGTAGTGTTAACCTAACTCGCCAAGCAGGAAACCCATAGGATAGGGTGGGATACTGTTTTGACACCCCATGCAATATTCCTCTGCATTGTGTTCAGTGGAGGTCTGAAAGTGGTCAGGGTGTAAAACCAGTGTTGCCCTCAGATAGCCTTTTAGCCCATTTCCTTGTATATTCCTGAAAGGGAAAAAACAGACATGTCTTTCACCCAGAGTCCATTTCCTTTCAACTTAGATCATTTCTACATTCTGAGATATAACTCAATAGGAGATGGTTTTGGATGTCTCCTAAGATGTTGCAATCTGTCTCCATTGTCTCTGCAACCACTGTTAAAGTTCAGCCTTTTGCATTTCATCTCTTCCTTTTAATTGTCTCTGTCTGAAGAAGGCCTTGACACCTTTTTATGTGCAACATTCCATGTTCTCTCAGGACTATTTGGTCTAGTATAATCCACATAGGAATTTTTCAGAAGATGGTTGCTTTACATTCTCAGCCATCTTTTGCTCAGTGTCTTTGCTTGTATGTCTTTAAAAAAAAACATTTCTTCCTTAAAAAGTTCAATATGCCCGTAAATAATTCAGGGTTGTAATCCACTTTCATGACAACATTCATGTACCTTCAGGCAGAGGCTACTGGATAGTCATCCATATTTAGTGTTCCTATCTGTAGCCTAAGGTCACTAATCCTAATTTTAGCACATCTGTTGCCATAGAGTCATAGAGGTCTACAGCACAGAAAAAGGCCCTTCGGTCCATCAATTCTACACCAGTCAAACAAGTTCCTAACTATTCTAATCCCATTTTTCGGCATTAGACCCATAGCCTTGTACGCCATGGCAACAAAAGTGCACGTCCAAATACTTCTTAAATGCCATGAGGGTATCTGCCTCTACCACCCTTTCAGGCAGTGAATAATTATTAGGACCACTGCTTTCCCTTCCTTGAACTCCCCTTCTTTGACATACTAGTTCAGAAATCTGCCAGGAGGTTCTCCACCATGGTCTACTGTAAGCCTACCTTGACTGGTCAATATATACGTTGAGATCCTTACAGTTCCACATGCTATAAGATTGATCTAATCGGCAACCTTGTAAATAGGGCCTGAGCCATTTGCTCAGCATGCAAGCTTGGTGCTGAAATAGGGCATCAAAGACATCCTGTGGGGTAATGGTTACCCTGATCAGATCATTTCGCGCTGTTCTTCACACAATCTCATGAATCGGCCTAAGGCCATCACCTTTGATCCTGAAAAGTGTCCAGTTTACCTCAGATTACCCTGGAAGGGCAAGGTATCTCAAAAAGTTGACCAACAGGTGAAGCTAGCTATTTCATGCTACTACTATACAGTAGCAACATGAGTGGTATTCGCCACTAACAGGATGCTGCTGTCAAGCCAAAAGGACATTCTGCCTATCACACAAATGAGTAATGTGGTATATGAATTTTAGTGCCAGTGTGATGCTAGGTATGTAGGCCATACATCCCAAAGGCTGGTGGATCATATCAAACAGCTTGTCCCAGCCTCTGTTCGCAATGGGTAAGGTACAGACCATACCCAACCAGCCTGTGCTTGCAAAATTTAAAACATGGTGCCCAACATTAGATGTGATCCTGTGATTGGACAACATTTGCTGAATAATCCTCAGTGTGCTAAGAATTATGCTGGCAACCAATTTAAGATTGTCAGTCGGGCTTGCAACGTGGTGCATTTGCGTGTCCTGGAAGCTACTTATAATAATACATAGGGCCCTGCTCTTTGCAGACAGAAAGAATATATACACACACTGCACTTGTTTCAGTTAAGCAAAGTAAGTGACAGCCATTCGCTGACCCATTCCTCAGTGCAATTCCTTGAACAATCAGGGTCAAGCTGCCTGGTTTAAATTTCAAACAATGCTTGGCAGTTAACTGTCAGTCATCATCACTGGTGCATTCTCCATAGCAATGCCTCTACCAATCAGAGTCCACTGCCAACCAATCAGTACTCTCTTCACATACAGTATAAATTGTTGTTTTCCCCTTATATTGAAATTCATGCAAAGTGTCCTGATGAGTTCTAGACAAAAAGCTTTGACATGTCTCTTTTTTCAGCAATATTCAAGTTCTGATGGAATACAGAGTAAAATTTCCCTTGATGCCAAGCTTGGAGGTATAGATAGGCTAGTAGAATGGGCAGACAAGTGGCAGATGAAATTTAATACAGAGAAATGTAGAGTGATGCATTTTGGCAGAAGAGTTAGGGAGAGGCAACATATAATAAATAGAACAGCTTTCAACATTGTACAGAAGGACCTAGGTGTTCCTGTGCATAGATCTTTGAAGGTGGCAGGACGTATTAACAGATTAGTTAGCCAAGCATACAGGATCTTGGGCTTCATAAACAGGTGTATTGAGAACAAAAGCTGGGAAGTTATCTGAACCTTTATAAAGCTCTAATTAGGCCACAATATTTAATTCTGGTCAACACACTTTAGGAAACACCTTGAGAGAGTGCTGAGGAGATTACCAGGATGGTTCTAGGGATGAGATAATTTATCTCCAAAGTTAGGTTCGAGAAGCTGGGTTATTCTCCTTGAAGCAAGGAAGATTGAGGGGATATCTGATCAAGGTATTCAAGATATCGACAGGTGTAGATCAGGTAGGTAAAGGAAACAGTTCCCATTAGCTGATTAGGGGGCACAGATTTAAGGTTTGAGGCAAGTGATACAGGGAGGATGTGAGTCAAGTGGAGTCATTGAAATAATTTTATATTAAGACTGACAATAAGATGTGCATTAACAACTTTAAAAGTAGTCAAGTGTAGTTATGAGCATTAACAGCTTTAAATATGACAAGTGTCATTATGTTTCTATAGATATAGCTCTTGGGGCGAAAGGGATCAAAGGGTATGGGGAGAAAGCAGGAGCAGGCTATTGAGTTGGATGATCAGCCATGATCATAATGAATGGTGGAGCAGGTTTGAAGGGCCGAATGGCCTACTCCTGCTCCTAGTTTCTATGTTTCTATGAGAGCTCTTTCTAGAAACAATAGCCAATACTGTGGGAACCAACTAAGAATCACAAGCCGTAAACCTAGTGGCCTTCATAGCTTGGGTAAACAAGGTATTAAGGAGTTAAGGAAACATACAGGGAGTCATTAAGCTCCAGACACAAACCAACTTCTGCTGACGCCATTGCTGAAACTGTTGAGATAACATGGAACATCTGCAGAAAGAAGTACCCCCACTCCTGATTATGTGATGTATGTGTTAAGGCAATGCCGGTGATAGGGGATGGGTGTTGTAACAACAGTGTTTTGCTATGTTAGAACCAAGGATTATAAAATTGTGACACAGACTTTGTATCAGAGAGAGATCCATGGAAAAGTAACCAGGATGACCTCTCCAGCATAAGCTTGAATAAAGACCTTGCTTGCTGGAACTCACAGACTTGAATGCTCTCATCTTTTACCACAACATGAGGAAGAACTTTTTACATACTGAGTGGTAATGACCTGGAACTTGCTGTCTACGTGGGTGGCGGAAACAGAAATGATCAATCGTTTCAAAAGGAAATTGGATGGGCACTTGAGGGAAATAAACCTGCAAGATTATGTGGATCAAGCAGGGGATGGGACTCTGCAGATAAATGATGTGAATTTGATGGGCTGAGTGGCCTCCTTGTGTGTTGTATTGGATCTATGACTCATGTTTTTGGTGCAATTTGCCTGAAATCAGTGTAACATGTGCAAAAGTTCACAGAGTTTTAAGCACGAATTATGTTCAGCACATATCAAGTTACTGCAATCTTTTAAAAAAGCATCATGCTAGAGACTGACTCCACCCACAAAACTGGCCATGCCCCCCGACTGAATTAATCACGATTGACAACTTTAAAAATGAAGTTGGTTCCTTTGGATTCAAGGACAATAATGGGCAAGTTTTAAAGCATTTTGAATGCAATTTTTCTGTACTCAGGTACTGACTACTGTACCCCACTATAACCAGCAAATTGTTCGGCATATTTTTTAAAAGTCATTTTCAGTCATTCAAAATGAGATTTTTTTCAGGTGATGGATCAAAACTGATTTAATGTTTTTTTCTGATTAACCTCTTTTCTTCTGCATTAATTAAACAGCACTAAGTTACTGTTCTTAAATATATAAAGGAATATTCTTTAATCAACATTTCTGTAAAAAAAAGTGCTGCCTGATTGTGCTGGCTCCCGGTAGATTTTGCACTCGATGATATGCAAAGGAAAAGGAACCACTCTTCAAGAGTGGCTCAATTTGTTTCCAGATCATTAATTGTGCTTAAAGCAGAAAATCTTACCCTGCATGTATAACAGAGAAAATGAAATTCATCTTCAGGAAGGGCACAAGATGGGCAAGAGTAGGTGGGGGGGCTGCTTGTTATATACCCTGCCCTAGTCTCTTCTCCATTGAAGACAATGTAAAAGAAAAATGAGGCTGGGGCAGGTGGAAGGTGGCATCCACCCTCACACCTTCCCTCCCCTCCCAGAACCATGATAGGTTCCCCCTTGACCTCACTTATCACCCCACCAGCCTCCGCATTCAAAGGATCATCCTCCGCCATTTCCGCCAACTCCAGCATGATGCCACCACCAAACACATCTTCCCTTCACCCACCCTGGCAGCAGTCCACAGGGATCATTCCCTCCGGGACACCCTGGTCCACTCCTCCATCACCCCCTACACTTCAACCCCCTCCGACGGCACCTTCCCATGCAACTGCAGAAGGTGCAACATCTGCCCCTTTGCTTCCCCCCTCCTCACCGTCCAACAGCCCAAACACTCCTTTCAAGTGAAGCAGCATTTCACTTGCACTTCCCTCAATTTAGTCTACTGCATTCGCTGCTCCCAATGCGGTTTCCTCTACATTGGAGGGACCGAACGCAGACTGGGCGACGGCTTTGAGGAACACCTTCGGTCTGTCCGCAAGCATGACCCAGACCTCCCTGTCGCTTGCCATTTCAACACACCACCCTGCTCTCACGCCCACATGTCCGTCCTTGGCCTGCTGCAATGTTCCAGTGAAGCTCAATGCAAACTGGAGGAACAGCACCTCATCTTCCGACTAGGCACTTTACAGCCTTCCGGACTGAATATTGAGTTCATCAACTTTAGATAATGAACTCTCTCCTCCATCCCCACCCCCTTTCTGATCCCCCTTTTTCCTATAATATATATATATATTTCTTTTCCCACCTATTTCCATTATTTTAAATGTATTTCCATCCATTGTTTCATCTCTACCTTTTAGACTATTTCGATCCCTTCCCCCCACCCCACCCCCACTAGGGCTATCTGTACCTTGTTCGTCCTGCTTTTTACCCTTAATGTCACCATTAGCACATTTCTTAGCTAATATCACCACCGTCAACACCTCTTTGCCCTTTTGTCTATGATATCTTTTGGCAATCTCCACCTATCACTGGCCCTCTATCCAGCTCTACCTGTGCCACCCCTCCCCTTAAACCAGCTTATATTTCACCTCTTTTCTATTTTTCCTTAGTTCTGGTGAAGAGTCATATGGACTCGAAACATTAACTGTGTTCCTCTCCGCAGATGCTGTCACACCTGCTGAGTTTTTCCAGGTATTTTTGTTTTTGTTTCGGATTTCCAGCATCCACAGTTTTTTGCTTATCTTGGGAAGGTGGCAAGGGTTATATAGCAATCAGCTGATCTGCTACCACAGGTTTTGTGCCACAGCCAAAGTTAAATTTACCCCCACTGCTGTCCCTTTTCCCTCGTCTCTTTCTCCAGTTATTTAAGTTGTTTTTTATCTATGTATTTTGATGGTAGATAACACCTAGCAATTCAATGCCTGAGGCATCTGCTTGGGTATTGAAGATGGCCATGACATTCATAAACAGACCATGGGGATGCATTAAATGGGACGCCATGGTCCCCTCCCACCTGGCTGAAAAGTAGGGGGGAATCCAGCCATGATCCCGCTGGCCGCCTCACAGCAGTTTAGCCCTAGGAACAGCTTTAATTGCTTCAAGGCAAAACTTCCGCCTCGGGAGGATGTTCCGCCTAGGAGAACTGACAGCAAATTGGATGGCTGGAAGCTCTGTAGTCCAGCAGCTTGAGGTGGGAGCAGTGGCCACTGCTGGGATTACAGCCAATCCCAATGAAGAGGAGCCCTGTCTCAGAGGTAAGTCCGCATCTCTCTGGGGCCAGGCTGGCAGGCCACAGTGAGGGGTTGAAATGCTGGAGAGTCGGGTTGGAGAGGCTGGGAGAGGAGGGTTTATGACCAATGCAGTTGGTAAAGAGTTATTTAAAAATCCCAGAGGGAAAATTTAAACAACTGTCATAACCTATAATTTGAAGTATTTTGTTTGCGATGCAACTCTAAATTCAGGAATCAGACCATCAGTTCTTGAGCCTTTACATTAAACTAATTGAAACATTTTATTAATTTACACAGGTTAAAATATATACACATGGCTACAAATCACTCTATCATAACTTTTAACAAATTCCCAAACTAATTTCCATTAAGGCAATAGCAACCCATAGACTTAATCAAGCACCAGGCAAAGCATTTTTACCTTACAAATTCAAAATGAGGTTCTTTTCACTGTGGAGCCAGTGGGAGGCTTGCAGCTGCCTTTTGATCTTCCATTGCCTCTGCTCTGCACACCCAAAAACTACTGAAGTTATACCTACCACCACTGATTGAATTCAAATTCTCATTGTCCCACCAGTTTCTTTGAACTTTACCTTTTAACAATGAAACCCCATTCATTGTACCAATTTTATTAGTAATAAAACATTTTGCTTGGTAGCTGCTAGAAAGGCATCAAGTTTTCACCCCACTTCTTGAATGCTCTATTCAAAAAATGCAAATGCATGCTATCTCTCTTACATATCAAAACTAGTACATATCAAAGCATCCAGACTAGCTGACTTTACTCTAATTAAGACTAAACCCGCAGACTAAATCTCTATTTCAAAAGAAAAATATTTTCCAAAATATTACATACATTAATAGCTTCATGACAGGAGGGTAAAATCTAGTCCATGAAGTACATCAATATATTATACAATTAAAAAGCAAATGTAGTATTTCTTTCTGAACTTCTATCATTTGCTTAGTTTATACATATATAAATCATTTGAATCAAAAAGAAGATAGCAAACTATTTTTTGCATAATGCCAAGATTTCTTATGATGCATTGATTGGGAACAATGATGAATCAATAATTAATATTTGTAAAGCTTGTTCTTATATTCTCCCTATTTCTCAGAATTCTGACATACATTGTAAAATCATTGATGTAATCCTATTGAACTGCTGACACACAGACTTGAGAAAATGATATAAGACATGGCAGAGCTAAGTAGAAGATTATTTAATTCATATATCTTCAATCACTATTTTTTAATGAACTAACCATGTTAGTCAGTGGTTAGCATGCAGATTTGCTCGGTAACCTAATGGTGTTAATATTTGTACAGGATCCAGTAGATCTAGCAATGCTTTTGAACAGTTTGCATTCCATTTCTATGCTGCATTCCACTGGTCTGTTTCAGAGCTCCAGATGAAGTGTGGTTGAAAAATAACAGAAAGCACGAATACTCTGGAGGCAAATCACAGAGTTCTGTTTTGTTTAGCAAATTTTATGGTGCTTTGTTTCTTAGATATTTTGGCAACTAAACAAAGATCTAGATTTGACATAATTTTAAGTTGTTACTTGTTACATCCACTTACACTCTCTCAAAAAATGCCATTAACACCAAGCATTTTGTGCACATGTTTCTACATGAGATCATGCATGTCTATGACTACTGATATCTTGCTCTGCCTGACAATGTCACAAGGGGCCCACAGGCACATAGCTTAGCCTTGCTTGGAGGGCAGACAAAGGATTTTATTCTAAGGAAGTGGATATTACACTTTCAGTGTTCATGCAAGTGGTATTTTAATCAAGTGAAAAAAAAAGAAAAGTTAATTTGCTGGGGCAGTGGGCAGTGATCATGAGTCAATCAAGAATCAGATGTGGTCTGTGATATTAGTACACAAATATTTAATGCTTTTTTATCACATTCTTTGGCCTTTCGTTTTAACAGAGCTGCTAACCTGTTTAGAAAAACAATTTAACACCTTCTTTAAAATGGTTGATGGAAATAAAGTGTCATTAGAACATATTGAGCACAAATTCACTAATATCGCAAATCATTTATATGTTACTTCTTGTTGATCTTTTGTGGGGTGGCTGCCTAATACTAGGTGTGCAGCACATCTGAGAACAAATTCAATCTTTTCTAGGATCAGCGTTACAATTCAAGCACCACCAACTCATTTTTCTCCCAGTGGTTTAAGCATATAACACTACTGCTGCTGTAACAACAACTTTACATTCAATTAGCATCTTTAACACAGAAGGTACCTCACAGTCAAGAAAAAAATAGGCACCGAGGCAAAGGTAAAAAATCAGGAATAGTGACCTAAAGCTTGGTAAAAGAGAGGAGTTTTGGGAGGACCTCAAAGGAGGAGAAAGAGATAGAGGGACAGAGAGGTTTAGGGAAGGTAATTCGGCCCAGACTGCTGAAGGCATGATTACCATTGATGGGGCAAAAAGAAGGGGAGGATGCACAAGGGACCAGAAGCAGAGGAATAGAGAGTTTTGGATGAGGGTTGTAGGGCTGAAAGAGGTTACAAAGATGGTGAGGGGTGAAGCCATGAAGGGATTTAAACACAAGGATAAAGATTTTAAATTTCAGCTGTTGGGGGATGGCAGTCAATGTAAGTTTGCAAGCACAAGCATGGTGGATGAATGGGACTTGGCAAAGGATTGAATTGGAGCAACAAAATTTTGGTTGAAATTGTAGTGTAAAGGGTTAATGGTAAATATGTAAATAGATAGTCCACATCATCAGTGATGTAAGATCACAAGACAACAGAGTATGCTGAGAGATATTTCTAAGTGAAGCCTTGTGCTAAGCCTTGTATGATACATAGTAGAATATTCAATAAAATATAAAGTTTACCACCAACCTTGCCTCCAGCAATCTCTTTAAATCCTGATTAAGGACGACCTCATCTAAGACCCACAATGATGATTATATATGACGACAGCAGAAAAGACAATGAGAAAAGAATCAAGTAAGGAGTCCAGCGACTGGAAAAGGCAGCAAGAGAAACAACTCTGGGACAAGGACAGTGTGGGAAAAATGCCTACAGAACTTGAAGAAAGACTAAAGTGAAGGAAAGCCATGGAGAAAACCTTACCTTTACCAGAATGCTTTGACCACATGGAAGGCCGAGAAGCGGCAGAAATGGTGCCATAGGATTACCAGGTACAGAAGCGCTTTGGAACTAGCAGGGAGGACTAGCAAGGAACAGTTCACTACCTTTCCCTACACCATAGGCATAAGTGCAGATAATGTAATGGTCAGACAGTCCATAAATTAAGAGACAATGACATACGAAGAAGTTATAAAAGCCTTTGATACATATTTCAGCCTTGGAAGGAACACCATTATAGAAAGGGTGAAGTTCAATAGACATACCCAAAGACGAGTAGAGACTGTAAATTCCTTCATTTGCAATTTATATTAACTAACTGAGAATTGTGAATATGGAGTCCTGAAAGACAAATTAATTCAAGGTTGCATTGTTGTAGGAGTCTTAGAGGAGACTTTATCAGGTTTCTGCAGCTGAGAGAAGATTTAACACTATTAGTTAACAAGAAAGGCAGAAGTGGGAAAGCAAAATCGTGTATTTATTCGAGGCGACAAGTGACTTTGTGGAGAAAAACAACTTACAGTGCAGCTTGTAGGACACAGAAATAGAGCACGCCTAATCAAAAACAGAGAATGAGTGAAGAGGGTGCAGCAAGTAGCCACTATTACTCAGTGTTCTTGCTGTGGAGGGAAAAGGCTGCAATGGATGCTGCAGGATGACAAGGATTTGGGTGCTGAATATTGAGAGGTATATGACATTCAAGAAGAATAGGAAGCTAGCTAAAGGTTAGAGGAGTAGCACTGTTGATCAAGGACGGCATTGGTGCAATAGTTAGAGATGACCTTGGTTCAAGAGATCAGGATGTAGAATCGGTTTGAGTGGAGATGAGGAATAGTAGGAGAAAGAAGTCACTAGTGGGAGGCTCTCCATAATCGCTATTAGATCATACTTATTTACTTCAATGGGTGCTATCAATTCATTTACTTTGTTATGAATGCTGCAGGCATTCAGATACAGAGCCTTTAGTTTTGTCATAATGACCATAATTTAAAATGTCCTCTCCTCTTACAGGAATAGCCCTCCGTATTTTTAGCAGGGCGTCCTTCATGCTGGTGCAGCCTTTTACCCCCACAGCAAGAACATTGGAAAAATCAGATTGACAGTAGTAGCCTGGATGAAGAGTTCATAGAATGTTTCTGAGATAGTTTTTAGAGAAACATGTTCTGGAACCAAAGGGCAGGTTATTTTAGACTTGGTATTGTCTAATGTGACACGATTAATTAATGACTTCAAAGTGAAGGCACCCCGAGGTAGCAGTGACCACAATAATATTCAATTTTGCATCCAGTTTGAAAGGGAGAAGAGTGGGTCTAAGGCTAGTATTTTAAACTTAAATAAGGGCAACTATGTGGGCATGAAAGGTGAACTAGCTGAAGTGAACTGGGGTACGAGACTCAGGGATAGATCAATAGAGAAGCAGTGGCAGACATTTAAGGGGGTGACTCAAGTGATGGCTCAGAGGGTGAGCCTGGGGAGGTGCAGGGTGAGGACCATGAGGCAGAGGACAGGAACCCTCATGGAGGCAGTGATAACAGAAATGCTTTGATCCAGTGAACTTTCTGCTAGGCATCCAAGGCATCGATGTCTCGTCAAGCCAATGGCACTGTCTTCTTTGCTAACAATCAATAACTCAGAACCCAACCCAGTACGCCAGCACCACACAACGCCATACGTTTCTAAGCCTGTACTGCACCTGGCACCATACCATCCAGCCAACTCAGCTCAGTTAAGTTAAATAAATGTTTATGTTACTTCACATGAACAAAGAACTAAGTGTCCATCCTCAACACAAGATTCAAAATAATTAACACAAAAAATGTCACCCATGACATGCCCCTGTTGTGTTCAAGGTGCCTTCAACTTACATCTGTGGGTGCTGCATCCCTTGCCCGCCCCTCCCCCTCGCTAATAGTGGTGTTGGGGGCAGCCTGCTGACTCTGCCGTGCTGGTGGCCCTAATGACCTTGGCAGTTGTCCTCTGACCCGGTGAGGGTGCATCCAGCCCCATAGCTGGGCACTCCTCAGACATCGAGCATCATCAGATGCAGCGGACACTGGCAGAGGGGTGGAGGAGCTGGTGTCCTTGTCCAGAATGTCCTGAGAGAGGCCAGTAGAGATGACAGGCAGTTCATCTGTCAGCGTGAGACGTGTTTGCACCTCCCTGCTCACCATTGATGGATGGGGACCTAGCAGGGAGACTAGGTGCCTCATCCATCTCTCACACTGGCAGTGTTCTCCTAAGGTCACTGCCTGTGTGAGGGCTTGCAGGTCCGAGTGCAACCCCAGGAACCCCTGAGTCTGCTCCTGAAGCTGCCTCTCCTTGAGAGTTGCCACTCTCTCAATGGAGGAGGCTGTGTGCTCAGTGTTAAGGGTCAAAGCAGAGCTCATGCTCTGTATGGACTCCTCCATGACATAGACAATGGCACACAGTTCGCCCCGCGCATCCTGCTGGACCTCGGGATCACCGGCGGTTCCTGTAGATGGCACATCTGTGGGAGGAAGGCAAAAGATCAGTACACTCAATTACCATAGTCACTCTGCATGCTAGGCGGGCTGAGGAGACAGTGGAGACCTGCTGCATGGTGCCATCTGCATTGGAGCTTCAGTGGGCTCTCTGGCTATGACAGTTCAGTTTCTGTTGAGAGGAGCCCGTTATGTTTCCAGTGCCCACGGTACATGCGCCTGTCACCTGTACACTTACCTTCATCCAAGACCCCTGCCTCCCCGAAGGAGTGAGCTGGCCGGTGGCATTCCAGCTCCAGTGCATCACTCTCGTGCTTAGTGAGGAAGCACAGATTTGGTACTCCTTCACCCATTCTGTGGCACTCTGCGGCGTTATGACTCCTCTTCTCCTGACACTGAAAAGTAGCCTCATTATTGCTCCATCTCCCTGAAGGTCCTTTCCTGGTTCCCACCCACCCTCCCACCCGTTTATTAGGCGGGCCATGTCACTGTGGCACGTCTCACCCTGCAATGCACTGAGGCCAGTCGTGCTGGCATCCCAGTCTTGGCAGGGCAGGCTTCAATGCCAGTTGGCATACACACTCTTAGACCCCTGAACTTTCCGAGTAATGGGTGCCTGACTTAAGTTCTCTGCACAGGTCCATGCCAATTCTGCACTTACCCTTGCTGACTGCAGCAGATCATTGAACCTATTACGGCACTGAAGCCATGTGCGGCACACTAATGTCATACCCACTGACCTGGGCGATGACCTCTGTCCAGGCCTTCTTGGTCAGGTGGGGCAGTCGTCTCTTGCTGTCCCTGAGCATCAGGATATGCCACCTGTCACTGACCTCTTCGGCCAGCTCCTAGGTACTCATCTGAGAAAAGGGGGGCAGAATGCCCACCCAACTTGCCCTCCCGCCCTCCATGACCAACAGGTGCTGAGGCCATGACTGCACATCAGGACACTTGCTGGGTTGCTTCCAAACAGCTACCTCAGCCTCCCCCACAACCCCTGGCAGCCTTCAGCGAACTGCCTCTTCCGTTTTTGAAGACCCCACCGGGTCCCCATTGGACCTGGTGCCCTACGTGTTCCCGTCTCTCACATGGAGAACACATCCGGCAGTGATGTTTCACACTGGGAGGGCCTTAATCGGCCAACTGGAGTAAGATTGCATTCACAGTGCAAATGCAGCTGGGAGTGAGTATTATCTCGCTTCCCACTCTGCTGACTTCGGGCATGCCCTGAGGGTAGAATTCAGGCTGTAAAAATGGATAGCAAGAGTTTCTACAGGTATTTAAGCAGGAAAAGAGTAAGGAAAGTGAGTGTTAATCCACTAGAGAGTGAGAATGCAGAGTTAATGGTAGATAATAAGGAAATGGCGGATGAAATGAACAAATATTTTGCTTCTGATTATACATCCTGCGAGAGAGCTGAGAACAAGACCAGGGAGATATTGGTGAAACCACCACAACGGTTATCTCTGTGAACCAGGGATGGAGGCAGAGGGTTCGTGGAGAGATGTAGGATAATGAAAATTATGTATTTAAGAGAGTCAGAGGCTTTGGGAGGAGACATAGCATAAAGACTTTGTTAAGCATATAAATAGACAGTCTAGATCATCAGTGATGTAAGATCCCGTGACAACAGAGTATGCTGAGAGAAAGTTCTATGTGAAGCCTCGTGCTAAGCCTTGTACTGTACATGGTTAGTAAAATGTTCAATAAAAGGTAAAGCTTACCAACAACCTAACCTCCAGCAGCCTCTATCAATCCTGACCAAGGACAACTTCATCTAAGACCCACAATGATGAAAACAGAGAAATTAGATTTACAGAGCACGGAGAAAGGCAGAACAGCCAGCCGAGCATTCTAATCGTTATATCATGAGGGTTTCAGCGACAAATGTGCAGTGGAGGTGGAAGTATGTGGTCTCCTTGATGTGGAGTGTATAGAGTTGGAAACTCAGCTAGAAACTCAATAGGACTTTGAGGTTGAGAACAGTCTGACTCCAACTGAGAGAGTTGACGGGGAGGAGGGTGGAAACTGGAACTGTGGGAAAGTACGGGTTTGTGTGAAGGTCAAAGATTTTTCCCAATGTTTACTTGTAGGAAATTATCACTCTTACATAGCAACAGGGAGGCTATGGAATGGCCACAAGAAATGGCAGAAAGATAAAGCAGGGTGTTGGTAGCATCTGTGTGGGAAATGACCCCATGTCTAGGTGATGTTCCCATGGGGCAGCATGTAGATGAAGAAGAGGAGGAAGTCAAGGAAAGTGTTTGGGAGACTCTGAGGTAATGGTGTGGAGGTGGGAAAAGAGGTACTCTAGCTGTTATCAGATACATAAGATTGGAACCCAAGTGAGGGCCATCATACTGAACTGGATAATGGGGCAGAAGCATTGGGGAGGCTAATGTGGTTAACCAAGTTAAAGGTTGCAGAGAGATATATTAGATGGCTGCAGGCACCCATGAGACAACAATCTAGCAGAAATCTGTGCCTTCAGTATAGAAGGAAAGAACTTGTAAGAAAATGCCCTAAATTCAAAATTTGTACAGCTGACCCAGGCTACTTATTATTAGAGTTATTTTCTTCAAAGTAACAGTTAAGTGTACAAAGAGGTTAAGCAGTTTCTTTCCATTTTTTTCCCTCTGTGCAATGAATTATCCCTTAGCTGCAAGATTTGGTTTCAAGTTTCTGCTAATGCTGCTCTTTAACCAGCTTCTTAGAGATGTGTGAGAGAGCTGAAGTTCCTAAATTTTAAGCAGACTTGAAAGATAGTCGTCACACTGTCATGAGCTATGTTTTATATTCAGGAATTTGTGAGATTGTAAGCAGCTCCTGGACCTGGAAAAAGAAGTAGTATTGATTAAAGTGATAACTATGCTGAAATCAAGTAGGAAGCAACTTGTCGATTTCCTCTGTCACATATATGGTTCCTTGATACTAAACCATATTCCTTAAAAGGAAAAGCAGCCACTGTAAATCAAAATTATTTAAATTGACACATCAACGTCATCATGTTCCAAATTGATTTCTTAATTTATATGAGAAAAGGGATTACATTTATCTGTGATCAGCTTTTAGTGTTTGTTTCTTAAATTCGAATGCAAAATGTCTCTCTGATTTGTGAAATTACAAACTATTTAAAATAATTGCTTTAATGAATGAATTGAAAGAAAATGCCAGGATCCATGAAACTGTTCACATTACACTAGCATTTCTCTTTCCTTATCTTCTATGGTGGTACTTACCATTATTTGCTTGAATGCTATTCTGTTGCCAAATCAGACTTACTAGGCCTTGCTCAATATTCATAATTAATCAGTAACAAAAACAGATATCATAGGTACTTACCAATTGTATCTGCCAATGGCTAATTCCAGTTCTAATTTGTACCTTTGTTTACATTGTAAAAATAGGTTTAAAAAATATTTTTTTTCTTATTTACCAATTGTAACCATGAATGTATATGAAACGATTATTCACCTTTGGTCATCTAATGATATGCTAGTCTTTGATACTATTGGCTAAAACACATGGCAATTGGGCACCAAAGGAACACCTTATATTGGGATTTAATTATGCCAAAAGAATCAATGGATTGAAATCTGATTGTTTGCTATTATGAATTTGATAAAACAAATGGATAATTTTGTTAAAATGGAAGCCAAAAGAATGTTATAAATGCTTGCATCACACAGTGAGATCTCCACCTACAAGTAATAAATAAAATTTTCTCTGTGTTACTGGCTGAAAGAAAATAAAACCCAGGAATTTCCTTGGGCGGCCTTGGGAAGTTCTGTTCTACTGCCATAATGTTGATGGAAACCATTTATGTACAAAAGGGGAATCTGCCAAACATATGCCAAAGTTATGGAAGTGGAGTAAAATAAGGTAAGACAATTACCAGCCAAATTGCACAAACAACACATGGAAACTCTATGCTTCCTTGTACTTCACAAACCTTGGCTTGATCTGAAGATATTAAGCTATGAATGATGTCAGCAAAACAACTAATGAATAAAGAAAATAAAGGCAAAATATATTCATAATTTTATTCTTCTTTCTGTTCTTGTAGACATAGCTCTCTATTTCAGTTCTTTTCAGTATACGTTGAGCTACTAAACTGTTGTCAGAGAGGAAACTTGCCAATGACTTCATGAAAACTCACAGATCAGCATCCAAACTGATCTGCGATAATAATTGGGAAGCTTGACAATTGGAATAGTTCAGCCCTGGTAGGGTGCTCAATTATATTATGTCATTGTAGAATTTTCTCAGCTTGTGGACAGCCTCCAGAATGAAAAGGTATGCCAATCTGTGGAATTTTCACTGCAGCCAATCACCGATAGGCTGCAATGGTGAGGCTGCCAAACCTCGCTAGAGTGGAGGAGGGGGTCAACATGAATGGTCTTCACAAAGATGAATCAAAGATACAAAACTAATTATATTGCACCAGGTAAGAGATTTCGTTTCATCATTTTTTTTTACAATATGCAGATGGGGGAGCACTTTATGCCGAAAGTACTCCCACTACACTTTCCTTCTGCTTTAATCACCACTCCCAGTAAATGGGAATATGCTTTTATAGTGAAGTAGAAAATTAATTAGTACTTCAAACTGGGTATTGGAGGAGTGCTCTGTGTATTAAATCGAAGTTGTTTAGAGCCTGGATTTTTCCTTTAATTATAAACATGACTATCTTTAAATGAACAACATCAAACATAAATGAAATCTCCACAAGAGTCAGAAGTTCATCATATTATTTTTAAAAATACTGCCTAGGAATACATAATAGACTGCCTCTGTGCTAAACACTGCCACAACATTGAGGAATATGTTGGCTTAGGAATGTACAAACTAGCTACAGTTTGGATATCCCATTCAATTTAACTTGCACTGACCCTGGTATATTAACAGCAAGCCTGATCTGAACTATCGGAATTGCTGAGCCAAAGTCAGCACTGGAGAAGAAAATAAAGGCTCAGCTCCAAGACTTTTGCTAGGTGCTGATTTTGGTTTGTTAATGAATGCAGAAGAATCTCTATGTTCATAACAAATCAATGAATGCCAAATGATTGCTGGCAGATCGAACCAACTGACTTCAGGCAAATTTGACTTTTCAACCAGCATTTGCCTTGAGCATGGGACTAGGTCAAAGAGATTAATCTTCCTGAAGTAAGCTAGTTTGACTGAAGCAACACGATCCACAATAAAGGTCAAAATGTGGCCCAATAACATCAAATAGATTTGAAGTATTTCTTTATACTAATGCAGAGTATTCCTTGGACGGATGCTGAACAAAGGTTATTGGGATATGGGAATGTGTCAGGAGGCAGGAAGGGAGGAGAGTCTTCAGTAACTCTGCACTGTCTGTAATTCTAGGTGAGCAGTTCCACTCCTGTTTGTTTATCATTATATAAAATGATGCATCCTGTAAGTGATACCGTAAACATAAAATGATAACTCTCTGACTCTGGTATGCAGATTCTTAACTGATTTCAGTTTTGGGAAACATTTTCATCACAGTGGAAATGAGATCCCTCACTAGTCACTCTGCACCCTGTTTCTGAATGGTGATTCTGGGTGGATTAATGATGAAGCAGCACAGCTATTGGACGATGACAGATTTACTTCTCCACAATATGAGAAAGGTTACAGACAGTTGGGCAAAAATGTTGTCTTCACATGAATCTCCCATGGGAATTCATTTGACATTCAAAACTTAAATCCAGCAAAAAGTGGGAAGGATTTCCCAATAGAGAGCTGTGAATAGTAACTAAGAGAAATGATTGGAGTAATTATGGAATCTTATATAGTAAAGCTGGTGTGAAAAAATAAGACATTATTACAGAGAACTTGGTTCTCTATTTAACAAACTAAGAATGCAGCATTTACGAGATTAGTCTGATGGACCTCTGGTTTCCTGTTCAGCAAGGGAGTGTAGACAGAAGGATTAAACAAACTGGAGATAAAGTGAAAATGAAACAATGAACATACAATGACTGAGCAGCCATACCCTGATCCTGATACCCGCGCCTTGGACAAATCAGTTCAATGTATTGAAACTATGCATGTGCAAAGGAATCTCACCAAATATAGCACAGTCAAGTGTCGTAGGGGTTAACATCATTAATAGGACAAAATCGTGCTCCTGTAACACTTACGACTGTATGCATTCTCCCACCTCAGAACACTACACTATTTATGTGAAGTGCAGATGTCCCAATTTTCTTGGGTGAGGATTTCAAATGAATCCTTCCATGAACTTCCAGATAAAACAACTGGTGAGGTTTGTGGGCATGGCCACTTCTTTAAGCTATTTGTCACTATTTGTTCAAGTGAATTGTATTTCAAAGCATGGCTTATTCCACAGCAGTGATAACAAGAGCTGTTTAATCTTGTCAAGAGCATTCTTTGAAGTCATCAAAACACACACAGGGTGATAGAATGATGTCAAAGTGTTACTATTAACAATGAGCCATCATATGTGGAGAGAGAACAGTTTGAAATCTGATGTGTCCTTTGCTATGATGTAAAAAACAGGAGGATGTGACGGTAACTCCCAAGAATGAAAACAAAAACAGAATTACCTGGAAAAACTCAGCAGGTCTGGCAGCATTGGTGGAGAAGAAATCAGTTAACGTTTCGAGTCTTCATGACCCTTCGGCAGAACTGAGTAAAGTTAGGAGAAAGGTGAAATATAAGCTGGTCTAAGCCCGCCCCCCCACCTTAGACCAGCTTATATTTCACCTTTCTCCTAACTATACTCAGTTCTGCCGAAGGGTCATGAAGACTCGAAACGTTAACTGATTTCTTCTCCACCGATGCTGCCAGACCTGCTGAGTTTTTCCAGGTAATTCTGTTTTTGTTTTGGATTTCCAGCATCCGCAGTAGCTTTTAGCTTTTTGTTTTTAACTCCCAAGAATGGTTGGGTTTGGGTCGAGTGAGAAGTTGAAACTGGAAAAAATGTAAACCTGACCCCAACCTATCCACTTTCAGGTTTAAGAAACCTGAGACCAATCTGATCTCAAGAGGTATGTCAGTTAGTAAAAGCTTTTAAGGAGGTCATGTGCCTTTAAGTTTGCAGGCATTTTGTTTTTAACCCATTTTGACCAGCTTTCCCGTGGCTGAGGAAACCTAACAGTAAAAAGAAGTGAAAAGGGTAGGATTCATAAGGTAAGTCCATTTAAAGCACTGCTTGTGAGCTAGGTCACTCTTTAGTGTCATTAAATTCTCCATTACTGTTATTTTACTTCCCTTAATTTTGTTGAGTCCCTGTCCTTGGGATGCCTGGCACACTGACCTCTTCTTCCACTGTAAACACTGATGTAAAGTAATTATTTAACAGGTCTATAACTTTCTTATTTCCTTATTCCTGATTTTCATTGATAGTGTCACCATTACCAGTTTTCAAAGGGCACACAATGCTTCTGAGAACCTTCCTTTTCCTAATGTAATTGTAAAGGGTTTTTATGTGTTGATTTTGATATCCCCTGTACATTTCTTTTCATACTCCCTTTTCGTAGCTCTGATTATCTACTTTGCCATACTTTGCTGTTCTTTTTATCTTTCTTAATTGCCAGGATCTGTACTAGCTTTACATTTTTGTATACCCTTTCTTTCATTTAATGTTACGGTGCCTCTTACCTCTTTAGTTGCCTATGGCTGTCATTTTTGCCAAGTAGGACTCTTACCTTTTACAGGTATAAACTGGTCTGTATCACAATTTTTTTTGAACACCTCCTGCTCGTCTTCTGTCATTCTACCCATTAATAAACTTGCCCAGTTTACTTTTGGATGGTCTCTGTCCCATCCCATTGAAGTTATTCTTTATTGCAAGGGGGATGGAGTATAAAAGTAGGGAAGCCTTGCTACAGCTGTACAGGGCATTGGTGAGACTGCACCTTGTGTACTGGTCTCTTTACTCAAGGAGGCTTGTATTGCAGGCAGTTTAAAGAACATTCACTAGGCTTATTTCTAGGGTGAAGGGGGTGTCTTATGAGGAAAGGTTGGGCAGTTTAGGCTTAAATCCATTGGAGTTTAGAAGAATGAGAGGTGATCTTATTGAAAAATATAATACTCAGAGGGGCTTGACAGGGTAGATACTGAAAGGGTGTTTCCTCTCATGGGGGAATCTAGAACTAGGGAGCACAGTTTAAAAATAAGAGGTCCCCCATTTAAGATGGATATGAGGAGGAATTTCTTCTCTCAGAGGGTTGTTAGTCTTTGGAATTCTCTGCCACAGAGAACAGTGAAAGATGGGTCATTGAATATATTCAAGGCTTAGTTAGATTTTTCATTAACAAGTGAGTTGTGTTATCGGGGTTAGGTAGAAAGTGGAGTTAAGCCCATAATCAGATCAGCCACGATATTATTGAATGATGGAGCAGGCTCAATGGGCCAAATGGCCTAATCCTGCTCCTATTTCTCGTGATCTTATGAGCTTTACCCAAATCCAGAATCTTAATGGCTGTTTCACATTTCTCCCTTTCAAACATTACATTGAACTCAACACTATTAGATAAATGTTCACACACTGTTCGGACGCTAATGAAATTTGGCTCATTAAGCTAATATGGTCTACCCTTTATTGGTTCTACAACATGTTGTTGCAAAAAACTATCCTGGACACGCTCAAGGAATTCACTACCTTTCTGATATGTACTGCTCCGCTTATCCCAAACTATGTGAAAATTAAATCCCCATTTAAACACTGCTTTTGCTACATGCTTGTCTAATCTCAGCATTTATACAAATTATCACTTCACAGCTACTATAAGGAATACACAACTACGACTACAGTCTTAAAATCTTTTCTATTTCTTCATTCTACCCATAAAGTGCCCAACAGCCTGCTTCCCTCCCATTACATCCTCTCTTATCATTGAAGTGATTTCATCCTTAATTACTAAGGCTACTCTTCCCACTCTACCATTTTGCCTATCCTTCCTTTACATCTTATAACCTGGTATATTTAGGTCCCAGTCCTGACCATCTTGTAGCCATGTCTTCGTAAATGGTTACCATTTCATACCCTCCATGTTGAATTTGTGCCTGCAATTTATTCTATTTTTTCTTACATTCCATGTTTTTGTTTAAAGAACACTTATTTGGGCCACAAACACTCACCTGTCCTCCTGCTCTCACGTTTTACTCACACAATTGCTATATCTCTCTCGTGGTTTAATTACTTCATATCTTTTACTTTTCCCTTTACCTGTAATGCCTAAAGCTTAAGAATTAGAATGAGCAGTAAGGGGCTACTCTCCTTAATCTTCAAATAAGCTGTTACAAAGCAGCCTAGGGACAGACCCACCCCTTAACCACTCAACAAGGATTGCTATTTCGAAGTATTCAACTGTGCAAAAGACTTGATTCCATGGAGAGTAGTCATAATTCAGCTACAGTATACACAAAGGACCACATTTTCACTGCAGCAGGGCATCTAATGGTGCCTCCTATTAATTTGGCTTGCCCCTGCAATCTTCAGCTCAAAAAATCTCTGCTTGCTAAAAGTGCTCTGCTCTGCTCCTGAAAGTGCGAGCTGATAAACATGCAGCAAGAGAAACAGGGCATTTGGTCCTGAGTGGACATCTGGACCTGAGTGAACATCTGGACCTGAGTGAACATCTGGACCTGAGTGATAGGGCAACCAAATGGGCACCTCCTTAACCAATGAGATTTAAAGATTGGGAAATAACTAGCAGAAGGACTGAGAAGAAAGGTGAATTAGAGGAGGTGATTTCAATGTCAAATGACAGAAATAAAAATAAAGAGAAGAAAAGAGAGATTAGATGGAGAGCAGGAGAAACCTGAAGCAGAAAGGAAAAGAATTATTTAAAAATATAATATTTTTAAAATCTCCCAAAACAATTCACAGCTTAAAAGAATGAGAAGCCACTCTTGTAATAGTTAATCGTTGGTGCTAGAGAAATTAATTGGCATTACTTAACAGTTACCATGTCATTAGGAGGGTACTTACACTTGTAGAGGTGTCAGCTGTGGCTCAGTTCATAGCACCCTCGCCTTTGAATCAGAAGGTTGTGGGTTCATGTCCCACTCCTGGAAAACCAAGAACTGTGAATGTACTCAAAAGAGTTACAATCTGTGACTGTTGATAACTCGAAAGAGTTACTTACACTTGTAATTACCAGCCAAAATATCTGTGATGGGTTTAGTTCATATCAGCTGCACAAAAACAACAACTTCATGACATTGAATGGATTTCAATGTCAGGGCAGACAGTGAAATGCTGTTTTCCTGAAGCACACTGTGGAGTATCACAAATCAGATAGCAATTTTAGGATATTCATATTTAGTCATGCATCTGTCCTTGGCCTGAAGTTGTTTAACCATTTACATGCAAATGTCAATGAGCTCCATTAGTCCCACTGTTATTTTGAGAGCAAAATCTGGCCCAATGTAAAGGGGAACCCTCCTTGCAAAAATTATACACAAATGCCATATGTATCGTGTAGGAGCTATATTCAGTCTATACAAGAGCAATATACTGCTCCTATGGAAGCCACACCTCACTAACATCAGAGTCACACACATCATACAGGAATCATACACCATTTATATGGAAGCTATGCACCATTCATATTGTTGTGTAGTTGTAATGATATTAGCACCAATCACTCAAGTGATTGTGTAAATATATTGTGATCTAATTTAATTTAAATGGGCACATGAGAACATTTATACATGGGTAGAAAGCTTGAAGACATTAGCGGCAGAGTTGTGTGTCTGCTCTGCTCAAAGGCAAAAGTGAAATTAAGACTGGATCACATGACACACCACTTCTAGTAATGTCATACTGCTATTCCTTAAAGTGATGTTACAACAATATGAGAATCATATGCCATTTGTTTCACTGCTGCATCTATCAGAGATACTAAAAATAAATGCATAGTTTGCTTTCAAGTATCAGTTCTTTTTTTAGCTCGAATATTAATGATGTAGAGCTGCAACCATGAGCTAGCTTTCTGATAGTACTCTGAAACAAATTGTTAACTTTTATCCACGATATGCAGAGCAGAGGAGCAGCCACTGAAATATGCTTGAGCTATGGATCACTAGACTCAGCTGTATTGCTGCCTTTTACTCAAAGTGTACAGTAGTTTGGATCAATTTTGCTTTGCTCGTCAGGCACCTTTCTGAATCATTAAGTGCAGTGAATATGCAGGTCGCAAAATTTGGCTGCTTGGGTGAGGGCATTAGCCCAGGCACTAACATGCATGCACTGGAAATGTGCAGAATAGGCAGATCATGACATCAGTCAGCGTCTAATGCTGATTTGACATCAGAGCTGCCATTTTGCATATCATTGCTCTCGTAAATGCCCTCTCTTAAACATGCACAGCCAAACATGTGCTCAGTCGCACGAGGGACCGGAACACCCCACCCCTCTCCCCCACAACCAGTGCAATTCAAAACATCATTGGCAACTCACAGATTAGTGACTGGTTACTTTGTTTTGACTCTGAGTTTGTGGAAGTGCTGGGTGTTTGGAGTTGTTCATAGAGTTTGTAAAGTTTGCATGGTGTGATGCTACATATGTGGAAGCCATTGCTTGTGCCTGCGAGAGCTCCAAGCACATCACGTGCTCCCAGTTAATGGGGGCTATAGGAGCAGTTCCCTTTGGATTGCATGGGACGGAGATGGTGTAGAGCCAGCAAAGTAGAGGACAAGCTGTTGGGAGAGGGGAGAGGAAGAGGAAAAGAGCTGGGCTCTCAGCAGGCAGTCTTATTCGCTTAGGCTCAGCCAGGAGCGCTTCTCTGACCACTAAGCCAAGAGCAGTGTGTTTGGCATCTGACATCCATGAAGGGAGTGATCACAGAACATTGCCACCTCTTGGATCCAAACCTGCAGTCTCAGAGCAATGTGAGGAAGGTGTTTCCAGTGGCCAGGAAGGTGGCCATGGCCCTCAAGTAATTCACGTCTTGATCCATCCAGGTTCGATCCCCCACGCTGGAATGGGGCCAAAGTTAACATCTTCCTGTTTGCTATCATCGCAGCAGGTTCTCCAATTCATGGTGGTCTGTTGCATCCTCCACCACCTGATCATCATGAAGGAGGAAGAGAGGAGGCAACCACGGGTGAGGTGTATGTGAGTTCATCACTCATCTCAGTTTCTCATGAATAAAGTCCCAGATCCCCCATTTGACAACAGGGCTACACCTTATTATCCCTCTGTCATGGACCATCAGAATGTCCTCTTGACCACAATGCTTAAATTAAAAAAGAACACAAAGTAACCATTCCATAACTACATTATCCAAGCAAACATCTAGGGTGGAATTTTATGGTCCCTCCCACTGGCTGGATTTTATGGTACCGCTGAAGTCAACGGAATTTTGAATGGCTTGCTGCATTTTACGGCCCTGCCCCCACTGTGACACGGCTGTAAAATTCCACCCTTAATGTGCCATAAAAAGCTCAGCTCATTGCCCTTGTGTATTCTCATAGTGCCTGTCTTCCTTTTGCCTTTGCTTGTCCCAGTGTCCCTATGCAGTGCCGCCTCAGTGGCTGCAGCATGGCTGTTGGAGGGCTGCTGGCGGAAGTAGGGGAGATTGCAAATGGCCTTGCAAGATGCCCTTGAGCAGCTCTGGGACTAAAAGGCCCATCTTTGGACCATGGCATGGGCAATAGCTGGTTGGCAGACAGGCAAGACCAAGGATATTGGTAGTGTGGTCATGGTGAAAGCACAAATGTTGTCATCATCAGAGACCACGGTAGGCATGTGCTCCGCTGAGCCACTGTCACTCCTCCTGTGCAGTACCTCGGTTATCCTACCAATCTGTTGGAAAACAGACTGCTGAAGAACCTGAAAACCCTTTTGTGCACTGATATCCATATTCATGATGGCTACATTCTGAACCGGCATGGCACCAAGCTGAGATTTCATGGCCTCAATCTAAACTTCCACTGTAGGACTCAGACAGTTTTATTGTTATATTGATATATTATTCATTAAGAGCTAGGAACTAATTGTTATGTGAATATATATCCCAGGGTGCCACATTCTTTGTTACACTGCAATCATGTGTCAAGTGACAATGTATCAGTCCCCCAGCCACATGGAGAGCTGAAAAGAATACATTTGCTGAAGCTCTAAAGTGTGTTTATGGAATATAATATGGAAACCAGAATAGATAACATGGTGGCAGCGGTTCTCTGTGAGCTAATACCCAAAAATGTTAAACAAATTTAATGCTGAATTAGATTGAAAAATAAAACAAACTGTTTGAATTATGTGAAAACAAAATGGCGGCCACATCAATAAACACACTTGTCCAAACCATGATGAACTAGGAAACTGATGATGTTGTAGAGACATTTAAGAAGTTTACACAAAAGTACGACTAACATTCAGTAGCTTTCTAAAAGGCACCAATGAAAAGGAAAGGGTCAGCTACATTCTTTTGTGGACTGGAGAGAAAGGGTTAAATTTGTTTAACAGCTGTGAGCTGAATGAAGCCAACAGCAGAAACTCAGGCAAAATATATGAAAAATTCAGCACATGTCTCCAGCTAAAGTCAAATTATTGGATTTTCTGATATGAATTTCAAGGCCAGAGGCAGGAATCAGGTGAGCCTGTTGACGATTTCATAACAAGATTGAAAAACACAGCAGAAAATATAAATTTAAGGACACAGATTAACGGTTGATAGGCTGGCTCATTTGGGGCTCTGCACATCCTGATGTACAAAAATAATTGATTGGAGGGGACAAGCTCACATATCACAGGCTGCATGTAGACACTGCCAGAGCACATGAAGGCACAAGTAAACAGATAGAGATGCTGGCTAGCTTTCAGTTAAGTCAAGAGAAAGGCTGCAGGGTTGATATAGTGAAACAGTGACAAAAGAATGCACACCAGATGTGCAGTACACCACACAAAGATGTGCAAGAGCTGTGGACAACCAAATGAGTTCATTGCCAGCAGGAAATGTCTTGCATATGAATCAAACTGCAGAGCCTGTGGAAAGCTAAATCACTGGGAAAAGATGTGCAGAACTAAGGAAGAAGATGGTAAACGAGTTATCAGAGTCAGAGCAATAGGACAAATGAGAAGGGAAAAAAACAAAATGCCTACACCTAGAGGATAACAATGAGCTTGAGAACCCAATAGACATAGGGCCGAATTTTATGTCCCGCGGGCAGGTGCGTGTCCGACCCAAACGGGAGTAAAATTGTGCGTTATGAGGTCGGGTGAGCGTCCCGACGTCATTGTGCACTCGCGTGATATTTCGCTCGGCAGGCACACGCAGGTGTTGGAGCAGCACCCGCCATTAATTAAGTGGCCACTTAAGGCCCTTAACAGTCTAATTGTGATTTTCTCTTCCCCGCGTGATTTTCTGCTCGTCGCACTGGCAAAATGAGCTGGTGGCCAGCCAACATTTTCACAGACCTCATCCAAGGGTGGGATAAAAAGGGTCAAGCAGCATTGCCAGTGTGAGTAGTCAGGAGTTTTAGAGATAGTTTGCAGCTGGTTGCTTATTGGTGCTTGGCAGCTTCATCTCTGTTTAGGGCTTCATTCTTAGCATTTCCAGGCTTCATTTCAGGACTCATTGCTGCCTGCCAGGCCCCCAGAGGATGCAGGTAGTGTGGACCCTTCCAGGTATCAGGCAGCTTTCCGTTACCCTGGTAATGGGGATTGTGCTGTCAGCTGGAGGCACTTCCTCCTCTGAGGAGGAAGAGAGGGACAGAAGGGAGAGCAGGCCACATGTTCCAATGCAGCTTCTAGGGGAGGGACCTGGGGGTGGAGAGACACAGGCACAAGGGGTGCAGGGCCAGCAAGTAGTCCAAGCCAGAAGGGGCTGCAGAAGATGCCACTATCTCGCTGCCAAGGTTTACAAGCGGTGGTGCAGCTATCTCAATATGTCCGAGGTGCAATGCCGAAGAAGGCCCCGCCTCTCAAGGGAGACAGTGACCTCCATTTATCAGATGATTGGGCCTGAGATCAGCCCTGACTGTCTGGGTGGACACCCCATGCCAGTAGCTTTGAAGGTCACAGTAGCCCTCAACTTCTATGACTCTGGTTTTTTCCAGGGCTCAGTGGGACATCTGTGTGGAGTCTCCCAATCAGTTGTCCACAGTTACATCAAGCTGGTGACAGATGCTCTGTTCAGGCGGGTACTGACTTTTATTCTTTATCGTACGGACGAGACCAGCCAGGCTGAGTGAGCCAGAGGCTTTGCAGCGATTGCTGGGTTCCCCCACGGCCATTTACTGCACAGATGTGGCCATCAAAGTGCCAGCGGGTCAGCCATTGCCTTCATCAACAAGAAGGGATTCCACTCCATGAACGTGCAGATAGTGTGTGATCACAGGATGCTGATTCTACAAGTCTGTGCAAGGTACCCAGGCAGCTCCCATGATGCATCCTGAGACACTCCCAGGTGCCAAGGCTATTCAGTGCTCCAGCCTGAATGGATGGATGGCTGCTGGGTGACAAGGGCTGTCCATTCAAGAGGTGGCTCATGACGTCTCTCTGCCACCCTAGAACAGAGGCAGAGATGCGTTACAATGCGAGTCATGCCTCCACAAGGGTGGTGGTAGAGAGAACCATAGGTCTTCTCAAGATGTACTTCCGATGCCTGGACCATTCACCCCAAAGAGCGTGTGTCACTAACCGTGGCTGCATGCTGCACTCTCCACAAACTGCCACTGGCAAGGGAGGACCCACTGGAGGAAGAGGATCATGACTCAGCTGCACAGGCCACAGATGATGAGTCCAGTAGTCAGTCCAAAGAGGAGCATGGTGAGGAGAACGCTGAGGGCGTGGAGGCAGACCTCGGTAACCTGCAGGGAGGCAGGGTTACGAGGGATGCCTTGACCCAAAGCTCCTTTAGCTAGACTATCAAAGATCAGCTTCAAACGCATGCCAGGGCTGCCACCTCCATCCTGAATGTCTGAAAGGAGATTTTCATTTGAATACAAACAACACTCATCGCCTGTGCAATAAAGTTCAGAGCCACCTAGGTCCAGCATTACATACTGGCGTACCCTGTACCAATAAAATAAAAAGGTGAAGCATACTCAAGCCATGACGACAAAAACAAAATTTATCTCATTTTTACAATTCCAAACTATTTGCATAAACTTCTCTGGCCTTCATTCCCAGGCCTGTATAGACAAAGACCTGTGACCTGTCCCTCTTGTGCTCATGGTGCCTTTAACTTACTTCTGCGCGTGCTATGTCTGGGTTCTTCCCTCTTGCTGGCACCGGCATTGGAGACAGCCTGCTGACTCTGCTGTCTTGTTGGCCTTGATGACCTTGGCGGTCGTCCTCTGGCCAGTGAAGCCTGTGCTGGCCTCACCTGGGAGGGAGCGGCCAGTGACACGCCTGGCATCTCCCCAGGTGCCGCAGCCTCATCAGATGTCACAGCCACTGGCGGCGGGTTGGAGGAGCTGCTGCTGTGATCCAGAGCGGCCTGCAGAGAAGACAGGCAGCTCGTGCGCCAACGTGAGTCACTGTGGACCTCCTTGCTCACCATTGATGGAGAGGTTCCTAGCTGGGATACGGGGTGCTTCATCCATCACCCACATGGCCACTGACCACCTAAGGTCAGCGCCTGTATGAGGGCTTGCAGGTCTAAGCGCAACCCAGGAACTCCTGACTCTGTCTCTGGAGCTGCCTCTCCATGAAAGCTCTCTCAATGCAGGAGGCAGTGTGCTCGGCCATGATGGTCAACACAGTGCCCACATTCCGCATGGACTCCTCCATCGCGGAAACCATGGCAAGCACACGCACCCTCATGGATCTCCGTTAGATCCTCCCGCACATCTCGCTGGACATCCAACATTTGCCACCTAATGGACAACTCCAGAGGCTCATCATCAACTTTCGACCGGCGCCAGGAGCGTTGCCTGGTCCCCAGGAGTCCTCTGACTGCTGGTGCCCTGGGTACTCTCTGCACCTCAAGCGATTGTGAGGTTCCCTCACCAGTGTGCACTGAGATACTAACCGCCGCTTTAATGCCCACTGAAGCGCTGGTATCTGCACTAGTGCCCGCTTCAGAGAGCGGGTGTGACACAGGTCCAAATGACGCCTGGTGGTTCTCCGGTATCAGGGGTGGCCTTTGGGGTCTGGAGAGTGGACAGCTGCTGGCGAACCTGAAAGGGAGAATAAGGACATGTCATTAGTTAAAGTTGTCACACTGTCACTGTGCATGCCAGGCACCCTGGTGAGACAACGGAGATCTGCATCATGGTGCCATCATCTTTCAATGATCAATGGGGACTCCAGTTTCGAGGCTCACATCAATGAAGAGACTGCACTAGGATGGGTGCACAAGCCAAAATTCTCACCTCTGTGTACTGCACTCTTACCTTCATCTGGCACCCCCGCCTCTCCACGCCCGGTTGCACGTGGGGCATGGCAGTTCTCAAGCTCCAGGGTACCTTGCTCATACCTCAAAAGGATTAGGAGGATAGCAGGGCCTCCGCCGGTCCATGACCTTTCTATACTGCTATGGGCCGTCTTCTCCTGAAACAACAGAGGAGCATTGATTAGTCCACTCTGTACCTGCAGCACCAAATGCAGCCTGGCCAACCCCAGCTGAGGAAGACCTTGCAGGGCACTTCCGAGTCATGGCCCTCGAGCTGCAAGGTACTCAGTCCAAGCAGCCAGGGTTCACCCCCTTGGCCAGCTCTGGCATCATTGACAGTTGGTACTCAGACTCTAGCACCCCTGAGGTCCATGGGGGGATGTCCACACATTAACACATCTGCACACTGACCCATGCCTACACGCTACTCACCCTTCCTGTGCACAGCAGGTCATTGAAGCGCTTCCAGCACTGCACCCAGGAGCGCTGCACCACGTCACGGCTGCTGACCAGCATTACCACCTCCTCCCATGCCCTCTTGGTGAGGCGTGGTGGCCCCCTCTTCCCATCCCTGGGGACAAGGGTCTCCTCCTGGAAGCCACCTCCTCCAAGAGGACGGTGAGGCACTCATCAGAGAAGTGGAAGGCCGAGTGCCCACCCGACCTGCCCTCCCGCCTGTCGTATCCAGCTTCACTCGGGTCCATCGTGCCAGCTCAGGAAACGTTTTCCGTGGCAGCCTTCCAGAGGCTGCCTGGGCCGCTAATAAACTGGTCACCATTGGACCCGGTGGCTGACAGGCCCCTGCCCCTGCTTGGCCCTTCCCGGCCAATACGGAGCCACGTTTCACGCTGGGCGAACCTTAATTGGCCCGCCAGCGTGAAATCACGGTCAGGGCCCGATCGCGGGCAGCGGTCGGTTTCGGTATGAAATGGCTGGATGCGACAGTTCCCAGAGGAAAGAAATCCACACAACCATTCAGCTTGGGAAGAGGGAGAGAAATAAGCCTAGAACCATAAATCTCAAGATGAAGCTTGATACCAGAGAGCAAAATAACATCATCCCGCTCAGATTATAGCAGAAGATTTTTCCAGAAAATTTGAAAGAAAATGCTCACCCAAGGAAAGATGCTTTGAAACTGAACAACGTCATGCTTATAGCATATGGTGAACTGATATCTGACAGCTTGGAACAACCCAAATGAGGAGGACACACAAAGTAAAATACATTAGTGGCATGTTCTACGTCACTGAAACGGATGGTCCTACTATCCTGGGGTTCAGTAGTTGTGAAAAGCTGCAGCTTACGTAAGTAAAACATGAGTTAACAGATGTAGGTATAAAGATCCATCACTTAGTGAACATAACACCACCAAAACTGAGTCAAGTTAGAAATGTAATCAGTGAAGTGTTACACAGATGCGCTCTCAGCAATTGATACAGGGATGACCTGATGAGAGACAACAAGCACAGCAAGCAATACAATAGTACTGGTCTATCACAGATGACATCTCACTAGATGGTGGTGTTCTGCCGAATCCAGAATAATCATACCTATATGACACAGAGAAAACTTCTTCAGAAGATACGTAAAGGCCATGTGGGAATGGGGATGTGTAATTTTAGAGCCAGATCAACTGTGTACAGTTTAGGCATTAACAAAGATACCAAAAGAATGGTGTCTACACGCAATGTGTGACAGAAGAACAGAAATACACAGCAGAAAGGGAAGATGCTAGCTACTGAGCTATCACTGTTACGGATAGGGGAGGAGGGATAAACTGAAACCCCAATTCCATTCCCTTCTATCCATAATCAGTGTGGTTTCTTTTTGGAAAGTTAGATGTGTGTGTTTCTAAACCCCGATTAGTATGGCCAATTTTAAAATTACCAGCAACAGACTTCTGTGCATTTAAACAAAGAGAATTAGTTATTCACACTTTCACCCCAAAAGATCTAAATGCTACATCAGTCACACCTCACACACTGAAGAATGATACAATTAAAGAAAACAGTGCACTTCTACAAGCATTAAACCAAAACAATACTGCAAAGTTCATGTGGCTTTGCAAGTCCAGTGAAGAAGGAAGCGTTTCCCACTCTTGAATTGTAGTTCAGATAAGTTTAGATGCCTCGGAGTCGCATATCAGGATTACTTCAAAGAGAAGAATGTTCAGCAGGTCATGAAGTCAGTCACTTGTGGATTTTGTATCAGGAGACCCAATTTCTTTACAGATGAACTTGGAGCTTTTGGAATCAAGCTGCTAAGCCTCTCGGTTCTTAAAAGGTAAAGATGGCACAGCTTTACTCTGCAGCTGTTTTCTTATCAGCATTATACTGCAGATTGCCCCGGGTCTCTTCTCAGTTTTGTGGTAGAAGGATTTCAGTATCAGAGACACAGTTTCAATAACAACGGCCAAATGTCATTGATATACAATAGAAGGTAGATGGCGGTCTTTCACACTTAACTTGTGGATAACTGGTCCTGTCAGCTTTCCTTTGTTGTATTGCAAACCTGGTGACAAAGGGTGGAATCATCCCAGATTTGCAGTAAGTGTGGTAATTGGCGGGAAAAATAATGTTTTACCCGCTGGCCATAATGGCGGCTTTTCACGTCATATCATCCCAATCTTGCCTCATTAATCATGCATTCCTGGGAAACATGCTGTTTTGATGGTGGGCAGCCTCCAATTCGCCCACCAAGTTGTCACCTTGCCACTTCTTCATGCCGGGTGCCATATTTAAAGTGCAGCTGCAGGCGCACATCTCAGTACTTCCAGCACAGAAGACATGGCCCCAAAAGGCAAGAGGACTGCAGTCCCCCAATTCAGTGACATGTCCCTGGAACGCCTTTAGGATGCACTGGAGGCCTGCTGTGATGTCCTCTACTCCCGCACTTGACGAAGACGAGCAATCAAGGTCACCAATTAGCATGGGAGGCAGTGGCAGCTGTGGTCAGTACCAATGCCCTGCAAAAGAGGACAGCCACCCAGTGCTGCAACAGGATGAATGGTCTCATCTGTTCTGCCAGGGTAAGACACTCTTCTCATCACTCTCAACTCACACACTCACAAACCCATCACACATCCACAAGGATCTCACACCTCAAGGGATAACACCACTAACTCTCACACACACCCTCACACCTTCATCAGGCTTATATCCTCTCGGGCTCATGTCCTCATCCCATCGATGGCTCCGCTCACCACACAAACATTCCACGCAGTGCCATGTGTCCTGCTCACACTCTCTCCATCTGTTTTCATGCAGGAGAAGCTGGCTCACACCAGCAGGGAGGGGTCCCAGACCAGGGTGGAGTGGCCCTCATTCGGCCCCTCACTCACTTTGAGGAGCATGCCATCGGGGTGACTAGTGAAGATGTGGACTCTGCCTGCGGCGACGGTGAGGTCGGCGGCGAACACCCACGTGAGGATCCTGCACCACATCATCCCTCCCTCAATGCAAATATGAGTTCTCTCTCTCTCCTGTTTTTGACTCTGCTGCCATGAACTAATTATCTCTACTTTGGTTCACAGGGAGCTCTGCCAAGCGACCGATATCCTCAACCAGCCAGTCCCTCAGCTCCATCCAGGTTCTCACCGTCAGCCAAGAGGACACCTCCTCTATTGAAGACCTGGAAATAAACAGCTGGAAGATCTGTCACAATTCTTACCCACACCCACCACCAGTGCAGTGACACACACCTCAGTGGATCTGGATCTAGAGCAGGCTCAGGTTCACAATCTGGTGGTCACCGCACAGACCCATGTCTGCAGCAGGAGGCAGGTTCAGCCGAGCTCCTTGGCACTCGGAGGACTGCTGGGGAACAGATATCTGTGAGGTCCAAGTCAGATAATGACCTTCTGGACTTGGCCTTCCAACTCCTTCCAAGGGGGGGAAGGAGTAGGGGGGGCGGGGTTGAATGTCCAGGTGAACGTGCAAGGGAGGGGGTCTGTGGAGTGCATGACTGCCTCCTGGGGAGCAAGATGAGGATGGATGTGGGAGGAGGGAATGGTCAGAATGAGAGAGGGTCGAGTGAGGAGGTAAGGTGGGAGGGTGGGGCTACAACAGTAATGGTAGAAGGGACGCAAGGGTGGTTAGAGGAAACTTGGAGGCAGACACAGATCCTGGAGGTGGGAAGGAGGAGGTCGAGGAGGTCAATGTGGATGGGGTTGGGATCGTGGAGAGTCAGCAGAAGGCGGGGAAACATCACACAGAGCTGTCGGAAGCCCTCAACAGAGTGACACAGGAGTTGGAGGAGTGCGTCTGCCTGCTCTCTGATGAACTGGTGCCCACATGTGTGGGTATGGAGATATCCATGGGAAGAATGGCAGACGCCATGGAAACCCTGGTCCAGGATAACTTGGAGATGTGTGCACTCCATCGCAGTAGCCTCATGTGAGTTCCTGCAGTGGCAACGCGAGAAGGAAATGGGGCACCTCGATGTCCCTCGAGATGCTCCTTCCCCTCAATGAGTCAGGCCGGGGCCCTTGGGCACCTGAAGGGGAGCAGCAGCTGGAAACCCCTGGGTCATCCACTCAGGAATCTCAGAGGCTGTCCTCTCCTTCCTTGTCCACTTTGCCGGTGACCCCCTCAACATCGTCCTCTGTCACCGCAGAGGGAGCAGCTGGCCCACAGGAAGACAGCCAAAGCAAGCTGGGGCCTCCAAGGCCTTGGCTCTCCAGAGGACCCATATCAAACTCATCAGAGGCAACAGGGACAACCATTGCACAGGCTGTCTCCACCCCTGTTGTGGATGTCAGGGCAGCACCTAGAAGTATTAGGCCTAGAAAATTTAAGAAATGTGCTCACAATTGGTTGCACGGGTTAAAACATTTTGTCACTTTACAATCTGAAAATATATTCACTTTCAGTGAGTGATGTGTAATGGTGTCTTTCAGTGTCCTTTACAGGCTTCGTGAATCTTTCCCCCAACACTGTTGACCCCGCATCACCTTCCACCTCCTCACCGTCACCTATCAGCCATAACCCTTTTCTTTTGGGGATGTCCTGGTGAATGTGTACGTTCCCTTCCTTTCAGAAAATCCCAACCCCATCCACATTGACCTCCTTGTCCTCCTCCTTCCCACCTCCAGGATTTGTGTCTGCCTCCAAGTCTCCATCAACCACCCTTGCCGTCCCTTCTACTGTTACTGTTGCAGCCTCACCCTCCCACCTTACTGCCTCACTCGTCCCTCTCTCATTCTGACCATTCCCTCTTCCCACACCCACCCTCATCTTGCTCCCCAGGAGGCAGTCATGGACTCCACAGACCCCGCCCTTGCATGTTCACCTGGACATTCAACCCCGCCCCCCCACTCCTTACTCCCTTGGAACTCCTTCCCACCGCTCCCCCACCCCGGACTCCTTCCCACTGGACTCCTCCCCACCACTCCCCCAGCCTCCTTCTTCCCTTTATCCTTCCCTCTTCATTACTCCTTTGTCCATCCTTACTTCTTCCTCCACCTTTCCTCCTTCCCTCTTCCTGACTTCTTCCTCCCAATCCCCAGACTCCTTCCGCCCCCTGGACTCATTCCCCCCTCCAGGCTCCTTCCTTCCCCTGGACTTCTTCCCCCCTCTGAACTCCTTCCCTCCAGCACCAGCCCCCCCGGACTCTTTCACTCCTTGGAATTCCTTCTTCGCCCCCCTGAACTCCTTCACCCCTCCAAACTCTTCCCTCACACCTTCTTCCCCTTTCACACCTACCTCCGCAGTTGCTGTATTCTCTCCCAATACACCCTCCTCCCCGTCCACCCTCCCCCCTTCCCAACCTCACTACCCCCCCGACACGTTTGTTCCCCGCCTCCCAACTTCACCCACCCGACACCTTCGTTCTCCCCTCCCAATCTCAGGCCCCCCACCGACACACCTCCCCCTCCCAGTCAAGCCTAGACCTTCCTTTCCCATCCCGCCGGGTACACATTCCTCTCCCACTCACAGCTGGACCTTCCTCTCCACCCCCTCGCTTGATCTTCCGTAGCAGACCATGACCAAGCCACTGAAGTCCCAAAGCAGACCCTCAACAGTGACTTTCCACCTTCCGTGAACTGCTTCACGGTGGAGTCATGTTCTACCCAGCATGCCATGGAAGTTCCTCCAGCCTCCCCTTGCTGCTGGGCTTCAGCATCTATTGCTCCTCAGATGTCTGCGATGTGAACAAGGCCCTGACGGTAAGTCCCGACTTCTGCATGTCACACTTGTCAAGACGTGTTCAGTACCAGCGTGTTTTCCTGCCAACGTGCTCGGATGATCCAGTGAGGGGGGATGATTCCAGCGAGCTGGGTTTATAATGATATGCAGATGTATTACAATGAAGTTCCCAACGTCCGCTGGCGGGAAATGTGGCCCGCCAATGACGGGTGGAGTGGAAGGTTGCAAACCTATTTCACGATGTCATGAAACCGACTTTTTGACTACCTGCCATATTGTCTGCTCACGCCTGCCCGATGCCAGTGGGCACAGGAATCTCTGCCTATAGAATCCAGGGGCTGAATTTTGCCGTCGGCAAGCAGGGGGCGGGGCCCGCTCGCCAACGCGTAAAATGATGCGGGATGACATTGGGGGAACCCTCGACGTCATCCCGCCCCGTTTAAATTTTCAGGAAGGCGGGGGCGCAGCAAAATCAGCTGCGGGCCCGCCAACCTGTCAATGGCCAATTGAGGCCATTGACAGGATCATTAAAACAATTGAAGGACCTGTCCGTCCAACCTTAAGGTTGGTGGGCAGCCCAGGAGCCCCGGTGGCAAATAGATAAAACATGAAGCCTCATCCACCGGCGGGATGAGGTTTCATGCAGGGTTTTAAACATTTTAATAGAGTTATAATGTAAATTATGACAATGTCCCATCTCATGTGACATTGTCATGAGGGGGACATGTTAGGGAATTTTTTTTTTCTTTCTATTTTTAATAGTTTTAAAACTTTCAGTGATCTCCCTGAGGCAGCACTTAGCCTCAGGGAGATGTGCGCTCTTTTGTGCACATGCATGAAAGAGAGCACTCTCGCATTTGGGGAATCCACCCTGCCCGCACAGGAAGCACATAGCGCTTCCCGCTGGGCGTCATGCTAGGTGGGCCTTAATTGGCCCACCTGCGTAAAATGGGGGCAGGGCCCGCTTCTCCGTCAGGGATCGGTTCCTCGCCCGCCGGAGATTGGGCCGGGCCCGCCCGCCAGGCAGAAAATTCTGCCCTAGGAGTCCATTGACTCTATGTTTTGGGGTAAGATTTGTACAACAGCCTTCATGAATTCCATAAAGCAATACTGTCTGGGCAAGCCCATTGAAGGGTGGCAGGGATGGTGTGGGCAGGGGGTGGTGCGGTGGCGTGTGTGTAATCCCTGCCCATTATGATTTAATTCGGAACTTTCGGGAAGCTTAATGGTCCATGTTGAAATTGCAAAGGTCAGCTGACCTCCTTGGCAGCCATCTCAATACTTCATCAGTATCTGTTTTTAAATTAATAAAAGCAGTTATGAATATGACATACCTTTTAATGGACATGCCACATCTCCCTCCCATGAGAAAAACAATGAATTCTATCACATTTTTACATGGATTTCCTTGTGAAGAAACAGAAAAATGTATGCATACACTCTTCATACACACTTGGACTTTCACACACCGTAATTAGACACTGGGCGGAATCGTCCCAGATTTGCACTAAGTGCGGTAGCGGGCGGGTAAAATGACGTTTACCCACCAGCCGGAATGGCAGCTTCTCACACCGTAAAGTCGCAAACCCGTTGCATTAATTGTGCATTCCCCAGGAAACACACCGTTTCCATAGCAGGCGGGTTCCGATTCGCCTGCCACGCCATCACCTCGCCGCTTCATCATGTCGAGCGCAATATTTAAAGTGCAGTCGTGTGCACACCTCTCAGTGCTTCCAGCCCAGGACTGCTACAAATAATACATGGCCCCGAAAGGCAAGAAGACTGCAGCCCCAAGATTTAGTGATGCTTCCCTCGAGTGCCTTTCGGACGCTGTGGAAGCCCACCGTGATATCCTCTAACCACACCCTGGCCGCAGGAGGGGCAGCAACATTACCACTCTGGCTTGGTAGACGATGGCAGTGCTGATCAGTGCCAATGCTGCACAGAAGAGGTTGGCCATCCAGTGCAGATAGAGGATGAATGATCTCGTCTGTGCAGCCAGGGTAAGGCAACCATCTCATCACTCTAAACTCACACACTCAAGCCCATCACAGATTCACTGGCATCTCACTCACTGTCAGCTCAAGGGACATCACTACCCATTCTCACACACATGCCCTCACATCTCCATTCAACCTTATCTCTTCTGGAGACTGCCTCTTCAGCCCTCACCATCTTGAGGCCACTTGCACAGATCAACATGTGTCCCTAAACACACCCTGGGTACTCCCATTCCTCAGTGCAGCCCTCACGCTGCAGCCTCTTCCCTTGCCTGAGGCCACTTCTCCCCCTTCCCCAAGCAAGCACCCCCTTGCAGCTATTGAAAATCACCTCCGCCTTATGGATGGTCAGGTAGGTAGAGACCTGTCCATGAGCCTCACTAAAAGCGATGTGGTGCTGTCAGCGAAGCCTGGCGAGTGCTGCCCAAAGCAAGATAGGCGAACAAACCTTGAAGCCCCAAATGATGTCAGCCCGCCAGGTACACGTCAATTATGTGCAATTGTGAAACACACCAACATGGGAGGGTGATCCAATGTTGGGGGTGAGCCTGGTGTGCTAACTTTAGAATGATATGCAGATGTAGTACAATGAGATTCCTGATGGCGGGTAATGCAGCCCACCATCAATAGGCCAAGTGGATGATCATAAACTGGTTTCATGATGTTGTGAGACCGATTTTTCACCTTCTCGCCATATTGTTCTCTTACGCCACTGAGCACGCCTGACGCCAGCAGGCATGGATGATTCTGTTAGTTTCACTGTTACATTCTCTTTTCTTACAAATCCCAGTTACATTTTATCTGGCAAATACTTACTAATTTCGGTACACAAGATTTTGTGACTGGCGGCTTTACTAGACATATGATTCCCAGTATAGTTAAAAGAAACCCTGATGGTTCATAAGAAGAGGTAATAGATCACCAGGCTGGGCTTTGTTTCTAAGGTTGTGATAGGTAAATCATTTTGTCAGTTTGGTTATCAGATCTGCAAAGCTCTTAGTCCTTTCGTGACTGTTTCCACAATCCATGATTCTGCTAATTTAGGTTCTATTTCACTGGGGATTTGTATTTCTAGGGTGATGGTGTGGGGTGCTTTGGTTTTGGACCCCGGTAAGCTGTCTGGGTTCTCCCCTGTCAGGTTAGCATCAGTTGCCTGGTAATTGAGCTATTGGGTTCAGGTGGATTAAAGTTGCGAACCTGATCCTTTGATGACTTTGTGGTTACTCCTGAGCTATCTGCACTTGAACTTGCCTTGTGGCTTTCACAAGTGCAGTTTATATTCAGTGGTATTGACTTCCCCATTCCTGTTACTTTGGGGCTGGGTTGGTCCAAACCTTCCCCATACCCTTTGGAATGCTACTGCACACTAAGTGACTGGCTCGCCTTTGCTGCACTGCCCTGTGGCTCTTCAACTAGGCAAAGCATCACTCTCACTGTTTGTCTGCTGGTTGGGAACTTCCTCCCTATTTAAATCTGAAAAGAATGTGTTTGCTAACGATGCCTCTGGTCCAGCCCTTTATTCTATTTGAACTCCATAGGCTCTTTCTTTTACTCTACTGGCCTGGTTCTGGCCTCTTTAATTTTTGTGGGTTCCATCCTAATCCCTTTTTCCTCAGAAAGCTCTCTCCTGGCCTCCAGAAATTTCCTGACTTTCCTCCTATTTTCCTAATTCTTATTGGCTTTATAGCACCACCACCCCCACCCCCCCAGCCTCCTCCGCCCACCCAGGATGACAAGGTCTTCTTCAGCCTTCTGCAGCTGAATTGAACTTTTCTGGTTCCACCGTGTTTCCCCAATCCCTGTGAACTATATTTGACTTTGTGAGCACATCACCTAGTTTTCTACCAAACATTTCCCAAAAATAGGTCTATCCCCCTTTATGTAAACTCAGAACAACCCCGACTTTCACTGCCCTAGTGACATATTTACTCTGTAGGTGAGTACTTACAGGGGGAACCTTTAAACATGTGTCAGTAACTCCCTTCACTAGCACTGTAGTGTTTGTCCTGCTTTTGAGCGGCAAATCAGCAAACTCCATTGCAAACAGTGTTTGTATGGACCCTGCTTCCCGGAAAATAGCTACTTCTTTCCTGGGAGCTTGGGTGCAAAATGACTCATGGTCCCTTTTTGCAAGAAGCTTCGGTAAGAATTTTGTCCTACACTCCCCCCACCCCGTTCCATCTGAGTCTGGGATGGGTACTTTCCTGGCTATGGACACGGTTCTGACTCTAGATTCCCCTGTTGGTTCCTTGGTGAACCAAAAGTTCTCTCTGATGTGGCCTGGCTTGCCACAGTAGAAGCAAGCAGGGCACAGCCCTGCTGGTTTATTTTCCAGGTTCTTCCTTTTAAAAGTTAAGGATTGACCTGCTCGGTCGTCCCCACTTTCCTTTCCTCTGGAGCCGATTTCTGTTCCCCCTACCTCCTTTCTATGCCTCCCTTGCTGGTAAGAGCCATCTGATCAAAATTTGCTTTGCTTTGGAGATTTAAGGATTAAATCATTGTCATCAGCCATGATAGCTGCATCTCTTGAGTCTGGAAGCCCTTTGTTCCTCGATGTGAACTTTAAGACTGTATGGGAGACAGGTTTTAAACCCCTCTGTCAAAATTATTTCTCTTAAACCTTTGTCAGTGTAGTCAATGTTTAATGCTTAGACCCAAGGATCAAAAGTTACTTGTTTAATTCTTTCCAATTCTAGGAAGGTCTGTGGAGTTTCTTTACGGGAATTCCAGAACTGCTAGCAGTATGCCTCCAGAACTAGTTCATAGGCATTGAGAAGATCAGCCTTTGTCTGATCGTAATTGGCAGAACTAACAGCAGACAGCATGGAATAAATGTTGCATGCTTTTCCCACTAGTTGACCTTGTATCCTGAGTGTCTAAAGCTCTGTTGGCCACTGTAATTGAGCTGCCAGTTTTTCAAAGGCTGCAAGTATAGTGTCCACATACTCCTCTTCAAATTTGGGGACAAATCTGGAGTACTGCAGGAAGTAAGGTATATTGGAATTGCACTAGGTAAAGCAATGTTTTCCCTAGCTACTGCAATCTGTCTTAATTCCCAATCTTTCTGTACCTACAACTCTCTCTCAAGCTTTTCGAACCGGAAAGCACATCTTCTCTGTCTCTTTTTCCTGAAACTGTAACTCTATCTCCACTCTTCCAGGTGGATTTGGGCTGGGGTACCTGGTCTGTTTTAGGTTCTGTTACTTCTACCTGTTCCAAACATGGGGTGAGGCCCAAATGCTCAGCCAGCACCTCAAGTATTTTGGATCTCTGTGCTTTATTTTGTATGTTCATTTTGACCTGCATAACTATGGCTTTTAGCCATTCTAAGTTTAGAGAGGCCAGTTTTGCCAAGTATTCCAGTTCTATTTTTAGTTCTATGCATTTTTGAATCGGATCTAGCCATGTTACTTTCTAGTATTAATACATGAAACCTGATGCTGTACATGTTTATTTTAAGGAAACAATTTCAGCAATTGAACTTTCCACTTTTGGCTTCCAATTTGTTCTTCAAATGTCAGATGCAGCTCATTTAGTCCAATTGGTTCAAATCTCGGATGCAGCACCCAATTTATGTTACAGACAGGGGAGAAATGATGAACTGAAACCTTCCCTTCTGTCCGTAATCAATGAGGTTTATTTTTGAAAAGGTAGATGTGTGTATTTCTAACCCACATTAATGTATGGTCAATTTAAAAAGTACTAGCAGCTGACTTCCATGGGTTGTAACGAAGAGGATTATTTATTCACACACTCATCCCAAAAGATCTAAATGCTACTTCAGTCACACACCACACACACAAGAAAGATACAAATAAAGAAGATAGTGCACTTATACAAGTATCAAACCAAATGAATAGTTAACAGCTCACATTTCTTTGCAAGCCCAGTGAAGAAGAAGCTTATTCCCACTCTTGAATTGTAGTTCAGATAAGTTCAGTTGGCTGGGGGTTGCATATCAGGATTACTTCAGAGAGAAGAATGTTCTGCAGGTCATGAAGTCAGGCACTTTTGGCTGTTGTATCAGGAGGTCCAGTTTTATTACAGGTGAACTTGGAACTGTGGAGCCTGGCTGGGAGGCTTTTTAAAAGACCGTTAAGCCTCTTAATTCTTAAAAGGCAAATGTGGCACAGCCTTTCTCTGCAGCATTTGTCCTGTCATTGTTATTCTGAAGACTCCACCTGGTCTCTTCTGAGTATTGTGATAAAAGGATTTGAGTATCAGAGAAACAGTTTCAGTCACATGGTCAATGACTATTGATATACAATAGAATGTGGTCTTTCACATTTAACTTGTGAATAACTGGTCTTCACAGTTTTCCTTTGTTACATTACAAACTTGGAGACATAGGTTGGAATTCTCCATGCCCACTGGCATTGGCCGTGTTCGGTGGCTTGTGCAGACAATATGGTGAGAAGGACAAAAATTGGTTTCATTATGGCATGAAACCTATTTGCAATTGTCCACTCCACCCGTTAATGGCGGGCCGCGTTTGCCACCGCCGCACATTGGGAACCTCATTGTAATACATATGCATATCACTATAAGCCCAGCTCACTGGAACCATCCCCCACGCTGGATCATCCGAGCACCTGCCAACGTGTTTCACAACAGCACATATAAGGCCTGTACTTGATGGACTGCACTTTGAGGGGAACTTGGAGGTGAGTACACAATAAGGTTGCACAGCGCTTACCAGGGTTGCCTGTTGGACTTCAAGGTCGAGGCAAGTTTGGCGGTGGGGGTGAGGGCAAGGGCTGCCCTGACGTCGACAACTGAAACAGTTCAGATGCAGCCACATTGACATGCGTGGAGTCGGGCCTTAAGCTTATCTGCCCACTCATGCAATGCAGAGGCATGAAAGTTACCAAATGCTCCTGAACTTTTTGCCCCTTGGGCACAGACTGCAAACTAATGAGTGCTTTAGCAGACTACAGAACAGTTGGGCAAGTTGGCACATTGAACAATCTCCTTGCAACAGCTGGCTGTGGAGCAGTAACTGGTGGAGGCACTCGCAGCCCCTTATTATGACACAGCCAATGGCTGTGTTTCCCAGAGGGAAACTTGAAACAACTGCCATAACCTATTTTTGAAATTTATATGTTTCAAGATGTAGGCTTTGAATTCAGTAGTAATAAGACCACCAAGTCTCAAGAGGTTTTTTATAAAACTAAATTTAAAATTTATTAACAGGAGAAAAATTGTAAGCACATACAAAGTTACTGCTATAATAACTACAAAAATCTCTAATTAATCTGACTCTCAGTTACACCCCCACTAAGGCAACAGTAAAATTCATAGATCTAAAAAGACCCCAGGCAAAGCACATTTGACCGTACAAATTCAAAATGAGGTTCATTGCTGACACAATTGGAAGTGTGTGGGCTGGTTAGGTCTTAAATGCCTTACACACACAAACTCCTTTCTGTCTATACTTAGCTTCTCCTTTGAATGTAAATTTCCCATTGTATTACTAGGTTTTTAATTTTACCTCTTCTAACAATAACACCCTTTGATTCCACCAATTTTATATAAAAAAGTAAACACATTGCTTGGTGTCTTCTAGCAAGGTTTCACCCATTCTTTTGAATGCTTTATTTAAAAATGCAAATCGCCCCCTTGACACCTATGTTTTAAACTTCCCCATGTTTATCTATTTACCATTTTAAACCTACTTCTTTCCATACATCAAAGCACTCAGACTAGCTGCTTTAATCCAATTAAGACACACACATAAACTCCATTTAAAAAAAATAATTTCCAATAATATTATAGATGTTAATCTCTTCATGACACCCTTGCAATGTCATTATTCAGGTTTGGACCAGTCTCCCCCATGGGTCAAGCTAACAGTGCAGCCTTGCAGTGTGGGTTAGGAGAATGCTTGCATCTGAGCTGAGAGCACAGCATGCAATCTAATGGGCAAAGCCGCTGCCAATGGGTCAGGTGGAGTGGGGCAAAGGTGGGTGGGGTTTCAGGCAGCCATGCAGCGCACTAAACTCTGGCCATCCAAGTTAAAAAGGAAACTAGGAGCGCAAAAAAGGGGCATGAAGAAACATTGGCAGGTAAAATAAAGGAAAATCCAAAGTTACTTTACAAGTACATTAAGAGTAAGGGGATAACTAGGGAAAGAGTAGGGCCCATTAAGGACCATAGTGGTAATTTGTGTGTGGAGCCGGAAGACATAGGTAGGGTTCTAAATGAATACTTTGTGTCAGTGTTAACAAGTGAGAGGGACGACATGGGTATGGAAATCAGGCAGATGGACTGTGATATAATTAAAGAATTTAGCATAGAAAGGGAGGCGGTTCTAAGTGGTCTGGCAGGCTTAAAAGTAGATAAATCTCCAGGCCCGGATGAAATGTATCCTAGGCTGTTGAATGAGGCAAGGGGGGAGATAGCAGGGGTGCTGGCAATAATTTTCAATACCTCTCTGGCCACAGGAGAGGTGCCAGAGGACTGGAGGACAGCCAGTGTGGTACCGTTATTCAAGAAAGGAGGAAGGGATAAATCAGGGAACTACAGGCCATTCAGTCTAACCTCAGTGGTAGGGAAACTATTGGAAGCAATTCTGAAGGACAGAGTTAATCTACACTTGGAGAGGCAGGGATTAATCAAGGACAGTCAGCGTGGTTTTGTTAAGGGGAGGTCATGTCTGACCAATTTGATTGAATTTTTTGAAGAGGTGACCAGGTGTGTAGATGAGGGCAATGCATTTGACGTAGTCTACTTGGACTTCAGCAAGGCTTTTGATAAGGTCCCACATGGGAGATTGATAACGAAGGTAAGAGCCCATGGGATCCAAGGCAATTTGGAAAATTGGATCCAGAATTGGCTGAGGAAGCAGTGGGTGATGGTCGAGGGATGTTTTTGTAACTGGATGCCTATGTCCAGTGGGGTTCCACAGGGATCGGCGTTGGGTCCCTTGCTGTTTGTAGTATATTTAAATGATTCAGACTTGAATGTAGGAGGGTTGATCAGTAAGTTCGCGAATAACACGAAAATTGGTGGGGTGGTAAATAGTGAGGAGGATAGCTTTAGATTACAGGAGGGTATAGACGGGCTGGTCAGATGGGCTGAGCAGTGGCAAATGGAATTTAATCCGGATAAATGTGAGGTGATGCACTTGGGCAGGACAAACAAGGTACAGGAATACACGATGAATGGTAGGACCCTGGAAAATACCAAGGATCAGAGTGATCTTGGTGTGCATGTCCACAGGTCCCTTAAGGTAGCGGGACAGGTAGATAAGGTGGTTAAGAAGGCATATGGGATACTTGCCTTTATTAGCCGAGGCATTGAATATAAGAGCAGGGAGGTTATGCTGGAACTGTATAAAATGCTGGTTAGGCCACAGCTAGAGTACAATGTGCAGTTCTGGAATCCGCATTATAGGAAGGATGTGATTGCACTAGAGAGAGTGCAGAGGAGATTTACCAGGATGTTGCCTGGGCTGGAGAGTTTTAGTTATGAGAAGAGATTGGATAGACTGGGCTTATTTTCCCTGGAGCAGAGGAGATTGAGGAGGGACATGATTGAGGTGTATAAAATTATGAGGGGCATAGTTAGGGTAGACAGGAAGGAACGTTTCTCTTTGGTGGAGGGATCAATAACCAGGGAGCTTAGATTTAAAGTAAGGGGCAGATGGTTTAGAGGGGATATGAGGAAGAATATTTTCAACCGGAGGGTGGTGGGAATATGAAACTGTCTGAAAGGGTGGTGGAGGCAGAAACCCTCATAACATTTAAGAAGTATTTGGATGTGCACTTGCGATGCCATGGCATACAAGACAATGGGCTTCGTGCTGGAAAATGGGATTAGAATATTTAGGTACTTGTTTGACCAGCGCAGACTTGATGGGCCGAAGGGCCTTTTTCTATGCTGTATATCTCTATAACTCCATGAAAAGGTAGTGGCATCTCTGCCCCGTAAGTCCTCGCTCTGCTCTCTGGGGGGAGCCCAAATCCCCGGCCACTTGCTGCATTCCCCTGAACGGGCCCCTCGGGGGTCGAAGAGGACATAGCCCTTGTGGTGGTTCTTCACCCCGACCCACCTCATACCCCGAGATACCATTTGGCCCACCAGGGGACTGCGGCACTCCATTCATGGCCCCAACCGCTGGGTCATCGGGCGGTGGTGGCGAGGAGGGCCTCCCCACTCCCTCCCAACCTTCAGTGCCGGGCGCCTCCATCTTGGGTCTGAAGCTTTATCCGGACTTGCCGGGTGACCCGGTGCCTGAGGGGGAGCGAGGCTCTGAGCTGCCACCACCCTTTGGCCCATGTCCCCACGAGGAGAGCAGAGGAGACCCCTCTGCCCTTGATCCTGGGGGTGGTATCGAGGTGGAGGTGTGGAGGTGGAGCCGACTGGCAGCTCCAAACCAGCCCCTGTACTCAATGCGGGGGAGGGGTTGGAAGCTGGTGGCGACGACCTGGAGGAGGACGGGGTTTTGGTGGTGAGCATCGGGGACGACGTAGAGTCATTGTCGGGTGAGGTGGTGGATCCCTGGTGTCCCCCCTCATCCCTTTACAGGAGCTCCAGGATTTTCTAGCAAGTAATCGCAGTTGCTGAGACAGGGTCCAGTTGGCCCTGGACCGGTGGCATCTTTTCCTCTTGTGTTCTGGTCCACCTGCGAGGCCCTCAAGGCCCCTGAACACTAAGAGGAGGGTATACACGTTTCTCGCTGAGCTTCTGAAGGAGAAGAAGGATTAAAATAGTCCTCTCCTTCTTACACTAGGCATGGTGATGGTAGCACATACTTCTGACAATGAAGACTACCATAGCCAGCCTCAACATCCATGGCAGCAGGGACGCACAGTGCAGGTTCCAGAACATCTCAGTCCTCAGGGACAGGAAGTATGCATTGTGCTTCTTGCAGGAAACACATACCGTTCCGGGAGACAAAGCTACGTGGCTCCTGGAGTGGCGAGGGGGGGTCTGCATGAGCCAGCTACCCTCCAATTCTGATGGGGTGGCTATCTTGCTGGCCCCACATTTCAACCGGAGATCTTGGGGGTCAAGGAGCCGGTGTCAGGCCAGTTGCTGCACCTTACTGTGCGCCTGGGGGGCGCGGCGCTTCACTTTGTGAATGTGTACGCTCCCCTGGGCGCGCAGCAGCAAGCGAGCTTCTTTGAGGAAGCTCATCTCAGCTCCATTGGGCGAGCGCATCGCCCTCGGGGGTAATTTCAACTGCACCCTCAAGGCCCGGGACCATCACAGTGCCCAGCACTACACGCTAGATGTGAGTAAGCTGAGGGAGCTGGTTGGGTCCTTCGACTTGGTGGACGTCTGGCGACATCTCCATCCTGACTCTAGCGTTTTTACTTTCATGTCACCTGGAGTCGGAGCGTCCAGACTCGACCACCTTTATGTTTCTAAGGCGTTCGTGTCCTGCATTCCATCGGCTTCTGTGCAGCAGGTGCTGTGCACGGACCACCGTCTGGTGTGGGCGGAGTTCACTCTGTTCTGCGCTTGGACGGAGTCCACGTACTGGCACTTTAACAAACTGCTTCTCGGGGACAAGCAGTTCCTGGACTCGTTCCATTGTTTCTGGGCTGGCTGGAGAAGCGGGGAGACTTCCCCTCCTTGAGGCTATGTTGAGGCACGGGCCAGACTCACATCTGCATCTTCTGTCCGGAGTACACGAGGGGGTCGACAAAGAAGTGGAAATCCAGGGTCGAGGAGTTGGAGAAAGAGGTGCTCAACCTGGAGGCACGTCTCCGTCAGCCCGATGCAGACCCGGCCCTGCGGCTGGCATACGAAGAGAAGGGCGCGCTGCGGGACCTGCAACGTGAGGTCACTGATCCGATTCCTCCAGGACCTGGACTGTAGCTCCTCCTTCTTCTACTCCCTGGAATAAAGGCATGGGGTCCGTCAGCAGCTCCTTACCCCGCTGGCGATGAAGGATCCCTTGTCTTGGATCTGGAGGGCATGGCGGGCATTGCAAAAACCTACTTCACTGCCCTGTTCTCGTCGGATCCATCCAGTGAGGATGCTCGCAGGGTTTTGTGGGAGGACTTGCCGCAGGTCAGCCCGGAGGGCGCTGGAAAGCTTGACTCCCTTATAAGTGCGGGGGAGCTAACCGGCGCCCTCGACAACCTCTCCAGGGGCAAATCTCCAGGGCTGGACATGCTGACCGTGGAGTTCCTCAGGGCTTTCTGGGATGTCCTGGGGAATAACTACACAGAGGTCCTGGGGAAGAGTATCGCGACCGGGGAGATGCCCCTCTCATGGCACAGGGTCATGATAGCCCTGATGCCAAAGAAGGGAGATCTCTGCCACCTTAAAAACTGGTGCCCAGTCTCTTTCCTCAGCACAGATTACAAGATCTTTGCCAGAGCAATATCTTCTTGCCTTGGCACCGTGCTGGACCACATGATCCACCCTGAGCAGTCCTACATGGCCCAGGGCAGCACTATTTTTGATAATATCCATCAGGTCCAGGACATCATCCAATTCCCCCAGAGAACTGGTCTGTCGAGCGCCTTCCTGTCTTTTGACCAGGAGAAGGCGTTCGATAGGGTGGATCATGAATATTTATTCGGAACTCTGAGAGCATTCGGGTTTGGGACTCATTTCGTCGCCCGGATCCGACTTCTGTACACTGCCGCAGAGTGTCTAGTGAAGGTTAACAGGTCCCTGACGGCACCCCTTCACTCTGGGAGAGGGGTACGTCAGGGCTGCCCCCTGTTTGGCCAGTTGTATTCTATTTGCGTGAAGCCTTTCCTGCGCCTCTTGTGGAGGAGGTTGTTGGGATTGGTTCTGCGCGGGCCGGGCATCGGGGTGGTCCTCTCGGCCTACGCTGATGTCGTGCTCCTCATGTTCACTGACCTGGCTGACCGGCGGAGGATGCGCGAGTGCCAAGAGGTCTACTCTGTCCTCTGCCAGGATCAATTGAGACAAGTGTTCTGGACTTCTGGCCGGTCCGTGGCAGATGGATCCACTACCCGAGGAGTTCAGGCCTTTCACCTGGAGCAGGACCAGCATCCTCTACCTGGGGGTCCATCTCTGCCCTGCTGAGGAATCCTGGCCGGTGAACTGGCAGGAGCTGGAGGCCAAAGTCGCCACTCGCCTATGACGCTGGACATAACTGCTCCGAGTGGTGTCTTACCGGGGTCGAGTTCTGGTCATAAACCAGCTGATTGCCGCCATGTTGTGGTACCGGCTGGTCACTTTGACCCCTCCCCCGGATTTAATCACAAAATTCAGAGACTGCTTGTCAACTTCTCCTGGGACAAAAGGCTGTACTGGGTCGCTGCTTAGGTTCTGACTCTTCCACTTAGGGAGGGTGGTCAGGCGCTGGTGTGCCTACGCACCCAGGTGGTGACTTTCTGCCTTTAGGCCCTGCAGCGATACTTTTACCTCGAGCCCCCTCCGAGATGGTGTGCCCAGGTGACGTATTTCTTCTGCCAGGTGCATGGCCTGAATTATGATGTGCAACTCCTGTTTGTAGACCAGAGGGGCCTTTGTAGCTCCTTGCAAGCATTGCCTGTCTTTTACCAGGACCTGATCAAAGTCTGGAACATGGTCGCCTCGCAACGCAGCTCTCCGCCATCAGGAGTAGCGGCTATCATCAGGGAGTTGCTGCTCAGGAATCAGCCCATCCCCCCTTTTCAGTGGCTGGCAGAGAGGAGGGCTGTGGCTGCCGAAGTGACCAAGATCGGGGACATGCTGGGTGACGGAGAGTAGGCTGGATGCTTCCCCAGGAGTTGGTGCATCGCACGTCGGTGAATGTCCAGATCATGGCCAATGCCATCCAAGACCTTAGGGCAGTCGTGCTCAGCCCTGACATCATACTGGGCCTCGAAGTGGCACAGGTGCGTGGTGGTCTTCCGTCCAAGCGCACCCCTGTTTGGACAAAATTCCACATTGGCCCCAAGCCCTGAACTCTCCCTTGGGAGCCAGTGCCCCGCAACCTGAGTCACCTCACGGAAATGCCCTCTGTGGCCTTTAGCACGGCACGGAGGGGTTTTTTGTATGGGCTGCTGCTGCACACCCTTACTTCCTTGCCCCCACCTGCCGCTCGGACATGCCTTTGCATTCCTTGTTGCCATCCGGTAGCATAGGTCCCTATGGGGGTGACCTCCCACTTTCCATCAGTGACCTGGAGTGGAGGGTGTTGCATGCAGCAGTCCCACACAATCGTAGGATGTGTTGGTTCACAAACTCCCAAGATGCCTGCATCTTTTGTGGCCTCATGGAGTCCATGGACCATGTGTATGTTGGTTGTTGTAGGCTGCACCCCTTTTTTAGTTTTGTGAAAAACCTTTTATGCACTTCAGCCCCACGGTCCTGATCCACGGACACTCAGTGCAAAGGGGGGCTGGGAAAGAGGAGGACCTCCTCATGAACCTGCTCCTGGGCCTGGCCAAGTTGGGCATTAACAGGTCCAGGCAGTGGGCGATCGAGGGGGTCGTCCGACTTGACTGTCTGCCCTTCTTCCGCGGCTATATTCTTGGCTGGGTGTCCATGGAGAGGGAGCACGCAGTGTCCGCTGGCAACGTCGAGGCCTTTCATGCTCGGTGGGCACTGCGGGGACTGGAGTGTTTTATCGATGCCTTTGATCACATTTTGATTTAATGTTGGTAAATTTCCTTTGCATTTTGTCTTTTGTTTTTGCAGTTTCTCTTTACTTGGTCCCTGATTTTGTTAATTTAGTTTACTTAGTTGACTCAAAAGAGCTACATCATCCTTACCTCCCTAACCCTGTCTTGGTGCTCCCCCGACATCCACAGCAGAGGTGGAGGCAGCCTGCTGACTCATATGCCCTGTCTGTCATGGCCTTGTCGGGTATCCTCTGGAGGGTCATGACCTGGAGGACCCCTGCCTGCTTTTTGGGCCTGGAGGGCCCCGGCCCACTCTAGCTGAGGCATGCAGCTATTCAACGTTGTGTTCAACACTGGGCTGCACACTACAATAATTATACTCAGCAGGCAGCATGAAGTTTGGATACTGCCTGTGCCACTTTGAACAGGCACGGGTTAATTGTACAGTCCAATCCCTGCGCCTAACTTAGGGGGCTATCCAATCTAGCACCTGGGGAGAGGACAGCTCACATACTAAGTTATTTCATTTACTTATTTTACTGAAACATGAAATCTCTTAATAATTTCCCAAAACATCATTGCAGCCTAGAACAGTAAAGGAACAGCACTCAAGCAAGAGCAATACTGTATTATGTACTGAGAAAGCTGGAATTTACGTGCAGGCCCCTGCGACTGTGAGTCTGTCTTCACTCTTGCCCATTATCCCGGGCTTGTCTGAGCAGCGTAAATGGGATCTGGTGGTAATTAAAGGAGCGATGTTGTGCCTAAGTGCGAATTACTTTTACAAGAAGACCTATGCACTATGACTAACTGATAAAGCCCAGCAGGGCCACTCGGCTACCTATTTGTTTTATGTACCAATTTCTGCAATTTGAAGAACACTAAGGCACTAGCACAGCTGTGTAGATCATTGTAAAGACGATTCCAGAAGGCAGAGCAAAATAGAGAGAGAGAGAGGCTTCTCCATGCTTGATGTGTCATTATTGTCTTCCTGCTGTTAGAAGAGTAAATGATCAATGAATTTGTACTTTTTAATTCTGGGATAGTGCAATTAGAAAATACTAATGAAGCACTTCAGTGGATGTGTCATGAGTTTCAGTCCTTCATGCAAACTCCGTTTCTGTCTATATTTCTTTTAAAGCTGTGTATCAGGGTGTGTGAATCTGATTTTAAACACGACTGAAGAGAACTGGTCCTTTTCATCAAAATCACTGTATTAGTTCATTAGCAACACACCATCTAATTTGCTATCTCTACATCTAAGCTAAGAATTTATCAAATACACATTACCTCCAGAACCAGGCTTTGTCTGCTGGATACATAAATAGCCAGAGAGAAAGCCTAGTTTTATAATATAGCTCTAACTATAGCAGTTGACATTTCAAACAACTGAAGTTTACAAGCTATGCATTGGGTCCTTTAGCCATGTCAACTCTCTTAACCTCAGAAATAAGATGTGTTAACTACTTCAACTTCTTAAGTTACACAACCTCTCTTAAAGGACTGTCTTAACCCATGATATCAATTTGCACAACATATTGGTTACTGTGATGTTGATGATTGCTGATAGAGAAGCCTGTTTGTTGTTAAAAAAAATTCTGGCGAGGCTTACTTTTCTCACCGGTCTTCCTGAGTTTACCTAGCCACCTGCCATGGTCACACAGGGTGGTATATGTCAATGCCGTGCAATGACTGAGGTTGTTCTATATTGTTTTTGTTAATCATGTTGTCTGCCTGTTTTTCTGCCAGGCAAAACTGCCTTCCAAATATCCGACATAATATTTATATGATACCATTCTTCACTCCCTGTAACCCAATCAGCTAACAGAAACATCGCTGGGTATCAATTGAGAAAATAATTGCATCCCATCAGCTAAAATGTATTTATACCATGAAAATGATGAGAAATGGCAGCATTGTCATGGTGACTAACAGGGGGCTTTGACAAAGAAATGTTTAGTTCTGCAGTGATAAAGGCACCAGATACAATTCTAGGATGCAGTGAGACATGTAATGTTGCTACGAAGCATTGCTAAGTTTCACATGTCCTCAAGAAACATCAGTTCATACCAATTGGTAACTGTGGTGAGAAATGTCATTAAGCCCAGCCAGGTATTATAATTGTTCTCATTAGCATGCACTACTTTCGATTTTGTGAAGCATAAGCAAAGTTTCAAGGCCAACTTTTCTAATAGCTATGCTTGTACACAAAGGATGTTATTTTATAGTTTATAACTAGGTTTATGAATGCATAATGCTGCAAATAAGGCATCATGGACCTCCACAATATTGTTTCTACGAAGGAAAAAATATTTCGAAACTTTTGTGTGATTAGTTTGTCTAAAGCTGTATTTTAGGAAAGTAATTCTGCAATCGCTATTTAACTAGCTAGGAAATAAAAAGAACAATTAAGCATCTCACGAATTTTGTAGTTAGATCTGGATGAGCTTCTGAAGTTCTCAGCTATACCTCTCCTGGATTGTCTTGGCCAATATTCACCTTTCAACCACCAGCACTAATGTCCAGATTATTTGGTCATGTGCTTTTTATTATTGTCTGTGGGACTTGGCTGTATACAAGTGACTGGCACATTTTCTACGTTACGACAGAGACTAAATTCCAAAAAGACTTTACTGGCTACAGGTGCTATATCAATGCAAGTCCTTTCCTTTCCTTTATCTACTCATGCAGTTCTAGCAGAGATCACTGGATAATAATCAACACTGGGACTCCCCCCTAACCTGGGCATGCTGAGACCAGTTATAATGTTGTACTACTGCCTAGGCTAACTAAATTAGCCCACCCAGGGATCAAATCGGGGACCTCCCTAGTCTGTATGACTAAGTTTTAGTTTAAAAGTTATGTTCCATATGTACTTCACTCTTCTGTGAATTATTGTGCAGCATGCTGCTTGTGGCTGACATGCCTCATAAAAATTAATTAGACAGCAATGGGGGCACCTCAGGCATCAATACCGATTCCTTTATGGTGCACCACAAAATAAATGTGCCTTAGCAAATTATGGGTTTGAGGGACTGGGGACAGTAAAAACAGTACATAGAATGGTGGTGCAACAAAACTGCATGTGTCTTGTGAAACACTGAAAAATGTCACCAAATAACTTAAAGAAATCTATTCCATAAATTAAATCATTTTTAGAACAAATATTCAGTTACATCATGTTTTGAAAAGTCCCACTGGAATGAAAAAGCCCTATTGTTTCTCCAGGTTGAAGGTGACACTAATTTATTTTATTTTTATCTTTGCAATCTAACCTTTGGATGATGAACTATTCTGCAAGTTTCCAAGAACCGTTATTAACATGTCTCTAACACTGGATTTGTATGACTAGTTGATAAGAGAATATAAAAGTGCCCCTTTGAACTTTGTAGAACTGAATCTATTGTATGTTAATAGTTATGCAAAATCTGTTCAAATGGTAGCATAATGATAGTAATGGCAATCACAAATTGTTTAGAGTACTGCTAAGTATCACGGGCATAAAATATCAATTTCAATCTGAAATGAGCAGTTTTTCATTAAACAATTTTTCAAATAAGTCCTTTTGATGCTTCCATTACTTCACAGATTTGTGTCAGTTATCAGAAGTGCAGTTGGAAGCACTCCTGTAAAGTAAGTAAAACAATGCTAATACATCAAGCAGGCAAAAGACCCCCTTGCAAGACAGTGCCTTTGATTGTGGGATGCTGGCTGCAGCAAATCTCATCAATAGTTGGTGGCGGCAGTTGGGTTATCCAATATTTAGAGTCTATCCGGCTGTCTTCTCAGCCCACTCATTTCAATATTGCAGGCCTCTACAAGTCTAACCCAGAGATCAGAAAAGGTAATAGCCTGGATGGCAGGATCATGAATTCAAAGAGTGTTCACCATAAACTGCACATGATGTACTCTCACTCATATGGGATTGCTTGTTGTTGCTGAATCTGACCACAGTACAAATGGGAAATAGACTGCAGGGAGAGAACTGGGTTACATTACAAAGTAATTTCTAACAGAATCAGTTCTACCACAAAAATGGATAGCCAGGGATATAAATGAATATTCTCATTTATAGGAATATAGGAACATAGGAATAGAAGTAGGCCATTCGGCCCATCCAGCCTCTCCGCCATTCAGTACGAACATGGCTGACCATCTACCTCAATACCACTTTCTTGCCCTATCCCCATATCCCTTGATGCCATTAGTACCCAGAAATCTATCAATGCTTCACGCTAGATGACTGAACTTCCACAGACCTTTGGGGTAGGGAATTTCACTGATTCACTACCGTCTGAGTGAAGAAATTGCTCCTCATCTAGGTCTTAAATGGCCTGCCCCTTATTCTGAGTCTGTGTCCCCTGGATCTAGACTCACCAGCCATCCTATCTACATCCATCTTGTCATGCCCTGTAAGAAATTTGTACATTTCAATGTGATCACCTCTCATCCTTCGAAACTCTATGGCCTGAATTTTACCCTTGGCGTGCGCCTAAAGTCAGCACAGTCAGAAGCGGATGTAAAACCTGCTCCCAGCCGAGATTGTGCTGTGAAAGCCATCTTATGCTGGGTGGCCAATTAAGGCCCGCCCAACATGAAATGCAACCGCTGGATGTGTTTCCGTGCGCGGGGAGGGAAAACGTCCGGAGCCGGGTCCAATGGAGTGTTCAAAAATGGAAGAGGAAGTTCCCTGAAGGCTCCCAGGGGTTGTGGGGGAGGCTGAGGTAGCTGTTTGGAAGCTGTGTCCTGGTGTACAGTCATGGCCTTAGCACCTGGAGGTCATGGAAGGCAGGAGGGCATTGGGTGGGCACTCTGCCCACCCCGTTTCTCAGATGAGTGCCTCGGAGCGCTGGTCGTGGAGGTCAGTACCAGGCAGCATATCTTAATGCCCAAGGACGGCGAGAGAAGGCCGCCCCACCTGACCAAGAAGGCCTGAACAGAGGTCACCACGCAGATCATTGGGGACGGCATGGTGCGCTAAAGATTCAATGATCTGCTGCAGTCAGCAAGGGTAAATGCAGAAATGGCATGGACCTGTGCGGAGAATTTTAGTCAGGTGCCTGTTTCTCGGAACGTTTAGGGGTCTAAGAACATGTATGCCAACTGGCACTGAAGCCTGCCTTACCAAGGCTGGGATGCCAGCACGACTGTCCTCAGTGCAATGCGGGGTGAGATGTGCCACAGTGACACAGGTGGGAGGGCAGGTGGGAACCAGGAAAGGACTTTCAGGGAGACAGAGCAATAATGAGGTTATTTTTCCCTGTCAGAAGAGGAGTCATAACGCTGCGGAGTGCCACTGAATGGGTGAAGGAGTGCCAAATCTGTGCTTCCTCACTAAGCACGAGAGTGATGCACTGGAGCTGGAATGCCACCGGCCAGCTCACTCCCCCTCTCGCAGTGAGACAGGATCTCAGATGAAGGTAAGTGTACAGGTGACAGGCGCATGTGCCGTGGGCACTGAAAACATAACGGGCTCCTCTCAACAGAAACTGAACTGTCATAGCCAGAGAGCCCACTGAAGCTCCAATGCAGGTGGCACCATGCAGCAGGTCTCCACTGTCTCCTCAGCCTGTCCAGCATGCAGAGTGACTATGGTAATTGAATGTACTGATCTTTTGCCTTCCTCCCGCAGATGCACCATGCGCAGGAGCCGCCGGTGACCCCGAGGACCCCTCATTGAGCTGCGGGGAAAACAGCACACTGCACCAGAGTCACACCATCTCTCTGGAACCAGGCACCAGTGCAGATGCTGTCACATCAGTGGGCATTAGGTATTCGGCTCTGAGGGTAATGCACAGCGGTGAGGGCACATCACACTTGCATGAGGAGCTGGCAGAGGCAGAGAGGTCCCAGGGAGCCGACAGTGGGAGCACAGCTGGAGACCAGGACCATGGCGCGTCTGAGGCAGAAAATGAGCCTCTGGAGCCGTCCATCAGGTGGCAGATGCTAGATGTGCAGTGCAATGCATGGGGAGAACTGGTGGGGATCCATGACCATCTGTGTGCCATGGTCTACGTCATGGATGAGTCCATGTGGAGCATGAGTTCTGAGTTGACTCTTAACGCTGAGCGCACAGCCTCCTCCATTGAGAGAGTGGTGACTTTCATGGAGAGGCAGCTTCAGGAGCAGACGCAGGGGTTCCTGGGGTTGCACTCAGGACTGCAAGGCACCTAGCCTCCCTGCTAGGTCCCTGTCCATCAATGGTGAGCAGAGAGGTACAAGTGCATCTCACACTGGCAGATGAGCTGCCTGTCATCTCTACTGGCCTCTCAGGGCGTTCTGGACGAGGGCACCAGCTCCTCCGCGCCTCTGCCAGTGTCCGCTGCATCTGATGATGCTCGATGACTGAGGAGTGCCCAGCCGTGGGGCTGGATGCACCCTCACCGGTGGAGCCTGCTCAAGCTCCGGTGGCCAGAGGACGACCGCCAAGGTCATCAGGGCCACCAGCAAAGCAGATTCAGCAGGCTGCCCCACCAACACCACTGTTAGCGAGGGGGCGGTGGGGGGGGGGGGGGGGGGGGGGGGGGTGGGGGGAGGGGGGGGGTGGTGGGTGCAGGGGTGGGGGGGGCACCAAGACGCAGCACAGAATCACAGTGCAGAAGAGGCCCTTCAACCCATCGAGTCTGCACCTACACGTGAGAAACACCTGACCTACCTACCTAATCCCATTTACCAGCACTTGGCCCATAGCCTTCAATGTTATGATGTGCCAAGTGCTCATCCAGGTACTTTTTAAAGGATGTGAAGCAACCCGCCTCCACCACCCTCCCAGGCAGCGCATTCCAGACCGTCACCAGCCTCTGGGTAAAAAGGTTTTTCCTCACATCCCCCCTTAACCTCCTACCCCTCACCTTGAACTCATGTGCCCTCGTGACTGACCCTGTCCATGCCCCTAATAATCTTGTACACCTCGATCAGGTCACCCCTCAGTCTTCTCTGCTCCAACGAAAACAACCCAAGTCTATCCAACCTCTCTTCATAACTTAAATGTTTCATCCCAGGCAACATCCTGGTGAATCTCCTCTGCACCCCCTCCAGTGCAATCACATCCTTCCTATAATGTGGTGATCAGAACTGCACACAGTACTCCAGCTGTGGCCTCACCAAGGTTCTATACAACTCCAACATGACCTCCCTACTTTTGTAAGCTATGCCTTGATTGATAAAGGCAAGTGTCCCATATGCCTTTTTCACAACACCACTAATATGCTCCTCCGCCTTCAGAGATCTATGGACACAGCACCCGCAGGCATAAGTTGAAGTCACCTTGAACACAACAGGGGCATGTCACAGGTAACAATTTTTGCATTAATTTTTTGACTCTAGTGTTAGGAATGGACACTTGTTTGCTCTTTGTTTGTTCGTGTGAAGTAGCATAAACATTTATTTGACTTAACTGGGCTGAGTTGGCTGGATGGTACAAATAGGTGCCAGGTGCAGCACAGGCTTGGAAATGTATGGCGTTGTGTGGTGCTGGCCTACTGAGTTGGGTTCTGAGTTATTGATTGTTAGCAGAGAAGACAGTGCCATTGGCTTGACGAGGCATCGATGGCCTGGATGCCGAGCAGAAAGTTCGCTGGATCAAAGTATTCCTGGTGTCCCTGCCTCCATGAGGGTTCCTGCCCTCTGCCTCATTGTCCTCACCCTGTGCCTCCCCAGGCTCACCCTCTGAGCCATCACTTGAGTCATCCTCCGTGGCCTGTGGGGCTGCCTCACGCTCCTCAGCTTCCAGTGGGTGCCCCCTTGCCAGATCCAGGTTGTGCAGGGCTCAGCTTGCGATGACTATGAGGGAGACAAGCTCTGGAGGATACTGCAATGCTCCCCCTGACCAGTCCAGGCATCTGAAGTGCATCTTCGGCAGCTGGATGGCCCTCTCCACCACCACTCTTGTGGAGGCATGACTCCTGTTGTATCTCTCCTCAGCTTCAGTTCTTGGGTGACTGAGGTGGGTCAACAGCCACCTCTTCAACGGATAGCCCTTGTCACCCAGGAGCCATCCATCCACTCGTGCACGAGCCAAAAACAGCCTTGGTACCTGTGAGTGTCACAAGATGTAAGCATCATGTGAGGTCCCAGGGTAATGGGCACAAACTTGGAGAATCTGTGTCCTGTGGTCACAGGCAATTTGAACATTCATTGAGTGGAACCCCTTTCTGTTTATGAAAGCTCCCGGCTCACTTGCTGGTGCTTTGATGGCCACGTGAGTGACATCTATTACACCCTGGACATGAGGAAATCCACCATCGCAGCGAAGCCTTGTGCTCTCTCCGCCTGGCTCACCTCATCCGTCTGCAAGTGGATGAACGTGCGGACGTCTCTAAAGATTGCATCAGTCATGAGCTTGACGCAACTGTGTGCAGCTGATTGAGAAACTCCACACAGATCCCCCACTGAGCCCTGAAAAGAACCGGAAGCATAAAAGTTGAAGGCCACTGTGACCTTCAAAGCCACCGGCATGGGGTGTCTGCCAATGCAGTTGAAGGTGATTACTGGACCTATCATGTTACATATTGCTTTCACTGTGTCCCTGGAGAGACAGAATCTCCTGCAGCACTGGACCTCAAACATCTGGAGGTAGTTGGAGTGCTGCCTGAACACTCTAGATGCTGGGTAGTGGCGTCTTCGGCGGGCCTTCCCGCCTTGGTCTCCCTGCTGGCCCTGCACCAACTGAGCCCCTGCCTCTCCTCTTAAAGGTCTGTCCCTGGAATGCTGCCCGTGCCCACCTGGCCTCCTCTCCCTCCTGCCCCTCTCATCCTCTTCAGTAGAGGTTCCACCAGTGGAATACACTATCCCCATTAGATGGGATGCAGAGGACCAGTGCCTTGAAAATGAAGGAGCACTGTGCTGCAATACTCGGGGGAACCTTCCAGGGAAGATGAGGACCTGAGATGCTGAAAGGCAGGCTTGACAATCAAACGAGATGGCAATAAACTCTGGGACAACTCTGTACTCACGCAGCAAAGAACTGACAATGACAGAGAAGGCTCTAGGGGCCTTTTATCCTGCCCGTTTTGCCCGTGTGATGAGCTAAAAATCGCACGGGCAACGTAAATTCACAGTCATTTGGCTTTTTAATGGCTTTAATTGGCTCATTAATTGTCAGTGGGAGCTGTTCCAGCTCCCAAGCGCAGTCGCCGACCTCAATAATGCACACGCATGCAATGATGTTAGGACACACGCCCAACATCTTTTCGCATAATTTTACTTGCTTTTGGGTTGTGCACGCACCCAACCTCAGGACACAAAATTCTGGCCTATGTCTCCTGCCAGGGATTAGTGTGGTGAATCTCCTTTGTACTACCTTTGTGGCTAGTATATCCTTCCTTAGATAAGAAGACCAAAACTGTACAGAATACTTCAGGTGCGGTCTCACCAAGGCTCTATACAATTGCAGCAGAACATCTTTACTCCTGTGTTCAATTAAGTCCCCTTCTAGAGGTGTCAGCTGTGGCTCAGTTCATAGCACCCTCACCTTTGAATCAGAGGGTTGTGGGTTCATGTCCCACTCCCAGAAACCAAGAACTGTGATTGTATTCGAAAGAGTTGCAATCTGTGACTGTTGATAACTCAAAAGAGTTTCAATGAAGGCCATCATACCATTTGCCTTGTAATTGCTTGCTGCACCTGCCTGCTAACCTTTAATGACTCAAGAACAAGGACACCCTAGTCCTTTTGGACATCAACACTTCCCAAACTCTCACCACTTAAGAAATCCCCTGCCTTTCTGTTTTTCTACCAAAGTGGATAACTACACACACATTCACATTATATTACGTCTGTTCATTTTAGCATTTATAAGGATCTATTAAGTATAGACACAATTGTTTGAGTGTCTATCAGATTAATAACTGAGCACTTCACAAATCAATAAAAAGTTACAAGAAGAACAAGTTATAAAAATGAAACTAGGAAGTCAATGGCACATTTTGAAAATTGGCTCACTGCTTCTAGACTATCAGTGAACTGGACACATAAATTACATCCCCAGCCCCCGGTCCCCCTTGGTAAAATTGGACACATAATCCTGCTTCACCCCAACTAAACTGAGCACGTTATCTATGAAAACTAAATAGTTGCCATCACTATGGTTGGTTGCACATACCCATTGCACACGTGGTCCACGAGAGAACAGGGTTCCCTTCAATCAGTCCTTTAACGAACCCAGCAGGCTTGGCACCAATATGTTATCCAGCAGACACATACTTCCAGTCCTGCCCCGTGTTGTCTGGAAAATAGTACTACTAGACTGTGAGGTAACTGGTCAAATATTAATCCAAGGACAGAATTTTACATCCCGTGGGCGGGCACGCACCTGATCTGATCAGGCGTAAAATAGAATGCCATGATGTCGGGTGAGTGTCCGGAGCAGGTGCTGGCGCTGCACCAGCCATTAATTAACAGGTCACTTAAGGCCATTAACAGTCCAATTCATGGCGATTTTTCATTGCCCGTGCGATTTTGCGCTCATTGCACAGGCAAAACGGGCATGCGGTCAGCCGACATTTTCAAAAACCTCATCCAAGCGCGGGGTCAAAAGGGTCAGCAGCATTGCCAGTGTGAGCAGTGAGGGGTTTGGTCAATAGTTTGCTGCTGGTGACTTATTGGTACTTGGCAGCTTCATCTCTGTTCAGAGCTTCATTCTTAGCATTTCCAGGCTTCATTTCAGGACTCATTGGTATCTCCCAAGGCCTCTGGACGATTCAGACCATGTAAACTCTTCCAGGTATCAGACAGTCTTCCATTACCCTGATAATGGGGATTGTGATCTCAGCTGGTGGCATCTCCTCTGAGGGGGAAGAGAGGGGCAGAAGGGAGAGGAGGCCAGGTACCCCAATGCAGCTTCCAGGGGAACGACCTGCAGGAGGAGAGGCGCAGGCACAAGGGGCGCAGGGCCAGCAGGAAGTCCAAGGTGGAAGGGACCGCAGAAGACGCCACTATCCTGCTGCCAGGGTTTACAGGCAGCGATGCAGCTACCTCAATATATCTGAGGTGCAATGCCGAAGGAGGCTCTGTCTCTCCAGGGACAGCGTGACCTCCTTTTGTCAGACGATTGGACCCGAGATCAGCTCCGACTGTGTGCGTGGACACCCCATGCCAGTGGCTCTAAAGGTCATAGTGGCCTTCAACATCTATGCCTCCAGCTCTTTCCAGGGCTCAGTGGGGGATCTGTGTGGAGTCTCCCAATCAGCTGTCCACAGTTGCATCAAGCTGGTGACAGAAGCTCTGTTCAGGTGGATACTGACCTTTATTCTTTATCGTACATATGAGGCCAGCCAAGCTGAGTGAGCCAGAGGCTTTTCAGCAATTGCTGGGTACAATCGACTGCACACATGTAGCCGTCAAGGTGCCAGTGGGTCCGCCAAGTGCCTTTGTCAACAGGAAGTGATTCCACTCCATGAACGTGCAGATAGTGTGTGATCACAGGATGTAGATTCTGCAAGTATGTGCAAGGTACTCTGGCTCCCATGTCGCTTACATCCTGAGACATTCCCAGGTGCTGAGGCCCTTCAGTGCTCCAGCCCGACTGGATGGATGGGTGCTGAGTGACAAGGGCTATCTGTTGAAGAGGTGGATCATGACGCCTCTCCGCCACCCTAGAACAAAGGCAGAGAAGTGTTACAATATGAGTCATGCCTCCACAAGGGCGGTGGTAGAGAGGACCCTAGGTCTTCTCAAGGAGTGCTTCCGATGCCTGGACCATTCAGGGGGTGCACTACAATACCCCACAGAGCGGTTATCACTGATCATGGTTCCATGCTGCGCTCTCCCCAATCTGGCACTGGCAAGGGGCGTCCCACTGGAGGAAGAGGATCTTGACAGAGCTCCACAGACCACAGATGATGAGTCCAGTAGTCAGTCCGAAGAGCAGCACAGTGAGGGGAATGCTGAGGGTGTGGATGCAGACCTCTGTAACCTCCAGGGAGGCAGGGACACCAGGGATGCCTTGATCCAACTCTCCTTCAGCTGGGCTGCCAAAGATCAGCTTTAACCGCATGCCAGGGCTGCCACCTCCAACCCGGGTGTCTGAAAGGACCCTTTCATTTGAACACAAAGAACACTCATTGCCTGTGCAATAAAGTTCAGAGCACTTACGTCCAGCACTACTACATACTGGCGTACGCTGTACCAATAAAACAAAAAGGTGAAGCATACTCAAGCCATGACAACAGAAACAAAATTTATCTGATTTTGACAATTCCAATCTATTTACATAAACTTCTCTGGTCTTCATTCCCAGACCAGCATAGATCAAGTAAGCATGAATGAACATAAAATCACCCATGACCTGTCCCTCTTGTGCTCATGGTGCCTTTAACTTACGTTTGCAAGTGCTACGTCTTAGTGCTCCCCCCTCACTGGCACCTGGGAGGGAGTGGCCAGTGCCAAAGATGGCATCCCCCCAGTCACCGCAGCCTCATCAGATGCCATGGTCACTGGCAGAGGGGTGGAGGAGCTGCTGCCATCATCCAGAGCGCCCTGAGAGGAGCTGGCAGAGAAGACAAGCAGCTCGTGTGCCAATGTGAGGTCACTCTGGACCTTCCTGCTCACCATTGATGGATGGGCACCTAGCTTGGATACTGGGTGCCTCATCCATCTCCCACACTGACACTGACCACCTGAGGTCAGCGCCTGTGTGAGGGCTTGCAGGTCTGAGCGCAACCCGAGGAACCCTTTGTTCTGTCCCTGGAGCTGCCTCTCCATGAGAGTCACCACTCTCTCAATGGAGGAGGCAGTGCGCTCAGCCATGATGGTCAACGCAGTGCTCACGCTCCGCATGGACTCCCCCATAACAGAGACCATGGCATGCATACCCTCATGGATCTCTGTCAGATCCTCCCGTACACCCCACTGGACATCCAGCATCTGCTGCCTAATGGATGACTCCAGAGGCTCATCATCTGCCTTCAACTGAGCATCATCCTGGTCTCCAGCAGTCCTCCGACTGCCGGTGCCCTGGGCACTCTCTGCCTACACCTGCACCATAAGGGAGTGTGAAACACCCTCACCAATATGCACCAAGATACTAGCCAACGAACTCATACCCACCAAAGTGCTGGCATCTGCACCTGTACTTGCTTCACAGAGCGGGTGTGACGCAGGTGCAACAGAAGCTCGATGATCCTCCGGTGTCAGGGGTGGCCCTTTGGGGACCACAGAGTGAACGCCTGCTGGCGAACCTAAAAGGGAGAACCCGGATTTGTCATCACACTGTCACTGTGCATGCCAGGTACCCTGGTGAGACAATGGAGGTCTGCATCACAGTGCCATCGTCTTCCAATGATCAGTGGGGACTCCAGGTTCGAGGCTCACATCAATGAAGACACTACACTAGAATGGTTGCACAAGCCCGAAATTCTCACCTCTGTGCACTGAACTCCTACTGCCTCTCCACATCCGGTTGCATAGGGAATGTGCCGGCTCTTGAGCACCAAGGCGTCTTGCTTGAAGTTGCTGAGCAGCAGGAGGTTGGGTTGCCCTCCGCCTGTATGTGCTGCCCTCTCTGCTAGGTTATGGCTTCTCCTGAAAGAACAAAGCAGCATTGATTTGTCCACTCTCTACGCACAGTACCATTGCAGTCTGGTCAATCCCACCTGAGGAGCACCTCCCAGAGTACATCCAAGTTGTGGCCCTCGAGCCGCAAAGCACTCAGCCCAAGCAGCCAGGGCTCACCCCCTTGGCCAGCTCTGATGCCATTGACAATTGGCACTCAGACTCTAGCACCCCTGAGCTCCACGGGAGCACAGCCACACCTTAACACTTCTGCACACTGACCCATGCCAACATGGTACTCACCTTCCTGAGCACAGCAGGTCATTGAAGTGCTTCTGGCACTGCACCCATGTGCACCACATCATGTCACGGCTGTTCATCAGCACTGCCACCTCCTCCCATGTCGTCTTGGTGAGGTGTGGTGGCCTCCTCCTCCCTTCTCTGGAGACAAGTGTGTCCCTCCAGGAGGATGGCGAGGTACTTGTTGGAAAAATGGGGGGCCGAGTGCCCAGCTGCACTTGACTCCATTGGGAACGTAGAACACACGTTCTTCCTTGCCAAACTTCCAGGGTTTGCCTGGGCCATTTTTAAACCGGCCACCGGGTCGCCAATGGACCACCACTGTGAAATCGTGGTCAGGGGCCGATCGCGGACAATGGACCGTTTCCCAGTCGCTCCTGGGCCTGCCCACAATGCCCACCCAATGACCTCAAAATCCTGCCCCAAGAGACCTTCAGAGTCAGTTATTACATCTGTATCTGTATTGAACTAGACACTTACCACCACTAGAAATCATGAGAGATGGACACATACCAGGCCTTATGGGAACTCACAAAACTAATTACATAGCTCCACTAGATTCTCATGGAATTGATTTTCCAATAACACCTTCAGAGAACCAGTCAGACATCAGTACTAGAAATAGTCCAAAGTGAAACAAACACACTGTGCATCACTAGGCTGTTTCAGCTGTGTGGGTTACCATGGTCATTGGGAAATAGACTGCATAACCATCCCAGAAAATAGAATATAAATAAAAATGCACTACTCTAAAAGGATCAGCTGTCATTAGACGATCGCAGTAAATATATCCGCCACCATTGTGCCAGCTCGAAAGTTTGCCATGAGGAGAACACTAAAAACCAAGTTATGCTGGCTTTTTGGACAGAAGTTTTGTTTACCTGAGGAGGCTGGATCAGGGGTGGACACAGCCACAATTTCCTGCTACCGGTCAGTGTGCCAATCTCCCACCACAGTCCTGTCCACAAGCGGTGGGTAGCCAATTAGGTTAATTAAAGGGTTTGGTAAGACTACTCAGCAGGCGCCACTTGGAATGTTCCTGTCAGCATGTTGTAAGATTGGAATCCCCTCCAACCAGACTTTATGAAATACAAATACCCCAAAACCCACAGACACAAGTATTGCAAATAAACAGGCCAAACCTCAACATGAAAAACACACAAGAGGCAGGTTATACTGTCAGGGAAAATATTAAAATTTTCAAAACATTCCAATATTGGAGCAAAACCGATACTATGAAAGGACATCTGGACATTATCACAACAATGGCACAAGAAAGCTGCCATCAGAGAACTCAATGAAGAAGCTGGGAAAGCCATTGTAACAAATGGCCCCAGACAACAGCTATCATACAAACAACATCAACAACGGCCAAGAAGGAGAGGAACCAAATTAGTCTGTGAGCCAGAGATACTTTACCTGAATGGGGTCCATTGTTTCAGTTGTGGGAATAACTTCAGCGATGAAAGGGTCTGTCTGGACCAAGGCATGTAACAGGCTAAAGAGATTAAAGGGTGCTAAGCACCCACCATCTGGCAGGATGACTTCAGGAAATATGTTCATCATTCAGCAGAATGTCTTCAGGAAATGTGTTTTGATATTTCGATAAGGATCATCATAAAAGGCCAAGATGAAAGGGTCTGACACTGCAGTCAAAAGGAAGGTCAGAGCTGGTCACCTCTGGCCTACGTTCAACACCGGACAGATCAGCCGTATTCAGGATTGTAAGTGTTTTCAGCCATATTGTGGTGATATTGGCTTGAAGGTTTTGGACTGCAATCAAGAAGGAGGGTCAGGAACAGTCAAACTGACTCGTGGACCTACAACTTTCGTCGGAAGGACCTACCGTGTGGGGAGTTGTAAGTTATCAGCCAGATCCAAGGGGCATTGGACTGAGGTTTAAAGGGTAGTTTAAGGGTAACAACCAAATCCTGAGTGGTTGGTTGAACTGAGGAAGGTTTCGGGCAGAAAAGTGGGGTTTTGCTTGTGGTTTTTCTGTAGAGGCTTTTTAATAAGATGTGGGTTCTTTTTATGTGTTTACAGGAAGCCGAGGTTAAATCGTTAAGGCAATTAAATCGGGCCAACCTATAAAATGTTGTGTAGTGTCCTTTACACTAGTTTAGAGCTTTTTGTATTAGGGCGTTAGGAGTGTTTTAATAAATGCGTTTGTTTTTGAGCCAGACCCCGTGTCTGCTGTGCAATTTTGTCCTTTATAAAATCTTAAAGCAAGAACCATCAGTAAGGGAAGTGGGAGCGGGAACCTCTTGTGATGTGGGGGCCCCACTGAGGCTGAAACATGGCCAAGCGATAGAGGCAGCCACACTACATTCAGTAGATATAGCCCCTCCATGATGATGGCCTGCCAGCTGTGTTTTTTTTTTAATTTAAAAATTTATGCAAGGTCTTCAGAGGGCACCTCCAACTTAAGGCACTTTATCTCTACCATCTACATCAGCAGCTCCTACCTCAGACAGTGTGGCTGCTGGTCTTTCGGTGCTGGAAGGTCTCCTGGCCCTCCAGCCTCAGAAGCCCACCTACCATCCTTAATCGGGCGGTAAATTCATCCCCTGACCATTAATTGGCCAATTTTCCAAATATTCAATTTTGATCGTATCTAGAATCATTTGGATTTGTGCTTAGATTCCTATTGAACAGGCCATTTATTAGCTGTTTGTTAAGAATCACATCGAGTATCAGACACTGACACAATCCTGGCATGGGACCTGGAAATCCACCCAATGTTAGGGTCCAGACCCCAGAATGAAAATTCAGCCCTTTGCTTCAAATAGCCATTTGTTTTACTAGTTATTTTCTCCTAGCCACTTAGAAAATCTGGAAGTGAATGATTAACCAAAGCAAGTATAAAAATAAAGTGTCCTTCTATGCATTAATTTTCATAAAGAAAAGAGAAATTGAATATTAAATAGCCCAAGTGGTAACCAGGCTTAAATTTTCCAAATATTCAATTTTGATCATATCTCGAATCATTTGGATTTGTGCATAAATTCCTATTGAACATAACTGCAACAAATTAAAAAGGTATTATAGTTTTTAAAGCTTGTATACAATTGGGTTTTTAAAAATGTATGTATTTTGAGCAAGCATTGATGCTGTTAACCAATCACTTGTACTATTTTGTAGTACCTGTCCCGAGGGCTGACTGAATATCTGATGTAATCTCTTCAATAAGTGCCTTTGAAGCTTTAACACTGCAATCACTAAACACACTGCAGTGTTTAAGCGCTTCAAAATGGCATTACTGAAACAAAAAAGTCAGCAGGCACACAGCCCAACAACATCTTCAACACTATTGAACAAATACATTACCACTGGTGATAGTGTGGCTTCACTAAGCTTAAGTCACTCTAAATTGTCATTAAAGTTGCTTAAATTCCTTACACTTCCAACAAAGACAACACACCTTTAAACTGAATTCAGTGTTCTGTTAGGACCTGAACCAATTCTAATCTACTCAGATTTTGTTAGCAGTAGTTCAATCTCTTGACTGGCATGTGTTTTCAATAAAAACAATTAAAGTAATGCAAATTTTGGTCATTTACAGTTTGGATTTAATGTTCTGGACAGTCCTATTGTTTTGTTGCCTACCATCTTTATTTCAGTTCTGTGCCCTATGGCAATATCTAACTTTTATTTCTAAAGTAGTTTTATAAATGTGCCCTTTATGATAAATGCATTTTAATGTTTTAGAAATCAGTGGAAGATGTATTTCTTCATTTGTAACCTATTCATGCTTTGGGAATGCTAGCCCATCCTGCATTGCTTCAAACAGAGGACTCTGAATATCATTATGCAGAATACTACGCTGTGTCTTTACGATTTACTGGGTTTTTTAACACCTATTCTGAGATATGAAATATTTTATACTATGCTAATGGTGAATAGTATTCAAATACTATCTTCCTATACTGGTTAGCTGCAGATTTGATTCAGATACATTAATATGCACAAGCTGTTAAGTTAACACTTTTGTTGTCTGCAAAGAGATATCATCTAATATCACTTCAGACAATGGTCTGCAGTGAAGATGGACATGGTGGTCATGTTCTATTTGCAGATGTGAATTATCTCTGAATCCGTCCTTTGGTACATTGGTCTGCTGAGTGTCCTGCTTTGAATGTAGTCTAAAGCCAAGCACACAAAAAGAGGACTCAAACTGTTAAAGGCTGTATCTGGGCTCAGCAACATGCATACTAATAACATCATTACAGCAGAATGGTTTAGGGAGCATGTTTACTTTGTTGTGGTTTCTGTCACACTTCAGAGTCGAATTGTTAATGTGTGGTTTTAAATTCAAATAGCACAGAAGGCTAATTTTCTTGTATTTGCCCAAAAAATTAGGTTACATAGTTCATCTAATTCTCTCCCTCCACTTTCATGCGTGGGTGGTACTCCTTATAGAGAGTGCTTCTTTTCCATGGCATTGAACTTGAACCAGTCTGACCTTTTTATAATGACTGAATTGAAAACATCTCCCTTTGGAATGTGGCTTGTAGATACTGGCTACGCCTGTTTTTCTACATTTGATGAATTAAAAAGGAGAGTCTCTAGCAACATCAGTGAATAAAATCATTCCTTTGTCAATTTATGGTGCATGGATTCATGCTTTTTCAAGGTTTTGAAGATTAAAAAAATAAAAAAAAATTAATGGAAGACAACTTAAAATAGGCAGCAGCCTAGGGTCCAGCGATGTTGGCATCTGATCTTAATCATAATATATTCTTACTCTGCACTGTCAGAATCCATCACTCAGCAGTGCCTTCAATGGACAGTAATTTGAGGTGTGGCTTATTAGATCACAAGATCTTATGAATAATAAAAAGTTATGGAAAATTGCATCCCAGACTGATATCCAATTCTCATCGGTGTCACCCTGTTTATAGCAAGACAGCATGTTTATGCATGATTTCTATTTCATATGTATTGACTAGATCATTTTTCCTGTTGTCCTGAGAATTGATGACATGCACTGTATTAAGAATGATGACCTCCGCAAGGGGGCTAACACTTTCTCTAGATTACACTATTGTCAAAACATACTGAAATATCCTTTACACATGTTACTGCCATCTTTTCTTCCGCCCAACAGAGACGGTTAAAACAGAATCTGGCAGCATTAGCTCAACAGAAGAGAGGAAGGGTATGAATTGTGCTTGTTTGGCATGTGTGGAGACTGTAATTCATAATGAACAGCAAGATAAAAACAGAACACCCTGTTTGATGTAATTCCAGTTTTCTCACCAAGCTTTCAGTGATAGGATCTAATTATACATGATAGTGTCCTGAACAAGTACAATGGGCTCTATTTATGACAGACAATGACATTTAATTGAATTGTCAAAGAAATGCAAAGTAATGTTATCTGGGATCCAGACAAAATAACAGTTTAATATATTATAAGATATAAAGTGCTAAACTACATATACACATAATGTGGCAAACCTAAGCATCAGACTACAGAACAAAAATGTGTGAGTTAGAACATCACCATCCAGTAACATGCCAATTACACCCAAGCTGTAACATTCAGGCTGCTGCCGATTCTCCGGTGAGCACCTGCTCGCCGCTTAGCTCCTAGGGACAAACTCCTCTGGTCATCAACATTTCAACAAAATAACAATAAATCACAGCCAATTGCAGCCTTGTATTACACTCCCAAGTGCCCACTATCCTATGCATAATCCAACAAAGTAGCACAGGGAAATAAGACTAGTTTTAAAGCTTCATTGTCGCAGGATGCAGTACCATCAGGTCCAATGATGATATCCACTGTGATATCCATTCTCCAATGTTATTCAACAACAAACAGGAAAATGAAAAACATTAAAATTACAGTTTATACGAAATAGGGGAATTAATTGCTGTTTTCTATGCAGAGACAAATTGCATTATTTTTTACCTTTAAACTGGCACTAGTATATGGATAAAGTGACTTAAAATATGTTAAACATATGGAACAGGGATGTATATATCATAATATTGATAGAATGACCATGCGCAGTTAAAAAATTTGGAAGACAAGCAGAGCTTTCATTAAATTCGGTGCAATTTAGAGAAAGGGAAATTCTCCAGATTACAGGGCAAGTGTGCTAAAGGTTGAATTATTTCCCAGTGGCCATCACTCCACTCTTACTGGTGGTAATGTTACAAGAATTAAGACACCATTAAAAAACCAACTCAACCTCCCTGAGACTGTTCTACAGATTAATGCATCACTCTGTATAGTACTGTAACATGTATCAGGAAGATATCAGATTCAATACCAGGTTTACTCTGAATTAGCTGATTTCAGCCAAGGTAGTAATGGGGATGCTACAACTGATCTCAGCTATGAATGATAAAAATCAACAAGGGTTTTCCTTTTATTATCTCCCACTGAAAGTGCCTGTGTAAAGCCTTCCACTGAGAGGATCAGGCTGAGCTGTTATGTCTTCTATGTTGGAGCATGCTATGCTCAGGGGAGATGGTGGCATAGTGATATTGTCACTGGACTAGTAATTGACTAGGCCCAGCCTAACTCTTTTTGAGGACCAGAGTTCAAATCCCACCATGGCAGCTGGTGGAGTTTGAGTGCAATTAATAAATCTGGAATCAAAGTCTACACTTAGTAATGGTGACCATGGAACTATCATCAATTGTTGTAAACTCTGATCTGGTTCATTAATGCTCTTGTAGGGAAGGAAATCTGATGTCCTTACTTGGTCTGGCCTACATGTAACTGCAGCAATGTGGTTGACTCTTAACTGCCCACTGCAATGGCGTCACAAGCCACTCAATTCAAGGGCAATTAGGGATGGGCAACAAATGCTGGCCTTGCCAACAGTGCTCATATCCTATGAAAGAATAAATCTTTTTAAAAATTGACACTCACTACTCAGGCTTGAAGACTAGCCACTTGGGCAAAGTATATCAGAGGACAATCAGCGATAGCAAATCAACCACCCCGAGCATCTGCGCATTCAGGAAAAGGGAGGAATAGGAGAGAAATTATTCAAAAATATAAAAAAGGAGGAAAGCAATACATTTATAAAATCATATTTTTAATGGAGTCTTAGTCCATTAATGCTGGTAAATGGATTTCAAAGAAATTAAATTTCCTTCAATAGGAAAGGCAAATCACAGCGGGGTAATAATGGATTTTTCTGATAAGGTAGAAAAGTAAAAAGATTTTTTAAGTGTGTGGAGAGTTCACATCAAAGTGTTGTGAAGTTCAACAACAGGCGAAGAAAAGGATGAATCATTGATATGGTTATGGCAAGTCTAAGCTGGTTTGACTGTCAAACAGAGCAGTTGTATTTAAGGCAGGAAAGTTTAGTAGAAGTAAGCACCAGGCATTTAGCTCACAGGCAGTGAAAGCACAATCCTGACAAGCTTTGTCCTCAGCATTCCATCACAACATTACCCTTCCAGACTGGACCCATCCCCCAGGTCACCCTGGCTTGTTGCCCAACCACACATTTGTGTCTGCCTTTTGAGTGTTTTCAGAAGCCCATTAAATTGTGTTGTGGCAGACCAGACATATTCAGCTCACCCTAAGACCCAAAGAAAGAAGGTTATCAAATTCCTTCATCTTTGCCAGACAAAAAAAAGGCATTCACGTATTTCAAGGGAGCCTTAGCTTTTTTTTTTTACACATAATGTTAGCCCTTGCAACTTGTAAACATGTGATATAATAGTACACAGTGTGTGTAAGGCACTGAGCAATAAAGCATATTTAGGATATTAACAGCATGTTCATTTGAAAAAAGCTGTAGGGCCTCTAGGTTCTCAAGCTGTGAATAGAATAGCTTTGCAATTTGCTTGCAAAACGGCATTTTGATCCTAATGAATATAAAATGCTTGCCATTAAAAGTAAAACAGATTATTTCAAGCCTTATAGGACCATAGCTTCTTGAAGATCCTTGTAGGGCCACTATGATCTTTCATTAAAACCTCACAGCAAGATCCCCCAACTAGCAAATCAAGCCTCCTTTCCTACGATACTCTAACATTTAAAAGTCATTTTCAGAAATCTGCAGATTTAAAATTTGATAATGAATGCCATAAGAGAATGCATGCAGCATTTTGTTAAACAATGTTATTAATCTAATGTTCACATTCATGAGGGATAAAAGCACCCTATAACCATTCTGCTCATGGCTACGTGCCATTTGTAGCTTAGTTCTAATCTTTGTTTGTTAATGTCTAGCTTGTGCTAATTACTGTCAGGCCCTCATAGTTAAACTTTATTCCCCCTCAATAAAGTCGTAATGGATAAAATAAAATAAGTAACTTCCAGTTAGATGGGAATTCAATTCACTTCTTAAAAATTGCCGACTGCAGTTCAGATAAGTGGTGACATTAGGGAACCCGATTATTTTTACACTTAAAGCTTGTACATTGTTGTTTCAATGACTTAAAATTGCGACATCAGCAGAGTCCTTCACCACCTTCAATTACTATTTAAAATGTTGTTTAATGTAACTTGCTGCTTTAAAAAGGATGTAAACTTTGATATTTATACATTCATCTCTGTAGTTTTCGATTATATACATTGACAGGGTTGGGAAGTCTAATCACAAGTACCCTGGTGTACCCTGCATTTCAATTATCAACAATATGCCTTCCCATCCACCATTATGTACAAATACATTAACATACAAGTAATAACTAAAGATAATTAATTAGGTATAAATTTTACCACAATGAGCTCTCACTGTAATGCACCCTTTTCATTACAGCATTAATGTATATCAGGGCCTAGGTATCAGATTGTACTTTACTTGTTTCAATTATGATCACACTTTACAATCATGGCTCCAGTATGGCCTGTGGCACATGTGTCCATTCTGCACTGGAAGCGTGACTTCTAGGACATGCAGTGGAAGTATTTAAAATCTCACCATGATATTTTAAAAAGGTACCTATGCTGGTTGGTCTGCCCAGCACCAGACCTGTCATGTGATAAAATCACTCAAACAAACCATAATGTTAATAGTCAGGAAGGATTTTATGTCCCTTTTCTATTCCAATTGGGCCATTGGGCCACAGGCTGGCTGCTCAGTGATGAGGGAAAGCCCCCATTTTCCCTTCCAGGACTGGCTCATTATTTCAGTCAGGGGCCCAAGCACAGATGCAGAGCAGGCCTAAAATTTTGTTTTTTCATGGGATGTGAGTGTCACTGGCAAGGCCAATGTTTCTTGCTCATCCCTAATTGCCACAGCTGAGTGGCTTGCTAGATTTATTTCAGAGTCAGTATGCTGTGGGACTAGAGTCACCTGTAGACAAGACAAGGATGTCAGATTTTCTTTCCATAAAGGGCATTAGTGAGCTGGATGGGATTTTACAACATTGGTGAGAACTTCATGGTCATTGATTAATTGAATTTAAATTCCACAAGCTGCTGTGGGATTTGAACCCATATCCCCAGAGGCTTAGTTTGGGGCCTTTAGGTTACTAATCCAGTGACATTACCACTACCCTGATGTGTCCCATGCAAGCCATGACGTTCACCAGAAAACTTATCAAGACGGCTGTCTCCTCCTAGTTTCCAGTATATTTCTGAATGAGACAAAACAAGGACTTTCTTTCCTCCCTTTAACAGGTCATTGAAGTTTTTTCCAGCAGTAGTTATGAGGGTGAGGGAGATGTCAATCATCGCCACTATACTCCACTGACATGCAGACACTTATTTTGCAGCTTGCTCCCATGAAGGCCCAGCTATCATTCCGTCCCCAGCCTCAGGAGATTTTGCAGGTCAGCCTCACTCAAATTATGTGCCGCTATTTGCCACCTCCCTAACATGATCCTGCTCCTTTATTTGGTCACCTCTGTGAGGTCCTCTGCCAGAAGGCATTCTATAAAAGCACCTGATTTCCTGACATAAAACAGGTGAAAACCTTAACAATGTGGCAGTAGGATGGCCTGCTAAATTTGTGCAGCTCATGTTTTGGCACCTTGGGCACCCATGTTTGGGGCAGGCATTGGGCCAATCCGCCTCAGGACTCCAGCAACCTGGTTTGTTTTTAAGTTTTTAAACAAAACTTTCTGGGATCCAGCACTCTTCAGAGGAGGAACAGACCTCTGATGCCACAGTACAAAGGATTTCTCTCCCCTACCCCAATTCCTCACTCCAATTCCTTTCCTGTGACTCACCTGACGGCCAGTGAGGGAAGAGGCCCAAAATTCAACCTGGAGAGAGGCCTTCAGACATCAGCAAGTCACCAATAAAGTTTAGATATGGTCTCAGGTTTGGATATGCCTGAAAACAGGCCAGGCTAATTTTTACCTGCAATGATTTTTTCTTTTTTTGCAGACTATTACCCATATCTCATGGGACATGCAAGGCAATGAGAAATTCTTAAAGTGGCTTGGTAAATACCAAAACTGCTGGTAACAAGGATCAAATGCACAACTCTACTCCGTTACAAAAATAGATCCTGATTCCCTAACCACATTCCCATCCCGTGTTTGAGAAATGAACCAATATAGCATCATAAGAACATAAGAATTGTTAGACAAAAAGAGGTTTAGGGTCCACTTATTTCACCTTCTGCAATCCTGTTGTCACTCAGTACAATAATGGAATTGTTGACTAATTTTGGAAATCAGTCTCTATCAGAGAGTATACAAAAGACCCAGATATGAAGCAAGGAAAACCTCCAATCTGGAAAGCTTTGAGACCCATAGATCCAAAGTTAGCTGTTCCTCCAAATATGCTACACCTATTATATCTATGTCCCAAGTTACTCTTGTACCATATTGTAAAATATTATTTTAAAGTAAAACGTATCTATTTTGCATTGGAATGTATAAACACTAGGACCTGTGTTGGGTCCCCATGACATGAAGAGAAATCCAACACTGTATGTTCAAAAATTTATTTTTGTTGCTTTTTTGAAATGACCTTTCTGCTGAAACAAAAAAGATGGTTGTGATAAGTCACATGACCACAGGATTGACCCTTTGATCAAGAAGCTATCAACATGAGTTACAAGAACAAAAAAATTCCTCTCTCAGCCTGTGGAATCTCACACCTCATTGCACAGTCCCTGTGTAATCAACAAAAGCAGAGGAAATGTAAACAAACTTGCTCCCTTATCTGAATTATCATAAAAGGGAGAGATCAAAGCTTGTTACCTTGAAAGAGATACTAATAGCCACCTTGTCTCTCTCCAAAGGAGGAACAATGGAATTCTGGACAGAAGCACCAGAACTGATTGTTAAACTGCAATTAACCACTAGTGAGCCATGCCACATGACCCAAGCCTCTGGCCTTTTTGGACAGCTTTAATATTACACCTTTAGCCCTACAGGCAGAATGCTGTTTTAACATCAACTGGGAAGGACTCCAGCAGATAGACTGAGCAAGCAGCCAGTTGCTATCTCTCAAATCCTTGAAGCCTGTTTGATTTTAAAAAGTTTCTGACAAACGGTCTAAGAAGAGAAATCCCATTGTACATCAGCGCCATTCATTTCAAAGATTTTCATGTTGTCATCCCCAACCAGAAACTCATCGGGATTGAACTCGGCCACGAAGGAAACAGCCTCTGGACCCTGACTTCTCAGACTCTGGAAATTAAATGAACTAATATTAATTTCTGTGGTTCTTGCTCTGTTACTATCCAGAGTTGTATTGTTCTATCCCACTCCTTACTGTGTGCTGGAGTGGGAAGTTGAGAACAATCCTCCCCTGGGTTATAAATGCAAAATAAACTAACCTCCTGAGTTAATCATATGTGAGTTAGCTGCGAATTATGAGGAAAATGTATAATCACAAACTGAGAGTTTGGGAAAACATACCACAGCATACTTTAAAAATAATTCAAAACACCTTCTGCTTGTGGACAGTTGGTGAAAGGAAAGAAGTACAGTTTGCCCATCTCTCTCCTGTCTGTAACACATGGATTTTCATTATTGAGGTGAATAGCTCAAGTCGGGAAATTTCCCAGCTCGCCGCGCCCACCCTGGGGGAAAGGCCCTGAATGGTGTTGGCTTCACACTGGGAAGGGGGTGGGAGTGGGGTGTGGTGGTGGGCTAGCCCTCACCCATCATACCCCATCACCCCCACCCTCTCCATATGCCAGCTCTGTACCCCCATACCAAGTCATGCCCCCCACCCACCCCCATGACTCCTTATGGCCTCATGCAAACTCAATATCAACTCATGCCAACTCATAACAACCCACCACCACCCTTAGCCCTATAACCTTCATGCCAGCTAACCCAACATCCACCATGGCCAGACTTCAGGAGCAATGTTGGGATGAATTTAAATGAAGTTCTAAAAATGCGATACAGCCTTCACTATATTAATAAAAAAAAAACCCCATTCATGAAAGCCCATGCAAAGGCTCAATCTCAAGTGGTTAATCCCTTATAAAAAACAAACTTCTATTCATTACCTCTCATCAAAGATAGTTAATCCTTTAATAGCCTCTATAAGCTTCTAATCAAACTGTGAACTCAGAAGCCCCTGCTGAGATAATTATAGCTGTTGGAAATCAGCCAAGCATTCATAAAGGACCTTTAGCAAAATGTCAATGAGCAGCTATTGAAATTGTTGGAGTGGATTTTCTTTAACTCTACCACTAAATGCAGCCTGGCTTTTTTCTCATTTTTAGAAGGCTAGGGATTTAAATAATTTCACATCTTGACAGTAATGCAGACCTTATCCACCTCCTTCATAAATTTGTGACTCTCACACTGGAGGTTAATGCCCATGCAACAGCCAAAATGGGGGCTGTTTGAACTCAGCACTGAGTTCAAATGGCCCTATTGAGTTCAAGTTTCCCTCATGCCCCACACATTTCCCCTTCTTGCAAAAATGGGATCTGTCGAAAATGGGGGTGAGCCTTCCATACCTGAGTCCTCCTGCCCTTTTGGAAGCTCCATGGGATAGAGGTGTGTTGTTGGCTGGGAAAGTGGAACAAAAACCAGTGCCTTCATGCGCATTTGCATCGAGGTGGTTAGGCACTTTTCTGCAGTATTCCAATTTTCCCAGAGACAACTGGGATCCCTGCAGTGTGCGTGCCTCACTAGCTCACAGGAGACAAGTGCATGCACAATGGCACCAGCTATCATGAGATCAGTCAATATCAGAGGGTAACAGGAAACCAGCAATCAAGGGTAGGCCTATCATTGTAGGAGTCACTGAGGGTGCTGGAGATTAAGAAAATCATTCTGACCTCTTCCTCCTCACTTCCCTGTCTTTGCAGTGCTCCCTCTTGCCCGCTTCCAACTACACACACAGTGCAGGCTTCCAGCCATCTTCGCTTGCTGGCTTCTAATTGGCTCTCCTGCCTCCACAGCCCACCTGCCACCCCTAATTGGATGACTATTGTAGAAGCAGCCTATTAATTGGCTAACTCCCGCAAAATTATGTCAGTGGGCACACTACTGAAAGGTGAGGGGATAGGATCTGGAAATGGTCTTAATATTGGGTTCCCAATGCTCATGGCAAAATTCAGCCTTATCTGCTTCCTGCCTAGGGAACCTGTTCCATAGGTTGAGCACTCGTTCATTGAAATAATTCCACAGATTCATTTTAAATTTGCTCTCCTTCAAATGCGGGCCAAGTTCTGTAGTTGAACAGTAAATCAAATCACCTCTCAACCTTTCCTTTTTCAGTGAGAACATGCCTAATTTAAATAATTGTCTCTCACAATCCCTCCATCCCCTCAGTCATTCTAGTTGCCTGCTTCTGTATCCTTTTTTTAATAGTTCTGATGATAATGACCCCAAGTTGGCAGCAGTGTCTTTTGCTGCATCGCTGTGCATATTGCATCATACCTTGGTGACCAGAAAGAGAAATGCAAGTGCAGCCCATTGAATAATGCATCTGGAGGTCTGGCCTGAATGGTATTCTCTAACCCTTCAGTGAGTATTGCTTTTTCCTTCATGTTACTGTGACTTAATAAAAAACAAACAGACTGCAAATTATAAGGCTGTAACCCAACTGAGTATTTCTAAAATTGTAAACCAATACATTAAGCAGTGTTTTCTCTCCTGTTTTTTTGGTGCTTCCAAATGGTGCTTCATACAAACAAATTAAATTTATATGATGGATAACATAAGCATGAAAGTGATAAATGGAGAATCTCATTGCTCACTTCTAAAATCCCAAGAAACTTTTAGGGTTTTTCTGTGCTTAGATTAAGACAGAACATGATTAGGCATAATTAGAAAAGTGCAAATATGTGGCAACCAGATATGAATTTGTAAGATAAATAGTATAACCATTTTTTTACACTTTAGTATAACTTACTTGTTAGTTTACTACAAGAGGAGAAATCAAATGATTTCAGCAATGAAGTGGAGCAGATACAGTGAACAGGATGATATCAGCAATGAAGTGGAGCAGATATAGTGAACAGAATGATACCACAAGCAAGGTGGAGCAGATACAGTGAGCAGGATGATATCAGCAGTGGAGTGGAGTAGATATAGCGAACATAATGACATCAGCAGTGAGGCAGAACAGATACTGTGAACAGAATGATATCAACAATGAGCTGGAGCAGATACAGTGAACAGACTGATATCACCAGTGAGGTGGAGCAGGTACAGTTAGCAAAATTATATCAGGGGAGGCAGTGGCATAGTGGTGTTGTCACTGGACTAGTATTCCAAAGACCCAGGGTAATTCTTTAGGGACCCGGGTTTGAATCCCACCATGTAAGATGGTGAAATTTGAATTCAATACAAATCTGGAATTCTAAGTCTGATGATGACCATGAAACTATTGCCAATTGTCACAAAAAGCCATATAGTTCACTAATGTCCTTTAGGGAAATCTGCTGTCCTTACCTGGTCTGGCCTACATGTGACTCCAGACCCACAGCAATGTGGTTGACTCTTAAATGCCCTCTGAAAAAAAGGCAATTACGGATGGGCGATAAATGCTGACCTAGCCAGTGATGCCCACATACCATAAATTAATTTTAAAAAGCAGTAGAGATGTGGAATAGATAGAGTGAACAGAATGATATCAGCAATGATGTGGAGCAGATTCAGAGAACAAAATGATATTAGCAGTGAGGTGGAGCAGATATTGGGAACAGAATGCTACTAGCGGTGAAGCAGAACAGATATAGTGAACAGAATTATATCAGAAATGAAGTGGAGCAGATATAGTGAACAGAATGGTATCAGCAGTGAGGTGGAAAAGTTACATTCTTCTTCCTCTTCCCGTATTGCCTGATCATCTCCTTGAACTGCCTCAGTCCGTGTGGGAAAGGTGCTCCCACAATGGTATTGCATTGGCCATTTGACCCAGCAATGGTAAAGAAACATGTTTATGTCAGGATAGTGCGTGACTTAGTGGGGAACTTGGAAATGATGATGTTCTCTTGTCAATACTACTCTTGCCCTTCTAAGCTTTGCAGTGAGATGCTGTTGCAATAAACTTGGTGAGCTGTTGCAGTGCACCACAACAAACACTGCAGCCACAGCACATCAGTAATGCAAGGGGTGAATGTTGAATTCAGTGGCGGAGATATCATTCAAGTGAACTGCTCTGTCCTGGTTGACATTGAATTCCTGAATATTGTTTCAGCTGTACCTATTAGGTTTTGTAGGTGGTGGATAGATGCTAAGGTTCAGGAAGTGACTCACCTCATTAGAAAACACCCAGCCTGCACACTGCCTTTACAGTAATACTGTTAATATAACTGGAGAAGTTAAGCTTCTGTTTTATGGTAACTTTCAGGATATTTATAATAGGTGACTTGTTTACGATGGTGGCATTGAAGCCCATTGGTGTAGTTGGACCTTTTCTTGTTAGAGGAAATCATTGCCTGCCATCTATTCAGCCACTTACTTGACAGGCCTGGATGTTGTCCAGATCCTTCTGTGGACTGGCATTAAAAAGGAGTGATGATTGAAATGGAACACTGAGGAATCATTAGTGAAGAGCTCCACTCCTAAACTCATGATGGAGGGATTTGGTGAAGCAGTTAAGGATGGTTAGATTTATCATGAATCTGGTAAATACTTACACTGTGGTTCCTCTGAATTAGTCTGGGTTTGAAAGCTATGCAAGAGGTGGACTTACCTAGTTTACGCCAGGACCTATTTAGATTTTGCTCTGGCTTTCTGAGGCCAGATTCTGTCAAGCAGTGGGTCCACTCTACCATCCTGATGCCATTGGAAGTAGTGCATTAGGTCAGCTTATGACCCCTTCTGTGGGTCTCAAGCAAGAAAGGAACAAATTTATGCTAACCCATGAATGGTCTTGAGCTTAATGTAATTCTGAAAGAGGTTGCAGAGATAGATTTCTCCTGCAAACCACAGGAAAACTTATGATGTAGTTCTTCAGCTTAGTAAGTATGAGTATACATGATTACAGCCATAATCCAATTTATTTTCTGTTTCTGTCATTACGTGTGCACTTAAAAGATACTTGTAAGAAATGGTCGCTTTTCCCCCTTCGAGCATGATTGTAATATAATCTGTGGGATTCTTTCAATAAAAAAACACATGAAATAGATATAGGTCAATAAAAGCATTGACAGAATTATTTTAACAATTCAGTCAAATGATAAGCAAAAGCAAACTTCATATAGATGTTCCACCCACCGGGAATGGCTATCATACAGAGAACATTTTGGTAAGCACAATGTGAAGGGGGTTTCTGCTTTGACTCTGTAACTGTTCATTACTCCTGATAGTGTTCATTTTTGCTTGAACTTCAGACTCAGGTGGGGGGAAGTAAGAGATTTTATTGGGCGGATGTTTTTTCAAAGGAGAGGAAATGGATTTCTGGAGTGATTACAAAACAGTAATTCTGATCAAGTGGGGGTTTGCATAATGCAATTAATCAGTACAGTAAAAATGGGTCTAATATCTGATATGAAACCTGAGATTTGATTGCAGCTTCAAAAGCATCACCTGGTACCTGTTATTGTATAGAAAACAGGAGTAATTCCATGAAATAGTGCTCCTGTTGTGGAATCAGGAATTTGGACTTGCTCCCCATGAGGTAAAGATTACTTTTGAAATGCTACTCTCATACTATGGGAAGGCAGAAAGGGCTTAGTATGACTGTGGCTTTTTTAAATCATTCATTCTTGGAATGTGACCATCACTTTAAGGCCAGCATTTATTGCCCATTCCAAATTGCTCTTGAGAAGGCAGTGGTGACCTGCCTTCTTAAGCTGCTGTAGTCCATTTGGTGTAGGTGCACTCACAGTGCTGTTAGGAAGGGAATTCCAGGAGTTGGACCCAGAGACAGTGAAGGAACGGCGATATAGTTCCAAGTCAGGATGGTGTATGACTTGGAGGGGAACGTACAGAGAATGGTGTTCCCATGCATCTGCTGGCCTTGTCCTTCTAGGTGGTAGAGGTTGTGAGTTTAGTAGCAGCTGTCAATGAAGACATCTTCTTAATGTTTGATGCTGGAGTGTGACTATAGTAGCATCAGGAAATCAAATGAAAAATATCTTGATATCAGGAATTTCTGTGTTCACTATAGTCATTGTATGAGCTCTACAACAACAAGTTACTTATTGTCCTATAATTCTTAGATTACAAAGATGACTACACTTCAAAAGTACTTCATTGCCTGTAAAGTGCTTTAGGTGTCCAGTGAGAAAGGTGCTATATAAATGCAAGTCTTTTTTTTCTTTCTTCAGTGCCTCCTGTTGAGACATGTTCTCCATCCCGTTGCACCATGTTCACTCTCCTTCCTGCTCAGGACTTTTTCCCAGCCACTTCTAGCACCTACTGCATCCAGAATGCACTTTCCTTTTAAGAGGTGCAGGCTGGCTTTAAATATTGCAGGCTAGCTTTAAGTGGTGCTAGCCTTGCATGAACTTGGACCCCCTGCTGAGGCATGCGACCATTCTGCAGTGTGTTTAATGTTAGTTGCATGCTGCCATTATTTAAATTGGCAGGCAGCATGAAGATTGAGTGTTGCCTGCAGTAGAATAAATAGGTGTAGGGTTAATCGTGCATCACAATCCCTGTGCATGTTTTGGGATCTTATCCAACTCTTCCCTTTTGAATTGTTAAGGAGGGTTTCAAGAAAATGCAACTGATAATAATGAGCACCAGTAGAACTTAATACATTGAAGGGGTGTTTCTAATGAGGTGAGAGGAAGGGTGATCGAGATACCAGTATTACAAGATGCTGAGTGAAAGCTCTCAATGGTGACTACTGGCTTCCTAACCTAGGTATCGAATGACCAAAATACTTAACAAGCGTATTCCTTTTAAATACAGGCAGAGGGAGAGGGAATCACAATAATGTTTCTGTATGAATATCTGAATTTTTACATATCTTAATATGTTTTGGTTACATTCACTTCACACACCTTCCACTGCGCTGAAGATAAACCTCGTCTAACCTCTAATGTTGATACAAGTTGCAAATTCTGATTTTTAAAAATGATTTTTCTGCACAGAGAAATACTTAGCTCTGCCATTTGCACACTAATAACTGAACGGTATAAGGATTCAATTTGAATCCAGCATTCTTATGGAAAAATACATAGCAATGTTGAATGTATAATGGCAGTCACCATTAATTAAAGTACAGATGGTATAAAACTGCTGTTCTTAAATTTTGATGACTGAATCTCCCATAGTTATTTCATTTCAAAAAGAGCACTCTGTTGAGGTTTTGAATATATAAATTTAAAAGAAAAGGGTTATTCATTTTATTTTACATACATATATGTTCACTGAAGCAATGTTGTCATTTTGAATTTCATCTGAATAGAAGTGTAGTTCACAAATATATATCGACTGGTACTCCAGCTTTGAACTCCAAACAACTTGCTTAAATCTTTCTGTGCTTTACGTGCCCATGCTTTAAAAGGTATTGCAAATTTGGCACAGGTTTTATCATCTGCTATCATACAACCATGAATCTAATGGGCGGGATTGGCACTTAATTCGGCAGGCCTTACTCATAGGAGGCAAGGTGGGACTCTTACTGACTCTTCTGCTGGCAGGTGAGACCCCATCACTTCCATTAAATACTACCCAGTATTACAACACTAGGAATTAATGATATACTTGAGAATTCAAAGATAGCATCTGGTTAGCTAGTATTAATGAACAAAAGATGGGCTATTATGTTCCTGGATGTATATGGTAGACGACCAAATAGTGGGAAGGAGATAGAAGACCCAATTTGCAGGCAAACTGCAGAAAGATACAAAAATTTTATAGTGATAATGAGGCATTTCGATTGTCCTAATATAAACTGAGAAAATATCAGTGTAAAGGGCAAAGAGAGGAAAGAATTCATGAAATGTGTACAAGAAATCTTTCTTGATAATTATGTCTCCAGCCGAATGAATAAGGAAGCAGTGCTGGATCAAGTTCTGGGAAATGAAGTGGCGCAAGTGAAGAATGTTTCACTGTGGGAGCATTGGGAAAAATTGATCAAAATATCATTATGTTTAGCCTATTTATGGAAAAAAGACAAGGATAAATCAAATGTGATAGTGCTCAACTGGAAAAGAACTATTTTCAGTGAGTTGAAAATAGAATATATTACTTTGAGAAAGAAAGACTCTATGAGAAGGATGCACCATCTGTGACTAACTAAGGAAGTTAAGGATAGTATCAAGTTGAAAGATAAAGCGAACAATATTGTGGGATTAGAGATAGATCAGAAGATTGGACAAATTTTAGAAACCAATAAAGAATGCCCAATGAGGGGGAAATTAGAGTTTGAGAGAAAACTTGCTGGAAATATAATAACAGATTATAAAAATTTCTACAAGAGCTTAAAAAGGATAAAAGTAAATAAAGTGAGTGTTGGTCCTTTAGAGGGTGAGATTGGGGAATTAATAATGGGAAACATGGAAATGGCGGAAGCGTTGAACAGATCTTTTGGGCTGTAATTCATATGCCCCGGTGGGTGTGTTTACAGTGGTGGGGGGGGACGTAAAATAGGGCAGGTCCCCTCCACCTTCCCACCCACCCCAAGCTCACCCCATTAATATAAGGGGTGGGCAGGCACTGAAATGGTCAGCCTGCCAGCCATGTCATAAAACGTTTGGCGTGGGCAGAAGAGGGCTTCCCGATTTTTAAATGATTTCTTCAAAGGGCCGGAAGGGATGTGGGGGTGGGGTTCTATCTTCGGGGGTTGCCCTTTCCCGATCTGGGTGGTGGGGGGGGGGAAGCCCCCCGAAGATGGAAGACCCTCTTTCTTCCTACCCACCTGGACCCTTAAGCCTACAGCTTCGCATGGCACCGCCCACAGCTCCCCCCAACTCCCCTAGCATGCTCAAATCCTTCCTGCCCAAAGTCCCAAACTTACCTGTTTCTGGGGATCAATTGGGCCTTCTTCCTCCTCCTTTTGCAGCCTTGGGGCTGCTCACAGTGTGTTAGGGCTGCGGAGAGGGCCAGTGTGCAGCGGGTTGCCTCATTGCTGATTTTGCTTCGGGGGGGCGGGGAATGAGCAGCCACCCGCACCACCCCCACCCACCCAACCCACTCACCATATTATTCAGCCCTTTGTGTCTATCTTCACTGTATAAGACACTAGACACATCCCAAGAATACTTGAAAATCAAGAGGTAAAAGGGACGGAGGAACGTAAAATAATTACAATCACGAGGGAAAAGGTACAGGGAATCTATCACAACTAAAGGTTGACAAGTGTCCTGGATCCAATGGACTGCATTCTAAGGTCATAAAAGAAATGGCTGCAGAGATAGTAAATGCATAGGTTGTGAATTTTCAAAATTCCCTAGATTCTGGAAACATCCCAGCAGATTGGAAAATCATTAATGTACTATTTCTATTCAAGAAAGGAGGGAGACAGAAAGCAGAATCTGTAGGCCAGTTAGCCTAACATCTGAGATAGGGAAAATGTCAGAATTCATTAATAAGGAGGTAAGAGCAGAACATTTAGAAAATCATAATACAATCAGGCAGAGTCAACATGGTTTTGTGAAAGGGAAATCGTGTTTGACTAATTTATTAGAGCTCTTTGAAGAAGTAACAAGCAAGAAGGGGAATCTGTAGATGTGGTGTACTTGGACTTCCAAATGTCATTTGATAAGGTGCCACATCAAAGCTCACTATGCAAAATGAGAGTTCATGGTGTAGGGGATAACATATTAGCATAGATAGAGGATTGGTTAGCTAACAGGAAATGGAGAGTAGGGATGAATGGGTCATTTTTGGGTTGACAAGTGGAGTGCCACAAGGATCAGTGCTGGGGCCTCAACTACTTACAATCTATATCGATGACTTGGATGAAGGGATCGAATATATGGTAGCTAAGTTTTCAGATGACACAAAGATGGGGAGGAAAGTAAATTGTCAAGAGGACATAAGGCTACACATTATATAGATAGTTTAAGTGGGTCAAAGGATATAGATAGTTTAAGTGGGTGGGAAAAAAATTGACAGATGGAGTATAATGTGGCAAAATGCGAACTTGTCCACTTTGGCAGGAAGAATAGAAAAACAGTATATTAATTGAACTGAGAGACTCTGTAGAGCTCTTATGGTACAAAGGGATCTGGCTGTCCTGCCCCGTGAATCACAAAAGGCTAGAATACAGGTACAGCAAGTGACTAGGAAGACAATGGAATGTTGGTGTTTATTGCAAGGGGAATGGAATATAAAAGTAGAGAAGTTTTACTACAGCTGCACAGAGGTAGATTGGTGAGATCACATCTGGAGTACTGTGTCGCCTTACTTCAGAAAGGATACAATTGCATTGGATGCATTTCAGAGATGTTCACTCAACTGATTCCTGTGATGAAAGGTTTTTCTTGTGAGGAAAGGTTGGACAGCCTGGGTCTGTATGCATTAGAGTTTAGAAGAATTAGAGGTGATCTTATTAAAACATATAAGATCCTGAGGAGACTTGACAGGGTGCTTTGAGAATGTTTCCCTTTCGTGAGGGTGTCTTAAACTAGGGGACATGAGAAGAATTTTTTTTTCAAAAGTGTTGTTAGTCTGTGGCATTCTCTTAACCTAGAGATCAGTAGAGGCTGAGTCGTTGAATATATTCAAGGCTGAGTTAGATAGATCTTTGATTGACAAGGGAGTCAAGGGCAGGAAAGTGCAGTTGAGGCCACAGTCAGATCAGCCATGATCTTATTGAATGGCGAAGCAGGCTCAAGGGGCAGAATGGCCTACTCCTGCTCCTAATTCTTGTGTTCTTGTGGAATGGTGGATTGGAATCAAGGATTGGCAGCTAAAACAGTAAATAAACATCCTTCAAAGGAAAGATGATTTGGATCCAGATTAGACACATTCCCATGAAGTTTGTGGGGTGGGGGTGGAGGAAAGGCCCCACACCCAATTAAGTTTCAGCAGTACCCATTATTTTTTGTCCCATTTTGGAAAAGAAAATGCAAGGGAGAGGGAGAAGGCTGGAGCAGCATGTTGCAAATTGTGCAAGTCACAGATGCAGAGGAGGATGCCTGGAAATAAGCCTGTTTCCCTGTCAGTCAAAGATGGAAAGGATGGTAACTCTTACTTGTCTGGTGAAAGAATTAAAAATCTCTCTGACATACATCCTGCCTTTATTTCATCAATGATGAGTAATGAGAAACCTCAGTAAGGCCAAGGGTGTTCCCTTGCCAGGGCTAATTTATATCTGCTTATCCTGTGTTCTAAGTCCTTAATTGTAGAGCAAGAACCTGTGAACATGCATGAGGATGATTCTTCAGAGATCCTCATCTCTTCTGAGAGTGCACTGTCATTGGACATGTTCTAGTGCAGATAGACACACTTTAGTGCATCCACTTAGACAGTTGGTTGGGTTTTCGCCTGGTGACTTAGAAGTCACAAAAGAGCACGAGCAGACCCTAGAGCCAGGGACAACTGTGGAGAGTCTGCATTGGAGGACACAATCCTCTGCTCAGGTGGACAAACCTGCAAACCACAGCACACATTATCATTGAGGACGCCCTTGCTGGTGGGTACTAGAAGAACATCCAGACCTATTTAGGTGTCTCATGTACATTTTCAGCACGCCGATGGCTTACTCTATGACACACCTGCATGAGATTTAGGGAGGACATTAGCAGGAGTGTTGAGGTTGAAAGTGCCATCACTTGAGTCAAATTAACATTACAGGCCGACTGACACCACGATCTGCTGACTCCATATATTTACAGTGCACATTCATAGCACGAGTGGTCACAACTTCGCCAAGCTGTCAGCAGACGTGGTCACCAACAGACGCGTGTAGGTGCAGTATGTATGCCATTTTGGACTCGACACCACACCCATAGTGGCAACAATACAGGCAGCCCATGGCTTTTTAACTTTCAGTGTATAGAACACCAGAGAATATGATCCTTTCAAAATGATGCAGCGCACTTCACATTAAGCTTGATTCTGATGTTTTTCATGGGTCTCATAGAACAGCCATAAATGTAAAGCAGCAACATTCCATTGTAACAGAACATTTATGGTTTATAACCTTGATCTGTACCTATGAATATCTGCCTAATGTTCTTTGGCTTTTTTCTTTTCCGAATGACACATGAATTACTGTCAAAAAGGTTTGTCGACCTTGCAGTCCTTTAAAATACCATTTGGAAATAATGCTTTCAATAACTGAAAACAATCTCTTTGTATTGATGGGAGTAAACACAGTTTTGAGTGTGACTCAGACCATAATAAAAAAAGTTCCAAGTTTCACCAACAGTAAAGGTTAGTGGAATTGTTCAAATTAATAACATAATGATTACATTATTTACTCAATACTCTGAGTGCTGGATCTCCTTTGTACCTTACAAAAGCCCATTTAAGAAGAATCTTTACATTTTTAATTAGTTTATGTAATGTGAGTGTTGCTGGCTAAGCCATCCCAAATTGCTCTTGAGAAGGTGATAGTGAGCTGCCTTCTTGAACCACTGCAGTCCATGTGGTGTAGGTACATCCACAGTGCTGCTAGGGAGGGAGTTCTCGGATTTTGACCCAACGACAGTGAAGTGACATAATTCCAAGTCAGAATGGTTTGTGATTGGAGGGAAACGTGCAGGTAGTGGTGTTTCATAGTATCTGCTGCCCTTGTCCTTCTAGGTGATAGAGGCCGCAGGTTTGGAAAGTGCTGTCGAAGGAGCCTTGGCAAGTTGCTGCAGTGCATCTTGTAGATGATGAATACTGCTACCACTCTGTGCCAGTGGTGGAAAGAGTGGATGTGTATGGTTGTGAATGTGTACCAATCCAGCAAGTTTCTTGTCCTGAATAGTGTTGAACTTCTTGTGTGTTGTTGGAGCAAAGTGGAGAGTTTTCATTCAGACTCCTGACTTGTGGATGGTGGATATGCTTTGATGAGTTGAAAGTTGAGTTACACATGGCAGAATTTGCAACCCCTGACCAGCTCTTGTAGGCAAGGTGTTTATGTGGCTGGTCCAGTTAAGTTACTGGTCAATGATAACCTCCAAATGTATATGCTGAGGTGTTCAGCAATGGTAAGACCATTCATTGATTGTCAAGGGCAGGTGGTTAGACTCTCCCTTGTTGGAGATGGTCATTGCCTGTCACTTGTGTGACATGAATGTTACTTGCCCCTAATCAGCCCAAGCCTGAATGTTGTCTAAGTCTTATTGCATGCAGGCATGAATTGCTTCATTATCTGAGGAGTTACTGATAACACTGAACACTGTAATCATCAGTGAACATCCACAGTTCTGACCTTACGATGGCAGGAAGGTTATTGATGAAGCAGATAAAGATGGGTTGAGCCTAGGACATTACCCTGAGGAACTCCTGCATTAATGTCTTGGGGCTGAGATGGTTGGCTTCAATTTTACTAGGGCTCCTTGATACCACACTCAATCAAATGCTGCCTTAATGTCAAGGGTGATCACTCTCACCTGACCTCTGGAATTCAGCGCTTGTGTCCATTGTTGGACCAAGGCTGTAATGACACCTGGAGCTGAGTGGTACTGGCAGAAGCCAAACTGAGCCTGAATGATATGGTTATTAGTGAAATGTTCCACTTGATAGCACAGTCAATGATACTTCCATCACTTTGCTAATGATTGGGATCCGACCAATAGGACAGTAATTGGCTGGATTGGATTTGTCCTGCTTTGCCCCTCCAGGGCAATTTTCTACATTGTCGGGTAGCTGTACTGGGACAGCTTAGCAAGGGGCACAGTTAGTTCTGGAGCACATGTTTTCAGCACTACAACTGGATGTTGGCAGGGTCCATAGGCCAGAATTTTCCCCCTGTTGGGGAGAAGTTTAGGAGCAGGCGCGTGGAGGCGTGCCTCCGATTGATGCCCCTGATCAGGGGTGTGCCGCCATTTTATATGGGTGGGCCAATGCTATGTGCTCCCTGTGCAGATGGGGGAGGATTCCCTGAGCTGGGAGTGCGCTCTTTCGCACAAGGCTAAGTGCTCCCTCAGAGATATTGGCTCCTGTGTGAAAAAATTTTAAAAACAGAACAGATAAATTCCCCTGACATGTCCCCTCATGTGACACTGTCACATGAGTTGGGACATGTCCATCACTTTCATTGACACTTTTATTAAAAATTTTAAAACCTACATGAAACCTCGTCCCGCCCGTGGATGAGGCTTCATGCTTTTTCTTAAGCCTGCCAAAGCTCCTGGCCTGCCCACCAACCTTAAGGTTGGATGAGCAGGTCCATTAATCACTTTAACTACTTTGTTAATGGCCTTAATTGGCCATTAACCGTTTCAGCAGGTGCACAGCTGATTCTGCTGATCCCCCACCTTCCTGAAAATTTAAATGGGGCGTCATTTTACGCGTAGGCGAGTGGGCCCCATCCCCCCGCTCACCGACCGGGAAATCCTGGCCATTGTCTTTGCATTCAGCTGTTTCTTGAATTTCATGTGAAGTAAACTGAATGTCTGAGGACTGGCATCTAAAATGCTGGGACCTCAGGAGGAGGCCAAGATGGATCATCCACTCAGCATTTCAGCCTGAGATGGTTGCAAATGCTCAGCCTTGTCTTTTGCATGAACACTAGGATGGGGATGTTTGTGGAACCCCCTACTCCTCTTAGCTGTTTAATTGTGTGCCACCATTCACAGCTTAGCTCCATCTGTAGCATGTTTCGGTTTAGCATGTATATAGTATTGAGGTGCTTCAACAGATTGGCACCTCATTTTTATGCATGCCTAGTGCTGCTCCTGGCATGCTTTGTTCCACTCCTCATTGAACTAAGGTTAGTCCCTTGGCATGATAGTAGTGGTAGAGTCAGGGATATACTGGGTTATGAGTTTACAAATTGTGGCTGAATACAAATCTGCTGCTGCTAATGACCCACATTGTCTGATGGATGCTAGGTCTGTTCTGAGTCAAGGTATTAATGAGTTATCCACCAAATCGAGGAGGTTTTAAAATCTTTTGACATTCATTTTAACTTGTAAAGCAATAAAATACTAGAGAGAGCTATATTCAATAAAAGAGTCCAACTGCCAAGGGAACCCATCGATTTCTTCATAAATGATCTCTACAGGATGGCAGAGGGGGGTGAATATGAAGATTTAAAGTCTGAGCTCATCAGAGACGGAATAGTGGTGGGTCTAACAGACAATGCACTTTCTGACCTCCGACAGTCACAGAATCTTTACAGTGCAGAAAGAGGCCATTTGGTCCACTGAGTCTGTGCTGGCCCTCTGAAAGAGCATTCTACCTAGAACTACCTAGGGCAAATGGAGTGCAGCCAATTAATTGAGTGAAGACTTGGAGTTTGGTGAGATAGGAGTTGGGGGAAGGAGTTGTTCGTTTCCTCTTTCTATCTTTTTGACCCCATACAAATTGGTTCTTGCTCTACTACAGGGAAAGGAGCTAGTCGTTTGGTGAGTATCTGGTAAATGGGTAAGTTCTATTCTACCCCTAAGATTTAAAATAATACACAATTGGGTGGTAAAATTAATAAAATAAATAAGAAAGCAATGTAAATAAGTGATTAATATTATTAAGTAATTATTTAAAACACATTAAGGATGGCAGGACAGGTGATGTGTCAAGGCTGCAGGATGTGGGAGCTCCTGGATAACATTGTGATCCAGGGCAAACACGTCTGCACTAAGTGTTTGCGGCTTGAGGAACTTCAGCTCAGAGTCATTGAGCTGGAGTCTGAGCTGCAGACTCTGCGACACATCAGGGAGGGGAAAAGTTACCTTGGTGCTTTATACCAGGAGACAGTCACACTACTTAAGATAGGGTCTTCTGATTTGGTCAGTGGCAAGGGACAGGAGGATGTGACTGCGAGTGAGGCAGTTAAGCGGATTCAGAGGGCAGGAGTGCAGGAGTGTGAACCTCTGCAAATGTCCAACAGGTTTGAGGTTCTGTCAGCTTGTTTGGATGAGAGTAGGGATGGGCAAACTGACCATGGCAATTTGATTCAGGAAGCCATCCAAGTTGGGGGAGCAAAAAGGAATGTAGTGGTAATAAAGAAGAGTATAGTAAGTGGGATTGACACTCTTCTCTGTAGCAAAGAGCGAGAGTCCAGATGGCTTTGTTTCCTGACCGGTGCCAGGGTTCAGAACATCTGCTCAGGGCTGGAGAAGAACTTGCAGTGGGAGGAGGAGGATCCAATGGTCTTGGTCCATGTAGGTACCAACGGCATAGGCAAGATGAGGAAGGAGACTCTGCATAGTCAGTATGGTGAGCTTGGCACCAAATTAAGAAGCAGAGCCTCAAAGGTAATAGTTTCTAGATTATAACCTGAACCACATACAAATTGGCATAGGACAGACAAGTTTAGAGAAATGAATGCCTGGCTTAAAGACTGATGTGGGAGAAGTGGGCTCCAGTTTGTAGGGCACTGGCACCAGTATTAGGGAATGCGGGACTTGTACTGTTGGGACAGTCTATACCTGAACCGTGCTGGGGCTGGTGTCCTCACGAGCCGCCTTACTAAGTAAGTAGAGAAGGTTTTAAACTGAATAGTGGGGGCAAGGGATCAAATTTGGGAAGATGTGGTAAACCAAAGAGTAGAGGCAAGGCAAGAGAGACAGGTATTAATATGGGAAATGATAAACAGACTGTGACAGGGAGGGACAGAGAGTACAAATCTAAGAGTAAATCAGCAGATAAGGCTAGACACTACAAAAATAATAAAAGGACAAAACTAAGCATTCAAAACAAAACAGATGAACTGATAGTGCAATCAGAAATAAATAAGTACAGTCTTAATGCCATTACAGAGCCATGGCTACAGGATGACATAGATTGAGGCCTGAATATTAAAGGGTATGTGACATTTAGGAAAGGCAGGAAGTTAGGAAAAGATGGAGAGGTATCTCTGTTAATTAATGATGGCATTAGCACATTAGACAGGGATGACCTAAGTTCAGAAAACCAGGATGTAGAAGCAGTTTGGGTTGAGACGAGAATTTATAAAGGCAAGAAGTCACTTGTGGGAGTGATGTACAGGCCTCCTAATTGTAACTACACAGTAGGACAGTGCATTACAAAATAGGTAGTGGGAGCTTGCTTGAAAGGTACAGCAATAATCATAGGGTACATATAGACTGGAAAAATCAGATGGCAAAGGTAACATAAATGAAGAGTTCATAGAATGTTTTCGGGATAGTTTCTTAGAACAGCACGTTCTGGAGCCAACCAGAGGGCAGGCTATACTCGACCTGGTATTGTGCAACAAGATAGGGTTAATTGATGACCTCCTAATGAAGGCACCCCTAGGTAGCAGCAATCATAGTACGATTGAATTTTACATTCATTTTGAGGGAGAAACGAGTGCGTCCAGGACTAGTATTTTAAACTTAAATAAGGGCAATTATGAGAGCATGAAAGCAGAGCTAGCTAAAGTGAACTGGCAAATCAGGTTAAGGAATATGTCAATAGAAGTTCAGTGTCAGATATTTAAAGGGATATTTCACAATACACAGAATATTCACATTCCTATGAGAAAGAAAAATTCCAAGGGGAGGGCCCATCATCCGTGGTTAATTAAAAAAGTTAAAGACAGTATCAAACTTAAAGAAAAAGCATATAATTACTCAAAGATGGGTGGCAGGTCAGAAGATTGGAAAGAATATAAAGAACAGCAAAAAATGACAAAAAGATTAATAAGGAGGGAAAAATTAGCAAATGAGAGAAAGCTAGCTAGAAACATAAAGAAGGATGGTAAGAGTTTCTATAGATATTTAAATAGGGGGATAGCAATATTGTCACTGGAATAGTATTCCAGAGACCCAGGGTAATGCTCTGGGGTTCAAATCCCACCACAGCACCCTAGGTCCAGATAGACTTTACCCTAAGGTCTTGAAAGAAGTGGCTAGTGAGATAGTTGATGTTTTCATGTTCCCTCGGGAAACCCAAAATTCCCTAGGTTCAGGAGGGTTGGAAAATAGCAAATATAACTTGCGAATTCAAAAAGGGAGGGAGACAGAAAGCAGGAAGCCAAAGACCAATTAGTCTAACATCTGTCATAGGGAAAATGTTAGAAGTTATTATTAAAGATGTTATAGCAGGATACTTGGACAAATTCAAGGCAATCAGGCAGAGTCAACATGGTTTTGTAAAAGGGAAATCATGTTTAACCAATTTATTGGAGTTCTTTGAAGGAGTCACATGTGCTGTAGATAATGGGGAACCGGTGGATGTACTGCACGTAGATCCCCAGAAGGCATTTGATAAAGTGCCACACCAAAGGTTATTGCAGAAAATAAAAGCTCATGGTGTAGGGGGTAACATATTGGCATGGATAGAAGATTGGCTAGCTAATAGGAAGCAGAGAGTTGGCATAAATGGGTCTTTTTCTGGTTGGCAGGATGTAACGAGTGGTGTGCCACAGGGATCAGTGCTGGGGCCTCAACTTTTTACAATTTATATAAATGACTTGGATGAAGGGACTGAAGGAATGGTAGCTAAATTTGCTGATGACACAAAGATAGGTAGGAAAGTAAATTGTGAAGGGGACATAAGGAGACTACAAAGTGACATAGATAGGTTAAGTGGATGGGAAAAGATCTGGCAAATGGAGTATAATGTGGGCAAATGTGAAATTGTTCATTTTGGCTGGAAGAATGAAAAAGAAGCTTATTATCTAAATGATAGTGCAGAGCTCTGAAATTCAGAGGGATCTGGGTGTCCTAGTTCATGAATCACAAAAGGTTAGTATCTAGGTACAGCAGGTAATTAGGAAAGCTAATAGAATGTTATAAATTATTTTGAGGGGAATTGTTTACAAAAGTAGGGAGGTTATGCTTCAGTTGTTCATGGCATTGGTGAGACCACATCTGGAGTACTGTGTACAGTACTGGTCTCCTTATTTAAAAAAAGGTGTAAGTTCGTTAGAAGTGTTTCAGAGAAGGTTTACTAGACTAATACCAGAATGGGCAGGTTGTCTTATGGGGAAAGGCTGGACAGGTTTGGTTTGTATCCACTGGAATTTAGAAGAGTAAGAGGCGGCTTAATTGAAACCTTTAAGATCCTGAGGGGTCTTGACAGGGCGGATGTGGAGAGGATGTTTCCTCTTGTGGGAGAATCTAGAACTAGGGTCACGGTTTAAAAATAAGAGGTCGCTCATTTAAGACAGAGATGAGGAGGAATTTTTTTCTCTCAGAGGGTTGTGAGTCTTTGGAACTCTTCCTCAAAAGGCGGTGGAAGCAGAGTCTTTGAATATTTTTAAGGCAGAGCTAGATAGATTCTTAATTAACATGGGGGTGAAAGATTATCGGGGATAGGCAGGAATGTGGGGTTAAGGTTACATTCAGATAAGCCATGATCTTATTGAATGGCAGAGCAGGCTTGAAGGGCCGAGTGGCCTACTCCTGCTCCTAATTCGTATGTTAGTCCCACTCCCCTACCTTATCACCGTAACCCAGCATATTATTTCATTTAAGATAGCAATCCAATTCCCTTTTGAATACCCCAATCGAACCTGCCCCCACTACCGACTCAGGAAGTTTGTTACAGACTCCAACCATCCACTGGGTGAAAGAAATTTTCCTCACATCACTTTTACTCTTTTAGTCAATTATTTTGAATCTGTGCCCTCTAGTTCTTGATGCTCTCTTGAGTGGGAACAATTTCTCACTATTTACCCTGCCCATACTCCTCAGGGTCTTGAATGCCTCTATCAAATCTCCCCTTAACCTTCTTTTCTCCAAGGAAAAGAGTCCTAACCTCTCCAACATTTCCTCATAGCTACAGTTCTTTATCCCTGGAATCATTCTTGTGAATCTCCTCTGTACTTTCTCCAGTGCCTTCACATCCTTCCTCAAGTATAGCACCCAGAACTGGACGCAGTACTCCAGATGAGGCTTAACTAGTGTCTTAAACAAGTTTAGTATGACTTCCTTATTCTTGCACTTAATGCCCCTATTAATTAAGCCTAAGATACTATATGCTTTAACTGCTCTCTTAACATGCCCTGCCACCTTCAATGACTTACGTACTTATACACCAAGGTCCCTCTGACCCTGTGCCTCCTTTAAATTTTCTCAGTTTATTTAATACTGTTTCTCCTTATTCTTCTTGCCAAAATGAATTACCTCACACTTCTCTGCATTGAGCTTCATCTATCACTTGTCTGCCCAATCCACCAACATGTGTATGTCCTTTTAGAGTTCGAGACTATCATTGTCACAGTTGACAACATTTCTAATCTTTGCAATTATCTAGTCTCTGGCACAACTCCTGTGTCTAAGGAAGACTGAAAGATTATCACTAGTGTCTCTAAAATTTCCACTCTCAGTATCCTTGGATGCATCTCATCTGGCTCTGATACCTTATCAATTTTAAGTAAAGATGGCCTTTCTAAAGCCTCCTCTTTCCCAATTGCAAATTCTTCTAGTGTACCAGTTGCCTGGTCTCTTATCTTGGCCTGGGTAGCATCTTCTTCCTTTGTAAAGACAAATGCAAAGTACTCATTTAATACCTCTGCTATTTCTACTGCCTCCATGTGCAAGTCCCCTTTTTTTACCCCTAATTAACCCTACTCTTTCTTTTACTGCCCTTTTATTGTTTATATGCTTCTAGAATACCTTGGGATTCCCTTTTATATTAACTGCCAGCCTCTTTTCATGCTCTCTCCTTGCTTTTCTTATTAGTTTTTTCACTTCCCCTCTGGTCGTTCTATATTCAGCCTGATTCTTCATCACATTTCTACCTGACATCTGTCGTACACGCACTTCTTCCTGTTCATCTTCACTTCTATCTCTCTCAACATCAAAAGCACTCTGGATTTATTTGTCATACCTTTCCCCTTCAAGGGAATATACCTTGACATTGCCTGCAATATTTTTTCTTTGAAGGCAGCCCATTGTTCAACCATAATTTTTTCTGCCAGCATTTAATTCCAACTCACCGACTCAGATGCATTCTCACCCCATCAAAGTTGCCTTTCCCCCAGTTAATTATCCCTACTCTGGATTGTTCCTTGTCCTTTGGCCAATCTAAACCTTATGATACAATGGTCACTGTCTCCTAAATGCTCCTCCACTGATATTTGAGCCACTTGGGCCAATTCATTCCCCAGAACCAGGTATGACAGTGCCTTCCCTCTCATTTGAAGCACACTGCTACAGAAAGTTATCTTGAACGCATTCTAGGAATTCTCGCCCCTCTTGTCCATTTGCACTATTCCTATCTCATTCGATATTTAGACAATTGAAGTTTCCATTATAATTACTCTATAATTCTTGCACCTTTCAAGCCGTAAGCTAAAGAAGACCTAACCCTGGACAAGGCAATCTAGATGGTTAGACTGTCTGAACTTCATGAGCAGCACAGGACAATCTTAAGGGGAGAAAATAAAACTTGGGGTAGAAGCTAACCTCAGTCCAGCTTCTGGTCACAAAGACACAGGGACAATTCAAGTCAGGGAAAGCAATTCCCAAACCGGCCAGCAGAGTGACCTTTCTAGCACTGTGGTGTGAACTACCTTCACAGGAGAGATCAATGTCCTGTGAGTACAGCCTAATGCATCCACTGTAGAGGGATTGGACACTCTGGCAAACTGTACAAGTCAAAGCCCCAAAAACACACAGAAGGCCCTAAAGTAATCCATGAGGTCAAGACCGAAAACCCGGAAAACATGCAGCCATGTTTCTTGGGTGAGGTCAAGGATCATAGTTTCTCATTCTGGAATACAGACATCTTTGTCAAAGGCCATCTAATAAATTTTATATTAGATTCAGGTGCCAACCTGACAGTCTTGTCAGACAAGGAAGCAAGGCTAAATGACCTCTGGCTTCAAATGACGGACACTCCACTTTATGGGGCAGGAGGAATCTGACATCCAGTCATTAGCATGATGCTGGAACCACTAAGGTATGGTGGCAAACACATCTTTGAGCCTTTCTCTCTCCTGAGCAGGGGGTGCCTGCATAGCCTTTGACCTCCTCCTCCAGGGGGCAGAGGAGGTGAAGACAACCACTGTCATTAGCCAATCAGAACCACATGTTCCCAAGTACTCAAACACTGAAGAATATTCAGACTCAAACTTCAGCTCTGAACTCTCTTCTCTCTTTGTTGAGCAGGTTTGTCCATTCTCATTGCAGGTCCCAGAAAAGCCCAGAGGCCAGACCAGCCTACCTTCCCTGAGATAACCATGACGCCTCCAGTGGAAGTGGTACATGAGAGTGATCAGCAGTCCGAGAAGCTTCTACCTCCAACTATGATGGTCGTACAGCTGGTCAACACAGTACCCACTGTGCTCACACTGCAGTTTCTAGCCAGCACGCCATGACCACAAAGGATGCTGGAACCTGGTAGCAGTCTGCCACATCAACCATAAAAAACACTAAACCACCTTCTCGCCACAGGAACGTCCTTCCTCAGCCACAGAGGGCATTGTGATGGCCTACACATAGAAAGAAGGAAAGAAAGAAACATCACGGAGACACTTCATCCACCCCGCAAGAAATTATTTAAAGTAGCAGCAGCCAAAGTTCATTGCCACAGCCAAATCGACCAAGTGCGGTTCAACACGAAGGAATGGAAGAAAAGAATGAAAGCATACCCATATGCCAATCCAGCCTTCAAGCCAACAGGAAGAACCAGAACCAATAGAGCCTACCACTCCTCCGACAGAATATCAAACGAGATATGGAAGGGTTATAAGGCCTCCAGCCTGCCTGAACCTGTAAATTCAAAGATTTGAAGGAGAAATGGGGTAGTGGAAATGTTGTAATGATGCTTATATGGTAATAGCAGTAATGTAGTAATAGCAATAATGTGGTAGCAACAGACTGATAACAATATAAGACATGAAGTAAACTAATGTAACTCCATATACATTAGATAAAGACTTGGGGAGAGATGTAGTATAAAAGTCTGGCACATGCAGGGTTAATGTGGGACTGAGTACAATACCACTCACATAGTGATGTAAGAAGACACATGACCCAGACCCAGGGGTCAGTAAGGTGTTGAGCAGAGAGGTGTAAAGACCTAAACATGGAGATAGTTCCTAGCCTGTACCCTTCACTGTACATGTGTAAATAGTTCTACTTGTTAATAAAGAGTTAGAGTTAACCTACTGAAGACTACAAAGACTTCTTTAAGAGACACCCTCCCAACAACTACCAAGCCGAAGTTTGATGACTGACATTGAAGTCCCTCAGCCAGAGTACATTCTGTGCCTTTTCTATCTTCACTGCCTCCTCAAAATTGTCTTCAACATGGAAGAGTACTGATTCATCAGCTGAGTAAGGGAGGTAGGTAGTAATCAGCAGGACATTTCATTGCGCTTGTTTGACCTGATGCCACGAGGCTTAATGGGGTCCTGAATAAAGGATGCAGTCCTCTTGGAGCATTCCTTCTCAATTATACCCCACTGTTATGCCAGCTCTGGTGGACAGGACATACCCAGGGATGGTGATGGAGGTGACTGTGTCATTGGGTGGGATTTTTTGGTCCTGCCTGCTGCCAGGATCGTCCGATCTCGCTGAAAGTCAAAGGACTTTTGGCTGGCCCACTGAACCTCCCGTGACTAGTCCCGCCACAACAGGGCTGTAAAATCCCAGCCATTGTCTGTAAGGTATGATCCTGCAATTATTACTGCCGGGCTGTTGTTTGACCTGTCTGTGGGACAGCTCTCCCAACTTTGACACAAGTCTCCAGATGTTAATGTGGAGGACTTTGGCGGGTTGACTGGACATGGTGTGCCTTTGTAGTATCTGATGCTTATGTCGATGCTAGGTAGCCTGTTGGGTTTTATTTATATTGGCTTTTCCCAAGTAGCTTGAAACTACTCAGTGGCTTCCTATGCCATTTCAGAGTGAGTTACAACCACAATGCTGTCGATCAGGAATCACATGTAGCCCAGACTGGATAAGGGCAGCAGATTTCCTTCCTTAAAGAATATTAGTGAACCAGGTAGGTTTTTACAACAATCCTGCTATTCTACCATTGGTGAGAAGTTGTTTCATCTTAGTGAAGGTAGATGTAATACTGTTTCAGGTGCTGGTTGGTGATATATTGTAAGGTATGATCAGTACTGGCCTCCCTGCCATGTTTTCTTTCATCTTGCTACATTTCAGCAATGAAATAGTTTTTAGAGCACCTTCTAGCCAATAGCTACCAGTAGATTTATGGTCACATGACACGTCATGGTTTGCACCGAGATGTGGCTCACTGAACTCCTGTAAAAGATATTATTTGAGCAACTCATGTATCATCAATTTTCATCTGCTCCTGAAGCTCTGTCAATACTTCATTTACAGTCTCCTTTCCAGTACAGCTAATGATGGACTATGGTCCGGAGTTTTGCTCCCGAGTCACACAGCAGGAGTGGGGATATCTCCCGGCTCACTGTGTGCCTGCCGCAGGAGAAACTCACGCAAATGGTGGGATCTTTGTTCCGGGGGGAGGAAGGGACGGGGTGGGGAAAGGGGTGTAATTATGGGTGGAGACGCTAATCAGAGGCGGCCACAGGGGCTGCAGAGTGCCAAGGTGGGCTGGTTAAAAAGCCCACTTCAGTTCTTTGGGACTTTGTCCCAGTTGTTTTATTAAATATTAGGCCTACTGAGCTTCACACCCCTTCACCTCTCCCACTCGCTTCCTATGCCCATCCATGCCAACTCATGCCCCCACCCACCCCAGTGGCCCCTCATACCCACCATACCAACTCATGCCCCCAACACCACCATATCCCATGTCATTGACAGCTAATCCTTTAATAACCTCCTTGAGCTGCCAACCAAACTGTGAACATAGGATCTCCTACTGAGATAATGGCTCAGATTTTCACACCCGAGTTGGGTAAAGGGAGTCAGGAAATCTCACAGCTTACTGTGGCCACCTTGGGAGAAACTGACCCAAATGGCGGGATCTTTGCTCGGGCGAGGCAGGTACAGGATGGAATCGGCCCGCTACCCCCAGACACAGGTTGGATGAGGCCATGGTGACTGCCAAGTGCCAAGGTTGACTGTTTAAAGGGTCCATCGCAGCTCTCTAGAACTTTGTCTCATTTGTTTTGTTAGCCCTCACCTCTTCTGCCCAACCACCCCCCATCTCCCATCCATTCTTACTCATGCCAACCCATGCCTGTATTCACTCCCTTATAGTCTCCCATGCCAATTTAATGGCAACTCATGGCAACCCCGCTGGCCTTTGCTAAAATAAAAATGAATTCCCATTCATGTAAGCCATTCAAAACACTTAAATCCCCTCAAGTATGTAATCCGTTACAAAAACAAACTTCTATTCATAACCCCACATCTTTAGTAACTTCTTTGAGCTGTCAATCAAATTGTAAAATTAGGATCTGCTGCTGAGATAATGATAGGTTGCGGAAAGCAGACAAGCATTGATAATGGCATAATGATAGCCCTTGGGGTAATGTTAACAGCAGCTATTGCAAGTTGTAGAACAGAGGGGTGGAGTGCTGTGGATGAAGCTGGAGGCCCTGCTCCCTCCCCATCCCCCCCCCACCCCCTCCCAGGGTACTCATACTTCATCATCTGATTGATGGCCAACAGCTTCCTGTCCCTGCCCTGCGCTCTTGCTCCTGGATCTCGGGCCTTGCTCTCTCCCCACAGCCTCAGCTTCTGGTAACTGTGGCAGAAGCTCCGGCATCAAAACATGGCAGCCACTGTCCCAGAGTGTAGCGTGTGGCGGGAGGTGGAGGCGGGAGTGGTTTGGGTCCAAATTGCAGATGACATAAAACTGAAAATGGCGACGCAAATCAGAACAACAGGCCCTAAAGCATAAATGAAGTTAAAGCAAAATGATGTTAAGAATGATGTTAAGCAGGGGCGTACGTACTGAACTCTTAAAAATTCTTAACTCCCTTGCTATGGTTTGAGGCTCTTGCTATTGTGAAATGGCTCATGTGCGAATCACCTTAAACATCGAAAATTGAATCTGTTGGAAATGGGTGTGAGACCTGGGCACAAAATATGTGCAGTGCTCTCGAATATATGATGCAGCCTGCAATGTAGCCATAGTCAGAAGGGATTGTAAGAAAACATACCTCAGCCCTTCTTATCCAGTCTTCCAAACTTCTGTTTGATGCTTTGGCAATTGGTGCAGCTGATCAGAAGATGAACTATTTTGGGATTGTCTTTCACTTTCAGGTGCTGACTGCAGTTGCCAGCACTTACTATTTTTATTTTAAATGCATTTGGTCTTGTTAGTAATGAAGAATTAAGTGCTGACCATATCCTTTGTTATGCATGAGGAAATGTCTAATTGAGACATATGCATCATTTGTAATTTTATTTTAAAAGATTGTAACTTTTTATGCTGACATTTGACTTCTACTTGGTTCATTTAATCTGCCAATGGAAATAAAAAGAAAGTGTACTATTTTTGGGAACTAATTGATGGTGAGGATTAATTTCCACTATGGTGTATGTCAAGATTCTTTTTTTAAATGTATTCTTTCACAGGGTGTGGGTGCCACTGGCTGGGGCAGCATTTATTGCCCATCTCTAATTGCTGTTGAGAAGGTGGTGGAGAACCGCCTTCCTAAACCGCTGTAGGAAAAATTGTGTGAGCATAGCCATAGTGTTGTTAGGAAGGGAGTGCCAGGATTTTGACCCAGTGATAGTAAAGAAATGATGATATCATTCCAAGTCAGGATGGTGTGTGGCTTGGAGGGGAACTTTCAGGTGGTGGTGTTCCCATGCTACCCTTGTCCTTCTAGCTGGTAGAGTTTAAGATGCTGTCAAAAGAGCTTCGATGAGTTGTTTTCAAGCGCACTTGTTTTCATATCCTAGAAATGAGGCTAGTTTTCAGCTCATTTCTCATTCATGTATTTATGATCTCTCTAATGTATCACAGTAACCAAATCAGAGTTGATTTTATTTTTACAGTCTATGTTAGCAATAACATGAATGCTGAGGGAAATAGACTGTCACAGAGCAGTTTAGTCCACCAGATAAATATGTAAGTTAAAATATTTTTCCAGTACACAATTGTGAAACTCTCAGAGTATAATGGTCAAGCACACTGCCTTACTCCATAATTTGGTAGCAAAAGCTGATCTCTCTTGGACTGGTCCCAAACTTTCTTTCTCACTACATCCCTCAGTTGTTTCTCTCTCTACAAAAACGGCTAGGTATTTCTTGATTTTACTTATGTCATTTACTTCGAAACTGATTCTACAAGTCCAATGCTACTGACTTTCACCTGATCGTTAGCTTCCTATTTCATTTTACTTCTGCCAATTTGGATTCCAATCCTTCACAATGGCAAGCAATTTGCTTGAATCAACTCTTTCATTCCCATTTATAAAACTGAAAATTTAAATTAGATAACCTCAAAGTCATCTCTTTTCGGTAGAGTATAACTTCCTTAATTTTTCCGAATAAATTGTTTCCTGCTAAGGCAGTTGTTGCTCTGTTCCTTTGTCATTGTGGCAGATCCCACAGAGTCTACTACAGCAATTTCAACTTTCCAGAGCTCAGTCTAGTAGAAGAGGAAGGAGAGATGTCATGGAGTGCATACTGTTAGAAACCGTATCCTTGACAGATGAAATTGCCATTTTACACCTTTAGAGATGCAACTAGGGCAACAGGGAAAGAAGAGTTGGCTACATTAAGGTAAAGCTCTGAGAATTTCTGCTCCCAGTTGAAATATATTATTGGACAGGATTTTGCAGTAAAATCATGGTGAACCTGACACAGCTTGGTGTTATTAATGTGTAAATCAAACAGCAACTTCCAGCAACTGCACATATGCAGCTAAATGCATAGATCAAGAAGCTGGTGATTGTGTTGCCCTGGTCCTCTAGAAGCTGCATGGATATCTCGCTGAGACACTGATCATTGAAATACATGGAGGGATGTGAAGTTGTTATAATTGCCTGACATATATGCATTAAGCTCTTCAAAAGAAACCTTTTATTAGCATGACAAATCCTCATTATTGCCAAATAAGCATTGCAGGTTGTTTTCCCTATTCACACAGGTCCCAGATGCCCTATAGAAGTTGCTGCCCTTTTCCAATAGTTGGTTGACAGTACTTTGCAGTGGAAAAGCCCACGAAAAGTCTGCGGGAAAGTGCAAATGTATCGAACGGCTGTCATGTTTGTTCACCGCTGGATGCAAAATCCAGCCCATTATTTCCTCCTTGTTTTTGCCCTGTGGTGATGGATTCTTTCCAGAAGCTCAAATGTTCTCAACTTTTTAAATAGCAAACTTCAAGAGTGCTTAACACTCAAATGGGCAGGAAAAATGCAAGAGGTTAGTGAAAATTGAAAGGAGAAACTCCATATTGAAGAGGCTTTTACTTCATTCATAAGTGATTTGAGGCTCCTATAAAATGCAAGAATGGAACTGGTAGAACAGGTTTCCCAAGCATCAGAAAGGAAAACCAGTAAAACTTGGAAATGATTGGTACTGGTACGAACTGGAGTTCCATTTTAAGGTATACCAGACCAGTTTGGACCAGTACCAGTCATTTCCCAAGTTTTACTGGTTTTACCCTTCTGGCTGCTGTCAATCAAGGAATCATGTAATAAATGTAGAGGAAGCATTGGTTCCACATGTGCTGAATTTCCTGTATTTAATGAGATTTCTGGCATGAAGTTGAAGACAGGTATTGGCAAATCTTGAGACTTTCACTGTTGCTCCTGCCCCATTTTTGATTTAATAGTATAGTGGTCAGAACATCAATAGCCTGAAAACTACCATCAAAATCATAGTTATTTTTCAGCCTGTGGCATTCCTCAATGCTGCACTGCCTCTTAAATGACACCAGATTTGTTGGTGAATTATAATGTCACACTGCCCCTTGCCTGTGGGTTTAAATGCTTGGATTCCAGAAAAGAGTAAGAGAGAAAAGGATACAAAGGACAACAAATCTAGCACAAAAAATAGAGAAGGAATAGTGAAGAATAAAAGAGATCAGCAGGGACTCAGGAAAAGCACTCACATTGACCAATGATGTACACGGTGAAAGCATTGTAGTTGAAGTTAATGTAGAGAACCTTAAAGGAGCAGTAGGTTATAAATATTGCAACACAACCAGGAGAGACTATAAGGTGGTAATCTAATCAAGTTATTAGATAACATCACAAACTATAAGGTCTTCTTTCTTCAGGTATGATTAAAATTTATGATCAAGTTACAATCTTGAATTATCTCCAGGGTATCTATTATGTTTTTGCGAATGTGTTATAAAACTGATGTGTTGTTATTTTCAGCCTTTAATCTAAATGTTGTAGTGTTGGTATGTACAGTAATACATGGTACTCTGTATCCTTGGATAATGATGTGCACGCTATATAACTAGCTATAATAATGTAATCACAGCAAGCTCTTTGAATATCTATGCCCAAGATGTCGAGAAATAGAAAAAAGCATAGCATCATTGCACTGTTTTCCACCTATGCATTAGTGTGCTGAGAATGAAAAATGTTTAATACCCCTCGGGAGATCCCATTCAGATATATCAAGCTGAATTTTCAATCAGGAGTCAGGAAGTGAACATGGGGGTTAGTTCTAGGGTGGAGGCCCACACTAAGTGCTCGAGACATGTCCACCACTCTTTTCAATGCTCCAGTTAATTGAAGGCCAATGGGAGGCCCTCCAGCTACTCAGAGATTGGCAGTACCCACCAGCCAAGATGGGATCTGCCGATGTGAGAATGCAGAGAACGAGGGACACGTGCCATTAAGTTAATGGCATTTTAAAAAATGGCACAGGGCTTAGCCGTGATCCTGGAGAGGCAAACCCTCCAGGAAATGGCCAGTGGCCACAGCTGTGGCCTGGTGGCCATTATGGGTCAGGGGGTAGCCCTTGCATGAACAAGCCCTTGTTAGCCACCTGAGTCTGTCACGTGGGCCTCACGTGGTCTAGGCCAATGTGGACTGCCTGCATTTCAACTGGAAATCCCAGCTGGTTCAGGACCAGGGCCCTTAATTCATTCTAATTGGCCTCCAGTGGCTACTTGCCATTCGTCGGTAGACAGTGACTCTGACCCTGAGCTGCCCTCCTTGAAAATGGTTCAGTGTTGGGTTCATAAGAATATATGAATCTGTAGCAGGAAACCAGCCAAATTACGCTCCCCGCCGCCCCGCCCAACTTCTGATCCAGACCTCTGTCTTATTGAAAATCCAGTCCATCATCTCTGCTTATGTTCATACCTGTTCCAGACATTGGGCGGAATAGCCTCAGATTTGCACTAAAAGCAGTAGCGGGCAGGTGAAATGACATTATACCTGCCATCCACAATGGCGGCTTTTCATACCGTATCATCCCAAACCCGCCGCATTAATTAAGCATTCACGGGAAACACGCCATTTCAATGGCAGGCGGGGTCTTATTCACCCTGCCACGCCATCACATTGCTGCTTCATCATGCCAGACACCATATATAAAGTCTAGCTGCGTGCAAACCTCTCAGTGCTTCCAGCCCAGGCCGCGGCACAGAAGACATGGCCCTGAAAGGCAAGAAGACTGCAGCTCCCAGGTATAGAGATGTGTCCTTCGAGCGCCTTTTGAAGCCATGGAGGCCCACCGTAATGTCCGCTACCCCCGTGGGAGGAGGTGGCAGCAGTGACCAGTGCCAATGCCCTGCAAAAAAGGGCAGCCACCTAGTGCCGCTACAGGATGAATGGTCTCATCCGTTCTGCCAGGGTAAGTCACTCTTCTCATCACTCTCAACTCACGTACTCACAAATCCATCACACATCCACAGGGATCTCACACCTCAAGGGACATCACCACTAACTCTCACACACACTCACATATCTCCATCAGGCTCATATCCTTTCCAGTTCGTGTTCTCATCCTGTCCATGGCTCCGCTCACCACACAAACATTCCACGCAGTGCCATGTGTCCTTCTTACACTCTCTCCATCTGTTTCTGTGCAGGAGAAGCCTGCTCACATCAGCAGAGAGAAGTCCGAGATCGGGGGTGAAGTGGCCCACATTAGGCCCCTCACTCACTTTGAGGAACGTGCCATCGCGGTGACTGGTGAGGGTCCTGCCTGCAGCGACGGTGAGGTCGATGGCGAACACCTACCTGAGGATCCTACACCACATCATCCCTCTCTCAACGCAAATGTGAGTGCTCTCTCTCCTGTTTTTGATTCTGCTGCCTTGCAGTAATTATCTCTACTTTGGTTCACAGGGAGCTCTGCCAAGGGACCGACACCCTCAGCCAGCCAGTCCCTCAGCTCTATCCAGGTCCTCACCTCCAGCCAATAGGATTCCTCCTCCATTGAAGAGCTGGAAATAAGCAGCCTGGAAGACCTGTCACAGTCCTTACTCTGCACCAGCGCAGAGACACACATCTCGGTGGGACCTAGATCTAGAGCAGGCTCGGTTTCATAATCTAGTGGTCACAGAACAGACATGTGTCCGCAGGAGGAGGAGGCAGGTTCAGCCGAGCTCCCCGGCACTCATCGGACTGCTGGGGAAGAGGCATCTGTGAGGTCCAAGTCAGATGACGAACCTTCGAATTCGGCTTCCCAACTCATCCTGGAGAGTCAGCAGAAGGCGGGGGAACATCGCACAGAGCTGTTGGAAGCCCTCAACAGAGTGGCTTGTGAGTCGGAGGAGTGCATCCGCCTGCTCTCTGATGAAATGGTGCCCATATGCATCTGTATGGAAGTCTCCATAGGAAGGTTAGCAAACGCCCTGGCCCAGCAGAATGTAAAGGTAGATGCAGACCTGCATTCCAGTGCGGGAGCCACGGGTGAGATCCTGCAGTGGCAACATGAGAGGGAAACGGGATACATTGACAGCTGTCAGGTGCCTCTTCCCCTTAATGAGTGAGGCCGAGGCCCTTGGGCACTGGAAGGGAGGAGGAGCAGCAGCTGGACACCCCTGGGTCATCCACTCAGGAATCTCAGAGGTTGTCCACTCCCTCCGAGTCCCCTTTGCCTGTGATCCCCTCAACCTCATCCTCTGTCACTGCAGAGGGAGCTGCCGGTCCACAAGTGCCTCTGGACGGACAAGTGTGTGTGTGGCAGGGCCTTTCGGAGCCTCGTGCAAGCATTCTCCCACACACACGGACCCTTCCCATATCGCAGTCATCTCACTGTCCTGAGCATTTTCAATGCTGCATCCGGGGGTTTGCTTTCAGTTGTCTCCGTCCACTCACTGACCACACTCGCATGCAGCACCTGATCTCACCCACCAGGACTCTCATTTCACTTTTGATTTGGACAGCATGGTTCCAATTCTGTTTTACTTTAGTACCCCTGCCCTTTATCCTCCCCTAGTCACCCATTTCCTTTCTCCCAACATAGTTGACCACCCCCTGGCATCACCCTCCACCTCCCCTCTGTGGCCTACCAGCCACAACACTTTTCCTTCGGGGATGTCCTGGTGAATGTGCACATTCCCTCCCTTCCTAAAAATCGGGTAAGTCCTGACTTCTGCATGTCACACTTGTCAAGATGTGTTCTACACCCGCCTGTTTTCCCACTGACGTGGGTGGACAATCCGGCTGGGGTGGGTGGGGGGGATTAAGTCCAGCAGGCTGGCCTTATATATACTGACGTATTACAATGAGGTCCCCAACGTCCTATGGTGGGGAGTGCGGCCCACCATCGACAGGCTGAGCGGGCAATTACAAACTGGCTTCACAATGTCATGAAACTGATTTTTGGCTTTCTATCCATATTGTCCGCTCACGCCCCACTCCAGTGGGCACAGAATATTCTTCCCATTGTGTGTGTGCCCCAGTGAGAATGTATCAGGGCTTTTAAAAAATGAGGAACATTTTTTATATAACAAAACAAACCAAGAATCATCTTTGATTTGTGGGAAGACTGTAAAGTGTTCTAAATTTGGGCCTTTTTTAACTCTGCTTTTAAGATATCGAGATATGTGAAAGTTTTTTGTTTCAGACATCTTTCAGAAGGGAATCAAGTTCTGGTGACAAGTGGGTGTAATGTACATGTATCTGCCCTTCACTGTTCTCATTGTCATTTTTAAAACAGTCTATTTCAGGTTCCTTAGGCAATTGCATTTGAAGAACACCTCTGTAGAACTCAAATGACATCCATTTTCTGCAGGAATGAATCAAGAGCATGAGGTCCGATCACATGAGCCAAATAGAAGCCTAATGGAGAGCATCCACCATTGATCTCATATATATTTGCCCTGTTTCTAGTCTAATTTGGAGTTATGTGTTTTTAAAACCAGGCTCCTAGTTTTACAGTGTAGAAGAAAACATCTTCTGCATCTAACTGTTGGAAAGATTGTTTTAGTACTTCCTGTTGACACACTTTGTAAAATGTGACAATCTTTCATTCAACATCACAAACGTTCCTTGCTATGCTAAGTAGGAACTTAATATTTAAAAATTGTATATCCAATTTTTTTCCATTAGAAGTGGTTGGTTCTGTGGTATAATTTATTCCCTTGCTGCCAAATCTCAAAGGCGACTTTAAAGCAACTGCATATTCGCGGATCTCACACAATTAGCACATACTCACATTGGGAGTTTTGACTGAAAGGCCAGCATCTTGCCATAATCAAATGAAGACCTGTTTAATACAGTACAGTAATACTAAGAGCATATTATTGGCCTGTATGGTTGGTTATAATGCCAAAATCACAATGGATGATGTGATCACATGTAAATGATGGTAGCTAATCATATTTTGCTTCTGCCAGCACCTGAAGGTTGGAGATATCAGCTGAAATATATGAGGGAAATCTTGGTGTCTCTAATAGCAGTCCCATCAGTTTTTTTCTATATGGTTACCTCTGATGGTGTGGTTAAAGGTGGAGACACCATGTGAAGTAAACTGGGCATCAGACAGGATCCTGCTCCAAAGATGGCTGAAATAATTATGTTTTTTTTGGTAAAGCGAGTCTGTGCATTTGTGCGTAGGTGACAAAAGAAACAGACAAGCTCTGGACAAATCCTTGTGTTTTAAAGGCAAATTTCACCAGTTGAAAGCATTAAACAAAAACAGTTGCAAAGAATTACTACAAATTCTGATTTAAAAAAAAAAAATCTGCTTCTGCTTTTTAAAAATGGAATGCATTTTTCTCTTTAAAGAGTGAAAGCTGTTGACATAATTGGAGGCACTGGCCAGGAGGAGTTACTGTGTCTGTCAGTGCAGGCAAGGGAACAGAATTAGCATGCACAGTTGAATGATAAAATTGCTGAAGCATTTGTTGGTTAATGACCGTATCGACTGATGTTAACTCTGCTCCCACACAATGTTAGGTTCACTAACTCCTCTAAGCCAAGCTTCCTGGTCATGTCATTGGCATCACTGGTTAAACAAAAGTATTTGAACTCTCAACAGAAAAGCAAATAAAAATAAATGCTAAATGCACTAATTATTTTTAACTTTTTGAAATATGCTAGCTATGGGAGATTCTCTCTTCAGGATTAGGCCACAGCTTCTGAAGTTAATTCCAGTACTACCAACTTATCATCAAGATGATCTTTACCCTCTGGCCAGACTAAGTGAACCTTTTTGTAGTCTGCGTTCAACTCAAATCCTGAAGATACAGCCTTCCCTAGGAAAAGAACACATGACAGAAATGCAGTCATCCCAGCACTGAATTCCAGATGAGGAATGCCCATCTTTCATGACCTTGTGGTCTCACATATTTCATTTTACAAACATACTGATTTCTTTATACTGCAGGTGGAATTTTAGACTATAAAGTAAAATATACTTATCATTATAGTTTTTCCTCATGTTGGAATAAAATGCTAGTTATCCTGTCTGCCAAAATTGTAACGGGTTACAAAGCTGAGCATTGAAGAATAATTGCTTTAAAAGGTCCTGTTAACTGAAAACAGATGTCATAAAGGACCTGTCTGCACTGCACATTGCAGTTTAATATATTTTTGTCTCCAAAAATTTATATCTGGTGACTAAGTTTGATATCTGTACTAAGTGTTGTTCAAACAATAAATGGATAGATAACTGCACTTTCACTTTTTGCTGCAGCACTAGTGTAATGGATTGCTGGTCAGCTCACCCACAGAATCACAGTGCAGCACATGGAAGATCCCAGTATTTTTGGTGTAAAATGTGCATTAAAAAAAATTGAAGTAATTCTGTGTCAGCACAAAGTTGACAGGAAATGATTATAACAGCTTCGAAGCCTGAAAAAGAGCGTAAATAACTAGAATCCCCTGTGGGCTCACTCAGCCTGCATATGTAATGACTGTGATGGACAGCCACTATAGCTAGTAATGGGAAGCAGAGCAGTCACTCTGCAAATATGCAAACCATTTCTCATGCATTGTGTTTTAAAAGTGCATTGCAAACCACATTACCAACCGAGATGGCAGTCATTTAAAGGAAGTATAACCCTTTCCAGTGACCTACATAGATTCTGTTTAACACATTATCAAAAAAAAAAATCAAATTTATACAACAATTTTAACATACCTCAGCTTTCTTACAATGTTCCAGCCCTTTCATTCTGACAAAACATTTTGTCACGGAGTTTGAAAGGGAGATAGAGCCTGAGTACTGAGTTCCTGATAATGCTACTTTCTTCTGTTAACCAGTTAATTCCAGCATATTCCAAGAGTTTCTATTTTTCATTCTGATTTAATCTAGTTCATTTGGCCACTTATTACAGAAGGGCTTAGAATGCTTTTATTGGTGCAAGCCTCATATAACTAACCATAAACAGAATTCTCATGTATAAGTCTGCTTAGGGTCCACCTGCAAACATTTCAGCCAATGGGAGCACATGAGTTCTGTGCACTAGTCTGGGCAATACATTGCGTGTATCCATTGTATTCAAGGGAAGGAATGTTGCAAGCTATCTTTGAGTTATGGCCACCTATTTGAAATAGTCATGTGTGTGAAACATATTTCTACATTATAACAGTGACCACACTTCAAAATTATCTCTTTGACTGTAAAGTGATTTTGGACACCCTATGGTCACAAGGAAGTCTTGTGTGGTGTAGTGGTAGCATCCCTACTTCTGGGCCAGAAGCTCAGGGTTCAAGTCCCACTTCAGGAATTGATGGCCATGGAAGGTGTATCCATAACGTAGCTGATTATTAGCCTGCATATCCTTCCAATATGGAGATGGTAAGAGTGAGAGAGTTTCCTGGTCAGCCATTCTGCAGAAAACAATGGTAATCCACTGCAGTACTTTACCAAGGATAATCATGGACCAATCCAAAGAGAGCCCATGGTCACCTCTTACCTGAAGGAGCAGGAGGTCATGAAAGGTACTATCGAAATGCAAGTTTTTCTACTCAAGTCATTTTATGACTATTGTATGGGAATTTTTCAGTGTCTTAAAACTTGGATTTTTATGAAATCCAATATTCATGTCCAGGGAACAAGGACATATTTATGTAAGTAAAGTCAGAAATCTGTATCAGGCACATGCACAGCCATTAAATAAATGATGCCAAGTCAGTAAGGGATTAAATTCTTCTTTCTAGATCAGTGGAGATCAAGCACCACCTGAATGATTGGTAAGAACAGCGCAAACTATGGGTCAATTCCGTCACAAAATTGATCATGGACCAACACAGCTTTCCTTTCTCAGGATTCCACTGATCAAAGTGCTTTGCTTTAATTTTTAAAAAAATAATTTTATCTTCTTTGTTATGGTTCAAGCTGTTGATTCTAGTTACTCTATTCTGCCAACCATCATTGGTGTAGCACAAGGAATATGGGATTACATTCACACATTGACACTCTTTTCCTATAACTATAGTGCTGACGTGGCATAGAAAATGGTGTCATGTATATAAATATTTTAAAAAATTATCCCTGTGGGCGCCACTGTTTCACCTAAAGACACAAGTGCCTATGAAACTAACGGGCTAATTTTGAGAAATTTTAGGTTATTATATACAATGATATGAGAATTTCTAGATGTCAGACTTTAAGGCAACACATTGAAAGAAAATGCAAATGACTCATTTTGTGCTGTTATAGCTGACCTAACGTTTGAAATTTACAAGCATCTGTCAATTCAAAACTTCCCTCACCAAAGACCATTGGACCACCTGTGGCTGTGTTTAATTACAACTAGACTTTCTGACCATAAAGAGACAGGCTTAAACACAGATCTGCCTCAGCAGTACAAAAATGCACTGTGTGTAACATGCTATAACATCTTTATACAATAGTAATCTCTGTGATAACTGGAAGTAATTCCATGGGAGGCTCAGAAGCTGAATATATTTTTACATAATTTATGATTTGTTTCTTACTTAGCTGATTCAATAATTAATACATTAAGCATCTTGTATATAACACTTTAAATGTGACATAAAACATTTTTAATATTTTTCCAATTGGGTCAAATTTCTCAGGAGCTGCAATGTAGCTACTGATATCACAGAACCCTAATTTGCATGGGCTAATAATGTCATTGCTTTATCCAGTAGGCACCTGACCCATCTAATTTAAGGGCACCACCCAAGATGACAGCAGCGTAGATATTGGCAAGGAAGTGATGTTAAGTCCAACAATCTAATTCTCCTTCTGTAACTGTCCCATTCCTGTCTGTAAATGGAAACATAAATTAGCACCATGTCTCTCCCCAAAGAGCAGCCAAAGAGATTTCACACTGGGGCATGGGGACGAGCAGAAGTTCCAATCACACAATAGAAACCCATAGCATAAGGAGGTGTGATCTGCACAATGGTCTCTATGCCAAAATGCTCATCATTTCTGCTTCCTGAATTCCCAAAAGGAAGGCATCAGTATTTGGATTAATGGAGAGACACAGGTAGGGCCCACAAAATCTTCCATGCCCAGGCTTTGGTCTGGGTGCAATAGAAGACTGCAACAGCAAATTTGCCCTTGTAGAAAACAGAACAATTACTATTTAAATGCTTTAAAATTCATGATGCTGGCTTGCTTCTGTCCAAAGCAGCTTATCATCATACATCTTCCCCACTACCCAAGGGTGTCCAGTACTTATATAGGCACTCAACGGAACTATCCTAAACAGCTGATTGCGCACATTTAGTGCACTATCTCTGAATATATCTCGGGCTAAACTGAATCTGAACCCAGGGCTGCTTGCCTTCTCCGATATCTACTTGCTTCTTCACATAACACAAACTGAGCTTGCATCATATCCTGAAATGTATCGTGAACCTTGCCGTCAAGGGGTGATCCAAAGTTATTCATATTTGAAATAAGTACAAAGCAGTTATCAAAAGTGAAACTAATGAATTAATATTGATAGTTTATCATGTTTTTTCAGTTATAGTATTATGTTTAATTCTACAAATAAGAATAGCAAAATAAATGTCCTATAAAGGGATGGATAAAACTGCACGTGTAATATTTGCGTACAACTGGCCAGCTTCTAGCATGCATCGACTGTACATTGTACAAAAACAATTTGAAACAAGTTATCAAAATTTTGATTGTAAATGTTTGAGGAATGCACCCACTATAAGTGAGTTCCAACATTTCATATATATAAAAAATGTATGCAGTCATATTTTTAAAAGTAAACACACATTAGAGCTGCTTTTAACTCCCAGTGGGTTTCAGGCAGGAGTCAGTTTGTTTCTAACATGCCCACCACAGCATGAGGTCTTGACAATTTTGATCGCTGAGCCTTGTTGTCATGCTGATGAATCGGGTGTTCCATAGCTACCCACTAGCACTCAGGTAAGAGTTGGAAAAGGGGTTCTGGGAGGGACTTGTGGAAGAGTAAAGGGGAAGAATCCAAGGCAGGAGTGATCTAAACTTTCCCTGTGCAGTGCAGAGGAGCCACCTTATAAAATATCTTCTAGATCTTTCACATCCTGATCCTTTTCCAAACTGCTTCAGCCTGGTCGCTTTCTCAATCAGGCCTGGGTTAAAATTGGAGTCAGGTCTGATGATGTCATCAGGCCACAATCTGCATATTTAAAGAAGGATGACATGGTTGTCTTTGCCTCTTGTTCAGAAGAGCAGATTAGAATCAGGATTGTCAGGATCTAAAAAGAAAATGGCATTCTCATTGCCTACTCACCAGTTGTCCAAAAAGTGAAGTGAGGAGTTAGAGTTAAAATCTCCCCCCATTGATTTATATGGAATCAGATCAGAATCCAGATATAGCACATCTTTAGTGAGCCACACATTTAAAGTAGCATTTGAGTGACATCTACTTATTTTCTACCAAAATTTCACATCAATAGTGTTGGACTGTTCTAACAGCTAGCTGCCTGTCCATGAATGCAAACTAGTTTTATAAATTAGACTTACTTGTGCACGAGAGAAGGGATGTGAGTGATTTGGAATTTTCTGCTTTCCTAGAACTCTATAATCATTGTGACCTGAAAAATATTTATGAAAAAATGTACATTTCAGGGTTACAGAGTTACCATAGTCACTTATAACTTATAATTGATTATTTGAATGTTAACCTACAGAATCTGTATGAAATTCCTTTGCCCTCTGTCTCTAAGGAAGCTTTAACCTATTGTGTCCCAACCAGTTCCCAAGCATTCGTATGTTATATCAAATGTGTGGAGAATAAATCCAGGCACATGCCAGTTAGGCTAAATGGTTTGTTTTTTTGCTGTATATTGTATGTTAATGGTGTTTAAGAACTACTCACGCAGTCCAGCGTCTGACATTTACTTGCTGTCAGAGCAATATACATTGTTTAGACTGTACAGGTATAATTAACTCCTTTATAATATATGCAGTGCACACAATTTACCTGTAATTAGCTAGATTTTTTAAAAAGCTGCAGTAAACAACTTTAAGGCCCTTGCACAGCTGTCAATTTACCTCTGAAACCTACTAGGATATTAAATAAAAATTGCAAAATCAATATGCTTTTTTCATAAACACGTGCTGTTAATATTTTCATCATTTGTACTGACAATGAGTTTTTCACACAGGTGTAAAAATATTCTTTCTATATAACATCTTCAAAAATGTTGCTGACTACTAATGGTTCACTTCCTCACACAATTTCCTGGAGGCCATAACTCATTCAGAATTTATACACCAAGTTGATTCCTCACCCTGCCAATGCCCCAGGCCTTGACCAGATTCACTGCCAGACAATGATTCCAATCCTCACACAGAGGCCGGGATTTTCAGGCCCTGTCGCGGGTGGGACCCGCTGCAGGTGAGGCGGCACCCCAGCCGGAAGTCCATTGACTTGCGGCCTGACCAGAAGATCCGGGGGGCGGGGAAGCATGGAAAATCCCGCCCTCTTGCCTTATCCATGAGCCATTCCTAGGATGGAATGTTATGCCCTCTCCTGTGGTGAATTTGGTGGCGGGGGATCATTTAATTGAATGGGAGAGTGGCAGGAGGACCCCTGTCGCCTTGCTGCCTTCAGCCCCATTAAGTCCATGATGGAAGGCACGTGGATGACCTTCCAGCCTTGCTGCCAATTGAGGACATTCAGTGGGCAATAAAATGCCCACTTTAGGGCCTCATCTTGTCGCTGCTGGTATTAACCCACCAGGTGGGGCAGTCGCCATGCAGGGACCATGACAAGCAAACCCATGTGGGGATTCTTGTTGGTTTCCAGGGTATCCCTTGTTCAAAGGCACTCAATGGAAGCAGGAATCAGGAAAGGGGTGGGCCCATTGAGAGCCACCTGCTGTCTCTGCTACTGAACTCCCTCCCCCGTGACACCCAATCTGCGAACCCATGCCACCATCAATCACCTGTGCCCTGGGTGCCTGATCATCCTGGACCGCAGGTGACTGTTGGACTGGCAGCTGGTGCACTGCCATTCAGTAGAGCTGCCAGCCTCTGATTGGCTAGCAGCCGATGACACGTGGGACTGTCACCCCTGGGATCTTTAATCCTAGTGAAGGCCTCTCGCTGTCCAGTTAAGTGCCTGAATGACACATGGTGTGGTGGGCCTTCCCAGAAAGAGGCAAAATAGGGCTGTCACCCACTCACCAGCGGATAGGCAAGACCCCCGTCGCCTCCATTAAATCCAGCCCCTGGTGTAGGTTCCATACCTTGAACAGATTTAAAATCTAACTGATTCCAAAATTTTTGGATTGGAACAGTAAAATGAATAAACGTATCTGGATTTTAAAATGCCAAGCATATGCTACAAAAACATGGAAGGAAATATTCTAAAGCTTTAATCTTATCTCAAGGTTCAGATGACATTCACAAACCAATTGCACTTCAATTTCACAGGTTGTCATGTCATCGGAACCTTTGGTGAGATTGCAGTCTTGCAATCACTCCCTGCTATTCATTATTTTATATGTTAATTGGGAGATACAAAATGTGTACAATCTGATGGGAAAACTTTGGCATGAAGGAAATACAAATCATATCATTAATTACTATCACTCTGAAACCATAAAGCTTATTTTCCATTTGACGAATCAAAACTATTATTTCACTCATTTTTATTTGTCAACAGGAAAACATTATTGGTGTGAATAAAAATCAGAGGAAAAATCCAATTCACTTCTTCACGCCCATATGGGACTTATATGTTTTGTAGTCCCCTTAGAAATTAAAGCAAATATTTCATTTCCAGGTATCTTATTTATCAGTTCATACGATCTCTTTGCTTATACATCAAATACATTACACGTCATGTTTTGAACAGTATACTGTTACTGAAGTGCATATCAGACAGATACAATTTAATGAAAACCCCAGGACAGTTTATGAAATATAAAATAAACAAAATCACATCTTTACAGCATTGAGAACTCAAGCCTGTGAAAGAAGCGCCTACATTAATAAAATCGGTCTTTAAAGAAACTTCAGTTCTGCAAACTAAAATTCAGACTTAGGTTTCTAATGAAACAGCCTGTCTCAACCCATGGTTTGATCAGGCACATTCGTCTGTCAGTAAAAAGGAAACAAAAATCAACATCGGTCCCATCCACAATGAAGTCTTGTGGAAATTAAAAATAAATGCAAGGTCTCTGAACAGGACCTACGAGTTGCATACAGTGCGATGGGAGATGTGCACAGGCTGCTTCAGAGCTAAAACAATATGACAGGGTTGTTGTTAAGGGAGACATTATTCATTACCAGCATTAGCATCAGCTGACGTATCAGAATATTAAAATTTAGCAAAGAGTTTGAACTGTCCTTGTATAAACAGTAGGATATCAGGTTTTTATTATTAGTTCTGTAACATGTCTGTAATTGTATCAGCATCTTAATCTTAGACATATGATCTGTGATGCATTGCTTGCATATAATTGGGAACAACACTATTCAATCGCAAAGAAATAATACACTGTACATTTTTATTGTACCATGCATTATTTAATTAAAAAGGCAGAATCTGCCACAAGCAAAATAATATTAAAAAGATTGTGCTTTATTGCTTCTATATATTTGATTTATTTGTAATATGAATTCTTATACATTAAGAATTTATAAGATGTCATTCTGAAATGAAATATTAAGAGTTTATTTCATTGGTAATTACAGTAAAACACAATAGAAAATAACTAAACAAGTCCAACACTTTAGTACTGCACTAAGCTCTTTCAGAATAATTGTTCTTACAATTATACCAAGATAACTTTAACTTAAGGTTAATCAGAACAGATATTTCAACTGCAAAATAGAATAATTTACAATAATTAATAAACTGCACAGAACTGAGATTTGCTGACATTAATACATTAGAATCTTTACAAAGGAATGTTTGCAATAGAGTGTCAACCATTTCAGTTCCTGGAATATTCCATTTTCATACCACAGGCATCATGTTATAACATTTTTTCATAATTAATATTTTACTAATAATCCTGACATAGCATCACAATGCAGTAGAAATGTTGCATATTGTCTCAATGATAACTCACACAATGCAAATATGCGGGAAATAATATATTCTCTGCATCAGAGAAAATGGAATACTATCACAGTGTATGTCAGCAAAAGTTGTATCCTTGATGTAAGGTCCTGGCCAATGTCCAGGCAAGACTCAGGAAAATTAAGTAATACGGAAATCTATCACTTAGAAACACTGCATTACATCAAGTGACAGGCAGTTTTTGACATCTTAAGTGCCTGACAATGGCAGGTCAGGCAGTTTTATTCTCGAAATACCATTTAAATATGAAAAAGAAGCGTCTGCATTCTGTTCTTTCTAGAAACAGTACAACTGACAAAGGGTGAAAATAATTCTCAGCTACCTGCTAAGAGACTGCCATGTGAGCAAACCATTGTCAAGCCAAGGGAACCGAGCTCCAGCTGCAATTTTTTTGTAGAAGGAAAGAAGTTATTTTTAAAGCAGCCATTTCTCCTGCAATCCATCCTCTGGTGCCATCAGGCAAATACAACCTTTGACCCATTCAATCATGTGATGCGTAGATCCCATCACGTACTCAGGCAGGCCACTTCATGACTTTGATATGGACATTAGATTTTCCATGAAGCCATTAAGAGTTGTTTGACCTTCCTTTTGTGCAAGTTGTCAGACAGCAAGCAACCAATGAGGTCAAGCAGTCTAATGATTCCAGATTTGTGAGAGAGAGTCTACAGTGTGATTTCTTAGGACAGAATTTTCTGTTCCCGCCAATAGTGGGAATTGTGTTGGGTGGGAACAATACATTTGGCATGATGGAAATTCAGTTTCTCGCTAGTGGGAATTAGTTTGGAATTTTGTTCTCCCGACTTTGATGGCGGGTTAAATGTGGGTCGAGTTTCCTGCTAATCTATGTTGAGAACCACATTTGCATTTATTTGGATCTCATGAATGCTCATTAAAAGGCCAGCTTGTCAGAATTATCTTCCTCCTCCAATTTAGGTAGCCCGCCAGTGGGTAATTTGAACAGTCTGTTTCCCAACTGTATATAAGTGGCGTGCCCCTAGTGAACTTCAGTTCATTAACAACTTCGAGGTCAGCAGATGCTGCTTTCACATAGCTTTCAGAGCGTTGCTGCGAGGTTTCGGGTGCCCATATCACAAGCTGCGCCAAGGCTGGGTACGGGAGGCTATACCAGCAGGGAGGGAGAGATGGAGGCAGGACTTGGAAGGGGAACGTCGGAGGGGAGTAGGAGACAGAGACAGGACTGCAGGAGTGGCGGTGTGGAACACTGGAAACACGGGAGAGGTGGGTAGAGACAGAGGCAGGATTGTGGAACACGAGCAGGGGGGGTGGAGGAGGGAGACAGAGGCAGGACTAGGGCCTGGTCAAGAAACACGGTGGAGTAGTGAAAGACTGTCCTGGGGCAAGAGTTATAAGAATGCCCAAAGAAGAACCCAAGACTGTCCTGGAAATGAGGCCATGCTGTCAGGGGTATATTGAAGAGACTGTCCTGGAACTGAGACCACGTTGTCAGGGGTATATTGAAGAGACTGTCCTGTGGCTGAGGCCATGCTGTCAGGGGTATATTGAAGAGACTGTCCTGGAACTGAGGCCACGCTGTCAGGGGTATATTGAAGAGACTGTCCTGGGACTGAGGCCACGCCGTCAGGGGTATATTGAAGAGAATGTCCTGGAACTGAGGCCACGCTGTCAGGGGTATATTGAAGAGACTGTCCTGTGGCTGAGACTACGCCGTCATGGGTATATTGAAGAGACTGTCCTGGGACTGAGGCCACACTGTCAGGGGTATATTGAAGAGACTGTCCTGGGACTGAGGCCACGCTGTCAGGGGTATATTGAAGAGACTGTCCTGTGGCTGAGGCCACGCTGTCAGGGGTATATTGAAGAGACTGTCCTGGGACTGAGGCCACGCTGTCAGGGGTATATTGAAGAGACTGTCCTGGAACTGAGGCCACGTTGTCAGGGGTATATTGAAGAGATCGTCCTGGGACTGAGACCATGCTGTCAGGGGTATATTGAAGAGATCGTCCTGGGACTGAGGCCATGCTGCTGGGGGTATATTGAAGAGACTGTCCTGGGACTGAGACCATGCTTTGGGGGTATATTGAAGAGATCGTCCTGGGACTGAGGCCATGCTGTCAGGGGTATATTGAAGAGACTGTCCTGGGACTGAGGCCACGCTGTCAGGGGTATATTGAAGAGACTGTCCTGGGACTGAGACCATGCTGTCAGGGGTATATTGAAGAGATCGTCCTGGGACTGAGGCCATGCTGCTGGGGGTATATTGAAGAGATCGTCCTGGGACTGAGGCCATGCTGCTGGGGGTATATTGAGGAGACTGCCCTGGGACTGAGGCCACGCTGTCAGGGGTATATTGAAGAGACTGCCCTGGGACTGAGGCCATGCTGCTGGGGGTATATTGAAGAGATCGTCCTGGGACTGAGGCCATGCTGCTGGGGGTATATTGAGGAGACTGTCTTAGGGCTGTATGGGCCAGGTTAGAGGGCTCTGCATGGCACGCTTGTCTTGGTCCCGATCTCGGGCGGGAGGTGGGGGGTGGGGGGAGCGGCCTTTCTGGGCAGTGACAGTTGTGCACAGTATGGTTTGCTGGGTATGGGCACCACCTAAGGCATTTGTTCCTGGGGGTTCCAATCATGTTGTTGTGAGGCAGAGGGCACAGGGAGATGCAGTTTGAAAAACAAACTAGAAAAAATTGATCGGGGAGGGGTTTCTGGGTATGTTATTCTGGGTAACATATTTTGGCAGATTGAAGGGGCCCCCTATAAATTTCCTACCCAAACCATGGAGAGCATGGCTCAGCTGAGTGCTGGACTCGAGGGTCAAATGCACAATGAGCAAGCTTGGCTCCTTTACTAATGTTGCACATTTGGCTGAGAATCCATTAAGTTTAGGTGCTGTGGTGCATATGGTCTTAATAAGCAGCTGATGCTTACAGAGACATGTCAGAATAGATGTAGGGTCAAACAATCAAGGGCCATGTCAGCCAGGGGCTAAGGCAGCAAGGGCCTTACAACCTCCATGTTCCCAGTGCACTGGCCATAGCATTCAAGGCACCATGCTTGCAATCAGGACGTATGTGCAAGGATTGGGAATCAATAGTTATTGTCAAGGCCACTGGAGGACAACTAACACAAGGCTGACTCGCTACTATGACTTGGGTCTTTTGACCCTAATTAAGACCCTTGTTGTGAATGCGCCGTTACATCTGAGGGGGATGCTCACCATCTGTCATCCTCCAGGATGATATCATCCTGCAAGGGGCGGCCTTGGTATGCAATGTACAGACTGAGGGAATGTTAAGCACTAGAGACTGAATTCCTATCCTGTATGTGGAAGGAGACCATTCAAGGGAAACTACCATTGATTGCTCAATTGTATCCATTCACAGATACAAGGAGAAGTAGAGAATGCAGGCTGCAGACAATGCAACCTTCTCGATAGCTTCGATTAGAATGAGGGGAAGGAGGGCCAGTCACCGATTGGCACAGCTTAGTGAAGACCATTGCCATGAGGAACAAGAGCCAGTGGAGCCCCAGGAAGTCCCATATGCCAACAGGAGGGGCTGAATCCACGAAGAAGGGTCTACAGAATATAGAGTTCATATATGGAGATGAGTGAAAGACAGTGCCCTAGGCACCTTCACTTTTCTAGGGATGTGGTAGCTCATATTTGACACATTCTCCATGAGGAACTCATGCCACACGGACTTGGAGGGCATCCAGCGCCAGTTGCTTTGAAGGTTACTGCCACACTGAACTTCTTTGCCAGCAGATTCCACTGGGGAATTTTGCGGAATCTCACAATCAGCAACACACAAATGTATAAGGAAGGTGACAGATTCACTTTTCAAGAAAGCTCACCATTACATGCAGCTCCGCATGGATGAAGCAAGCCAGGTTGCTAGAACTGTGGGATTCGCTGCAATCTCAGGCTTCACGCAAATGCATGGCACCATCAACTGCCTTGAGAGCTACCTGGCAACAGCTGGTGAGATTCATTAATAGAAGTAGATCTCTGAATGTTCAGCTAATTTATGATCACAGAAAGCAAATGCAGCATGTTTGTGATAGGTTCCCAGGGAGCTCACACGACTCCTACATTTTAAGGCACTCTCAGGTGGCAGAGATATTTGTGGGAGCTTAGCGCTTAGAGGCCTGGCTCCTTGGCGATAAGGGGTAGCCCCAGAAGATATGGTTAGTGACATCAGTTTGTCAGCCACAGAGTGTGTCTTAGGAGAGATACAATGATAAACATTCAGTTACAAGATCCTTAATAGAGCAAACTGTTGGCTTCTTAAAGATGTGTTTTTGATGTTTCAGCCAGTCAGATGGGGCTCTCCAATTCTCACTACAGAGAGTGTCTCACATCATCGTTGGTTGCTGCACTGCAAAGAGGGGATGTTTTACCACAAGGAGACATGGAGGAGCTAAATATTTGCTCGGATGAGGAGGACTTGGAAGGGGAGGAATTTGAAGAGGGTGAGGATTCAGACGAACAACATGAGGATGTCATTGTGTGGGCACAATGTGGAGACGTGACCATGACAACCCCATAGCTACAAGATCCCTGGAGGAATAAGATGAAGGCAAGTTGTTATGAGCGCAGTTCTCTTCATGCTTCAATGCAGGGGACACAACAACACCTTCACTGACATCTTCAACAAGTCATGAAAGGTCATGAATCTCAGAATGATCACGGAAGAAGCATAAGTCACCTTTAAACCTAATGATGGGGTCATCCTTGGAAGGTCTTGTCACCTAGGGAACATGTGGCCTCTGTGGAATGTGATCAGCACTCCACTAGCACACATCCTTAAGCAACTACACATCATGCAGTCCTTTCAACCATGGTGTCACCAAGTCAGTGGCCATGGCAGCCTTCAAGGGGCTGAAACCCTATTGCACACATGGGCCAGGATTTTCCATTCGTTGGGTGGGCTCGGTGGGGGCGGGCTGGTGTGGTCAGGGAGCCGACTGCTGCTTGTGATCAGCTCCGCAGCACTATTTCACATGGGTGGGCCAATTAAGGCCCGCTCTGCATGGATCATGAGCAGCAGTGCTGAGCGCTACCTTTGTGGGGGAGAGAGGAGGGAGAGCGGCCTGGCGCGCAGTTCGTGCATACGCACGCAAGAGTGTTTCAACCTCCCTGAGGCATGGAGCTGCCTCAGGGAGATTGAAGCACTTTCAAAAAAAATTAATAAATACATTAACAATTCAATGAAACATGTCCTCTCATGTGACTGTGTTACATGAGATGGGACATGTTTTTAATTTCAAAGGAAAGTTTTTATTTAATTTGTAATAACTTTAGGAAATCTGACCCCGCTCGTGGATGAGGTTCCCTAAAAAACATAAAGGCCACTTGACCTTTTCGCCTGCCCGCCAACCATAAGGTTGGACGGGCAGCGTAAAATTCAGGTTAATTAGCTCCTTCATGGCCTTAATAGGCCTTTCAATTATCGGCAGGTGAGCAGCCGACTCCGGTGCACGCCTGCCGAATGAAATATCACGCGACTTCGCAATGACGTCGGAAAGCACACCTGACGTCACCGCGCGTTATTTTATGTTCCGGCGTGTCGGGCATGTGTCCACACGCCAAATGTAAAATTCTGCCCATGGTTTCCCTCATGCCAGTATGACAGCAGCTTAGCAAGGCAGCTCTAAGACGAAAAACATTCATCAATGGTTAGCGCTTGACCATCTCAAGAGGGCGCTACATCAGGACAGCACCATCTCTCCAAACACCAGCTCTCATGCATGAATAATAGTTAGGCTGCATCTTGTTACTGAGCCCCAAGATGCCATTGGACATCATGATGCAGTGATCTGTTACACAACAACATGCACCCAAAGCTGGGAGTTATGTGCACATTATCCTCACAGAGAGTGATTTAGCAGGACCATTGTGTGATTATTGACAAACACTCATTATCTTGCATTCGTTGGAAGACTGCCAAGTTTACATCCTGCATTTCCTTGGCATTTGGGAGATACGTGACCCGGTCAGTATTGACACAGCAGTCAATGATAACTTACTCCTTTCATAGATCCAGCTGAGCACTCAGGCGATATACCAGAGCATTGCTTTCATACCATTTCAGTCCTTGACATTGCCCACCTCACAAAGGCCAATCCTTTCTAGGAACCCTAAGTTATTTAGTGCACAGTCACGCAATGAATTCCAAATTGATTTGCGTTCTGTGACTTCACAGAGGGATTCCATGAAGCAATGCTAGGCAGCCATTCAGGAGCAAAGTAAGATCATCACAGGTAAATAGACAGACGGGTTCATCGGGATGAGAAAATATGTCTACCATCACACGCTCATTCCCATCCAGCAGGCATTTCAAATGTTATCGAGTGGAACCAACTTCCATCGCTCAGCGTCATGTATGGGGAGAGTAGGAATTACTGAAGGATTAACATTCAGCCTTAAATGCAGAGGCAAAATAACACTGCAAGGAGACATGAAATGCTATAATGCTTGATGATGAAACTACTTTAACCAGAATCTCACAATCATAAAATAAGCGCCATTGCAAAGTGCACTTGGGTGAAAAGACTCCAATGTTGGTCGTGACAAATACTTGTAACATCCACATACTGCAGATTTCAGTGTGACAGCATCAGGATAATCACTAACCCTGATGAACAGACACATAATGTCTGCCTGAGATGCAACGGCTATCATTTGCATACCGGAAGTTCCTTTGTTCATGACGCTGATGTGGAATTAAAGCCAATTCATTGCATTGAGATTGAATGCGACTTAATGGAACTGAGGGTCCAGATGGGAGATAATTGGAGAGTGGGGCGGGAGGTGCGGTGTGTTCATTTTGTACCTTGGATGAACATGGAACCTTGCATCACATTGATTAGCTATTCAATACCTGAGACTTGGAGAGGGATAAATGTTAAACACATACAATGAATAAACACCCATACCACCATTGTGCATTCAAAATTTCTTAATTTTTCTAACTCGACAGCTACGTCTAGGTGCAGCCCCAACACCCGCAGCAGAGGCGGAGGCAGCCTGCTGACTGCTATGCCCTGTTGTCTGAGATGAATTTTGTGGGCATCCTCTGGGGGCCCGAGAATGGCCCTGGCCCTGCTAAGGTCTCCTACTTTGAAGCAGCTGCAGCCTCCTCGGCCTGACCTGCTGGAGTTGATGGGGTCACAGGCAGTTGGGAATTTGGAGTGAAGGACACCCTTGGAGTACCATGGGTGAATGCCCCTGGGGTGTCTGGCTGGCGCTCCTCCTCCCTTTGGGTGCCTGAGACCTCCTCCCTGACATCTTGAGGGGAAGGGGCATCTGGAGGGAGGTTGAGCCGCCCGTCCTCCTCTCGCCTAGCCACTGCTGGAATGCACCCATGGCTAGAACGATGGTGTGCAGGTCCGAGCGCAAATCCAGCAGAAATTGCTGGACCTGGGTCTCCAAGGCAGCTGCCACCCTTCCAATGTGCTCGCATGCCAGAGCCACGACATCAGACAGAACATGGACGGACTCCTCCATCCTTCATTCCAGGCTGGTGACAGCCTCTGACAGCTCTTCCTGATGTTCCTCTGCCTGTCTCTGCATCTCCAACATTTCTCTCAGGGTCAATTGCAGAGGGTCATCATCGGGCTTGGCATCAGGAGGGGTTTGGTCTACAGCAGTCCTCTGAGCGTCAGAGACCTCGGATGCTGCTGTCTCTGCCTGCTGCGGACACATGTCCGTGAGGTGATCACCTGATTGTGAACCCGAGTCTACTCTAAAGCTAGGACCCACTGAGGTGGGTGTATCTGAGCTGCTGGAGGGTTCAGGTGGATACAGTGATGGGACTTCAACAGATGCTTCCTCTGCCTTCTCATCTGAGATGCTCTGGGGGCTGGGGCTGAGGGGCTTGCTTGGTTTGCTTGGCGTCTTCCTCTGCCTTTTCTTGCTGATGGCTGGAATAGAGAGAATAGGCAATTAGTGATCGACTAGGCCGGCTCCAATATTACAGGTCACTCACAGTCATTACCCCTGTTGTTGAAGTATGCTGGATGGACACTCACCATGCAGGAGCGATCTCTGTCCTCACCAGCGAGCTCTGCTGCCTGCTCCTTGTGGGAGGAGAGTGTCCTAAGCTCAGGCCTCCTTCGCAGATAGCGTAAGGCATACAGTGATTGCCATGGAGAGGGTACAGAGGAGATTCATAAGAATGTTGTCAGATATGAAGAATTTTAGCTATGCAGCAAGACTGGATAGACTGGGGTTGTATCCTTTGCTACAGGTGAGGCTGAGGGGAGATTTAATTAATTACAAGAGGCCTCGATAGTAGAGAGATCAATAACCAGGGGACATAGATTTAAAGTGTTTGTACAAGGACTGGGGGGAGTTGAGGAGTGAGTTTTTCACCCAGAGCGTAGTGGGGGTCTGGAACCCACTGACTGTAAGGGCGGTAGAGCCAGAAGCCCTCATCGCATATAAAACACTGTATATGTACTTGAAGCACCATAACCTACAGGGCTATGGACGAAACACATTTGGAATATTGTGCACAGTTCAGGTCTGCACATTAGGAAAAGGATATAGAGGCACTGGAGAAGGTGCAAAGAAATGATTCACAAGGATAATACCAGAACTGAGATGTTTTACCTATCAGGAAGGACTGAACATGCTGGGGCTCTTTTCTCTGGTCTTCAAGATTATGAGAGGATGTGAAAAGGTAGGCATTAGAGGAAGTGCTTTCACTTGTGGGGGAGGTTAAAACTAGGGGCCATAAATATAAGATAATAACCAATGAATCCAATAGGGAACCCAGGAGAAACCTTTTTATCAAAGAGTGATAAGAATATGAAGCTCACTACCACAAGGGATAATTGAAGTAAATAGATGCCTTTAAGGTGAAGCAGGATAAGCCCACGAAGGAGAAAAAATAGAAGGATATGATGCTGTGTTAGATGAAGAAACGTTGGAGGAGGCTCATATTGAGTATAAACACTGGCATGGACCACTTAAGACAAATGGCCTTTGCCTGTGCTGTACAATTCTATGAAAAAGAGCCAGAAATGCATGGTCTGCAGACTCCAGCCCTCTTCATGCCAAATAAAGCACGTTGTGGCCAATTAATGGCCACCCAATGGGAAGGCAGCCGACTAACTGCGGGAAGGGTGGCTCTACACCCAACCTGACCTTTATGGAGGGACACCTGGTGGGAGGGGGGTCAGGCTATGAACTGGAAGTCGGTCGTGGCCCCATATTTAAAGGCACTCTTACAAGGGTTCTTGGCAGCCACAAGAGATATCCAGCTTTGTAAGGACAGCCACATAGAAAGAGGACCATTAACCCCATTGAAGTATTGGAACAGCAGCAGGTAAGAGCGTGTTTTTCCATTCTGGTGGCTATTGTGTCAGCAGTCCATCATTCAGGACCCTTGCCAAGGAGGAAAGAACATCTGAGCACACCTGTTCCATTCCCCTTTTGAATAAGGAGTGTTCAGAAAAAGACTCAACCTCTACTCTTTAACTCCGTTTGGCTCTCTGCAGCGGAGGAAACTCAACCTGCACCTTTTCAAGATTGCCACATTTGAAAGTTGACCACATCTACCACACACTTTGGAGGAAGGGTAAATGGAGGTGCCCAGACCAAGGACAGTCCCACAGTTCAACAATAACTCCCTGTGAGTCCTTCTCCAGGCTGTAATCGGCAGGAGGCCCTTGTATGCTTTTTCTTTAATCTTTCATGGGATGTGGGTGTCACTGGCAAGGCCAGCATTTGTTGCCATCCTTAATTGCCTTTGAACTGAGTGGCTTGTTAGGCCACTTCAGAGGGCAGTTAAGAGTCAACCACACTGCTGTGGGCCTGGCAAGGACAGCAGATTTCCTTCCCTAAAGGGCACTAGTGAACCAGGTGGTTCCTTACAACAATCGATGATAGTTATCACAGTCACTGACACTAGCTTTAATTCCAGATTTATTAATTGAATTTCAATTTCACCAGTTGCCATGTTAGGATTTGAACGCATCTGCACGGACCATTTGCCTGGACCTTTGGATTACTAGTTCTATGATATTACCACTATGCCACCATCTCTCCAAGTGATAAGAAGAGGAGGCCTGCCCACCAGAGGAGGTCAGCAGCCATGGGGCCATCCCAAACACCCAGTTGCAGTGCTGTAAGAGGCTCAATGACCTCTTACACTCAGCAAGGGTGAGTGTACAACCATTTTGTAGATAGACCCATATGGGAGCGTGTGAGGGTGTGATGCGTGTTAAGTGATGGGATTGCCTAGAGTCTATGCCATGTGTAGCAGGTAGCATGAAGTAGAAATACCACACTGTGTGGCACTGGGGAATTCTGAGCCAGGTTGGATCTGAAGTGCAAGATCTGATAGTTTGCAAGTGTCATTGCAAAGTGTTGGCTGCCAAAAATGGACATGCTGGAATCACAAATGAAAGCATGATTTTTCCACAGAAGATTCATTACAATGTCCCTTTTTCTTTGCAGGAGATGAGGGTGCATAATGCCTGCAAGGGGGCAAGGACCAAAGGAGGAGTGCCTAACCTGGCCATTTCCACTCTTCTGGAGGAGGTCTTGCAGTTGGCTAGCAACCAATGGTGCAGGGCCATTGGCTGTTGAGAGGCTGGAGGATGGTGAGATTCCAAGGGCCCATAGCTCTGTCCTGGAAAGACTGTACTGAAAGGGCTGGGGTGTGGGTAAACTGGGGAAGTGGGCGGGGAGGAAGCGTTGTTGCCTTTGACTTTGACTGCTTGAAGCATTTGGGGAGGAATGTGCATCTTAATTTTGAAGGTGTTGATGTTTAAACTTTGGTTACCATTTTCCAGTGGTGGGATTGTCTGTGTGTCTGTGTGTGTAAGAAGTGTGTATCTCTGAAATCACCTCAACTTTTGATGGTGCCCTTCATAGTCCGTTTAGTTTCCCCCACAGGTGAAACCTCGGCAGCTGCAGCCACCAGACCTGAGGGCCTAACATTAGCCTCCGAGGAGGAGGAGGGAGCCTCAGAGGGTGCACCATCATATCCTTGCCAGCACCTAGCACCAGTGCAGCAATACACACCTCAGTGGGTGTGTCTGAGTGTAATGACTTGATGGAGTGACAGGTTTCGACAAGAAATAGATAAACTTTATTAAAGAGAGCTTTTCAGGAGCTACATGCTTGATCAGGACTATGGCCAGGAAGCCCCCATTCCCCCCCAAAACCCCTCCCCAACCCCGGATTGTCCATGTTTAGGGCTCATTGGTCAGAGCCTCCAAAAATATCAAGTGACCCCTGATAGACAGCAGGAGAGGCTATACCTTCAGTTACTAAATTTCTTCCCCCTTTAGTTTTTTACATTTTCTACTTACAGGGACCATTTGAATATCCAGCAACATATACATATATACAACTTCAGCTGATTAAAGATTAAGGTCAGGATTTTACAGCTCCTTCTGCCCATTGGGATATTATGGTCCCACCAAACTGAATGGAGATTTAAATGGCTCACTGCATCTACTGAGGGGGAGACACATTGCTGTGGGGCTGTAAAATCCTGACTTAAGTCTCTGAGGTGCTGTCTTTATGCGGCAAGAGGGGCGTAGCTCTACCACTTGAGGTTCCTGAACAGAATCAACATGATCAGGAACTGTATCGCAAGATACATTATTAGAAAGTGGCAGTTCTAGGTTTGGCAACTCTACAGAGACATTGGGCAGGTCTATTCTAGGTCAGTCTGTCACCTCAGGAATTGTTGCCTCAATGTTAATCACAGACGGAATAGTTGGTTGTTGAAATGTCTCTCGATCATGAATATGGTCCACGTATTTTCAAACAATACGGTCTTCCACTTCCACCTGGAAGGATAAGTCTCTGAGGCAATGGTCCCAGGGACCCAACAAGGTCCACATCCAAAGTTCTGCACGAATACTGTGTCATCTACACTGACTGTGCGAGTTTTGCTGTGAATATAGTGATTCCATTTTTGATTAATCTGATCCCTCTCTATCCTCCCTTCTAAATTTGGAAACACCAGACTTAGCCTTGTACATAGCTTTCATTTCATCAGTAATTCAGACAGTGTTAAACGTGTAGTTGAATGTGGCATTGTACAATAATTGAGAAGAAAGTGGGAAAGTCGAGTTTCTAGAGGACAAGTCGAGTTTCTAGAGGACCTTCTGATAACCTCTTCATCCCAGATTTGAAAGTTTGCACAGCTCTCTAGGCTAAACCATTTGATGAGGGATGGTAAGGGGCTGTTTTAATATGTCTGATCCTATTCAGATTTATGCATTTCTGAAACTTTGTGCTGGTAAAGGCTGTACTGTTATCAATAATGATGATTTCAGGTAGGCCATGTATGTTAAAACAGTGACGCAGCTTCTCAATAGTTGCACTTGATGTTGGCGATTTGACTTCATATACACCCATCCATTTAGAACGTGCATCCACAATCAACAAATACATGGAACCTAAGAATGCTCCTATGTAATTGATGTGTAGTCTAAACCAGGGTCAACCAGGCCACTCCCACAGATACTTGGATATAAACAGGCAACTTCTGTTGTTGTTGACACTGGAGACAGTGCTTGACCATGATTTCAATGCTACTGTCAATGCCTGGCTACCAGACATAGATTCACGTAAGCATCTTCATCTTTGATATACCTGGCTGCACACTATGAAGCTCTGTCAAGAGTGGTTCTCTTCCTTGCAAAGGACTGACAACTCTTGATCCCACAACAAGATTCCATCTTGACAACTTAACTCTGTTTTTCTGGCATGGAATGGTCTCATCTCTTCAGATACAGGCGAATTTGACCACCCTTGCAAAACAAGGGGCAGAATTTTTTGCCTGTCGGGCGGGTAGGCCAACCCAATCTCCGGCGGGCGGGGAGCTGATCCCCACCGGAGAAGTGGGCCCTGCCGTCATTCTACGTGGGTGGGCCAATTAAGGCCTGCCCAGCATGACGCCCGGCGGGAAGCGCTATGCGCTTCCTGTGCGGATAGTGTTGGTGGGGTGGGGTTGGTGGGGGAGGATTCCCCAAATGCGAGAGCCTCATCTCCCTGAGGCTAAGTGGAGATCGCTTACACTTGTTCAAACACTAAAAATAGAAAAATTAAAAAATCCTTAACATGTCCCCCTCATGTGACAATGTCACACGAGATGGGACATGTTAATAAATTTCACTCAAACTTTATTAAAGTTCTTTAAACCCTACATGAAACCCCATCCCGCCGGTGGATGAGGTTTCATGTTTTATCTATTAGCCGCCGGGGCTCCTGGCCTGCCCACCAACTTTAAGGTTGGACGGGCAGGTCCTTTAATTGTTTTAATTATCCTGTCAATGGCCTCAATTGGCCATTGACAGGTCGGCGGGTGCACAGCTGATTTGGCTGTGCCCCCACCTTCCTGAAAATTTAAATGGGGCGGGATGACGTCGGGGGCAACCCCCGACATCATCCCGTGTCATTTTGTGCGTCGGCGAGCGGACACCGCCCCCTACCCGCCGACGGCAAACTTCAGCCCAAGGTCTCTGACTTTCGACAATATTGGATCTCTATTCATCTAATTTCTAATTTGCTTTGCAAACACAGTACTAACACAACCTCTTGTGGCACTGGAGCATGGACAATGCTATCTGGTAACGGGGGACAACTGAGTGCGTCTGCATTTGCAATATGTAAACCAGGATGGTGCATAAAGATATACTCATATGCAGATAATATCAAAGCCCAATGTTGAATTCTTGCAGATCCTATTGGCGGAATGGCTTTATCCTCAATGAATAAACCCATTAATGGTTTGTGGTCCGACACAATGGTGAAATGTCATCCATGCAGGTACTGGTGGAATTTCTTCACTCTGAATACCACTGATAAACCTTCCTTTTCTAGCTGGGAATAACCCTTCTCGGCTGTGGACAGGGCTCTCGAGTCATAGCCAATGGGCCTTTCTGATCCATTTTCCATTCTATGTGATAACACAGTTCCCACACCATAGGTAGAGGCATCACATGTTAATACCAATTCTTTTGATGGGTTGTAGTGTACCAATAAAGACGACAAATGTAACAGTTTCTTTACTTTCATAAAGGCTTCTTCCTGTTGTGAATTCCATGGCCAATTGGGATTCGTTTTTAACAATAAGTGTAATGGTGCTAACACAGTTGATAAGCTAGGCAAGAAGCAGCTATAGTACTTGATCATACTCAAGAAGTACTTGAGTTTGGTTATATTGGGCAGTGGGTGTGCATCTTTTACTGCCCAAACTTCCTCTTTTGCTGGCTGCAAACCCATGGCATCCACCCTGTAACCCAGGTAAATAACCTCTGGCACTTCAAATGTGCATTTTTCCTTCTTTAATCATATACCGTCTTCCATGAATCTTCGTAGCACCTCCTCCCGGTTGGCCAAGTGTTCGGCCTAGGTTGACCCTGTGATCAGAACATCATCTAGGTATGCTACCACTTGGGAAGTCCTTGCAAAAGACTCCATTGTTCGCTGGAAGATCGCGCATGCAGACGATACTCCAAAGGGTAGGCAAGTGTACTGAGAAAGACCCTTGTGTGTTAATAGTCACATATTCTATCGACGCGCTATCCAGTTCTAATTGTTTGTAATCATGGCTCATATCCAATCTTGCATAGGATTTGCCTCCAGCCAGCTTTACATATAAGTCATCTATCCTTGGAATGGGGTACTTGTCTAGTTTTGCTGCCTGATTTAAGGTCAATTTATAGTCCCCATAAATGTGTATGGTTGGTCAGGCTTAACCATTGGAACTATGGGTGCTGCCCATTCCGAGGATTAGACAGGTTGGATGATGCCCAGCTTTTCTAACCAGTTCTGTGTCCACCTTCTCCTTCAATGCATAAGGCACAGGTCTGGCCTTAAAGAAACATGGTGTCACCTGAGGATCTACATATATCTTGGCCTGCATGCCTTTGAACTTCTTTAATTTGTCCTGAAATACACTGTTGTATTTCCTTAGCAGTTCAGGAACTCCTCCTGTTTTCAGGTGAAATATTTCAGACCAGTCAAGCTTGATTTTCTGTAACCAGTCTCGGCCCAGAAGACCAGGTCCTTCTCCTGTCACTATTATCACTGGAAGCGGGGCTGTTGGTTGCCTATAAGACACTGGTGCTGTGGCGATGCCCTTGACCTGACTAGATTCTCCAGTGTGGGTCTTTAATTTGGCGGTTGTCCACTCCAGGTTTAGTGGCTGGGTACCTTCAATAAGGCATTTGAAAGCATGCCCCCCTCCTCCCCTCCCCCCACCATTATAGTTGAGGCTCCTGTAACCAGCTGCATTATTAGTGGCTTCTCATTAACTTAGATTATGACAGTGATAGATTCGGTTTTTACAGCGGTGACGTTATACAGAGAATAAATACTGGTGTCGGCAGCTTCAGGTTCTCCTATATTTTTTAACTCAACCATTTTGGTTTGCTGCTTATTGGGCTGTTTCGGCTTCGGCCTGCATTGTCTTACTACGTGACCTTTCTTATGGTAGTAATAGCGTTCTGCTTCCTTGAATTTCCGGTCTGTGGTCACCCTCACATCTATAACAAATTAACCTTGGAGTCGCTGCTGAAGTGTTTCTGTTGGGCCTTTTTATGTTTCTAACAGTGGACATTGCCTCTCACTTCGATGCTCTGTCTCTGGTTTTTGCGCCATGCCTGGTGGTATGTTCCCACCCCACATGAAGAACAGCGCCATGTTGTATGTGTTGCAAAGCCTGCGAGTCTCTCGCAGCACTTTCCATGGTGAGGGAGATTTCCAAGGCACACTTCAAATCGATGTTGACCTCTGTGAGTAAACAGCACTTAATGGCGTCGCCCTGAATTCCATAAACTAATCAGTCCCGCAGCAAATCATTTAGTGCTCCTGAAGTCGCAGTGTTTGGTCAACTGCTCCAGCTTCGCTACATGGGCTGTGATGGACTCTCCCGGGGCCCTAACTCTGGAACTAAAATTAAACCGCTGCATTATTACTGATGGCTTAGACTGGAAATGCATTTTCATGAGATCCACTAATTCATTAAAGGACTTAGAATTGAGTGCGTTCGAGGCTGTCAGGCTGTGGATGAGATTGTGTGTCTTGCTACCACATACACTCAAAAGGATTGCTTTCTGCTTCTCCACGGTAATTTTGTTCACCTCGAAATAAAAACCAAGGCGCTCTACCTCCAGTGGCTCCAGTCTTCCATTGTCGCATCATAGGGATTGATTCTGCCGAAGAGTAACATGACTGGTGAACAGTCTTTTCCTTTTTCTTAAGATTTGTTGTACCCACATTAACAAGGCGAGGTGCAGCGTCGGAACTATTTTACCCTCATTGCCAAATGTAATGACTTGATGGAGCAGACAGGTTTCAACGAGAAACAGATAAACTTTATTACAGAGAGCTTTTCAGGTGCTACATGCTTGATCAGGACTCTCGTCAAGAAGCCCCCCACCCCGCCCCCAACCTACCCCCCACCAGATTTCCCGTGCTTAGGGCTCATTGGTCAGAGCCTCCAAGAACATCACATGACCCCTGATAGACAGCAGGAGAGGCTATGCCTTCCGTTACTACAGCGAGTCAGCTGAAAGGGACACACACTCTGGTGAGAGCACATTAGAGTTGCAGAACCAGCTGTTGGAGGCTGAGATAGTGCAGGCCTCTGGCACTCAGAGGAGTGCCAGAGGTGACCTAGATGCTGAGCCCCAAGTTTATGATGAACCTCTAGAGTTGTTCATTAGGCAACAGATGTTGGACATACAGCAAACATCTGGCAGATTCCAGAGTTGTGCGCACTGGAATTAATAAAAGTCACCTTTAGAGTGTGAGAGGGAGATAGTATTTTTGTCTGGCTCACTCTCAATCTCTTGATGCTCACTCACACCCACCCCCACTGTGTGAGTGTCTGTGATTGTGCGTTGGTGTGAGATGAGGGTGAGTGGGAATCCTGACACTGCGAGTGAGTCAGACACACGCACACTAAAACCACACTCACTCAGTCACTCACTCGTCTATCTCTCTCACACTCACTCACACTCACTCACTCTCTCTCTCCCCCACCCTCACTCACTTTCTCTTTCTCTCACCCTTACTTTACCTCTCTCTCTCTCTCCCACATTCACTCTCTCTCTTTCTCTCCCGCACTCTCCCTCTCTCTTTCCCACACTCACTCACCCTCTCTCCCATTCTCTCTCTCTCCCACACACTCTCTCTCCCACACACTCTCTCTCTCCCCCGCACTCACTCTTTCCCTCTCTCCCACACTCACTGTTTCTCTCTGTCCCACACTCACTCTTTCTCCCCCACACTCACTCTCCCTCATCCAAAGCCTTGGACAGAGAGTCTCTTCACCCTCACCATGCCTCCCCCGCCTTCACACCCCACACCCCCCCATCGACCACCCACCTGCCTGCCCGCACCATTGCATCCAGCCTCCTCTGGCCTAGCAGCCAGCCTCCCCCGCCACTCAGCACAGCCCGGACGGGCCCGGCAGCTAGCCTCCTCCCCACCTGACCTGGGCTCCTCTTGATCCCTCACTTGGCCCGGCATCCTCTTCTTCCCCCATTCGTGAGCCTACCAACAGCAAATGCAGAAGAGAAACAGCCTGTGACTGGAGGAGCAGTTCCTTTCAGAATCTTCCACTCCACTAATCGGCATTTTGAAAACTACAGTGGGGGGCTTCACAGGCCACATCCAGCCCATGGGCCGCATGTTGGAAAAGCCTGGTGTCGTGACTTCCACATTCCTAGTTTAATCTTCGCATTGTAAGAGACTCTTGCATCTCTCTGCCATCCAAAGCCTGCTGTACATCGGCTTCTGCAGCTGGCTGGTATGGCTCGCCCTCCTCATCCTCAGATTCATCCTGCTATGCTCACGGGAGGAAGCGAGCTCTGGGTTCTATACTGGAGTCCTCAAACGTTGCCATATCTCTTCTGCCTGTAGGCCCCCTTCCCTCTCAATCACTCTTTATGACAGGTTCAAAAAAATCAACTTGTGAAGTGAAAATACTGGCAAATGCTCCCAACTTCACTGGCAGATTCTGCTGCTAAATGCAACCATGGTCCCGTTTACAACTCTTTTCATTCGTCTTGGTAGCGTCTCCTTGTACCTGACATGACTCACTCCAATGTTTTTCCCGTGTGCCTAGTGAAAAATGGAGTCAGCCATGTAAAATCCAGCTCGATTGCCTTGTTAACAAGCTGAATTGCTCATTAATAAGTTTTTAAAAACATGATGGGCAGGCTGCCGTTTTCGATGCCTGTGTGCTTTATGTATTATTGCACAGTAGCATGATGAGCCACGCCAATGTCATCAAGCTGAATTTTTTGTCAGGGGTAGGGGGGCAGCATGCCCAATTTGGCAATGTAAAGTTCAGCTCGTGATGTGCAGTCCTTTCAGTTTTGGGAAGCCTGCGGTTCTGGTTTGCTCATCCTCCTTCACTTGCTAGGGAAAGGGATGAAGTTGTTCATCCTGCTGCACGGTCTCAGTATCATCCCAGATGCAGAAGTGCACAGCGCTGATGTCGCCTGTTTAATCCTGAAATAACCCTGTGGTATTGGTACCTGGCATCATAGTAGCCTGGCAACCCCAGGCAGCACTGTCCGTGCCCTGGGATGGAAGTCCAGTCCATGCTGCCATGTATTGCACAAATCTGTGACCCCTTCACTAGTGAAACGAAGGCACCTGCTGCAATGCTCGGTGAGGGTCAGGTATGAAACTTGGTTCCTGAGGAGCTGTGGGGCTAGCACAGATGCCAGTTGCATTACCCCTATTGCCACAAGAGCTGAGATCAGCAAGCCAACACTGACCAGGGTTTGAACTTATGATGCTTCTGCTCAGAGAGGGTACGCTTACCAACTGAGGCATCACAGAAGCTCTTTTTGCTTACATTACATATATTTTGTCACACACATTGAAAACAAATAGTGCTCCAAAACAAGAAAAGAGAAAGTTTCAGGATGGTGCTTTGTTTACAGAGCTCACAAGGTTCAAACTAGAACATAACATCCACCATCAGAGGCTAAACAATTCTGTTCAAATGGCTACGCTCACAAGGCATGTTTTTTTTTTGCCTGGCATCAAAACTGTTTAAAATGAACTAAAATAATCAAGGATGAGAGGTTAAACTGTGAGGCTATTGCCTTTATTTCACTCGTCACATTTTAAGCCTTTGGCAACGTGTACTTCTTTCTCAGCTGTTAACAGGTTAGATTTTTAAATCTTAAGTCAACTCTGCACAACACAAAAAGATGTCGCCTCTGTCAATACTGTAGCAAAATCTGTCCAAGGCACAGATTACAGTCACAGCAAATTACTATCCTCCCAATCTCACTACTCCCCCACTGTCATTATATACGAGAGCAGAGAACCAGTTTGTTATTGCATTGCTTTATTTATTGATTCCTGCATCTACTGAAAATTGCACGTATCTAGAAATGTTCATTGTTACATATTCTAAATACTTATATATTATTCCAAATTGCTAAAATAATTCCCAGAAGGAAATAGCAGGTCAGACCAGTACTCATATTTCCCAGTTTTTACTGGAGTTCCATTTTAAAGTATAAAAGACCAGTTTGGACCAGTATTCCTATTTTCCTGTTTTCATTGTTTTTTACCTTCTGGGTTTTTTTACATAAAGCAATGTTGCTCAAAGTTCTTGCAATGATTTTTTAAGCCTTTGAATCCCGAGTACACCATGTGGACTTGGCCTATTCCTGAGGAGGTTGTGAGGTGCAACATTACACCATGTGGACTTGGCCTATTCCTGAGGAGGTTGTAAGGTGCAGCATTACTTTGGCCTATTCCTGAGAAAGTTGTGAGGTGCAACATTACACCATGTGGACTTGGCCTATTCCTGAGGAGGTTGTAAGGTGCAGCATTACTTTGGCCTATTCCTGAGGAAGTTATGAGGTGCAGTATTACACCATATGGTACATTGCCAGTTTGGTCTCTTTTTAAATTCTTAATCACACCCTCTTTACAAATAAGAAAGGTTCAGGGAAACGTGCAGGTTACTAAATTATGTATTTACTGTACTTCTTGCCATTGATAAGTATTCCCTTAATTTGCGTAGGGGATAAATCATTTCTGCGACATATTCAGTTAAACTGCACATTCAATGTCTTCGGTTATGAACCACTTGGTCATTAAGGATAAATTACAGGACCCCCACTGCTTCCACATTAATACTCCAGTCAATACTCAATAATTGTCTGTAAATAAAGAAGCACATGAAACAAGAAACTGGAGGATATCAATGTTTGCAGTGGAAGCTTTGCACCTATTAAGGGAAAATTCTAATCAAGGGTCATAGTATAAAATTACATGTGTTGTCTAATTCTATCAAAGTTAATTCTGGATGCATTTGAATGCTGTGGAAAACATTTCTGTCCTGTCTTTAAAGTGCCTTGAGCACCCTTGTTGACTGGAATACAGAATGTAGAACATTAAAAGCTGTTCTGACTCTTGTTGAGTAATAGTTGGTTTACACTGGGAGAAGCGAGATCAAATTCAATTCCGGTTATATTGATCTGAATTGAATTCAATCTCCTGGCTTTCACATTGTAGTGCAGCGCCTTCTCCCAACACCAACCTGTACACAGAATAGCATCAAATTACAGCCTGGTACTGGTATTATTTGCAGAGCAGGACAGATGCGAGCAGAGTCAAATCAAACTGTTTACACGAGACTTACTCAAACCAATTCATTTCTGCAGCTGATTTAAATTCTGCATTAGGGGGTGGACATTTTTTGTGCGATATAAAAGTAAACTGAATTTGAACAAATTTTTCAATGCATTTAATTCAGTATAGCATAAAACACAAAACATAGCTGTCAAACGAACAAGACTTAAGGCACAGCTACTTACTTAGTGTTCTTCACAGACTTCACCCCGAACACAGCTAAAAATTATGCTGGATTAAAAATCTAATGGTTTTTCTTACTGCAAGTTTGGCATTAACTTCACAGTGCTCTTGCTGTGAATTCAGTACTAGATTTGTAGCATGTTACTGCTGAATTGTTAATCAGCACTCCACGCATTGCTGGTAGTCAGATCCATGGATCAGGCTGGATTCACATTGTGTTGACTATAATACAAGAAGCCAATGCAAGGCTGGATCATTAGCGACAATAGCTTCTTTTCCTTCCAATTATTTTCAGTTACCCCTCCTCTTAATGCCGTATATTATGAGGACAATAACATGATGGTTGATGAGTCTATGGTATCCCAATCAGACCTCTGTGCTTCATTTGGGAGGCAGGATGGTGAATAACAGCACATTATTAAACAATGAGCAGCATCAGAACTGACCTCAATCCTGTCCTTATCAGGTATCTACACAAATTTACTGTCCACTAAGGGCCTTAAGACAATGATCAGGAGCCTTCATCTTCCCTAGGTTGGGAATGTATTAATCAATTAGAGTGCCCTTCTTCCAATGTGGCTGCAGAGATCACCTAACTCAGAGCAGCTCAGAGATTATAACATAGGGCCGAAATTTCTGGCGGGCGGGGGCAGAGCAGGACCGGGTGTGGACCCGTTTGCCACCTGCGATCGGGTCCCCGCCGCCATTTTACGTGGGCAGGCCAATTAAGGCCCGGCCAGTGTGAATCGCAGCTCCCGAGGACAGCGGGAGTGGGTGGGTGGCGGCGGGTCTACAATGATCGCCAGGTCCAATGGCGACCCCACGGCCTGTTTAAAAAGCTGCTGCAGCCTTTCAAAGGCTGCGAATCACGGCCAGTGGATGGGCTCCCCAGAGCGCTGCTGGTGAGCAGGACAGGCAGGAGGGTAGGGCAGGGGGGCACTGTGCCCCTCATTTTTTGGCCAATTACCTTGCTGCCCTCCTTGAGGAGGTGGCAGCACGGCGGGAGGTGCTGGTTCCCCAGGACGGGAGGAGGAGGCCCCCCCCCACATGACCAAACGTGCCTGGGAGGAGGTGGTGGAGGTGGTGAGCTCCCGCGACGTGGTGCAGTGCATCTGGATCCAGTGTCGCAAGCGCTTCAACAACCTGTTGCGCTCAGGAAGGGTGAGTATCATGTTGGCGTTGGTCATGTAACCCAGCAGGTAGACTTTGCCCCCTGGCGCCCTCCCCTCCCCCCCTCCCCCACAACTCTGAGTGTAGAGACTGTATTGAATCATTGACGGCATGTGTCCTTCACTGGGTGGGCCAGCAGATATTGCCCATGCCGAGGTCACCCTGAGAGGGTGGTGAAGAGATGGGTTCTGCCCTCGCAGCATGTGGTACACTGAAACCCACATTACTGTTTTGGGGGCAACCTGGAGGAGCTGCACCTAGGCGCAGTGCTGGAACTCCAGAACATGTCAAAGTCAGGGTGATGACATGCTGGGAGGGGAGCTTCAAGGTGGCGTGGCACCAATCGATCTGCTATCCTCTGCGCTCCACATGCTGGCACCTCCTTGTTATGGAAGGTTAGACCGTGTGGCACCGAATGAGATGTAGGCAGCATTTGGCCAAGAGGGTGGGGGTGTAGGGACAGGCTTGGCACCTTTGTGTGAGTGTTCGGCAGTAGTGGGGTGAGGAGGCACTGGAGTCCTGCAATGTCCCACTCTGGTTGGGGTGGGCCGCCCACGAAGAGAATCCAGGTACAAGTAGCACTAATCAATGCTCTTCTCTCCTTTTCAGGCGAAGAATGCACATAATGCCGCTGAGCGGGTGAGGACTGGCGGTGGGCAGGCACAGTTAGCGATTCTCAACCACTTCGAGCAGGAGGCCCTGGATTTGGAGAGGCGCCATGCGCCCAGGTCCACTGGTGGCGGTGAGGCTGGGGTGCCACAGGGAGGTATGTTTGCCCAGCAGTGAGGTCACCATTGTTCTCCCAGCAGCCATGGCAGTGATGAATATTTAGCGATTGAAGTTTGCAACATGGCTTGACCATTGCTTATGGAAAGATGAGCGCATAATGACCTGGGAGACAGCGATGCACATTGACATTGTCTCCACATTAACTGATCAAATGTCTTTGTTCTTCCTTTTAGCATCAGCGGAGCAGGGCCAGGAGGAGGATCAGCAGAGAGGGCCCTGAAGTCTCACCAGTGTCTCACCATCTCCACCAGGTAGGCACCAGCGCAGATACTAGCACCACAGTGGGAATTAGAACATCGGCTAGTGTCCCAGGGCACAGTGGTGAGGGCACTTCACAGTCACTGGAGCAGCTGGAAGAGACAGAGAGTGCCCATGGTGCCAGCAGTCAGAGGGCTGCAGGGGACCAGGCACATGCTCAGTCGGTGCCTGATGATGTGCCTCCGGAGTCGTCCGCGATGCAGCAAAAGCAGGAAATGCGGCTGTGTGTGCGGAGCATCTTGTGAAGATACATGAGACTATGCTTGGCTTGGTCTCCGTGGTGGAGGAGTCTACGTGGACGATCGCTGAAGCAATGAGCCACATGTCCGAGCGCCACGCGTCCTCCATGGAGAGAGTGGCGACTCTCGTGGAGAGCCTCCTCCAGGAGACCCATCAGGGCTTCCTGGAGATGCGCTCTGACCAGCAAGCCCTCATATCGGCATTGACGTCAGCTGGTCAGTGCCAATGTGGGAGATGATCTGGGCACCAAGTTTCCCAGCTCGGTGTTCATTCATCCACGGTGAGCAGGGAGGTCTGAAGCGACCTCACGTCAGTGCAGCAGCTGCCTGTCGTCTCTGCGGGGTCCTCTCAGGGAACTCCGGATGAGGGCGGCAGCTCCCCCAACCCTCTGCCAGTGACCGTTGGATCCAGTGAGGCTGCAATGTCTGGGGAGATGCCAGCTGTGGAACTGGCAGCTCCCTCCCAGGCGGGGCGAACACGGGCTCCATGGGCCAGAGGACGACTGCCAAGGTCATTGAGGCCAACAGGACAGCAGAGTGAGCAGGCTGTCTCAGATGTAACTCCCAGTGAGGGGCAGCACCAAGATGTGGCACCTGGAAACGAAAACATAAGGCACCTTAGACAGACCACGGGTTTATCACTGGTGCTTTTCTGTTGGCCCAAGATGAGGTCTTCATGAGTTGGTGTGACTTTTAACACCTTTTTCATTTTGTTTCATTAAGTTTCTTTGGTTGGAATATTAAATTCAGACATGTCACCATGGCTGAAGTTGCCTCTTTTGTTCTGCAGGTGGATGGTTTCCAGTAGTGTAATGAGTGCTTTATATTAACAAGGACCCTAGTTAATGTTTATAACCAGGTAAATTTTACACTTAGGTCTTGAATATGGAGCCTGCAGCCCAGGCTTGTCCTGAAGGCCCATCTGTGGTGTGCTAGCTGACGTTTCATTGGATTAAAGCCTCCAGGGTGTCCCTGCCTTCCTGGAGTTTGCCTGGGTCAGTGTCTACCCTCTCAGCATTTCCCTGTGCATGCTCATCCTCGGACTCACTGCTGGACTCATTGTGTGCAGACGCAGCCAATGCATCTACGTCTTCATCGTCCACAGCGTCCACCCTTTCCAGTGCAAGAGTATGGAGAGTACAGCATGCAACCACTAGCACCGAGATACGATCTGGGGGGTACTGGAGTGCGCCCCCTGGGCGGTCCAGGCATTGGAAGCACATCTTGAGAAGACCGATGGCTCTCTCCACCACAGCCCTTGTGGAGGCATGGCTCCTATTGTACCGCTGCTCAGCTTCTGTTCTTGGATGGCGGAGAGGTGTCATGAGCCACCTTCTGAGGGGATAGCCCTTGTCACCCAGCAGCCATCCATCCAGCCAGGCTGGAGCACTGAAGAGCCCCGGCACCTGGGAGTGTCTGAGGATGTAGGCATCATGGGAGCTGCCTAGGTACCTTGCACAGACTTGTAGAATCTGCATCCTGTGATCACACACTATCTGCACGTTCATGGAATGGAAGCCCTTCCTGTTGACAAAGGCACCGGGCTCACCTGCTGGCGCCTTGATGGCCACATGTGTGCAGTCTATTGCACCCTGGACACGGGGAAGGCAGCAATGGCCGCGAAGCCTCTGGCTCATTGTGTCTGGCTTGCCTGGTTCCAACGGAAGTGGAAGAAGGTCAATACACACCTGAACAGAGCGTCTGTAACCTGCTTGACACAAGTGTGGACAGCAGATTGGGAGACACCACAAAGATCACCCACCGACCCCTGGAAGGAGCCAGATGCATAGAAGTTGAGGGCAGACGTGACCTTCAGAGCCATTGGCATGGGGTGCCCACCCACACAGTTAGCGTAGATCTCAGGCCCAATCATCTGACAGATGGAGGTGACTGTCTCCCTTGAGAGATGGAGCCTCCTTCGGCACTGCACCTCAGACATATTGAGGTAGCTGCTTCGCCGCCTGTAAATCCTGGCAGCAGGATAGTGGCGTCTTCTGCGGCCCCTTCCGCCTTGGTCCACCTCTTTACCCTGCACCCCTTGTGCCTGCCCCTGTCCTTCCAAAGGTGGCTCCCCTGGAGGCTGAATGTGCACCCCCTTCTTGCCCTCTCTTCCTCCTCCGAGGAGCTGCCTCCAGTGGAGAGTTCAGCTCCCATTCCCAGGCTAAGGGGAGGCTTCCTGATACTTGCAGGCCCAGAAAATATTCCTCACTACGTAGTGCTGACCTGAAGATTGTGAGTCCAGACCCATGAGCTGGTATGTGTTTTGAAGTATTGCAGATCACACGGGTAAGTATCAGTAATTTGAAACATTAATATTTAACAGAGCACACTCGTGACCCCACTGAGCCCTCTTATCTCGCCTGTGGATGAAGTTTATACAAATGTGTCCCACCCGCCTGCCCGTTGCACCTGGGTGCCGATCCGATGATTGCATGGGTGCCGAAAAATTGCAGTCGATTGATGCCTCAAGGGCCTTAAGTGACCCGTTAACTAATGGCAGGTGTGCATCGGAGAGCATCGCGCACCCGCCCAACAAAATATTGTAATGACGTCGGGACGCCCGCCCGACATCACCGTGCGTCATTTTACTCACATGCATGTGGGGCACACACCCGCATGCCAACGAAAAAATTCTGCCCATAAAGTTTCTTGCTCTCAGTGGCTCAGTACCACACCATTTCCCCACTGAGTTCAGGGGTACACAAATCTTGATTTATAGTTGATAACTAGAGATGACTAACTATAACCCAGAACCTTCACTCAAAATTTACTTCATTAGACTTTCAATTCAATACTCTGGTGGAATGATCTTTTCTCTGTGTCAATTGGTGGATAATGGGATATTCATACTTAAACTAAATGCAGTAAAAGATTCACATTGTACCACTTCTTATAATTCATATTGAAAATGATGGAGCTTCTTTGTCACAAGCTGATTTTCTTTTCTTGTTTGTGCTTGGTCACATTTAGGAAATGTACAGAAGTAAATCACAAAGGAAATGTGACCATTAGTGAGATAACACAGATAACTCAAGGGAGAATGATGTGTTCGCAATTCTGCCCTTACATGCATACTCAGGAATACCTCACAGCAGAGCCTACTTCATTACACTACTGTTACATAATTATCACATTCACTAATCTATTCTGTCACTGGAACAAGTCCTCAAAGTCCAGTAGCTACAATGAGGGACATTAACTTATATAACTGCAATTTTCAGTTGGAACTTCTAAAATACAACTACCTAGGAAGATTTCAAAACACCTATAAGCATTGCTGTAGCAGTACACATATAGACTGGAATTTTACATGAATCGGTGAGGTGGGAAAGGTGGCACTGGAAGCATTGGTGCTATCTCCTCAATCTCCATTCTTGGCAGAATGTTGCGCTGGCTGGCCAATTAACAACCAGCAAGCAGGGTGGCCAATCATTCACCAGCTGGATACGGGGCTGAGGCGGCAGCCACGACATCAGCTGACACAGTCAGATGTGGGTTCGAATCCCACCATGGCAGATGGTGGAATTTGAATTTTTAAAATATCTGGAATTAAGAGCCTGATGATGACCATGAAACAATTGCCAATTGTTGTAAAAACCCATCTGGTTCACTAATGTCCTTTAGGGAAGGTCTGCCATCCTTACCTGGTCTGGCCTACACGTGACTCAAGACCCCAGCAATGTGGTTGACTCTTAAATGCCCTCTGAACAAAGGCAATTAGGGATGGGCAATAAATGCTGGCCTAGCCAGCAACACCTGCATCCCATGGATGAATAAAAAAAAAGTGTTAGAACCATCTTTAAAGGGATGCCAGCACCCAGATGCTGCTTCAAGTCTCCTTGCTTTTGCCCTGCTCCAGAGCTGCTTCAGGCCTTTTTATACTTATTTATTCTTCCACAGGATGTGGGCTTCGCTGGCTGGGCCAGCATTCATTGCCCATCCCTAATTGCTCTTGAGGAGATGGTGTTGAGCTGCCTTCTTGAATCGCTGCAGCCCATGTGCTGTAGGTACACCCACAGTGCTGTTAGGGAGGGAGTTCCAGGATTTTCACCCAGCGACAGTGAAGGAACGGTGATATATTTCCAAGTCAGGACGGTGAGTGACTTCGAGGGGAGCTTGCAGATGGCTGTTCATTTAATGGGGCTGGAGTGAAACGGGAGAAAGAAATAGCACCATGATTTTTATCTCAGCTCGTTGCAGGTGTGTTCAGGGTTTAATCTTTAACTCCAGGACAATTCAGCAGGGCTGGCAACCCTACGAGCAGTTGAAAATCAAACTTTGTGTCTGATCTACCACAGAATAAAAACTTCAGAGAGTGCCAAAAAAAGGCCCAAGTAAAGACCAGAAGTCCTCACAAGGCACAGGATGCACCCACCCAAGCAGACCCTGCCAACGTTGGCATGTTGGATTTAAATATCTCAGTCAGGCACCTGTGCCACTAGGGGCACACATCGGGTTTGAAATTGTAGTGGAAGCACAACAGGCTGGAAGGAGGTTTGCTGCTTCCTCAACTCTAGAACCAATTAATAATTGTGCCTGGTGGACCCCTTCATAAAAATCCCTTTTCCTACAGGGACCCACCAACAACTCAGATCGGGCCTATAGTGATGATTTAGCTGATTCACCCACCATATAAAGACTTCCTTTAAAAGCCAGTGGTAGAGGGGTCCAAAGACTGGGAGACCCCACCACTGAGCCCAGCTGCTTTTGCAACACTGGTTTTGCTCACATAATGTATTTGGAAATATTGATGCGAGGCCAGAACCCAAAGGTTCTAATTTTCAGCTCTTTCACCAACCTCCGTCCACCCTCTTATTGGTAGCATTGCCACGTGTACTATAACCCTTTTGTGTACTTGTTGGTAAAATTTTAAGACAAAGGACAGGGTGTGCGAGTGTTTTATGATCACTCCTGTCTGTTTTATTGCCTTGGTTACTGCTTATATGTTATCTGCCTAGATAGTGTGTAACACAGGTGAAACCGCTGGACTTCAGCCCCTTGAAAACACCAGCAAAATTGGGTAGAGAAGGAATCTGTCATTATGGTCAGCTTGATTATTCTGAATAACTAACTAAATAAATAGAGGAGCAACCTGAATGCAATGACTGAATTGTGGTTGAATCGGTGGAAATCCAGCCGAGATTTCACAAATTGTGCTCCAGTAAACAGGCTCATTCTACTTATTGAATAAAGGGTGCGTCATCAAATGTACTTTCATAATCAAGGAGAGTAAGTTGGTAAAGCTGTAAAGAAATTGCATATGGGATCCTGTGTTTTATAAATTACCCTCCTAGGTGGATGTAAAAGTTCCATGGACCTATTTCAAATTCTCCCTAGTTACAAGCCAATGTTTATCCCTGAGCTAACATCATTAAAACAGATTAGAAAGAAAGAGAGGCTTGCATTTATATAGTGCCTTTCACAACCACAAGATGTCCCAAAGCACTTTCTAGCCAATGAAGTACTTAGTCACTGTTGTGCATAGTGAACTCTGACAAACAGCAATGTGATAACCTTATAATGTATTTTTTGTGACACAGATTGAAGGGTAATTGTTCAGGATGCCCTAGTTAACTTCCCTAATCTTCTTTGAAATAGTGTCAAGAGATCAGATGGGCCTTGATTTAACATCTCGTCTGACAGTGCAGTACTACCTCAGTATTGACCAGTGTCAACCTTGATTTCTGTGCTCAAGTCCTGAAGTGGGATCTAAATCCACAACCTTCTGACTCAGAAGCAAGAGTGCTATCAACTGAGTCACGCCTGCCACAAAATTCTAATAAGTTGTAATAACAGATCATCTGGTCATAATCACATTTTTTGAGGGGTCTTACTCTGCACTGATCACCTGCTGCATTTGTTGCAATACGAAAGTGACTATTATTAAAAAGTACTTCATTGGCCTTGGGGTGACCTGGGGTCATGAAAGGTGCTATGTGAAGTGTGCCCAGTTTTAGGTACCATATTATATAAGGATATCAAGGCATTGGCGATGGTGCAGAAGAGATTCAATAAGATGTTGCCAGGGATATGAGGCTCTTTTCATTAGAGCACAGAAGATTAAGGAGATATCTGATAAAGATGCTGGAACTTATAATGGATTGTGGTTACTGGTATATAGTGAGAAATTACATCCACTGGTTGATACTAGAAATTATGCATTTAAATCATCAGCAAAGAGCAAAGATCTAGGTTTGGAGAAACTTTTTTACATAGAATGTTGTTAGGACACGGAGGGGGAAAAATTCAAATCGTGTCAGTTTCAGACATGAAATGGAAGGCACAAGCGGAACATGTGCCTGAAGATGTTGACCTGGATCGAAATTGTGCCTCAGAGCCCTGGATACCAATCAAGTGTCCTGGTGCAGCTGGCCAGCCAGGGATTGATCAATTCCAGAAGCTTCAATGCTAAGCGGCCCATAGGTGCGTCTTGGGATGGGAGAATGTGAAACTGAAAGTGATGGACTCAGGACCTGCAGCAGCTCACAGTATATTTGTTGAGCCAGGAAGAGCATTGCTATCCTCCTGGTTTCACAGAAATTAAACTGTTGAAAGGCTTTCTTACCTTTTATTGCAGCTAGTTGCCCCTTTAAAGACCATCACTGTTTAAGCTGCACAAGACTCAGGACAATTGGGCGAGCAGGCCAATTTTGATGGGTGCCCTGTCATCAGTACTAGGACACTGATGTGCAAATGCAAGGTGCCTAACGCTTGTTTCAAGTTGGCAGCCTTCAAACCTAGAAGCCACTGGCTTCTGCGGTGAGATCAGGCACAACCCAAAATTGATCCCCACAATATTGATTTTACACACAAATAAAAGGGTTTAATATTTTCACCAAGGTAATGGACAAAGCCATTTTCTACAAAAGCTTTTGGTGTTAATGTTGCATAGCCCAGCTTCACACCAGAAGTGCTAATTCTGGCAAGGCACGACTTGCCAACAAAACAAATAAAATGGAACTGATGAATTAGAGCTTGCAACTTGCACAAGAAATCTTCAAAATGCTTATTCAAATGCTCTTCTATATGCTAATCCTAATAAAACTAATATAACAATAGAAATTATATTGTAAATGCAGTTGGGGGATTGTTATAACTCAAGTTACTTCTCAAAACTCTTTGTTCATGCCCTCCATGAAAGTCAATTTCCATTGACATATTCATACTTTTAGCTCAAACCTGGAATAGAAGGCTGGATAGCAAACAACGAACCCCTCAGCCATTGGCGTTGACAGCTGATCAACTGTGTCCTCTAAATATGTCTAAATTTGTGACAAATGCTGCAGCGATAGAATATAGATCAGGCTAAAAGTTATACATTGGTTCATTATAAGAGTTGAAATTATACCACAGAAGGAATAATGCAGCAAATGCAAACTATAAAATTCTGAAATTTTCATCAGTACTTTTATAATTGCTTCTAGATACCAAGCTAATAATGGTCCTTTTATGAGCTTTTTTTAATATTAAGCACACATTGTTATGCTCATGAAGCCATGTTTACAATGCAATTAAGGACTACTGAAAACTTCTGATATTTATTCACAGGAGCTGGCAACTCCTGGTTGTGCCACTGTCAGTCCAAATCAGAATAAAGACACAATGGTATTTATTAAGGGGCAAATATACCCAATACCTAAGAAATGCCAACTTTGAGGCAATGTGCACCTGTGTCATTCTACATAGTAGGCCAATTTTCCTCATCAGAATGCTTCATTAACATCTGTATCTGGAGCATTCTAAAGAAAAAAACAGAACACAACATGAAATTCTGCTGATGCCAAAGATTGGTGGGAACTTTACATCCAGACCCAATGACCTAGATACAGTTTAACAATGCCCGCTTCCAAGGTAGGATCGTCATTCTGTGACCCCACTAAAATCTTTTTTGAATGTCAACACCAGGTCTAGAGCAGCAGAGAAAAAAAAAATACCTGTACAACAGGCCATCCAGGTGCTCTTAAGATTTTGTGCCAAATGTTTTATTTATTCATTTGCTCCTGTATATTCTATAGACGAGGTGGTAATATCTGGTGAGCTACATTCTCCTTAAATGTTGCCTGGGTCTCTTTCTTTATCCTGTGCTGCTTCTCCATGATACAAGAGGTACATGCTCAGTGAGGGGAGACTTCGACCTGAGTGGGGCAGAGACCGCGTGAGTATATTTGGGAATTCTGGTTCAAAGTGGGAATTCGGTGCATAGGGGGAAAGAAGTGCTTTAGATAAGGTTTACTGCAGGAAGTAAAGTGTGCTGAGTGGGGATTTCAGTGAAGGACAGGGAGGAGGTGCTTTGCCTTCTACTCTTTTTCAGCCTCCAGTATTTGGTGCAGCAGAAGGAGCAAGTAAACCAGTAACTGATATTATTAGTTTTATCAGTATTGTAAAGTTTACTCGCAGTGCCGAAACCTATTGGGAGGTGTAGGCTTTATTGATTATAATTAATTCATTAGCGATTATTAATTAGTTAACACATATTGGAAATGGCAGGTTGGGTGATATGCTGTGGTTGCAGGATGTGGGAACTTCTGGATACCGGTGTGATCCTGGGAAGCATGTCTGCTGTAAGTGTTTGCGGCTGCAGAAACTTCAGCCCCGAGTTATTGAGCTGGAAGCCAAGCTGCAGACACTGTGGCATATTGGTTGGGGGTGGGGGGGCGGGGGGGGTAGAATTATCCAGATGCTTTATTCCAACTGGAGGTCACACCCCTTAGGATAGGATCTTCTGATTTGGTCTGTGGTCATGGACAGGAAGGTGTGACTAAATGAGGCAGGTAAGGGGACCCAGAGGGTGGGAGTGAAAGAGCCTCGGCCCTTGCAATTGTCCAACAGGTTTGAGGTTTTTTCAGCTTTCTTGGATGAGAGCGGGGGCTGCAGGGTGGATGAGCTGACTGGCTGGCCAAGGCACCGTGGTACAGGAAGCCATTCAAGCAGGTGGAGTTACAAGGAATGTAGTGGTAGTAGGGGACGGTATTGTCAGAGGGATTGACAATGTTCTCTGCAGCAAAGAGCATGAGTCCAGATGGCTGTGTTGTCTGCCCAGTGCCAGGGTTCAGGGCATCTGCTCGGGACTTGCAGTGGGAGAGGGAGGATCCAGTGGCCATGGTCCACATAGGTACCGACAACATAGACAGGACAAAGAAGGAGGTTCTGCTTAGTCAGCATGAGGGGCTTGGCGCTAAGTTAAAAAGCAAAACCTCAAAGGCCATAATCTCTGGATTATTACCTGAGCCACGTGCATATTGGCATAGGACAAATCAGATTAGAGAGATGAATGCATGGTTGAAAGCCTGGTGTGAGAGAAGTGGGTTCCTGTTTTTGGGGCATTGGCACCAATACTGGGGAAAGTGGGATCTGTACCATTGGGACGGTCTACACCTGAACTGTGCTGGGACTGGTGTTCTTGTGAGCTGTACAACTAGGGAAGTAAAGAGGGTTAAGTAATGGGGGCAAAGGGATCAAATTTGGGAAGATGTGGTAAATTAAAGAGTAGAGACAAGGCAAAAGAGAAAGGTATTATTACAGGAAATGAGGAACAGATTGTGACAGGAAGGGATAGAGAGTACAAATCTAACAGTAAATCAACAGATAAGAATAGAGATTATAAAAAGAATAAAAGAACAAAACTAAAGGCTCTGTATCTGAATGTACGAAGCATTCAAAACAAAACAGCTGAACTGAGAGTGCACATAGAAATAAATAAGCATGATTTGATAGCCATTATAGAGACATGGCTGCAAGAGGACATAGATTGGGACCTGAATATTAAAGGGTTTATGACATTTAGGAAGGACAGGAAGTGAGGAAAAACAGAGGGGTGGCTCTGTTAGTTAATAATAGTGTTATCACAATAGAGAGGGATCACCTAAGTTCAGGAATCCAGGATGTGGAACCAGTTTAGGTAGAGATGAGAAACAGTAAAGGCAAGAAGTCACTTGTGGGAGTTGTGTACAGGCCCACTAATAGTAACCACGTGGCAGGATGGAGCATAACGGAAGAAATAATGGGAGCTTGTCAGCAAAGCAATGATCATGGAAGAATTTAATCTACATATAGTTTGGAAAAGTCAGATGGACAAAGGTAACCTAGATGAGGAGTTCAAAGAATATTTTCAGGATAGTTTTTTAGAACAGCATGTTCTGAAGCCAACCAGAGACCAAGCGATACTAGACCTTGTATTATGCAACAAGATGAGGTTAATTCATGATCCCATAATGAAGGCACCCCTAGGTAGTAGCAACCATAAAATGACTGAATTTTACATTCAGTTTGAGGGAGAGAGGAGTAGGTTCGATACTGTTTTAAAATTGAAATAAGGGCAATATGGCAGCATGAAAGCAGAGCTGGCTAAAATGAATTAGGAAATTAGTTTAAGGCATAGGTGAATAGAGATGCAGTGGCAAACATTTATGGGAATATTTCAGAATACACAGAATGGATAAATTCCAACGGGTATGAAAGAGTTTATGGAATGGACACATCATCCGTGGTTAACAAGAAAGGTTAAAGATAGTATCAAACTTAAAGAAAAAGCATATAATTATGCAAAGATAGGTGGAAGGTCAGAAGATTGGACAGAATATAAGAAACAGCAAAGTATGGCCAAAAGTTTAATAAGGAGGGAAAAATTAGGGTACAAGAGAAAGCTAGCCAGAAATAAAAAACAGATAGTGAGAGTTTCTATAAATATTTAAATAAGAAATGAGTTAACAAAGTGAGTGTTGGTCCTATAGAAAGTGAGTCTGGAGAATTGATAATGGAAAACAAAGAAATGGCAGATGAATTGAACAGGTATTTTGCATCAGTCTTTATTATAGAGGATATCAGAAGCAGCTATAAATCAGTAAATGGAATGGAGAGAGGAACTCAGGAAAATTACAATCACCAGAGAATTGGTGCTGAGAAAATTGTTGGAGCTGCAGGCTGACAAGTACCCAGGTCCTGATGGACTTCATCCGAGGGTCTTAAAAGAAGCGGCTAGTGACATAGTTTTTGCATTGGATTTAATTTTCTGAAACTCCCTAGATTTGGCGAAGGTCCCATTAGATTGGAAGATAGAAAATGTAACTCCATTATTCAAAAAAAGAGGGATATAGAAAGCAGGAAACTACAAGCCAGTTAGCTTAACATCTGTCATAGGGAAAATGTTAGAAGTTATTATTAAAGAAGATATAGCTAAGCACTTGGATAAGTTTAAGGTAATCAGGCAGACTCAACATGGTTTTGTGAAAGAGGAACCATGTTTAACCAACTTATTGGAGTTCTTTGAGGAAGTTAAATGTGCTGTGGATAAAGGGGAACCAGTGGATGTACTGTACTTAGATTTCCAGAAGGCATTTGATAAAGTGCCACATCAAAGTTTATTGCGCAAAATAAAAGGTCATAGTATAGGCGAGTAACATATTGGCATGGAAAGAAGATTAGCTGGCTAACAGGAAGCAGAGAGTAGGCATAAATGGGTCTTTTTCTGGTTGGCAAGATGTAATGAGTGGTGTGCCACATGGATCAGTGCTAGGACATCAACAGTTTACAGTTTATATAAATGACTTGGATGAAGGGATGGATGGGATGGTTGCAAAATTTGCTGATGTCATAAAGATAGGCAGGAAAGTCAGTTGTGAAGAGGACAAAAGGAGGCTACAAAAAGATATAGATAGGTTAAGTGAGTGGATATAAGGAGGCTACAAAGAGATATAAATAGATTAAATGAGTGGGCAAAGATCTGGCAAATGGAGTATAATGTGGGAAAATGTGAAATTGTCCATTTTGGCAGGAAGAATAAAAGAGAAGCATATTATCTAAATGGTGAGAAATGGCAGAGCTCTGAAATGCAGAGGAATCTGGGTGTCTTAGTGCATGATTTGCAAAAGGCTAGCATGCAGGTACATCAAGTAATTAGGAAAGCTAATAGAATGTTATCATTTATTGTGAGGGAAGTTGAATACAATAGTCAGGAGGTTATGCTTCGTTATATAGAGCACTAGTAAAACCACATCTGGAGAACTGTGTACAGCATTGGTCACCTTATTTAAGGAAGGATGAAAATGTATTGGATGCAGTTCAGAGAAGGTTTACCAGTCTAATACCCAGAATAGGCAGGTTGTCTTATAAGGAAAGGCTGGACAGGCTAGGCTTGTATCTGCTGGCATTTAGAAGAGTAAGAGGCAACTTGATTGAAACATATAAGGTCCTGAGGGGGCCTTGACAGGGTGGATGTGGAGAGGATGTTTCCTCTTGTGGGAGAATCTAGAACTAGGGGTCACTATTTAAAAATAAGGGGTCACCCATTAAAACGGAGATGAGGCGAAATGTTTTCTCCCAGAGGGTTGTGAGTCTTTGGAACTCTCTTCCTGAAGAGACGGTGGAAGCAAAGCCTTTGAATATTTTTAAGACAGAGGTGGACAGATCCTTGGTAAAAAAGGGAGTGAAAGGTTATTGAGCATAGGCGGGATGAAGATTTGAAGTCACTATCAAATCAGCCATGATCTTATTAAATGGCGGAGCAGGCTTGAAGGGCTGAATGGCCTACTCTTGCTCCTTGTTCATATGTTCATATGTACAAGGATATGCCCATAGGTGTTGTGTAAAGGGTTAATGTTAAATATGTAAATAGACATCTACATTATCAGTGATGTAAGATAACATGACAACAGAGTACGCTGAGAGATAGTTCTATGCGAAGCATCATGCTAAGCCTGTACTGTACATAGTTGAAAGGTAAAGTTTGCCAACAGTCTTTCCTCCAGTGGTATCTATCAATCCTGACCAAAGATAACCTCATCTAAGACCCGCACCGGTGATAACATGTTGATAGCTGGAAAGATGACAGAAAAAGCATCAAGAGCCCAGAGACTGGAAGAAGCAGCAAGAGAAATGATAGCGGGGAAGGACCTGAATGGGAAAAATACCAACAGAATTCAAAAAAAAGCTATAGTGAAGAAAAGCCATTGGAAAAAATCTTACCTTTACTTGAGTGTTTCGACCACGTGGAAATGCCAGTTTAAGCTAAGAAGCAGCAGCTGGCACCATAGGTTTACCAGGTATAGAATTGCTTTAGGACAGAAGAGAAGACTAGCAAGGAACAGGTCAGTACTTTTCTATACACCATAAGCAATAGTGCAGATGACATAATGGTCAGACAGGGCATAAACAAAGAGACGGCAACATACGAAGAGGTTATAAGAACCTTTGATACTTCTTTTAGCCTTGGAAGGAACATCAGCATAGAAAGGGAAAAGTTTCAATAGGCATATCCAAAGACCGGAAGAGGGAGTAAATTAATGGTTTATATCGACTAGCTGAGAATTGCAAATTTGGGGCCCTTAAAGCCAAATTAATTCGGCATTGTTGTAGGACTCTTGTATGTGCAGCAAAAACCTCCTAACACACAAAGAAAGGAGAAACCATTTATGTTATGTAGCATTCAAGAAATTGAAGATGAAAAAGATAATGAAGTGCCACTCTTGGGAGAAATCACAGGATCTAATGGGAACTATTGAAGTGCAGGCATTATGGTCAATGAGCATAAAGCAAACTTCAAATTAGACACTGGAGCAGGAGTTCTAGTTCTTTCAGACACAGGAAATTGTCTAAAGCAAGATTTCCTCCAGCCATATGACTCCACGGTCCAGAAGGCATTCAACTGAAGGTCAAGGGATAGCTGACTGTTAAACTTCAGCACAAAGGAAGAGGAATCACAGAAACTTTGTACATTATCCAAACCAAGAGTGTTCACTGTTAAGCTAAAAAGATTGCACAGATCTACAACTCATCTATAAAATGAATGAATTGGGAAGCCAAGATAAACCTAAAGAACTCAGGAGCCCCAGAACCTAATAGAACCATGTGAAAACCTTGAGAAAACCAGACAGAAGATTTCCCATGAGCAGCAGGCAAAGGAACTGCAAGGTCATTACCAGGAAGGGCAGCTTACATCAAGCAAGAAACAGACGGACCATCTCAGGCAAGGAAAACAGCAAACAACAGTAGGCGCATTGTCACGCATTCCTGTTGAAAAGTCTGAACAAGAAGACATAAATTTCATCGACGATATGGTGTCCTATCCCTCATTGATCACAATATTTCTACCAACAACAATACAGAGGCTAAACAAAACTTAAAAGGCACTAAAAGCAGATGAAGAATGTGCTAAAATTAGAGGGTACTGCATGACTTGATGGCCGGAATGTGTTACAAATATAATCTCAATCTGAAACAATACTTGGAGCAACGAAGACGTTTCAGTGTCTTGGATGACTTGCTGATTTATGAAGAGGGATTACTCATACAAAGAGTGCTTAGAGCCGAGATCCTTCAGAGGATACATCAGGGACACCTGGGCATTACAAAGTGACAATCTAGAGCACAAAATTCCATTTGGTAGCCAAGGGTTTCAAAATCATTGGAGGAAATGATTTTGAGCTGCATCACCTGTGCAAACCATCGCCAGGAACAAAGAGAACCACTGATGGTATCCTCATTTCCGTACAGACCCTGGGAATGGCTCAGAATGGATCTTTCCAAGCTCAAAGGGAAGACATTCCTCTGTTGTTAATAGTTGTTAACTATTACTCCAGATGGATTGAGGTTAAACGTCTTCATACTCCCACCTTGGAAGCAGTCATTAAAATATGAAAAGGAACTTGGCATTCCAGAACTAGTCATTTCCAACAATGGCCCACAGTTTGCAAACAAATGTTTTAAGCAGTTCATGGAAGACTATGGATTTTTCAACATGACTAGTTCACCGAGATACCCACAAGTAAATGGAAAGGCCAAAAGAGGAGTAAGGACGGTATGACTTTGTTGAAGAAAAATGGCGATATCAACATAGCATCGTTGAGCTACTGTCCCACTGTGCTTCAGAATGGCTTGGCTCCATCAGAACTTCTAATTGGAAGATGACTTTTGGACTCAACTTCCTTTTCTTCCACACACGCTCATGCCCTGTCTCAAAGCTGCAAATGTAGAGAGAGTAAGGGAGAAGGAGAATGAGTATTGTGCAAATCAAACTAGAAACTTGTTGGATCCAGTGCCCTTGGTTTGTTGGGGCTAAAGGATCCAGGTTGCACACTTTGTTCGGGGTGACCAAGTCGGTACAGAGACAGAGAACATCAGGAGGTTGTTGTTAGATTAAACACATGCTGTTTATTTACAAACTAACTCTACAACTATACTTTTGTGCTCACAACATAAAACTCTGTTTTCACTCATCAGTGACTAACTCAAGACTCTCTCACATAGAGGTAAGACCATAAGGCCATAAGACGTAGGAGCAGAAGTAGGCCATTTGGCCCACTGAGTATGCTCCACTATTCAATGAGATCATGGCTGATCTGATAATCCTCAACTCCATTTTCCTGCCTTCTCCCCATAACCCTTGATTCCCTTATTGATTAAAAATCTGTCTATCTCAGCCTTGGATATCCTTAACGACCCAGCATCTATAGCCCTCTGCAGTAAAGAATTCCACAGATTGACTACTGTCTGAGAGAAGAAATTCCTCCTCATCTCTGTTTTAAACAGGTGCCCCCTTACTCTGAGGCTATGCCTCTGGTTCTAGACTCTCCCACAAGGGGAAACAACCTCTCAGCATCTACCCTGCTAAGCCCCCTAAGAATTTTATATGTTTCAATGAGGTCGCTTCTCATTCTTCTAAACTCCACTGAGTACAAAGCCTGCACTACTCTGCTATTGGACAATAAGAACATGCGACCTTATATTACAATACTTGTCTTAAAGGTATATTACATCTCAGATTACTACAAAACTACAATCAAAGTAATAGAGTAATGTTTTACCAGAACTTCAACCAGGTGAATCAGTATCGATTCGTGACCACAATCGCGAAGGCCAAGTTTTAAAACAAACACTACATCTGCGATCATATCTTATAGAGACTGAAAATGGAATCGTGAGAAGAAACAGAAGTGCACTTGTATCTACAAGAAGAAGACCATCAATGGAATTAACTAATCACCCAGATAATCAGGAAGACAACCTGAACAGAGAGCTGGTAGTCTCTGCTGATTCACATGCTACACTACCTAGTTCAAGAAAGAACATGGAGAACATGAATCCTATACATCCTGCGAGAGAGCTGAGAACAAGACCAGGGAGGTATTGTTGAAACCACCACAACAGTTATCTCTGTGAACCAGGGATGAAAGCAGAGGCTTCATGGGGGATGTAGGATAATGTAAATAACATATTTAAGAGAGTCAGAAGCTTTGGGGGAGACATAGTGTAAAGACTTTGTTAAGTATATAAATAGACAGTCTAGATCATCAGTGATGTAAGATCCCATGACAACAGAGTATGTTGAGAGAAAGTTCTATGTGAAGCCTCGTGCTAAGCCTTGTACTGTACATGGTTAGTAAAATGTTCAATAAAAGGTAAAGCTTACCAACAACCTAACCTCCAGCAGCCTCTATCGATCCTGACTAAGAACAACCTCATCTAAGATGCACAATGATGATAACAGAGCAGTGAATGCCCTCACTGTTCCTTGAAGAGGCTTCAAATCATGTGGGGTGGGTTGAAAGGGGAAGAGAAAATATGACCCCGTCAGAAGCAGCTGGAAATAATTCAAGTATCTGTAGGAAAACGTTAAAATCAGACATAAGAAGTGTTTCTCAGCTGCAAGAAGCGAAAATCTAACTCTCCCAACTCTAACCTATGTCACCTGAATGTGAAGGGCCAGGTTTTTCTCTAATACTCAATTTACACACTGCCAAATTCATGCTTCATTGACTTTAATGGAGCATAGAAATGAACAGGGTGTTAATTGAGAATTGGACCTGCACCCGCCCTCATCCCGCTTGGTAGGCTAGGTTAAAATCTGAGCTTTCAGGGTCGGAAACATCTCATTTCTGCCTGTACCACCTATGTCCAAGCTACCCAGAACACATTTCCAGTGCTGAGTCAGGAATCTTGAATGTTAAGTACCTCTCATCCTTATTAATAAACAGCTACTCAGGACTTGGCATAAAAAAAAATCAGAAAATTTAAAAAATGAAAACAAGTAATCTAATGGCAGAGAATGAGAAAAAATGATTTTTGCCCTACTTTCCTGCTAGGAAATATTTCCTACACGGTTGATAAGAACAGCGTCCACAAGGAATTTAATATATAGAAAAATCTCAGATATTTTGGGATTTTTCATTAGGTTCTTGACTAGAATATTTGGAAAGAGCAAACATGCTGAGGCATACTAAGTCACTGTGTAAACTTTGTCTGTGACATACTGCCAGTGTAAACCTTTAGATTAAGTCAATTAATTTTCTATCATAAGAGATAATAAGATGAGCAAGGCAATGACATTTTAATTGGGCAGAATTACAACCAGGAGGCTAGCTAGCTCTTGCAGTCAACTGAAAATCTGCATAGAGCTGTAAATAATCCTCTACTTTCTTACAAATAAACTGGTCACTTACACCTAACAACAAATTGTCTGGGAAACAGAGCCATAAAGTTGATTGCTGAAGTTATAACTGTGTGCTCAGACTTATTTTGCCAAATAGGACTGCTACATTAATATACGTGTGAGAATTTAATGCAAATCCACGACTGAGATCTTAACTGACCTAAACAGCATCAATTTGGACAATCAATAATCAGAACAGTTTTTAATTTTTTCCCTCATTAATATTAAAAGTACCATAACCCTTACCTGCTGATTCATAACAGCCTGAACCTGGTTTGAACAAAACAACACCTTAATTTCTCAAAATATATCCTCTTGCAGCAAATTAATCATGATTCAGTGAACAGACCACCCGCATAAGGGGCCACATAAGATGCCACTGTCCTGCTGCCAGGGTTTACAGGCAGCGATGCACCTACCTCAATATGTCCGAGGTGCAATGCCAAAGGAGGTTCCACCTCTCAAAGGAGGCTGTGACCTCCATCTGTCAGAGGATCAGGCCTGAGATCAGCTCCGACTGTGTGCGTGTACACCCCATGCCAGTGGCTCTGAAGGTCACAGTGTCCTTCAACATCTATGCCTCTGGCTCTTTCCAGGGGTCAGCGGGGAATCTTTGTGGAGTCTCCCAATCAGCTGTCCACAGTTGCGTCAAGCTGGTGACAGAAGCTCTGTTCAGGTGGGTAATGGCATTTGTTCATTCCCGTATGGGCGAGGCCAGAGCAAGCCAGAGGCTTTACAGCAATTGATGGGATCCCCCACATCCAGGGTGCAATCGACTGCACACATGCGGCCATCAAGCCGCCAGCGAGTGACCCGGGTGCCTTCATCAACAGGAAGGGCTTCCACTCGATGAATGTGCAGATAGTGTGTGATCACAGGATGCTGATTCTACAAGTCTGTGCAAGGTACCCAGGCAGCTCCCATGATGCCTACATCCTCAGACACTCCCAGGTGCCGGGGCTCTTCAGTGCTCGACTGGATGGATGGCTGCTGGGTGACAAGGGCTATCTGTTGAAAAGGTGGCTTATGACGCCTCTCTACCACCCAAGAACAGAGGCAGAGCAGCGTTATAATAGGAGTCATGCCTCCACATGGGTGGTGATAAAGAGGAACATAGGTCTTCTGAAGGTGCGCTTCCAGTGCCTGAACCATTCAGGGGGAGCCCTACAATAGCCCCTCCCCGAACCCCAGAGCAGGTGTCACCGATAGTGGTTGCATGCTGTGCTCTCCACAACCTGGCACTGGCAAGGGGGGCCCAATGGAGGAAGAGGATGTTGACGCTGCTCCACAGGCCATAGAGGATGAATCCAGCAGTGAGTCAGAAGAGGATCCTGGTGAGGAGAACGCTGAGGGCATATAGGCAGACCTCTGTATCCTTCAGGGAGGCAGGAACACCAGGGACACCTTGATCCAACGCTCCTTTAGCTAGGCTGCCAAAGATCTGTTTCCACCTCATGTCAGGGCTGCCGCCTCCATCTCGGGTATCTGAAATGACTCCTTTATTTGAACCCAAAGTCCACTCAGCGCCTGTGCAATAAAGTTTAGAGCCACTCATGTCCAGCATTACACACTGGCGTACCCTGTACCAACAAAGGTGAAGCATACCCAGGCCAATACGACAAAAACAAAATTTATCATATTTGGCAATCCAAACAAATTAACATAACCTTCTTTGGTCTTCATTCCCAGACCAATAAACATAAACAAATCACTACACAACAGAAGATGACCCGTGACCAGTCCCTCTTGTGCTCATGGTGCCTTAAACTTATGTTTGCGAATGCTATGTCTTGGTGCCCCCCCTCTCGCTGGCAGCAGCATTGGAGACAGCCTGCTGACACTGCTGTCCTGTTGGCCTTGATGACCTTGGCAGTCGTCCTCTGGCCATTGGAGCCTGTGCTGACCCCGCCTGGGAGGGAGCAGCCAGTGCCACAGCTGGCATCTCCCCAGTCATAGCAGCCTCATAAGATGCCACAGTCACTGGCAGAGGGGCAGAGGAGCTATTGCCATCATCCAGACTGTCCGGAGAGGAGCCCGCAGAGATGACAAGTAGCTTGTGTGCCCACGTGAGGTCGGTCTGGACCTCCCTGCTTACCATTAATGGACAGACACCTTGCTGGGATACTGGGTGCCTTATCCATCTCCCACACTGGCACTGACCACCTGAGCTCAGTGTCTGTGTGAGACTTGCAGGTCTGAGCGCCACCCCGAACCCCTGATTCTGTCCCTGGAGCTGCCTCTCCATGAGAATCACCACTCTCTCCATGGAGAAGGCAGTGCACTCGGCCATGATGGTCAACGCAGTGCTCGTGCTCCGCATGGGCTCCTCCATAACAGAGACCATGACACGGACACCCTCACGGATCTCTGCCAGACCCTCCCTCACATCCTGGTGGACATCTAGCATCTACTGCCTAAAGGATGATCCCAGAGGCTCAACACCTGCCTTTGACTCAGCATCGTCCTGGTCTTCAGCAGTTCTCTGACTGCTGGCGCCCTGGGCACTCTCTGCCTCCGCCTGCTCCTCCTGTGAGTATGAAGTGCCCTCACCAACTTCTAGCAAAGGATCTAACACCCACCGAGGTGTTGATATCGATGCTGGTGCCTGGTTCAGAAAGTGAGTGTGGCCCAGGTGAATGTGAAGCCTGGTCATCCTCTGACGTCTAGGGTGGCTCTTCGGGGTCCTGCGGTTGAGTGTGTGCTGGCGAATTTAAGGGAGAACAACAACATGTCATTAGTTTAAGTCATCACACTGTCACTGTGCACACCAGGCATCCTGGTGAGACAATGGAGATCTGCATCATGGTGCCCTCGTCTTTCAATGGTCAATGGGGGATCCAGTTTTGAGGCTCCCATCAATGATGAGACTACACAAGAATGTTTGCACCATCTGAAACTCTCACCTCTTTGCATTGCACTCTTACCTTCATCTGACACTCCAGCCTGTCCACAACTTTTTCATGTTGTTATGGGTTATCTTCTCCTGAAAGGACAGAGGAGCATGGATTAGTCCACTCTCTACCTGCAGTGCCATTGCAGCCTGGCCAACCACAGCTGAGGAACACTTTGCAGGGCACATCCGAGTTTTGGTCCTCGAGCCGCAAGGCACTCAGTCCTTGGCCAGCTCCAGCATTATTGACAGTTGGCACTCAGACTCTAACACCCCCGAGCTCCACAGGGGGATAGCCAGGCCTTAAAACTTCAACACATTGATTCATGCCAACACGGTACTCACCCTTCCCGAGTGCAGCAGGTCATAAGACCTTTTGTGGCGCTGCACAACATTGTGGCTACTGACCTGTGCTGCCACCTCCTCCAAGCTCTTTTAGTTAGGTGTGGTGGCCTTCTCCTTCCATCTCCTGGCAACCACCTCCTCCAGGAGGACCACAAGGCACTCATCGAAAAACCGGGGAGCCAAGTGCCCACCTGACCTGTTGTCCCACCTGGAGTCTCCAGCCACACTTGATGCCATAACTTCAGTGATCACAGTGCAGAAGATATGTCTTCCCTGGCAGCCTTAAAGGAGCTGCCTGTGCCATTTTTAAACCAGCCGTCGGGCCGCAATTGGGCTCGGCAGCCGACAGGCCCCCGCCACTGCTCGCCCCTTCCCAACCATTGGGAGGATGCTTTTCAGGCTTGGCAGGCCTTAATTGCCCAGCCAACATTAAATCATGGTTGGGGGCCGATCGCAGGCGGTGGCCCATTTCCTGGCCAGTCACTGGCCTGTTGATCATGCCTGCCCACCAAGGGTAAAATTCAGGCCAAAGTGTGCAGATTGGTCCTGGTAGGAGTAGATCTAAATTTTGCAGAGTCCTTTGGAGAGGTGGGGTGCCTTTTTGGAGAGGTAGGGTATCCCTTTAGATATTGCCCTGGGACATCTTTGGGAGAGTTAGATTTCCCTTTGGAATTGTTAAAAATGGGCATGAATGAATGTGCATAAACGCATAGGAACTGTCAAGAGAGCTGACAAGAGGAACTGTCAAGAGGAACTGAGCTGTCTATAGGATCAAAACAACTATCAAGAGGAACTGTCTAAAATGTCAAGAGGAGCTGACAAGGGGAATTGACAAACTGTCAAAAGTGTCAAGGGGAACTGTCAAAATTGTCAAAAGCAAATGTCAAGCTGTCAAGGCATTTAAAACTCTCGCCTTTTAAATCTTTGAAAAGACTGTGCAGAGCATTAAAACAGTCATTGCTTACCCTGTCTGGTGACATGACATGGGGCAGAATCTTCAGGTCGGCGCGCGGGGCTGGGCCCCGCTCGCCGACGTATAAAATGACACATGGTGACATCAGAGGTGGGTCCCAACGTCACCGTGTGTCATTCAGATCTTGAGTTCGGCGGGCGTGCAGCTGAGTTGGCCTTGCGTGAGGAAGTGGTGAGGGAACGGTGTGGCAGGCAAATCGGAGGCCACCTGTCAGCGAGATGGCTGCATAATTAATGAAGCAGGAATGGGATGTTACGGCACGAAAACCCATCATTGCAGCCAGCGGGTAAAACAACTTTTTCCCGCCCGCTACCGCACTTTGTGCAAATCTGGGACAATTCCACCTGCAGTCTCTCACTTCAAAGAGCCTATAACCACTTGGAGCTGTCAATCAAACTGTGAAATGGAAGACAACCCAGTGTGATAGTGAAAGGTTGTGAAATCAGGCAATTTAAATAGTAATTAAACTAATTAACATAGCTGTCCGTCCAACCTTAAGGTTGGCGGGCAGGTAAAGAGCCCAGGCGGCCTTCACATTTATCATGAAGCCTCATCCATAGGTGGGATGAGGTTTCATGAAGGTTTTTAAAGCTTAATGAAAATTTATGATAAAATTCATAGACATGTCCCAGCTCATGTGACACTGTCACATGATGAGACATGTCCTCAATTTTTTTTTAATAAAAATTTTCAAAAATCAAACAAATCCCCCTGAGGCAGAGATTTCTGTGTTATTTTGTGCGCAGGCCCCGACTCAGCCTCCTCCCCCCGCCCTCACAGAAAGCGCTCAGCGCTTCTGGATGTGCGTCACGCTGGGCGGGCCTTAATTGGCCTGCCCACGTAAAATGGCAGCGGGCATCCCGCTCCTGTCCAACCCTCCTGACAGGGAGAAAATTCTCCCCATAAATCTGAACACTATCATTACTAGATCTGTGATACATGACTGATTTCACAACCGTTCATTATCACACTGGGGTGCCTTCCATTTCACAGTTTGATTGACAGCTCCAAGTGGTTATAGGCTCTTTGAAGTGAGAGACTGCAGGTGGAACTGTCCCAGATTTGCACAAAGTGCGGGAGCGGGTGGGAAAAAGTCGTTTTACCCGCTGGCTGCAATGGTGGGTTTTTGTGCCGTAACATCCCATTCCTGCTTCATTAATTATGCAGCCATCTTGCTGACGGGTGGCATCCGATTTGCCTGCCACACCGTTCCCTCACCACTTCCTCACGCAAGGCGCCACATTTAAACTGAAGCCGTGTGCACACTTCTTAATGCTTACAGCCCGGGACTGCTCAGGTGTAGGCATGGCCCCAAATACCAAGAAGAGTGCAGCCCCCCAATTCAGTGACACATCCCTGGGATGCCTTCTGGACACCGTGGAGGACCACCACAATATCCTCTACCCCTGCTCTGGCCTCAGGAGACTCATCAGCCTCACCAGTCAAACTTGGGAGGCAGTGGCAGAGGTGGTCAGTGCCAATGCTGCACACAAGATATCAGCCTTCCAGTGTAGAAAATGGATGAATGATCTCATCTGTGCCGCCAGGGTAAGGCACCCATCTCATCACTCTAAGCTCACACACTGACAAGGCCATCACACATTCACTGGATCTCACTCACTACCAGCTCAAGGGACATCACCACTCATTCTCTCATACACACCCTCACATCTCCATCTGGCCTCATCTCCTCTAGAGACTACCTCCTAAGCCTTCACCATCTCGAGGCCACTTGCACAAATCAACATTTGCCCCCACACCCACCCTGGGATGCCCCATTCCCCAACCCTTGCCTGCAGCCTCTTCCCTTGCCTGAGGCCACTTCTCCCCTTCCCCAAGCAAGACCTCGCCCTGCAGTCATTGAAAAGCCACCTCTGCCTTACAGACGGAGACCTGCTCGTGAGGCCCCCTAAAAGTGAGGTGATGCTGCCTCCGAAGCCTGGTGCTGATGACCACGAGTGCTGCCCAAAGCAAGGTGGGAAAACAAACCTCGAATTCTGGAGTGAAGTGCAGGTCACCAGGCGCACGTCACTTACGTACAGTTGTGACACACATCAGCGCGATTGCTGGGATGATTCAGCATGGGGGGATGATACCAGCGAGCTTGGCTTATAATGAGATGCTAAAATATTGAAATTAGGTTCCCGATGTGCGGCGGCTGGAATTGAGTCTTGCCATTGACGGGTGGAGCGGACGATCGCAAACTGGTTTCTTGATGGTGTTAAACTGATTTTTGGCCGTCTCGCCAGATTGTTCCCCCACTGCCTGCCGTGATAACCGACACCAACGGGGCCGGGAAATTCCGGCCTAAGAATTCCAATGCTTGCTTTCATAAGGAAATATGCACTTGAATGAATGTTTGCTCTTATGAGAGTTTATGTAGTTGAAGGAATGTAAATGTAGTGAATGGGCTTTTATGAATGAGACTGTTTCTGGAATCGGTTTTTAAGAATGAGAGTGAATGGGTCTTTATGAATGGGAGTGTTTCAAAAAAATAAAGCCTACAAAAGACACTTAGAACTTTATTTTATTTAATCTCAGCATTGGTTCTAAGGTCAGCCCATAGTGGATACTGGGTGAGTTGGCATGCTAGGTGTAAGGGCAGAGGGTGGTGGATGGGATCATGGGTTGGCAATAAGTTGCCATGGGGGTTATAAAAGGCCATGGGGGTGGGTAGAGGGCCATAGGTTGGCATGGAGGGTATAAGGGGTGATTGGAGGTGGATAGAAGGGCATATGTTGGCATGGAGGGTATGAGGAGCTATGGGGGGTAGGTAGAGGGCATGAGGTGACATGGGTTGCCATGGATGGGGCCTGGGGAGTGTGTGGAGAGGTGAGGGGTGAGGGCTGGTAGGCAGGTTTTTTGTTTTAATTTTTAAAAAAATCTTTGGCAAAGTGACAGTGCACTGAAGCAGGCCTTCTGCCCAGCTTGCCTCCACACCCGGTAGCCTCTGCACTCATTCCGGGGTCACCTGGCCCAACTCCCAGAGAAGCCCACCATCCCGGAATGAAGAACCCAACTTCCGGGGCAGTTTTTCCCAGGTTGGGTTTGCGCAGCGGAGAAATGTCTCAACTCTGCGTTCCCAACCTGGGAGCGAAAACCTAGGCCTTGGGGTTTGAAATTGACTAACCCTCAAAAACTGGCATTGGGATTGTGGTACACAATTAACCCACAGCCGATCATAATGTTGCAGGCAGTGCGTAACATACATGCTGCTTGCTGGTTTCAATTATTGCTGTGTGAAGCCAACACGACACAAGCTGCTAATTGAGTGTGCACTTCAGCAGGAGGTCTGATAGTGCAAGCAACCAGTGCTACTTAAAGGCAGGCTTCACCTCTTAAAGGCAAGTGCATGTTCTATTCTGGAAAATCAACTGGTGAAGGATAGTATTGGAGCCAATCTTTACTTAGTCCTACATTCATCTATAGGGTGAAATATTGCAAACGTTTACTTCCTATCTCAGACATGCCACAGTTTCAATAAGTGTCTCTTTAACTGTACTCTAATGAAATCCCAGTTAATGCCCTTAACCTTCATATAATTAAACACAAGTGATATACAATTAACAGTGCATTGTGGCTGAGGAGGTGATAGGAGCTTTTTAGAAGTACTTTGAGGAATGGATGAACATACAAGAGAGTGCTTTCTAATGATTGGGGATAGTGTATTGAGATGGATAGAAAACTGGTTGGCAGACAGGAAACAAAGAGTAGGAATAAACGGGTCTTTTTCCGAATGGTAGGCAGTGACTAGTGGGGTACCGCAGGGATTGGTGCTGGGACCCCAGCTATTCACAATATATATTAATGTTTTAGATGAGGGAACTAATTGTAATATCTCCAAATTTGCAGATGACACAAAGCTGGGTGGGAGGGTGAGCTGTGAGGAGGATGCAGAGATGCTTCAGTGTGATTTAAGCAAGCTGGGTGAGTGGGCAAATGCATGGCAGATGCAGTATAATGTGGATAAATGTGAGGTTATCCACCTTGATGGCAAAAACAGGAAGGCAGATTATTATCTGAATGGCTATAAATTGAGAGGGGAATGTGCAACGAGACCTGGGTGTTCTCGTACACCAGTCACTGAAGGTAAGCATGCAGATGCAGCAGGCGGTAAAGAAGGCAAATGGTATGTTGGTCTTCATAGCGAGAGGATTTGAGTACAGGAGCAGGGATGTCTTGCTGCAATTGTACAGGGCCTTGGTGAGACCACACCTGAAATATTGTGTGCAGTTTTGGTCTCCTTATCTGAGGAAGGATGTTCTTGCTATAGAGGGAGTGCAGCGAAGGTTTACCAGACTGATTCCTGGGGTGGTGGGACTGACATATGAGGAGAGATTGAGTCGGTTAGAATTATATTCGCTGGAGTTCAGAAGAATGAGGGGGGATCTCATAGAAACCTTTAAAATTCTAACAGGACTAGACAGGGAAGATGCAGGAAGGATGTCCCCGATGGTGTGGGAGTCCAGAACCAGGGGTCACAGTCTGAGGATACAGGGTAGACCATTTAGGACTGAGATGAGGAGAAATTTCTTCACCCAGAAAGTGGTGAGCCTGTGGAATTCACTACCACAGAAAGTAGTTGAGGTCAAAACATTGTTTGTTTTCAAGGAGTTAGATGTAGCTCTTGGGGCGAAAGGGATCAAAGGATATGTGGAGAAAGCAGGAGCAGGCTATTGAGTTGGATGATCAGAACATGGATGCAATGCAGGATAAATTTTAAAAACCTGACATGAGTTGTCAGGATGAGTGAGTTCATCTTCTAGTCGCAGACACTACCAAATGCAGCAGTAGCCTCATCCGCTGCTTAATTTACTGCACTCCCATCAGCCAACTACCGATAATCTATAGCCATCAATAGTCTAAAATATATATATTATACCTCACCCTGACACAATTTACCCTGTTGCAGACCTCGCATTCATGACTCACAGCTCACATATACTGGTAACTATTCAAATGTGACAGCCACCTCACTCAAACAAATTGCATGACATTCACTGATACAATTCCCTTGTTAGTGCAGGAGAAGGTGGTGTGTAATAGAGACAACAGCAAAGAACTGGATGTTTTAATTCAAGTTGTTATGATGGGAAGGGGCATTGTTAATGCTGTGGCCATTGACAGTGCTGGAGGGGTCAATGGTGAATACATGCATACCTAATCTTACTAATTTTTTCTCCACTTCTCCCTCATCATGCAATCACAGTACCCAACAGTTGGAACCTTCCCACTCAAAGGAGGAAGAGGGAGAAGACAGGGCAAATGAAGTGACATGGTCACTCAATCTTATACTTCCAGCCACCAGCTCAGAGATTGATGCTGCGTGTATGATAGAGGTTAGGATGGGGGTGAGGGTGGTGGGGGGATATGCACATGGTGACACACTGAACACAAATTTACAGGAGCCAGGGCAGGGAGAAAGGATAGCGCAACTGCTGGAAGACAAGGTCGCACATGAGTTATACTGCAGACAGCTCAGATAAGGACTTTGATGGACCAGGTGGCAGAAGGATTCTGATCGGTGCAATTAACCAAATGATTGGTGCATTGGAAAGCCTGCCAGAAAGCCTGAGCACAATGTCAAGGTGCATGGAGGCATCCAGCACCAAAATAGCACAGAGCTTTGTATAGAGCTTGTAGCCCAGTCTTTCTAAAGTCGGGCAGGTATTCGTCTCCATCAGCACACCAGTGGACGCCAGCATAATACACTATCTGATGATCAATGTTACAGCTTCCGATGCAGCACAAATAGCTTCCATCAAAGGTTTGAGTGCTGCAGTTGGAGCTCAAACAGCTGCCACTGTGACTCTGGATAGGGGTGGCAGGGCATCACAGCAGTCCAGCAATCTGTTTTCTAAAAGATCAGTAGATTGCTGAGACACCATATTGGCAGAATGACAGTGGTTTCTAGGAACATGAACCTTCTGTCCTCTCTCAGGAAGACAGCACCCTTGCTCCGAACACTGCCACTCCACCAGTACTCCTTCTGCTGTCCATCAGCCAGCCAGTCCAGGCTGCTGCAGCCTAGACTGGCATGGTGCAGTTCGAAGCCAGGCTTTCTGGGCCCAGGGTTGTGTGGGTTTACCCTCCGAGACCATCTGCAGTCTCCGCCACTGAAAATAGGAGGTCTTTCACCAGTCATGCGGCAGTCAATGGTCCCAAAAGGTCCCTACACCTGTGCGAAAGTTCACCCCTATGATCTCCAACATTTTATTGTCTTCTTACAGAGCAAAATGTTTATATAGTTTCTGTAACATTTTGTGAGATTGGATTAGTAATATTATCATAGTACTACTTAAGTGGTGGTGGTAGATAAGGTTGGACACAGTGAGGTAGTATTTCCTGTTGGTAAGAATGTTTAGGGAAGTATCTAGATTCTTATGTTTAGGATAAAGCAGTAGCAGCCATAAGATGAAAATACAAAGTGTTAGGGCTGATTTTCCTCTCCTCAGCAGCCCAGTGTAAATTAGGCGGTGTACATGCTTAACATGAACATCACTGACCCTGCCCTTATTCCTGGGTTAAACTCATTATAACATCCAGAGTGAGCACTAGGAAGATCTGCTGTCTCAAATTGGTGGATGCCCAGTAATAGAAGGACAACTTAATCAGGTTATCACTACTTTGGACTGATGGCTGCAGAAAGAATCTGGGCAGCTATGATGTCTTGGAAAAAGTAAAGCATTCTAATGATACAGCTGTAGGTACTATTCCCTGCTCTGGCCACTGGATCAGCAAAACAGTAACAACAGCAACCGTACAAAGCTTGGCAAAAGGAGGCTGATCAATTCAATACAGTAGTTCAGATGACTTGGGTGGAATGTTGCAAGAAGTTTACTGAACTCATCAGAAGTGGCAAAGAGGGCACTGCACTATGAAGCCCCATATATGCACTTCTGTGTCTGTTACTGGGGTGAACTTATCCTCCCTACCCATGTACATCTTCACTATGGCCAAAATTTTCCTCAGAGGTGCCTCTGCTCTAGCACTGTAACTTCATCAAAAGTACTACTGAAAGCCCTTGTACATATCTCTGAGGAAATTCCAGGCCACATCTCCAACTTCACATGGTTACATCATGGTGCACTTGCAAGCATCTCCTTTGACATGCATTATTCCCTTCAGTAGGAGGCTGTACAAGGCAGGCCCCTGCCAACTCCTGCTGTGTGCATGTTATGGCACAGCAGATGGGAAATGCTGAGCTGTTCAAAGCCCAGAAGGAAACTTGAAACAACTGCCACATCTATTTTACAATTTGTATTTATTTTGAATTGCATGCCTTGAACTCAGTAGTAATAAGATCATTGAGTCTTACAGGTTTCTTACAAAACTAAATTAAACCTTTATTGATTAAAAAAAAGGATTTTAAGCACATACATAAGTGTACAAATTATTACTATGATAACTCCTAGCTCCCCTAGTTAACCTAACTCCCAGTTACACTTCTATTAAGGCAACAGTAAAAACAAAATAGATTTTAACAGACCCAGGCAAAGCACCACACAACACCCTGGACAGGGATGTTCAAGGTGAGTTTCCTTAACTTCAGTTCTTGCAGACAGCAATGTGGGCACAGAGGCTGGAGGCTTTTCATGCTTGTTAGATCTTAGAATGTCTTCCCTTGCACACAGCCTTCTCTCCTTTATACATATTTTCCCCTTTGAATGCAAATTTCCTTTGTATTGCTATATCTTTGGACTTTAGCTTTTTAATTATAAAATCAATCATCGTACCAATTTTACCGGTAATCTGCAGGAAAAATAAACACATTGGGCAGAATTTTGCCCTTGCCATGCAGGCTCGGCGGGGGCAGTTGGAAAGCCGATTGCCACCCACGATCGGGCCTGGAAGGCAATTTCATGCTGGTGGGCCAATTAAGGCCTGCCCAGTGTGAAATACGAGCGGCAGCGCTGCCTATGCGGGCGGGGGGAGGAGTGCGAGCCGGGTGAGCGCGACCTTCATGCATGCGCGCCAGTGCACACTACATAATCTCCCTGAGGCAGCTCTCTGCTTCAGGGAGATGAAGGTATATGGAAAAAAATAATTTAAAAAATAGAAATTTAATGAAACATGTCCCCTCATGTGACTCTGTCACATGAGCAGGGGCATGGTTATTAATGGAAAATTAATGTTTTTATTTTATTTTTATTTGCTTTTGGAAACCTCATCCCGCCCGTGGATGAGGTTTCCAAAAAAGTGCAAAGGCCGCTTGGCGTTTTTGCCTGTCCACAAAATGTAAAGTTGGACGGGCAGCGAAAGATTTCTTGTAATTAACTTTCTAATGGCCTTAATAGGCCGTTTAATTATCGGCGGGTGTGCTGCCGACTCTGGCGCATGCCTGCTGACCAAAATATCATGCAAGTGCGTGATGATGTCAAGGTGCTTGCCCAATGTCATCGCGCATCATTTTACGCTCAGTCGGGTCGGGCACGTGCCCGCCCGCAGAGTGAAATATTTTACCCACTGTTTCTTAATTTCTCCTGGCTAGGTGAAACATTTCACCCTCTCTTTTGAATTCAAGCTACTCTGGTTTATTTAAAAATGCAAATGTTTTCTTTGCACCTCACATTCTAAAACTTCAACCATGTATATCTATTTAACATTTCAAACCTAACTTTTTTCTGGCATGCCAAAGCCTTCAGACCAGCTGTCTCTAATTCAATTAAGTCCCACACACACCAACACACACATTCATAGACACAGACCCCACAATTACTCTACTTTACCATAAAATTCCAAATAACATTATGAAAGTTATTATATCTTCCTGACATTCCCCTCCTTATTAAAAATGAACCATCACAATTTAAAAAGATGGTTTCATTTTATTAACCCATCTTACGCTACCTCCTCTGCTTATTACACTATTACATTACCGGATGCATGTATTAACATAACGATATATGCAAATCCTTCATATCAACAGAAAGCATTCCAGTCCAATTTTCTCTTTAAGCTTCAAATTATTGACAATGTATCTGCAATCAGATTTTCTCGCCTAGTCACATGTATAATCTATAGATTAAAAGGTTGCAGTAATAAAATCCATCTGAATAGCCTTGCACTTCTGTCTCAAAATTTGTCCAGAAACTTTAAAGGATTGTGGACTATACAAACAATTATTTCTGATGAATTGTTTGCAACATAATTTTCAAAATACTGCAACGCTAACACCAAACCCAAAGTCTCATTTTCGATCATTGAGTATCTCCTCTGTCATCTCCATCAACTTCCGTGAAAAATACCCTATCAGTTTTTCAATTCCAGTGTCATCTTCTTGTAAGAATATGGTCCCAATGCCTATGTTGTTTGCATCAATGGCCAATTTAAATTGCTTAGCAAAATTGTGCATGGCCAAAACTGATGTCATAGTTAATACAGTTTCCAAACTGTCAAATGCCTTCTGACACTCCCGTGTCCGTTGAAACTTCTTGTTCCTTTTTAATAGTTCAGTTATTGGAGCAACCATACCGCTAAAGTTTGGTACAAATTTCCAATAAAACCCACTCATGCCCAGAATTCTCAAAACTTCTCATTTTGTTGTAGGCACCCAAGAAAGCCTTGTCTTTCACATTTCTCGGAGCCACCGTGTCCAATGGCACGGCCTAGATACATAACTTGCGCTTTTGAAAATCCACTTTAAGCCAAGTTTATCACCAAATTAGCTTCTTATAATCGACATAACAATTCTTACAGATGGTGTAAATGCTCCTTCCACATCTGACTGAAAACTATCAAGTTGTCAATGTAAACAACACAATTGCTCAGACCTGCAATTACCTTGTTTATCAGTCTTTGAAATGTTGCAGGCGTATTTTTCATACCAAATGGCATGATTTTAAACTGATATAGCCCATCTGACGTCACAAAAGCCAATAGCTCCTTTGCTCTCTCCGATAACAGTCCTTGCCAATATCCTCTTAGCAAGTGAATCTTTGTGATAAATTTTGATTGTCCCACTTTCTCAATGCAATCTTCCAACCGTGGTATAGGATATGAATCCACTTTTGTCACCGCATTCACCTTTCAATAGTCCACACACAGTCTTTGTGTTTCATCCGGTTTCGGTACCAGCACAATAGGCGAACTCCAGTTACTGCAACTAGACTTAATGGTATCATTTTGAAGTATGATTTCAATTTCTTTCTGTATTTGTGTTAACTTAGCCAGATTTAATCTATAGAGATGTTTCCTTATCAAAGTTGAAACTTCTACATATACATCATGTATAGCTAAATGCTTCCTCCCCAGCTTATTCCCACAAATATCTTTGTGATTTCTCCAAATCACTTTGACACTTGTCTGGAAGGCAGCACAATATTACATTTAAACTTTCAAGTACACCCTCATTATCGAATTTGATTAGAGGAAAATCAATTTCAGAATCCTGCATTTCTACCTCTTTCTCATCATCTACCGCCACTAACACCTCTTTTTGGTCCTCTCCCCTGTCAAAGTATTTTTAAAGCATATTTGCATGACACACCCTCTGTTTCTTTCTTCTATCTGGAGTATTTATTAAATAATTTACTTCACTCAGTTTTCTTTCAACCCTGTGAGGCCCACTAAACCTTGCCTTTAACGAGTTACCCAGTACTGGTAACAGAACTAGCACTTCCTCCCCAGCAACAAAACTACGAGCTGTAGCTTTCCTGTCTGCCTTCACTTCTATCACTTGCTGTGATGTCTTTAAATGTTCCCTAGCCAACTCACATCCCCTATCCAATCACTCTCTGAAGTTTAATACATAATCCCGGAAAGTAGTTTCTGAATTTTGACCCACCAATTTTTCATGAATCAATTTCAGTGATCCTCTTACCTCATGACCATAAACTAGTTCAAAAAGATTAAAACCAGTTGATGCATTAGGAGAGTCCTTGATAGCAAATAACAAGGATGGAATTCCTCCAGCCCAAGCTTGTGGATAATCCTGATTATACACCCTCACCATGGTTTTTAGACTTTGATGCCATCTTTCCAAAGCCCCTTGTGACTGAGGTTGGTAAGCTGTTGATTTAAAACCGTTTTATCCCCAAACTGCTCATTACTTTCTTAAACAGCTGTGACATGAAATTTGACCCCAAATTGATTGTATTTCCTTAGGTATACCATATCTTGTAAAAAATTTAGTTAACTCTTTCACAATTTGCTTTGTTGTGATATTTCTCGAAGGCATTGCTTCAGGAAGCGTGGTAGACACATCCATTATTGTCAGTAAGTACTGATTTCCACTTTTAGTTGTATGGAGAGGTCTTACACAATCAATCATGACCCTCATAAAAGGTTCTTCAAATGCTGGAATTAGAATTAAAGGTACTGACTTAATCACTGCTTATGGTTTCCCTATCATCTGACATGTATGACATGTTCTACACAATTAGACTAGATTTTTATGCAATCCAGGCCAATACAAATGTGTTTTGTACCTTTGCTTGTGTCCTTCTAATTCCTAAATGTCCCCGCTTTGGAATTTCATGAGCTATCCAAAGAATCTTATTTCTATATCTAAATCGTATTAAAATCTGATGCACCTCCCTCCAGCGTTCATTTGCTGAAACATGATAAGGCCTACATTTTCTCATTAAAACACTACCCTTATGGTAATAATAATCTGGAATACATTTTGCCTGTTTCTGAGTAAGCTTATGATATAACTATTTTATTTGTGAGTCCTTTTTCTGTAACTCCACTAACTGTCTCATGTTAAACACTTCAGCTACATGGTCTTCCAGTCTTTCTTCCTGAATAATGTTATCAAAAACAGTTCCAGCTAATTGGACTTCCACATCTTCTCTCTGCCTTTGGACTACCTGTTCTTCTTGTTTCAACCTATGAGCCTGTGATCTTGTTATCACATAACCTGGAAACAATCCACGATGCTCTCTATGCAACATTTCTGTTGAAAACAGTTCTACAGGCTGTTCAACTGCCATAGGCATCACCCACATCTGTAATCCAGCTATATCATTGCCCAGAATAAGTTGAACCCCTGCAATGGGCATTTTTCCACAACTCCAGCAATCACCTCACCTGTTTTATACTTACTCTTTAAAGTTACCTTTCACAATGGAATAGGCTTAGCATCTCTTTGAACCCCATTTATTATTACCTGTTCCTGCAATACTCCCTCTGAACAATAAATATCACTACCCTATAACATTGAGGATTGACTGGTTTCTGTGTCTCTTAAAATTTTAACATCTTGACTTACTCCACCCTGTCCACATGGAAAGACCTTCTCTTCATATACAAACTCCTTAAACATTTCTACAACCTGCCCCTCAGAATTCTCTTGGGTAAATTGTGAACACATTCCCACTTCTTTATCTATCACTGATTCTTCCTGTTTTACCTGTATAGAAACCATTAGTTTATCCTGTGCCTGAACCTCAGAACCCACAGTACTTTTACTTCCAGTACTTTTCGGCACTACTATGATTGCAACAGATTTTCCCTGCAATTTCCAACACACTGACTTCATGGCCAGGATTTTCCGGTCGTCGGGCGGGCTCAGCGGGGATGAGTGGGAGCGGCCGCGATTTCGACTGCCACCTGTGGTCGGGCTGTGACTGCCATTTCACGTTGGCTGGCCAATTAACGGCTTGTCAGTGTGAATCGCGCCCTGCAGTGCTCAGCGCTGCCTGTGTGTGTGTTGGGGGGGGGGTGGGGGGTGCGTGAGGAGGGAGAGCGGGGGACTTTGTGCATGTGCGTGGGTGTGTGCAGTAAAATCTCCCTGAGGCAGCCCTGTGCCTCAGAGAGCTGAAGCTTTTTGAACATAAAAAATAAATAATTTAAACATGTTAATAACATGCCCTTTCATGTTACTCTTTCACATTAGTTTGAAAAAAATTAGTTTTTTTTAAATCACTGACTGAAACCTCATTGCGCCTGTGGGTGAGGTTTCCCAAAAAATCCAAAGGCCGCTTGGCCTTTTCACCTGCCTTGCCAACCGTAAGGTTGGACGAGCTTAGCGAAAAATTTCATTTAATTACAAATTTAATGGCCTTAATAGGCCTGTTAATTGTCAGCTGGCACGCTGCCAGCACTCACACGCCCGCCAACTGAAATATCGCACGTTATTTTACGCTCGTTGGGGTCAAGTACGTGCCCACCCGACAAGCGCAATATTCTGCCCCATGCGTCCAACTTTATTTCAATGAAAACACCTCAATTTTTGAATGTCACTTCTACCCTCAGCGCCTTCCTTGTTATTCTGAAAAAAACTTCCTGTGAATTTCCACCTACTCCTTCTCTTCCCTGACTACCCACCTTCATTTTACCTTCCCACTTCCTATCCTTCTCTGATTTAAAAGGGTGATGAAAGAAAGGTTTATCTCTATGAACTAGCTCATAATCATCAGCCAACTCTGCTGCTTGTCTTACCATTTCAACCCTCTGTTCCTCCACATGAGTTTTCACTACTGAAGGAATTGAATCTTTAAAATCTTTCAAAAGAATTACTTCTCTAAGAGCTGCATATGCCATCACTATCTTTAATGCCCAAATGCACTGGTCAAAATTACTTTGTTTTACTTTCTCAAACTCAATATAAGTTTGCCCAGGCTGTTTTCTCATATTCCTAAATTTCTGCCTGTATGCCTCAGGAACTAACTCATATGCACTCAAGATAGCCTTTTTTTTTACCACATTTTAGTTCACTGACATTTCTTCTGACAATGAAGCATAAACCTCATGTAATCTGCCCACCAACCTGGATTGTAACAGCAATGTTCAAATTTCCTGTGGCCATTACATCTGTTTAGCTATCTCCTCAAATGAAATAAAGAATGCTTCAACATCTCTTTCCTCAAACTATCGAAGAGCTTTTACAAATTTAGACATCTCCCCAACTGGGTTCTGATCTGAAAATAAGGCTTCCACACCTTCAGGTGTCTCTTTTTTAACTGCCAGCATTTTAAGCTGGAATCCTCTCTCTTTCTCTCCCCCTCTCTTTTTCTCATTCCTTCTTTTCTAACCTCACCATTTCTAATTCCCTTTCCTGTTTTTTTGCTCCCTCCTGCCTTTCTGCCTGTTCCATTTGGAATGCCCTTTCTCTTTCCTTTTCTTTTTCTTTCTCTGCCCTTTCTTTTTCTGTTGTCTCTTGTTCCAATTTTTTCATTTGCAACTGAATTTGAGCCCATTCCAATGACCCACCCCTTGGAGAACTTGGTCTCTCAGGTATTCTGTCCAATTTCAAATGCTGTGCTATACCTTCAATTATGTCCGATTTCCTCACCCCTGCAGGTAATCCTAATTGTTGCTTATCTGCCAATTCCATTAGTTTAGCTTTATTTACCTTTTGTAAACCAGCCAAAGTTACAACTTCAACTCCCAGACAAGTCTTAGCAACTGCCAAAGACATTTTGCAGTCTCACCATTTAAAAAAATGCCTCTCAGCAACTCTTGAATTCAAAGTGCTCCATATACTAGTAATCTTAAGGTTCACTAACTGCAAACCAATCCAGGAGCCCCAAATTTTGTAATGCCACAGCAGATGGGACATGCTGAGCTGTTCAATAGTAATAAGATGACCAATTCTTATAGGTTTCTTACAAAACTAAATTAAACTTTTATTGATTAAAAAAAATTGATTTTCAGCACATATATAAATTTATAAATTACCACTATGATAACTTCTAGCCCCCCTTAATTAATCTAACTCCTAGTAACACCTCCGTCAAGGCAACAGTTAAAACAAAACAGATTTTAACAGACCCAGGCAAAGCACCACACAACACCCTGGACAGGAATGTTCAAAGTGAGATTTTTTAACTTCAGTTTTTGCAGACAGCAATGTGGGCACAGAGGCTGGAGGCTTTTCACGTGTGTTAGTTCTTAGAATTCCTTCTCTTGCACACAGCCTTCCCTCTTTTATACATATTTTCCCCTTTGAATGCACATTCCCATTGTTTCACTATGTCTTTGGACTTTAGCTTTTTAAGTATAAAATATATAATTATACCAAATTTACCAGGAATCTGTAAGAAAAATAAATGCACTGGGCATAATTTTACATTCGGCGTACAGGCGCGCGCCCGACATGCCCGAATGTAATATGACGCGCTTTGATGTCGGGCGTGCATCCCGACATCATCGCTCACTCGCATGATATTTCGTTTGGCAGGCACACACTCGACAATTGAAAGGTCTAGTAAGGCCATTAACAAGCTAATAAAAATCAAATTAACACTGCTTGTCCAACCTTATGGTTGGTGGGCAGACGAAAAGGCCAAGCGGCCTTTACATTTTTTAGGAAACCTCATTCACTAGCAGGATGAGGTTTCCTCAAGCAAATAACCATTAGCTAAAAACTTTATTTTTGAACTAAAAACATATCCCAGCTCATGTGACAGAGTCACATGAGGGGACATGTTTTTAAAAATTTTTACTACCTTTATTAATTTTCATAAGAAGCGCTTCAATCTCCCTGAGGCAGCTCCATGCCTCAGGGAGATTGAAGCACTCTTTCGCATGTATGCGTGAACTGCGCGTCAGGCCCACTCTCCCTCCTTCCCCCACCCGCACAGGCAGTGCTCAGTGCTGCCGCTCGCAACCCATGCAGGGCGGGCCTTAATTAGCCTGCCTGCGTGAAATCGCGCAGCGGAGCTGATCGCGGTCGGCTTCCCGACCGTCCCCAACCACCCCCGCCGAGCCCACTTGATGAGGGAAAGATTCTGGGCACTGTTTCTTAACTTCTCCTGGCTAGGTGAAACATTTCACCCCCTGTTTTGAATTCATGCTCGTCTGGTTATTTAAAAATGCAAATGCTCCCTTTGCACCTCACATTCTAAACCTTCAACCATGTTTACCTATTTAACATTTCAAACCTAGCTTCTTTTCTGACACGTCAAAGCCTTCAGACCAGCTGCCTCTAATTTAGTTAAGTTCCACACACACCGACACACATTCGTAGGAACAAACCCCACTATTACTCTACCATAAATTCCAAATAACATTACGAAAATTATTATATCTTGCTGACAGTGCAGCACCTGCAAGTTGCATGTTCGTGTCTCCCCAAAAGTTATAGGTTGCATGCTGGCAGGGGCTTCAGGATATGCTGTACCAGCAATGTCATCGACTCAATGCATTCCTCTGCCTTTGTAGGAAAACACTGCATGGAACCAAATGGGGACATTGGAAGGTGGCCTGGTCAAACTAAATGCCCTTGACATCCATCAACCGTGCTAAGTCAAGTAAGCAGGCGATGGGGAAGTGCCAGATATGGCCCAGCTCAGGGATGGTCCAGTTCACTCTCCATCCAACTGAGTCACACAATCATTGATACCAAAGTTTGCACTGACCAGCAATCCATTGTCAGCACTTTGCTGAAGGCTGTTCAGCAACATTTTATAGATGGAATATATTGGCAACCATGTTTATCTCATACTGGTCAGAGTTTTACGCTCACCTAGGGGCAGGTTGGCAGGCAGGGGTTGGGGGGGGAGGGCTTGTAAAATTGGGCACAGCGGCAGGGGCGGGCTGTGGGTATTTTACCAGCAGAGTGGGAGGTGTTGGGTAGCCTACTCATCTGAGGGTCAATTGAGGCACTTATGTGACCAATTATGGCCTCTTAAGAGCCCCTTTCTGTTGCCGCTGGGATTTTTCCCAAGGTGGAGAATGCTGGCACCAAGTGTCCAGGCCAGCAGGTGAAATCTGGCAGCATAGTTGCCGGGCTACAGTGTGCCTCCTGATCAGGCACACTGTACCCATCAAAGGTCACTCCCCACTTCCCACTAAGGTATTCATCGCCTCTGCATTTCGTCTCCTCCTACCCTACTGATCGAGGCCCTCCCATCCCCCTTGCCAGGGCCGACCAGCCTGACTCCTGCAATACCTCCCACTTACCTCTAACTAATGGTTCCTGGCTCCTCTTCTTCAGGACTGCACGCAGTTCCAACAGTGATCACCACTCCTGGTGGTGCTGCTGTGACAAGAGAGCTGCTAGCAGCTCTCGAAGGTGAGGTTGATTGGCCGGCAGCTCTCAAAGGTTGGACTTCTTCTCCAATTAGGGTGGAGGCCCCGCTTCAAGCCAGTTAAATGCCCGACAACCATTAAATAGATGTGGTGTAAGCTGGCCAAGTATAGGTGGGCTTGTCTGCAACTTTGACACGTGGGAGGCTCGAGCCCAACGCCCCTCACCCTCCACTTAAAATACAGTCCACTGTGTCTGCAGGTACAGCAGAACAATTGAGCTGGAGCTCTCTGCCCTGGAGTTACCAAGCAACTCGCTCAGTCTCATTCTGACAAGTATCTGCACAGAATCTCCCATCCCTGGGGACTTAGTGAGTTTGTGAGTAATACACTGGGTGAACCAATGAAATTTAAAAAAAAAACTAATTGTTTAAATCACCTTAGCTATCAAAGGAAAGCAGTTTACCAGTTACCTACCACTAGTTGTTACAAATTTTGGGTCTACACTAAATATTTTTTCAGGGTCACTGGCAATAAACACTCCCATAAACGGATATCATATACTTTACAATCACTATAGTTCATCCTTAAAACCAGATGGTGTGTATCCACAGATGCAGTCCCTCCCAGCATCTTAAATGTGAATGCTTAGCAGGAGTGACGAAAATGTGGTATTTATTGACCCCAAACGTTAAGATCATAGAGCAGGATTTTCTGGCCCCGCCCATCACCAGGATCGTCTGCTCCCGCTGAAAGTCAATGGATTTTGGCTGGACCACTACATCCCCCATGACGGGTCCCGTCGGAAAATCTCGGCCTGTGTTTTAACAGGTGGTTAATTTTCTTTGACAGACCACTTTGGGAGTCCTGGACATTGTTGTTCAAATGGCTCTCAACATGCAATCCCACTCCCCCACCCCCGACTTTGTTGAAACAATATTATGAATTAACCTTTTAAACCCTGAATCTGACTTCATAGTAAAATATGTTATTACTTAAAACATCGATCCCTCCCAGGTTAAATGGTCAACAATCCATAATTGTGCCACTGCTGTTTAACATACTGGAGTCACATGCCTGTACATATTTGTACAAGGATTACAGACATTGAAATATAGATGTGCATCAATAACATGATCTTATGATCAAGGGTAAATTTGGGTTCTTAATATTGAACATGGTTTTATTCCAATAAACTACGAAATGTTACAGCACACAACGCAATGGAACAGGATCAAATTCAATAGATAAGCTTGCTTTGAATATTAGTTCATCATGATCCCATTTAATTCCATGGTGGGGTCTCATACAGATAACAACCTACTTATGCATTAATGAGCCAAAATCTGGTATATTTGCCACTCTCTCCCTAATCATAGAGTTGCATGAAATCGGCAGTCTAATTTACCCAAGAGCCCATTAGAACAAACTCTGGTCTTGTATTGAAAGATAACCTTTTAGGGTCAACAAACTAGTGGGTCATAACAACAATGGAAATGATGGCATGCACATCATAGACTAACCACGTTTTTTAAGTAATGCAGAAAAACATTTAAATGTTAACATCTGCAATTATAAATTTGCAGTACTTAATCCCATATGCATGGCCTGTGGTGCAACTAGAAACCAGCTTACTGCTCTCTGATAATGACGATTTGACAGCCCTATAGTTGGCTCATACCTGTCCTTTCTTTCCACAGCAGGAGAGGGAATCATTTGAAGAAAAGTCTAAAATATGAAGCGATAAGCATCAAAACAGCATGTACAATATTATAGCTATCTTATGAATCAAATGCAGATGAAAACATTCTGGATGGATTTGGTATATTGTTCTATTTGCAAAAAAGTTTCCAATTTGGTAAAAAAAAAACTGCAGTTTTTTCTGTAAATTCAGATTTGTAATAATCAAGTTCAGCTTTTACAAAGCTACAAATAAATTGAAGAAAATTCTTTTCAACAAATCAACAAAGCTGGAGAAAATGGCCCTTAGGGGATATGCAAGGAACCTGAAATGAAGGATTGAGTTATAAGAGATAGAGATAAGCAGGTCAAGTAAAATTTAAATCAATCAACTGATCAGGAAAAAAGGACTGATTAAATGAGATATACTTTTAAGTGAAAACAAGAGAACCTCCCCAAATTGGTGAATGATAGAATATCATATGGGAGGATAAGATGACTAGGCCATTGTCAAATAAAAGGGTCTGAGTTTCACCCATTCACATATTATCCTGATAGGTTTGGGTTTTTGACACCCATTCTTTGGAATTCCACTCCAGTACAGTACAGCTTCACTTTAAAAGGGACAGATTGTCTTTAAGAAGAGCAGCCTGTCTGCATCACATGCTCTCAACTCAATGCTGCTCATCATCCCACCTATCCTACCTCCCTCTCCCCCCACGCCCTCACCCCTATTGAGTACAGAGACAACTTGCAGTGCAAAGAGAAGTCCAGCAGTGAGGAAAATGTTTCTCTCTATGCTACAATTGTAATAATGAGGTGGGAGCACGAGATTTGCGCGCTGTCCACCTCCAGCAGAACCAAAGCAGACACAAATCACAACCTCTGAACCCAAAAAAATGTGATGATGAATTTTTAGCCCATTGGATCTCATTTCAAAGGCATCAATTACATCCACCATAAAATAAACCTGAAAACTACTGAAGCCATTTATCATTAATCATTTATTGATAACTGAATTGATGATGTGGAGGGAATGACACAATGATGGCAATATATTTGATAGATAAGTATTCATTGGGCTATGCTTTTTTGCTGTAGAAATGAAACAGAATTGGAAACTGAAGAAAAATGAAGCTGAGACATTATCAAAAACCCCTCCTTCACTCATGCAAATACAGCTACCAATATCATGATTTTTAAATGCTAATTGAAAACCTTTCAGATGCTATCAATATCAATAGACTTCTGCTGTAATACTCCACTGAAATCTCAGATCTAATTTACGAATGACAAATGATGTATTTGGCTTCATCTCCACTACCTGATGATATTTGATAGTTGCGGCTTAATTGTAGCACTCTCACTTCTAAGTCACAAGGTTCTGGGTTCAAGTGCCACTCCAAGATCTGAGCACAAAAATCAAGGCTGACACTCCAGTGGAGTACTCAGGGAGTGCTGTACTGTTGGAGGTGCTGCCCTTCAGATGAGACGTTAAGCTGAGGCCCTGTCTGATTGCTTGGGTGGATATAACAATCCCATGGCATTATTACAAAGAAAAGGAGGGGAGTTATTGCTGGTGTCCTGGCCAATATTTATCCCTCAATCAACACCACAAAAACAGATTATTTGGTCATGATTATATTGCTGTTTATTCAAGCTCGCAGTGTGCAAATTGCCTGCTGCATTTCCTGCATTGCAGTAGTGACTACTCTTCAAAAGTACTTCATTAGCTGTAAAGCACCTTGAGATGTTTGGTGGTTGTGTAAAGCACAAGTCTATGCCACCCTACCCCCTTACCCACTTACCTCACCCACCTAACCCACACCTACACGTTCACCCATACACTCATTCACTAACACACTTGATAAGCTTAGGGACATTTAAACTCTTGCTTACCAGAATACAGCCACCATTGCCTTACAAAGAGGCATGGCTTGCACTTAGATTCTCTCTGCTGCTCCCTCTGAGGTTTCCTGAGCTGTGTGAGTTCTGCAGGATCCTGCATCAGAAGATCGGCCAGAAAAATCGGAGGAAGGTAAGTGGATGGTTCAACTCTGATTGGAAGATTTGACCCTCCCTTTCTTCCTTCCTACCTTCCTTCATTCGCTCCTTTCTTCCTCCCTCCCTTCCTCCATCCCTTCAATCCTTCTGTCCGTATGCTATCATATGGTGTGGGTCAAGATTCCAGCTGGTGACTTCACAGTTGCTGTACAGTGAGTGAACTAAGGGAAAAGAACACAATTGTAAATATACAGATCACTTCTTTTCTCAATTCTATTCCACGCTAAAAAATGAAAATTACCTCATGTTTACAAGATCAACTCATGATGGATGGTCAAACCTACAATGTTCAGTTCTAATTCATCTGATATCAAAAACCAGTTGCCAGAGTGATTGTTGAATAAGGTGCTTGCTGGAGCCTTGGTATTTATCACTGAAATGTCATATCAAGGAACTCTAAATGCAGTTCTAATTGTCAAACAATTATTTACTTATTATGCAAATACCACATATCATGAGTCACATCAAAACTTTGATGAAGTTAGACAAAGAATATTTACTTTATTCTCTGTTATTAACAATATTAAGATTTCTTTCAACTGAATTGATACTTCATGGAGATAAATTTAGATTTTAAGCAAAGAATAAAATTATTCCATAATATTTTAAAAGGTATAAGATTGTCTACGCCATATTCAAAAGAGATTTTTAGAATAATCTTTAATTAGACATTGTACATTTCTCAGAAGAACTGGGCCAAGAATACACAAAGTAGTGTCAGGGAGTAAATTTTCTCCTTTGAGTTAATTTGAATTGAGCCTTTGTGGCAGGAGGCACAGGCAGGATATTCACCCAAAATTACTATGGGCAGGATTCTGACGTCGTCGGGCGCAGGAGCAGCCAGGAAAAAGTCCAGTGATCAGCCCCCGACTGCGACTTCACGCTGGCGGGCCAATTAAGGTCTGCCCAGCGTGAAACGCGGCTCGTCACTGGTCGGGAAGGGCCGAGCCAGGGCGGGTGCCTGTCGACCGCAGGCTCCAATGGCAACCTGGTGGCAGGTTTAAAAATGGCCCAGGCAGCCCCTGGAAGGCTGCCACGGGAAACACCTCCCGTACATTCACGATGGAGTCAAGTGCAGCTGGACACGGCAGGCGGGACAGCAGGTTGGGAGGGCACTCAGCCTCCCGCTTTATGGGTGAGTGCTTCGCCATCCTGCTGGAGCAGGTGGTTGCCAGGAGGAACACACTTGCCCCCAGAGATGGGAGGAGGAGGTCACTGCACCTTACCAAGAGGGCATGGGAAGAGGTAGCAGAGCTGGTGAGCAGCCATGATGTGGTGCGGCACATATGAGTGCAGTGCCGGAAGCACTTCAATGACCTGCTGCACTCAGAAAGGGTGTGTACTGTGTTAGCACGGGCCAGTGTGAAGAAGTGTTAAGGTATGGCTGTCCACCTCTGGACCTCAAGGGTGCTGGAGTCTGTCAATGACGCCGGAGCTGGCCAAGGGGGTGAACCCTGGCTGCTTGGACTGAGTGCCGTGCGGCTCATGGCCCACGGCTCAGGTGTGTTCTGTGAGGTGTTCCTCAGCTGGGGTTGGCCAGGCTGCAATGGCGCTGCAGGTGGAGAGTGGCGCAATCAATCCTCTTCTGTCCTTTCAGGAGAAGACAAGCCATAACCTGGCAGAGAGGGCACGTACAGGTGGAGGCCCGCCCAATCTCCTGCTGCTCAGCAGGTTCAAGCAGGAAGCCCTCCAACTCAAGAGCTGGCACAGTTCCCATGCAACTGGGCATGGAGAGGTGGGGGTGCCAGACGAAGGTAAGAGTGCAGTGCACACAGGTGAGAGTTTCGGATTGTGTAACCATTCTAGTGCAGTCTCTTCATTGATGGGAGCCTCAAACCTGGAGTCCCCATTGATCATTGAAAGACGATGGCACCGTGATGCAAATCTCCATTGTCTCACCAGGGTGCCCGGCACGAGCAGTGACAGTGCAGTGACTTTAACGAATGACATGTCCTTGTTCTCAATTTTAGGTTCACCAGCACACACTCACTCTCTGGACACTGGAGGGCCATCCCTGACACCGGAGGATGCCATTCGGAGCGTGAGCGCTGCATTGACCCCCATGGCCGAGTGCACTGCCTCCTCCATTGAGAAAGTGGGGACATGGAGAGGTAGCCCCAGGGACAGAACAAGGGGTTCCTGGGGTTGTGCTCGGACCTGCAAGCCTCACACAGGCAATGACCTCATGTGGTCAGTGTCAGTGTGGGAGATTGATGAAGCACCCAGTACCTCAGCTAGGTGCCCACCCATCAATGGTGAACAGGGAGGTCCAGAGTGACCTCACGTTGGTGCATGAGGTGCCTGTCACTTCTGTGGGCTCCTCTTATGGTGCTCTGGATGATGGCAGCAGCCCATCCGCCAGAGAGCAAGGCATCTGATGAGGCTCCGATGACTGGGGAGATGCAACCCAGGTGGGGCTAGCACAGTGGCTCCTTCAAGAGACCAATCAGAGCTTCCTGGGGATGCGCTCTGACCAGCAAGCCCTCACATTGGCATTGACCTCAGATGGTCAGTGCCAGTGTGGGAGATGGTCTGGGCACCAAGTTTCCAAGCTCGGTGCCCATCCATCCACGGTGAGCAGGGAGGTCCGAAGCAACCTCACGTCGGCGCAGCAGCTGCCTGTCGTCTCTGCGGGCTCCTCTCAGGGCGCTCCGGATGAGGGCGGCAGCTCCTCCGCCCCTCTCCCAGTGACTGTTGCATCCAGTGAGGCTGCGACGACTGGGGAGGTGCCAGCTGTGGGACTGGCTGCTCCCTCTCAGGCGGAGCCAGCACAGGCTCCAGGGGCCAGAGGACGACCGCCAAAGTCATCAAGGCCAACAGGACAGCAGAGTCAGCAGGCTGTCTCAGATGCCACTCCCAACGAGGGGGCAGCACCAAGACGTAGCACCTGGAAACGTAAACATAAAGCACCTTAGGCACATCACAGGTTTATCACTGGTGCTTTTGTGTTGGCCCGAGATGAGGTCATGGTTAGTTGGTGTGATGTTTAACACCTTTGTCATTTTGTTTCCTTAAGTTCATTTTGTTGTATCATTAAATTTAGACATGGGACCATGCCTGAGGGTGACTCTTTTCCTCTGCAGGTGGATGGTTACCCATGATGTCATGAGTGAGTTGTGTCACATTGAGCTTTATTGACAAGGCCCTTATTTAATGTTCCTATCCGGACAGATTTAGCACTCAGGTATCGAGTATGGAGCCTGCAGCATAGGCTTGTCCTGGTGGTCCATCTGTGGTGTGCTAGCTGAAGGGTCATTGGATTAAAGCCTCCTGGGTGCCCCTCAGTGTCTACCCCCTCAGCATTTCCCTGTGCATCCACATCCACATCCACTGCTGGACTCATCGTCTGCAGCCGCAGCCACTACGTCTACATCTTCTTCATCCACTGCGTCCCCCCTTTCCAGCGCAAGATTGTGGAGAGCACAGCATGCAACCACTATCACCGACACATGATCTGGGAGGTACTGGAGTGCGCCCCCTGAGCGGTCCAGGCATCAGAAGCGCATCTTGAGAAGACCAATGGTTCCCTCCACCACAGCCCTTGTGGTGCCGTGGCTCCTATTGTACTGCTGCTCAGCTTCTGTTCGTGAATAGCAGAGAGGCATCATGAGCCACCTTCTGAGGGGATAGCCCTTGTCACCCAGCAGCCATCCATCCAGACGAGCTGGAACACTGAAGAGCCCCGGGCACCTTGGAGTGCCTGAGGATGTAGGCATCATGGGAGCTGCCTGGGTACCTTGCGCAGACTTGTAGAATCAGCATCCTATGATCACACACTATCTGCACGTTCGTGGAGTGGAAGCCTTTCCTGTTGACAAAGGCACCGGACTCACCTGCTGGTGCCTTGATGGCCACATGTGTACAGTCTATTGCACCCTGGACACAGGGGAAGCCAGCAATGGCCGCGAAGCCTCTGGCTCGCTGTGTCTGGCTTGCCTGGTCCCAATGGTAGTGGATGAAGGTCAATGCACGCCTGAACAGAGCGTCTGTAACCTGCTTGACACAAGTGTGGACAGCTGATTGGGAGAAACTGCAAAGATCACCCACCAAGCCCTAGAAAGAGCCAGAGGCATAGAAGTTGAGGGCAGCTGTGACCTTTGGAGCCATTGGCAAGGGGTGTCCACCCACACAGTTAGCTGAGATCTCAGGATCAATCATCTGACAGATATAATTCACTGTCTCCCTTGAGAGACGGAGCCTCCTTTGGCACTGCACCTCAGACATATTGAGGTAACTGCTTTGCCGCCTGTAAACCCTGGCAGCAGGATAGTGGCGTCTTCAGCTGCCCCTTCCACCTTGGACTACCTCTTGGCCCTGCGCACCTTGTGCCTCTGCCTCTCCTCCCAAAGATGACTCCCCTGGAGGCTGAATGTGCACTCCTGGCCTCCTCCCCCTTCTAGCCCTCTCATCCTCCTCAGAGGAGGTGCCTCCAGTGGAGAGTTCAGCTCCCATTCCCAGGCTAAGGGAAGGCTTCGAGAAACCTGCAGGCCCAGAAAAGATTCCTCACTGCAGAGAGCTGACCTGAAAGTTGTGAGTCCAGTCCAAGCAGCTGGTATGAGTTTTAAAGTATTGCAGCTCACACAGGCAAGTATCAGTAACTTCCAAATTAAATATCTGACTGAGCACATTCACAACCCCACTGACCCCTCTTATCCCACGCGTGGATGAAGTTTATACATATGTGTCCTACCTGCCTGCGAGGACAAGCCCCGCACGTCGACGGGAAAGTTCTGCCTCTTATCTCAGCCTTAAATAGGAGACCCCTAATTTTTAAACTGTTTTTCCTAGATCTAGACTCCTCCATGAGGGGAAACATCCTCTTAACCCTGTTAAGTCCCCTCAGCATTTTATATGTTTGAATAAGCTCACCTCTCATTCTTCTAAACTCCAGTGAGTATAGGCCTAACCTACTCGACCTGTCCTCATAAGACAACCCTTTCATCCCAGGAATCGGTCGAGTGAACCTTCTCCGAACTCTTTCGAATGCAATTATATCCTTTCTTAATTAAGGAAACCAAAACACAGTACTCCGCTTGAAAGGCCTTGTAAAGCTGTAGCAACACTTTGCTACTTTTATACTCAATTCCCCTTGCAATAAATGCAAACATTCCATTTTCTTCTGAATCACTTGCTGCATCTGCATACTAACTTTTTGTGATTCATGTACCAAGACTCCCTCTGAACCATAAAGTTCCATAGAGTTCTGGAGAGTTAAGTTGCATAAAGCCCTAAGCTGTTGCATTCAGCAAAAAAACTATCATCTAGTGAGATCCCAAATACTATGAGATGGATTTGCTTGAACATTCTGGGTGTTCCTACGTCATGCTTTGCTGATGCCTGTAGTTAACATTGAGGTCGGCTGCTGCCTTTTCTGCTCCTGTGTATGATATAGCCACAGTAAATAGCCTCTGGGTGCCTGAACCCTAGAACGGCCTGGCACAAGGTGGATCACCTGCATCTGTGCCAGGGCTGCCTCTGTTGTCGGGTCTTCATGCAGGGATCATGTCACCATCAAAGGGGCTGAGGATCTGCTACCAATGCAAAGAGTGCCTTGAGAAGATCCTCAATACGCTTCAGGCAGCTGCTCCTCAACCCTTTCAAGGTCCACCTATCTTTCACTGCTTACCTGAGTGGTGAACACCTGGCAATGGGTTCATTTGTCTCAGGGCCAACTTACCTACCCACCCACTGCTCAACTCAGCTCCTAGATGAGGCTATACTGTGGAGGCTGTGCATACTTCCTGCATCCATTGTGTGATTTGCTCCATGTGGCTCTCCATGTGGGTTGCCACTGTCTCAATGGAAGAGGCCATGGCATGGATGGACTTCTCTGTTGTTTGTATATGGGTTTGAGCAACCTTTTGGACCCCTGACAGATGTCCATACAATTCACACTGCTGTTCCAGCAACTGTCACTCTGATAATGACTCCTGAGACTCACTATCTGTGTGAAGCTGAGCATTGCTAGACCCTTCCCTAGTCCTTTGATGGGGAATGCCCACAGCTGTCACTGTCTGGGTTAACCACTTGTGAGTGTCTGTGTTGTGCTTACCAGCTGGTACCACCCTTTCTAAAAGTACATCAATACCCACCAACATAAAAGTACCTCTACTGCTGGAGGGTGTCCTCGTGATGCTGTCTCCTCAGAGGGCGATTCTCCTCTGAGGTTATTCCAGAGCCTACTGTACCTGCGGGAGAGACAAGAGTGCAGTTAACAAAATATTTTCAACCAACTACAGCTGGCTGCCATATATCTGGAGCGTCCTGTGTTCATCAAGGCCCATGGAAGCACCATAGATAATACTCACCAGAAGGTTTGATGCCTGCATCCATCATGTTACTCACTGCCTATGGGCTCCATACTCATCTTGCCCTCGGCAACAGGCTTCCCTGCTGCAAACCATCCTATTTCCACTATTTCCTCCTCCATTAGAACCGCTTCAGATAGGAATTGAACACTGTCACCATCTATTCTCCACTCTCTGGCATTGTCATAGCCCAACAGTGCTCATCAGTCTCTGTCAATTTCAATTTGGAAGGCATGCTGCCATTCAGTCTTGGCAATGCAATGATCATCTTTGATTGCCCAGGGGTCTCCATTGTAAGTCAATTATGCACCTCAGTGTGGATACTGTTCTCTGGTCATGCTCAATGGATGGGTTGACCACTCCAGCTCACATCTCACGGGTGCCATTTAGGACATGCAAGGCTGCAAGCTTGCTGTGAATGCCACTCACCTTGCCAGACTGTACCAGGTCATTGAAACACTTTTGGCACTGCACCCATGTTCGTGTGACCACCCCACAGCTGCTGACTTCCTCAACCACCTCCAGCCATGCCTTCATCATGACGTTTGCTGGCCTTCTCCTCCTGTCATCTTTCCATTCCCTCGTCACCTGCAGCAGTACCTCCAATGAGGCGTCACTAAACTGTGCAGTCACACATCCTTTCCTGCAGTCTCCCTTGTTAAGCAACCCTTCCAATGTCCTCTTTAAATGCAGCCAATAAGAAGGCTGTAGATGGACCCTTAAATATGGCGCTGTCCTTTGACCTGCAGGAAATTCCTCTGGGCCCTGTGCCAGCTGGATGTCAATTGGCTGCAGATGGGAAGATCCCTGAGGATATCCTGCTCCCTGGCCATACGGCCCAAATCAGACCTCGGCTTTGAGACCTCCCCTCAATTGGGAAAATCCTACCCAATGCGCTTTAGATCAGTTGATAGAACAAAGAATAAATGGCTCTTCTTCCAGAGTTAGTCAACTTGACCATTGAAAATGAAATTGTTGGGCTTACACTTCCAAATGCTCATTGGGATATTATAGTGAATGTAGCAAAGTTATTAATAGACTAGCAACAGGTAAGCAATGCTTGAACTTCACCTCTAAAGATTTTGTGCGAGAAGGTTGCATTTTCTTTCCAATTACTTTATTTGGATTGTTAAATTAGTGAAAGTAATAATGTTTTTATTTGAGCCCTATTGTGAAATTCTTATTTGAAAATAGACCTTTTGGAGTAGTTTTGTTTGGCCTGGCAAACTCATAAATTAGTACCTCCTGAGAAGAACCCTCTCTATGCCACTGCTAATGGATACCTGGACCAAGCAGCTGAAGCCAGCCTAGCTGCATCAGACAACCTACCCTTACCTCTTTCCATTGTCATTGGCATGATTGAGTGGAAGCAAGTGGTTGCTCAATATTGTCCATAAGTACATAAGAAATAGGAGAAGGGTTAGACTGTAGGGCCCCTAAACTCTGCTCCACCTTTCAATAAGATCATGGTTGATCTGACCTAGGTTTCCATTCCACTTTCCTGTCTGTTACACATAATTCTAGACTCCCCTATAGTTCAAAAATCTGTCTTTCTCAGTCTTAAATTCAAAGACTCAGCCTCCTCTGCTAAGGTAGAGAATTACAAACATACATGACTGTCTGAGAGAAGAAATTCCTCCTCAGATCAATCTTAAATGGGCGACCCTTTATTCTGAAACTAGTTCCAGATTCCCCCACAAGGGGAAACATCCTCTCGGCACCTATCCTGTCAAGTTCCCTCAGTATCTTCTATGTTTCAATAACATAACCTGTCATTCTTCTAAACCCCAATGAATACAAGCCCAAACTGTTCAACCTTTCTTCATAAGACAATGTCTTCATCCTAGAAATCAACCTTGTGAACCTTCTTTGAACGAAGCTAAATGCAGTACTCTGGATGTGGTCCCACCAACACACTTTACAGTTGTAGCAAGCCTTCCCTACATTCCATTTCCCTTGCAATGAAGACCAACATTTCATTTACCGCTCTGATTACTTGCTGTATCTGCATGCTATCTTTTTGCGTTTCACATATAAGGACACCCACATGCCTTTGTATCGCAACATTCTGTAGTCTCTCTCCACTTAAATTGTATTTTGCTTTTCTTTTCTTCCTACCATAGATAATCTCACATTTTTCCACAGTATACTCCATCTGCTAAATTTTTACACTCATTTAACCTATCTATATCCTTTTGCAAACTCTTTGGGCCGAAACTTCCTTCTGCCATCGGAAAGTGATGGCCTGCTGCAAAAACAAAACAAAACATACTTATCTGACCTGCAAATTTACACCGACCATTCCGATCCCGGGAGGTACTTGGAGCCTCCATTGAAGGATTCCTCGCAGGCCCCAGTGAAGTGTAACTCTGGTGATGCTACGCCCTGCATTGACACAACTGGACCCGGGAGCTCCCGATGAGGGCGGCATTTGACAGAAGAGTTTTAAAGAGACAAGGTGAAGACCCAAGGATTCCCCATGATTCTGAAGCTTTTAAAATTTATTTTGTTATTTCTTTGAAATAGTTAATGTTGTTGTTATTGACTCATTCTAAGTGTAATTTAATTTATTTTCATGATTGAATAAAATTTTTAGTCAAGATTTATAAGTGAACTTAGTTTTTCTTATTTGTTTTAAATCTGTAATGTTATTAAATGACTTGAAGTGTAGCATGCTTAAAAGTATTCATATCTTTGCACTTAAAAGATGGCAACTCACGATAATGTGGTGACGAAGAGGAGTCAAAACTTCACAGATGTGAAATTGAATATTCTCTTAAATGAGGTGGAAAAAGGCACAAGTATGCCCTAGGGTGTGGAAACTCTAAGCCTCTGAGGAAACTTCAGAGTATGGCTTGGAAAAACAGGTTGCAGCAGTTCTTAATGACAACAGCATTGTGCCTAGGATGGTGGATCAGCGCCGTAAGAAACTGAATGATTTAATGCGTTCAGCCAGGGTATTTATATATCTGAATACATAAAGTAATTCCTGAGACTTAAAATCCTAGTTTGTAACTTTTAAAAATGTTTGTTCTGTCTACTAAGTTTGAGGTGTCAAAAATGTAAATGCCGTGGAAATCCTTTGAACTAGTTATATCCAATCTTAATAAGACCGTGCAGAGGTGTAAAGAATGCAGTTGCCTTGGAGTCGCAATGAACTAGTTCCATCCAACCTTGATAAGACAGTGCAGTTTCTTTGATAACTTTGAGAGGTGTCGTAAAATGTAGTTACCTTGGAGATGGCTCTGACTTTGTCATAAGTGTTATAATGGAACAAAAAGTTCCACACGGTACAAGCTTTCATCTGTCTCCAGAAGTCGTAAAATGTGTCACAGGGCAGGACAGCCAGTTTGTTTTAACAAAAAATTTGATTTCTTTCTTTAGGCGAAGCTAGCCCATAATGCCCGGGAGCATGCATTGATTTTGGGAGGGGGTTGGTGGCCGAACAGGAGGAGCACGAATGGAGACTGATGGATATCTCCAACCTCATAATAAACAGCAGTGCATCAGATGTGGGGATAAGCGAAGGTAAAAAATGCTTAGTGATCACACCATCAAGGTGGCAGTTAATTTGTTACGAAAAATAATTGTGCTTTTTTTGGCTCTCACAGTTGCCACGATCACATCAGATGCCAATGCAGGTGAGTTTGGTGCAGTAGCAGAGATACCTGAAAGGGGTCAGGGTGTAACGGAGGCGAGTACATCGTCGTCGTGCAGCGTTGAAGCTGCAGCGAAGGAGAGAGAGGCCTTGCAGGAGGGTGAGATTTCAGACTTTTGTGGAAAGTCCTGTGCTAACGCTAAATTTAATGGTGGTTGGGGAGGGGGAGAGGGGGATGCCTGTAATGATATGCTGCTGTGTCGGTGGGAGGGAACTTAGAACCTTCAGGAGGTGAGGAGACTGCGGCATTGGCAGCAGAAGAATGAGCTTATGAGGCAACACAATGAGCCTCTTTGTCAGATTCTTACTAAAATTGTAACACCTGCAGCTGCACCTTCTGGCCAGAAGCCTCCCAGTTCAGAGACAGTTGCTGCTGGTTATGTTGCAGCGCCTGCGCCTTCTGTCTAGCAGCCACCCAGTTTAGAGAAACCTGCTGGGCATGCATCTGGGACACAGGAGGTTACATCATGTGGACACGGAAGGGGCCAAGGGTGACACGGAAGGAATTAGGGTCCGTCCCCTCTCTCTTCAACACGGTCTCCTCTACCTCATCCACCCCCATCTTTTCCATGATGGATATTTTCTTTGTTTTTTCATTGTTTTGTGTTCCTTACCTATTGCACTTTTGACCACTGACTTGACTGCAAACTGTGTTTTGTTACATCTGACTTATTTTTGGTTTGTGTTGTTTATTAATATATTTATGTTTTCACTTAAAAATGTTCCAGTTCAAATGTGTTGTTTATTTGTGTTATGTTATTCAGTTATTGTTATCTTCTATTTAAGAGTTCTGTGTTTTTGATGTTGTAATAACACATTTGTGACAGTCTGTAAAGTTTTATGAAAAACATTTATTCACCAAAATAATGTACGAGATACAAAATCTCAAACTTTTGACATCACAGTAACCTTTAACTTAAGCAGCTGCACTATGACATTTTGGATAATAACTGCCTCAACGTTTTTACAAATAAAATGAAGCTTTTTAAGATGAGTTCTCTCATCTTATTTTGGAATGGAGAGAGGGAGGGAGAAAGTGGGGGAGGGACACATTGTGAATTTTCTAAGCTCAATGTCCAAAAGCAGAAGTGACCAGGCGACCTGGAGCTTCCCTGGTGGCAGCTGGAGCATGAGCTTCCTCACAGGCTTCAGGAGGCATGTCTGCATCAGGGTCTGCATTGCCATCCTCCACTTCCTCCATTTCTTGCGCCAAGTCATTTTCAGGGTGAAGGTTCAACCCTTGCTGAAGGGCAAAGTTATGCAATGCACAATATATACAACAATCTTTGAGGCTATTACAGGTGCGCACTGTAACGTGCCCCCTGACCTGTCCAGGCATCAAAAACATGACTTTAGAGGTCCAACTGTCCTCTCCACCCCCTGACACAATGCTACATGGGCATGGTTGCATCGATCCTGTGCTTCATTGGTGGTCCTCTGAAATGGTGTCATAAGCCACGTTCACAATGGGTTTCCATTATCACCCAGTAGCCATCCTGTAATTCCTGGTGATGCTGTCATGGTCCGGTGCAACATTGAGTTCACCAGGAAGAATGAGTCATGTGCACTTCCCTGGTTGTTTGCATTCACACTGAGGATCCTCATTTGGGCATCACACACTATCATCACATACAAAGAATGGAAACCCTTCCTGTTGATGGATTGGTGCCTTCAATAGAATATGTGCTCCATCAACAGATCCAATAACTTTCGGACCTCTCAATCCTCAGAGGGGAAATGTCAAATCTAATAAACTCTGAAGCCCTACATGATCTCCTCTGATATCATTTCATATGATGTCCTTTTGCCTGTGCGCTCTCTGGGGTGGGCAATTGACACCCTTGCTCAGCAAGTGGATATGTTGCCTGACTCTCCTCTCATGGTCTGTGCGCCTGCATCGAGCCCTCTACAAAAGTAGAGTGGTTCTAATAAGCAGATCAGCAATTGTGATGTACCAGGTGTTGAACATGACTCCAGATCAAATTTGTAATCCACGCTAGATTCTGGAATACCTGTCGGAGAAATAGTTCACATCAGCTTACAGAAGGCTTGCATATGTCCTTTTAAGCATTACACTTTTCCAAAGCATTTGAAGTAGCCAGATTACATACTTGTAACAGTGAATGCAGAACTCCTTTCACATATATCAAATTTATTATTTAAGAGGCTTCCAAGGATCAACATTGCACTAAAAGGACTCTTAAAACTGGAATACACCACACTGCATTAAGATGCATTGTAAACACATATTTTACAAAATAACTTTAGCTGAAACTTATTACAGTCACTTCTATGGGTCAAACTTACATTGTTAAATATGAAAGCACTTTTTAATGGAATAAACAGCAGAATTTCATGAAAAAGCTGTAAAAAGAATAAAATTCATATCTATCTTCGACTTACTGCACATTGCATATACTTTCAACATCTTTTAAACATATATAAAAAAATTCACCCACCTTAAGAATCTCTCCAAAATGTCTGCTGCCTCTCTTCACTGCAGCTAGACCAAGAATGAAAGCGTGTAAAGAAATCCACGCAAATACTTGCCTATCATCAGGGCATCTAGGAGAAGTTAGCGTTGACACATCAGTTTAAACAGAAGCCCTTCAGTGTAGTGTACTCAGATGTACAGCTAAAGATCCCAAGTTGGAAGTTCGAATGCAGTGCGCTTTGGGACTTCTGTGAGGTTCCGATGCTCAACATTCAGGCTACGCTACCAGAGTGCCGATAAGTACTGAGGAAGTTAAGGCCCTTTGTATTCTCCTCACAACTTGCTTTCCCACCTATCTTTGTATTGTTATCAAATTTGGCTACAATAACTCGGTGTCTTCACCAAGTCATTAATATAGATTGTAAATAGTTGATGTCCTGGCACTGATCCCTGTGACACCCCACAGTTTTCCGACCTGAAAATGACCCACTCATCCCAACCCTGTTTTCTGTTAGTTTGCCAATCCTCTACCCATGCTAATATATTACCCCCAACATCATGAGCCCCTATGTTGGGTAATAACTTTTTATGTGGCATCTTATCAAATGCCTTTTGGAAATCCAAATACACTGCATCTACTGGCTCCCCTTTATCCACCCTACTCATTACATCCTCAAAGAACTCTAATGAATTTGTCAAACATAATTTCCCTTTCATAAACTCATGTGACTCTGCTTCATTGTATTATGAATTTCCAAACATCCTACTACTGTTTCCTTAATAATGCATTCCCGCATTTGCCAAATCACAAATGTTAGGCTAATTGGTCTATAGTTTTGTGCTTTCTGTCTCCCACTTTCCTTGAATATGTACGTTATTGTTGTAGTTTTCCAATCTGCTGGGAATTTTTCAGAATGTAGAGAATTTTGGAAGATCATAGCAAATGCATCCACTATCTCTGAAGACCTCTGTCGAGTTTTCTTTAAGAGCCTAGGATGCAGCCTATCAGGCACAGGGTAGTTGTCAGCTTGCTGTCCCATTAGTTTGCCTAGTAGTTTTTCTCTAGTGCTAATGATTGTTTTATGTTCATCCCTCCCTTTCATTCCTGATTTTCTACTATTATTGTTTTGCTTTTAGTTTCTTTTACCATGAAGGCAGATACAAAATATTCGTTCAAAGCCTCTGTCATTTCCTTGTATTCCATTATTAATTCACCAGTCTCAACCTCTAAGGGACCAACGTTTATTTTAGCAACCAGGTACACTCTTCCATTTTATGTACTTGTAGAAGACTTTACTGTCTGTTTTTATATTTCTTGCTAGTTTACTCTCATAGTCTATTTTCCTCCTTTTTTAAAATCATCTTTTTCTGGTTTCAAATCTTTCCTAATCTTCTGGCCTACCACTAATCTTTACAACATTGTATTCCTTTTCACTCAATGTGATCCCATCCTTAGCTCCCTTCATTAGCTGCAGATGGTTCCTCCTTCTCGTGGAGTCTTTCCATCTCAAAGGCATATATTTTTTGTTGGGAATTATGAAATATACCATTAAATGTCTGCCACTTCTTCTCCATTGTCTTCCTTTTTAATCTATTTTCCCACTCTGCTTTATCCAAGCCTGTATTCATACATTTATAATTGCCTTTATTTAAGATTAAGGCACTAGTTACAGGCCAAAGTTTCTTACCCTCAAATTGAATGTGAAGTTCTATAATGTAATGATCACTCTTGCCTAGAGGATCCTTTACCCTGATATCGCTAATTAATCCTATCTCATTACATGTTACCCAATCAAAAATAGTTTCCTGGTTGGTTTCATGGCATATTATTTTAAGAAACTGTCCTGGATAATGTCAACACTAACTTTGCCAATTTGATTTGTTTAATGTACATGAACATTAAAATTGCCCATGATTATTGCATTACCTTTCTTACAGCGCACCCCCCCTCCCACTTTATTTCTTGATTTATACCCTGTCCTACTGTGTAGCTACTGTTAAAAGGCATATAAGCTACTCCCACCAGTGACTTGTTTCCGTGCTATTTCTTATCTCCACCCAAACTGATTTTACATCTTGGTCTTCTGAGCGAAAATCATTTCTCACCCTGAACTGATCTTATCCTTTATTAACAGAGCTACCCCACCTCATTTTCCTTTCTGCCCAGCCTTCTGAAATATTAAATACTCCTCAATATTCTGCTTCCAACCTTGGCCACCATGCAGCCATGTCACTGTAATGTCGATCAGATCATACCCATTAATTCATCTATCTTGAATGTTGTGTGAATTCAGATAAAGAGCCTTTAATTTAGTCTTTTTTGCCATTTTCCTACTCTGGCCCTAATTGCTGGTGCACTCTTATGTTCCTACCCTCTGACCTTTCTATCGTTACTCATATCACTAGCCTATATGAATGCCTTGTCCTTTCTCTTCAACTTCCTAAATTTCTCCTCACTATTTACTTAACAGCCATGGAAATATCATCCTCCTCCTATAATATTTCCATATTTCTCAAAGCAGTATCCTTTAATGATACTTCACATTATTATTGTAAATTCATTAGGGAAAATGCTGGAGTCTATTATAAAGGATGTGATAACAGGACAATTAGAAAATATCAACGGGATTAGACAAAGTCAGCATGAATTTATGAAAATGAAATCATGTTTGACAATCATACTGGAGTTCTTTGAGGATGTATCTAGCAGAATAGATAAGGGAGAACCAGTGGATGTGGTGTATTTGGATTTTCATAAACTACTTCTGCTCCTACATCTTATGGTCTTATGGCCTTTGAATAAGGTCCCACCTAAGAGGTTAGTGTGTAAAATTAAAGTACATGGGATTGGGGGCAATACATTAACATGGATTGAGAATTGGTTCGCAGGCAGGAAACAGAAAGTAGAAAGAAACGAGTCTTTTTCGGAGTGGCAGGCAGTGAATAGTGGGGTACTGCAGGGATCAGTGCTTGGGCCTCAGCTATTCACAAGATATATCAATGATTTAGATGAGGGAACCAAATGTAATATTTCCAATTTTACCGACAACACAAAACTTGGTGGGAATGTGAGTGATGGGAAGGGTGTTAAGAGGCTTCAAGGCGATTTAGACAAGTTGAGTGAGTGGACAAATACATGGCAGATGCAGTATCACGTGGATAAGTTTGAAGTTATCCACTTCGTTAGGAAAAACAGAATGGCACAGCATTATTTAAATGGTGATAGATTGGGAAATGTTGATGTACAAAGGGGCCTGAGTGTCCTTGTACACCATTCACTGAAAGCAAGCATGCAGGTGCAGCAAGCAGTTAAGAAGGCAAATGGTATGCTGGTCTTCATTGTGAGAGGACTTGAGTTCAGGAGCAAGGATGTTTTCCTGCAGCTGTACAGGGCATTGATGAGATCACACCTGGAGAATTGTGTGCAGTTTTGGTCTCGTTACCTAAGAAAAGATATACTTGTCGTAGAGAGAGTGCAATGAAGGTTCATCAGACTGATTCCTGAGATGGCATTATTGTCATGTGAGGAGAGGTTGGGCCGCCTAGGCCTGTACTGACTGGAGTCAGCCATGATCATATTGAATGGTGGAGCAGGGTCGAAGGGCTGACTAACCTACTCCTGCTCCTATTTTCTATGCTTCTATGTTTCTATGACCTGTAGCCCTGAACTTATGCTGTGTGATGCTACTGTATGATGGTTTAATACAGCTGACTGAGAGCCTTCTCTTCACCATAAAACACCAAAGTATTTATCTCTTTTGTTGATCATGTCATCTATTAAGCTCCATATCCCTGGTCAGTTAAATGGGCTTTACAAATTGAAAGACCAGCCAATGATACAAAGCTTTTTTCACACCTGTGCAATCCATAGCTAGGGCAAAGGTTGTTTTATCATTTTTATCAGTTAAGTGGTTCATTATTATGACTGAGTTAACAGGGGTGAGCTTATTCCTTTTTTTGTCCCACTCCTGAGCTGGTTATAATAGAGTTTGAATTTAAAAGGGAGGTGATATTGCCAATTCAATATATATAAATATATTTAACTGTGTATAGCGTGGTGCAAGAAATAAGCTAGCCAGGGTCCTTAAGTTAACAAGTTAAGGGTTATTTTTATTGCTAAAACTCATTCAGGTAAAGATGCTGAAATTATTAACAAAAGATTTACAATGTACAAATATGTCCAACCACCAACCAATGCAAAAACAACACACGCACATAATCTTTCCGAGCATGCAAAAACAAGCAAAACTCTGCAGAGCATCAGATATTAAAAACTTGGCCAAGTAACAAATAAAGTCAGATGTTTGTTCACAGCTGAATGGTCCTGGCCCACAGTAGCTGCTGGTTCTTGAGGTTTCTTATTGGAGACAGTGTCGCTGATTTGGGGTTCTCCTTTAAGAACTCTCGGCTTGCAGCAATGAGGTCTTCTGGTGGGTTTTTCAAATCAGAAACAGTTTAACTTTGATGAGCAAGGTTTCAGAAGAAAGAGAGATGGGGTAAGGTAAGGTAGGGCTTTTGCCCCTGGGACAGTCTCTCTAACTATCCTAAATCCAGTATCTTTTCACCCAATAGCTGAATCATGTGACCTCTCTCTGAGAACTCCATAGACTGTGTCTCCATAGAAGCAGCTTCAACCCTTCACAAATGTGACCTAGTAGCTGCTGTAAGCCAGTGTCCTTTGCTCAGGATAAGTGTATTTTTCAAAAAGGTTCAATGCACATATGTATGTCCAGCCAATTACATTATAAATTAATATGTTGCATAACATGTTTTTATAACATTATTCAATTGAAAAGTGTAAAAAAAAACAATATTGATGATGTATCATGAATTACGGATTTCCTGTTATTGCCACCACTGAATCCCAAATCAATTGCAGAACAATCATGACAACAGTGATATAAAGGCAGAGCTGGGAAATTTTACACTTGTAACAAAATGATGAGGATGACACTTCAAATAAAGGAGACCAGAACTATGGCGCACGAAGAGTTAAATTGAAAGAAAGATAAAGACGTTGAATATAAGTGGACAAAGACAAAAGCAACAAGGTGAAATAAGACTTTTTTAATAATTGAAAACAGTTATAGAAATTCAAGAATTAAAAAGAAACAGCAGTAAAACAAAAACAGAGAACTAAGGCAGTAAAAAGAAATCAAGTTAACTAGAGAGGAAATAAATCTTAAGGAAGCAGGAACAATTTCGTATATAAATCAGAAACTCCCAGGCTCCTTTTCTTTGTGAACATTTAGGTGTGTGCCATTTATCCACGTGTCAAGTTTAAATCAATGTTCTCATTGTTTTACCTACATTTCACACAGCAGATACTAACAAATTCTATTCTTGAATTTAACCACCAATAAGACAATGAGCTTGAAACAGCCCATGCCAAACCTCCAGCTTCACAAAATTCCAGAGAATAAACCAGTAAATAAGAAGTATAAGCAATTAATCATAACTTGAGTTATCTGGGATTCATGAGACAATTAAGATTTGAGGGCCATTGCTTGGATGCCTCAGGTAAAAAGGGTACCTGGATTTTTAGCCTAGAAATAGGAGCAAGATGAAGTCTCAGAAGAATGATGACAGATCATTTCAATGATTTGTGGGTCATCTCATGGGAAGATAAGGACCTAAGAACTTTGGTGCAGGATAAGGTACATGGGGGAGGACGGAGAGGAAAGGATATTGATCGTCACTCAAGTCAGGTCACAGGATGGCTAGCCTTTAGGGAAGGGTTGGGGGAAGGCAGTGTCATGGTGGTAATACCACTGGACTAGTAATCCAGAGGTCCAGGCCGATGCTTTGGGACACAAATTCAAATCCCACCACAGCAGCTGGTGGAATTTATGTTCAATTAATAAATCTGGAATAAAAAGCCAGTATCAATAATGGTAGCCACAAAACCATTGTTGACTGCCATAAAAACCCATCTAATTCACAAATGTCCTTCAGGAAAGGAAATCTGCTGTCCTTACCTGGTCGTTAGCTGAGGTGTTAATCTACATGTGACTCTAGACCATAGCAATGGGGTTGATTCTTAAATGCCCTCTGAAATGGCCTAGCAAGCCACTCAGTGTATCAAAACATTACAAAGTGTAAAAGGAATGAAAGTGGATGGACCACTCCACATCGACCTAGGCACCGCAAACGATAACGGCAAACTCAGCCCTGCCAACACTGCAAAGTTCTCCTTACTGACATCTAGGGAATTGTGCCAAAATTGGGAGAGTTGTCCCACAGAATAGCCAAGCAACAGCCTGACATAGTCCTACTCACCAAATCATACCTTACAATGTCCCAGACACCAACATCACTATCCCTAAGGATGTTCTATCCCACTAACATAGGTGGCGGCACAGTGGTATACAGGCAGAAGGGAGTTGGCTTGAGAGTCCTCAACATTGACTCGGGCCCCATGAGGTCTCATGGCATCAGGTCAAACATGGGCAAGGAACTCACTTCCCGGTTAACACCTCAGCTGGTGAATCAGTACTCCTCATGTTGAACAACAGTTGGAAGAAGCATTGAGGGTGTTAAGGGCACAGAGGGTACTCTGGGTGGGGGACTTCAATGTCCCCCACTACTGGATGAGTTGGCCAAGTCCTAAAGGACACAACAGATAGACTGGACCTGCGGCGGGTGGTGAGGGAACCAACCACCTACTTGACCTCATCCTCACTAATCTACCTGTTGCAGATGCATATCCCCGTGACACTATTGGTAGGAGTGACCACTGCACAGTCCTTTTGAATATGAAGTCCCACCCTCACATTAAGGATACCCTCTATCGTGTTGTGTGGCACCACCACCATGCTAGATGGGATAGATGTCGAACACACCTAGCAAATCAAAATTTGGCACCCATGAGGCGCTGTGAGCCATCAGCAGCAGCTGAATTGCATTCAACCACAATCTGCAACCACAAGGCCCAGCATATCCCTCACTCTATCATTACCATCAAAGGTAGGGTCAACCCCGATTTAATGATGAGTGCAGAAGGGCATGCCAGGAGTAGCACCAGGCATATGCTAAAAATGAGGTGTCAATCTCCCCATTGTCAATGATGGGGGAGCCCAGCACATCAGTGCAAAAGATAAGACTGAAACATTTGCAACCATCTTCAGGCAGAAGTGCCAAGTGGATGATCCATCTCGGCCTCCTGTGGAAGTCTCCAGCATCACAGATGCCAGTCTTCAGCCAATTCGACTCACTCCACGTGATATCAAGAAATGGCTGAAGGCACTGGATACTGCAAAGGCTATGGGTCCTCGCAATATTAGTACTGAAGACTTGTGCTCTGGAAATAGTTGAACCCAAGACATGCTTTTCCAGTGCAGCTACAGCACTGGCATCTACCAGCAATGTGGAATATTGCCCAGGTATGTCCTGTCCACAAAAAGTAGGATAAATCCAACCCAGCCAATTATCATCCCATCAGTCTACTCCCGATCATCAGCAAAGTGATGGAAAGGGCCGTGGACAGTGCTATCAAGTGTCATTTATTCAGGAATAACCTGCTCACTGACGCTCAGTTTTGGTTCCACCGGGACAACACAGTTCCTGATCACATTACAGCCTTGGTTCAAATATCGACAAAAGAGCTGATTTCACGAGGTGAGGTAAGAGTGGCTGCCCTCAACATCAAGGCAGCATTTGACCGAGTGTGGCATCAAGGAACCCTAGCAAAACTGGAGCCAGGGGGAAAACTCTCTGCTGGTTGGAGTCACACCTAGCATAAAGGAAGATGGTTATGGTTGTTGAAGGTCAAGCATCTCATCCCAGGGCATCACTTCAGGATTTCCTCAGGTAATCCTACACCCAACCGTTTTCAGCTGTTTCATCAATGACATGCCCTCCATCATAAGGTCAGAAATAGAGATGTTCGCTGACGCTAGCACAATGTTCAACACTGTTCGTGACTCCTCAGATACTGAAGCAGCCCGCGTCCATATGCAGCAAGACCTGGACAGCATTCAGGTTTGGGCTGTTAAAGTAGCATGTTACATTCATACCACACAAGTACCAGACAATGACCATCTCCAACAATAGAGAATGTAACCATCTCTCCTTGACATTCAATGGTGTTACCATCACTGAATCCCCCGCTATCAACATCCTGGGGATTAACATTGGCCAAAAACTGAACCGGACCAGCCAAATAGATATTGTGATTACAAGGTACTTGCTAGGAATTCAGTGGCGAACAATTCACCTCCTGACTTGTGGAGAGTAGCTCACCTCCTGACTTGCAAAAGCCTGTGTAACATCTACAAGGCACAAGTCAGAAGTATGATAGAATACCCTCCATTTGCCTGGATGAGTGCAGCACCAACAACACTCAAGCAGCTCAATGCAATCCAGGACAAAGCAGCCCATTTTATTGGCACCTCATCAACCACCTTAAACATTCACTCCCACCATTACTGATGCACAATGGCAGCAGTGTGTACCATCTACAAGATGTACTGCAGCAATTCACGAAGGCTCCTTTGACACACCTTCCAAACACACGATCTCTACCACCTAGAAGGACAAGGGCAGTAGATGCATGGGAACACCACCACCTGCAAGTTCCCCTTCAAGCCACACATCATCCTGACTTGAAACTATATCGCTGTTCCTTCACTGTCGCTTGGTCAAAATCCTGGAACTCCCTCCCTAACAGCACTGTGTGTGTGCCTACACCACCTGGACTGCAGCTGTTCAAGGAGGCAGCTCACCACCTTCTTAAGGGCAGTTAGGGATGGGCAATAAATGCTGGCTTAGACAGTGATGCCCACGAGCAAATAAATTTTAAAGAAGAAACAAAACACTTGCATCTCTGCCTCAATCTCCTCTTTCCAATCACTTCCCATCAATCCAACCTAAGATGTGCTGAAATATTTCCTACATGCAGCAAGTACATAAGAGATGAGCAGATTCTTCAAAGTTATTTATAACAGTGTCCATATTGTAATTAGATACTGGTCGATAGATAATTTTTGGCCATATGCTTGTTCATTGGCTCATCTATAGGTAATTACATCATATGGCAAAATTAAAAATAACTAAGTGTTTATAAACTGCACATGAACCTCTTAGGCAGCCCTTGTTATCTTCTTGCACTATGGAGCTTAATTCAAAAAATCGACATGATGCTACAAGCCCAGTATGAAGCAGGTATTTGTGTTTACTGATTGCATGCTGCTGCCTTCATCAATTTGAACTCAGATGGCAGACAAAAATAAAGTAACAAATTACACTCCTGCCCACAGAGCACTTGTCTCTAGAAATTACCCATATATACCTATTCCCTCATCTTTGTTATTGCAAGAGATCATTGAGAAGATATACCTTATTTTCTGAAAGCATAAATAAAATGCAAATTAAGCTAGTTAGAGACTTTTAATAGCTGCATTAGTAAGCGGCTGACAGCATGATAGCTAAATGAATTTTCTCAAGTTCTGTAATTTTCCTACATATCCAAAGAAAAGATTCAACTTCTATGATTATATATTTTTTATTTTTCCAAGTGAGTTCTTTCATTATTTGAACACTCAGTGAAGAAGTTTGATTTCAGCAGGACAACAGTGCATCTGATTATTATTATTATTCAGCATGTGACAGTACACCATGTGAAATAAAACCTATAGTGCATTAAAATGACAGAACAGGTGGGAGGCCAATTCATTTACAAATGTGTGAACATAATGTTAATGTCTCATAACATAAAATGGAAATCAACTTTTTTTACTATATACAGTTTACTTCAAAGCTGCAGAAGAATGGGCAAAAAGTTTCAAGTCAGATTAGGTTCATTTGATTTTCTTCAGAGCTTTCCTAAGACAATCACATGGTATTAATTCTGCGCTCTTAATTAAATACTCAGATAGGTAGAGCATTAATGAAATATGACAAAGACCTTGTTTTCCACTTATAAATTGCATGCTGAATTTAATTCACATTTTAAACAGTAATTAAAGGGCTTAGAGGGTCAACAGATGACATTATTAAAAATTTTAGAGTTTTGATAATTAAGTGACCTGCATCTCTTAAACAGGTCTTTACCTCTTCATAACTAGTAATTTGTCTCTTCAATTTGTACAGCTTTTTTTAAATCAAAATGTTAATGGAGATTATTTATCACAAAGGACATATTCTTCAAACAATGATTTTCAGCCAGATTGATTTCTTTCAATAAAATGACTTTAGAACAAATTGGTGCCAATGCATGTTGAGAATTGATCGGCATTAAAATGAAATTCTACAGAATAACTGACAAATGCATTTCATACGAAATGTAAAAGAAATTCAGCTAAGTTTATATTGTATAACCTCAGTAGGATACAAAAGCAATATTTTGGGAAAAAATGGTTTAAAAGATGTGAAAAACATGAAGAAAGAGAGGAGCAAATAAGGCAGGTTTCAACATTTTATACAATGGGGTAGGAGTTTATAAAAACCTAAATTATAACAAAAATGGTTGATAAAAAAATGCGATAGGAAACTTCTTAGAAATGACACCTGGTTCAATTGTAAAACTTGGTCTAGCAATCAAGCCATATAATGTATAGGGAGAATTTTCACCATGTCAGGCTGGCCAAGCGGGACCGGGCACGGACCCAATCACCGCCCGCGATCGTGTCCACACCGCCATTTACGGGGGCAGGCCATTTAAGGCCCGCCCAGCATTTTTCTCGACCCCTAGGATAGCAGGAGTGGGCGGGCGGCAGCGGGAGTGCACTGACCACCGGGTCCAATGGCAACCCAACAGCCTGTTTAAATGTAGCCCTGACAGCTTTTGCAAGGCTGCTCACAATGGCTGGTAGAACGGCTCACCAGAGGGCTTCTGGTGAGCAGGCAAGTCCAGAGGGTAGGCCAGCGGAGCAGGCCGGGCCGGAGGGTAGGGCAGCGGGGCAGTGTGCCCCTCGGTTTTCGGATGAGTGCCTAGCTGCCCTCCTGGAGGGGGTGGCAGTGTGGCTGGAGGTCCTGCTTCCAAGGGACGGGAGGCGGAGGCCTCCCCACCTGACCAAACGTGTGTGGGAGGAGGTGACCAAGAGCGTGAGCTCCCATGATGTGGCGTGACGCACATGGGTCCAGTGCTATAAAAGATTCAACGACCTCCTGCGCTCGAGAAGGGTGAGTACCATGTTGGCAGAGGTCACTTAATGCAGCCGTCAGCCTTTCCCCAAAAACCACGCCCCCACCCCCCCCGCAACTCTGAGCACAGTAACGGCATTGAATCATTCACAGCAAGTATCCCCCGTTGGGTGGGCCAGCAGATATTACCCATGCCTAGTTCATCCTGAGAGGGTTGTGCTGAGATGGGTTCTGCATCCGCTGCATGTGTGACACTGACACCCAGAGTATTGAATCAGGGGGGTGCAAACTCAAGGATCTGCACCTAGGCAATGTGCTGGAACTGCGGAGTACGTCAAAGTCAGGATGCTAACATGCTGGGAGGGGAGCTTCCAGGTGGCGGGGCACCAACCCATCTGCTGGTCTTTGCATTCCATGTGCTTGTGCCTCCTTGCTTTGCAAGGTTAGACCGTGTGCTGCCAAATGTGATGGAGGCAGCATTGGGATGTGGGGGGGTCAGCCCTGGCTTCCTTGTGTGAGTGTGAGGCAGCTGTGGGGTAACGAAGCACTGGAGCCTGGCAATGCCCCACTCTGGTTAGGTTGGCAGGGATGTGGGTTCGCAGGGATGCGATGGGAATCCAGGTACAGGCGAGACTAATCAATGATCTTCTCTCCTTTTCAGGAGAAGACTGCACACAATGCCACCGAGCCGATGCGGACTGGCAGACGCCAGGCCCATTTGGCTATCGTGACTCCATTCGAGCAGCAGCCCATGGATCTGGAGAGGCGCCATGCACCCAGATCCACCGGTGGTGGTGAGGCTGGGGTGCCACGGGGAAGTATGTTTGCTGAGCACTCAGGTCACCATGTATGTCCCAGCAGCCATGGCACAGCTGAATGCTCAGTGATTGAAGTTTGCAACATGGGTTGACCATCGATTATGGAAGGATGAGCGCATAATGATCCAGGGGACAGGGATGCAAATTGACATTGTCTCCGCTTTAACTAATCAAACGTCCTTGTTCTTCCTTTCAGCATCACCGGAGCAGGGCTGGGAGGAGGAACCAGAGGGGCCACCTCTTACACCTCAGGGCCCTGAATATTTTGACTCACCGGCAACACATCATCTCTGCCAGGCAGGCACCAGTGCAGATATTAACACCTCGGTGGGTATTAGATCTTCAGCTAGTGTCCCAGGGCACAGCGATTAGGGCACTTCACACTCACTTGAGGTGCAGATGGAGACAGAGAGTGCCCATGGTGCCGGCAGTCGGAGGACTGCTGGGGACCAGGCACATGCTCAATCGGTGGCTGATGATGTGCTTCTGGAGTCATCCATGAGGCAGTAAACACTGGAATTGCTGCAGGGCCTATGGGAGGATCTGGCGGAGATACATGAGGCAATGCGTGGCATGGTGCCCGTGCTTGAGGAGTCCATGCGGAACATCACTGATGCAATGAGCCTCATGGCAGAGCACCATGCTTCCTCCATGGAGAGAGTGGCGACTCTCGTGGAGAGGCTCCTCCAGAAGAACAATCAGGGCCTCCTGGGGTTGTGCTCGGACCTGCAAGCCCTCACAGCAGCATTGACCTCAGCTGGTCAGTGCCAGTATGGGAGATGGTTTGGGCACCAAGTATCCCAGCTCGGTGCCCATCCATCTAAGGGAGCAGGGAGGTTCGAAGTGACTTCACGTCAGCGCAGCAGCTGCCTTTCGTCTCTGCAGACTCCTCTCAGGGCACCCCGGATGAGGGCAGCAGCTCCTCCGCCCCGCTACCAGTGACCATTACATCCGGTGAGGCTGCGATGACTGGGGAGATTCCAGCTGTGGATCTGGCCGCTCCCTCCCAGGCGGGGCCATCAAAGGCTCCACAGCCGCCAAGGTCATCGAGACCAACAGGGCAGCACAGTGAGCAGGCTGTCTCAGATGCCAGTGCCAGTGAGGGGACAGCGCCTAGACATAGCACCCGTAAGGGTACATTTAAGGTACATTAGACAGATCACGGGTTTCTCACTGACGCTTCTATGTTGCCCCCTGTTAGTTCATTAAGACTTGGTGTGATGTGCAACACCTTTTTTTTTGGTTTCTGAAGTTCATTTTGTAACCTCATTAAATTTTGATACGTAAGTATGTCTCAGGGTCATTCCTTACTTCTGCAGGTGGACAGGAACCCATGAAGTTGTGAGTGAGTTGTTTGGTAGTGAACTTTATTGACAAGGGCCTTAGTTAATGTTCCTATCCAGGCTGATTTAGCACTCAGGTATCGAGTACGGACCCTGCAGCCCTGGCTTGCATTGGATGTCCATCTGTGTTGTGCTAGCTGAAGGTTCATTGGATTAAAGCTTCCCGGGTGTCCCTGCCTCCCTGGAGTATGCCCAGGTCAGCGTCTACCCCCTCAGCATTTCCCTCTGCGTGCTCATCCTCGGACTCACTGCTGGACTCATCATGTGCAGCAGCAGCAACTGCATCCACGTCTTCCTCATCCACTGCATCCCCCCATTACAGTGGCAGATTGTGGAGAGCGCAGCATGCAACCACTATCAGCGACACACGATCTAGGGAGTATTGCGGTGCGCCCCCTGAAAGGTCCAGGCATCGGAAGCGCATTTTGAGAAGACTGATGGTTCTCTCCACCACAGCCCTTGTGGAGGCGTGGCTCCTATTGCACCGCAGCTCAGCTTCTGTTCTTGGATGGCGGAGAGGCGTCATGAGCCACCTTCTGAGGGGATAGCCCTTGTCACCCAGCAGCCATCCATCCAGTCAGGCTGAAGCACTGAAGAGCCCCGGCACGTGGGAGTGTCTGAGGATGTAATCGTCGTGGGAGCTGCCTGAGTACCTTGCACAAACTTGTAAAATCAGCATCCTGTGATCACACACTATCTGCACGTTCATGGAGTGGAAGCCCTTCCTGTTGTCAAAGGCACCGGGCTCACCTGCTGGCGCCTTGATGGCCACATGTGTGCAGTCTATTGCACCCTGGACACGGGGGAAGCCAGCAATGGCCATGAAGCCTCTGGCTCGCTGTGTCTGGCTTGCCTGGTCCCAACGGAAGTAAATGAAGGTCAATGCACGCCTGAACAGAGCGTCTGTCACCTACTTGACACAAGTGTGGACAGCTAATTGAGAGACACCGCAAAGATCACCCAGAGAGCCCTGGAAGGAGCCAGAGGCACAGAAGTTGAGGGCAGCTGTGACCTTTAGAGCCACTGGCATGGAGTGTCCACCCACACAGTTAGTGGAGATCTCAGGGCCTAGCATCTGATAGATGGAGGTGACTGTCTCCCTTGTGAGATGGAGCTTCCTTCGGCACTGCACCTCAGACATATTGAGGTAGCCGCTTCGCTGCCTGTATACCCTGGCAGCAGGATAGTGGCATCTTCTGCGGCCCCTTCTGCCTTGGACTTCCTGTTGGCCCTGAGCTCCTTGTGCCTGTGCCCTCCCAAAGGTGGCTCCCCTGGAGGCTGAATGTAGACTCCTGGCTTCCTCCCTCTTCTGGCCCTCCCTTCCTCCTCAGAGGATGTGCCTCCAGTAGAGAGCACAACTCCCATTCCCAATCCAAGGGAAGGCTGCCTGAAACCTGCAGGCCCCAAAAATGATCTTTACTGTAGAGTCCTGACCTAAAGGCTTTTACTCCTGTCCAAGCAGCTGGTATGAGTTTTGAAGTATTCCTTCTTACACAGGCAAGCAGCAGTAACTTTCACAAGTAAATATCTAACAGATATCATTCGCGTCTCCACTCGCCCCTCTTATCCCACCCGTGGATGAGGTTTATATAAATGTCTCCTACCCGCCTGCCCGTTGCGCCCGTGCGACGTCCTGAAGGTCGCACGGGCCCTGAAAAATTGCAGACAATTGCTGCCTCAAGGGCCTTAATTACCTGATGAATTAATGGCGGGAGCACATCCAAGAACATCGCGTGCCCGCCCACCTAAATATCGCGGTGACGTCAGGACGCTGGCCCGACATCACCGCGCGTCTTTTTACACGCCAACAAGAAAATCCTGGCCTATGTGTCTGGTAGAAATCTAGAATATGACTTCTTTTCCAAAGTTAGCTAAAAGATTACTAACTCTGAGAAACCTCACCAATCCTAAAATGGGATGAATTAATTTAATTGTTGCCTCATCTCTACAGGTACAGTCCCTCAACAGACTAGGTAGGGGGCATTGACGAATGGAATGTGAATCTGCATAAAGGTAGCTGTGGATGTGTTAAGAGTTTAACTCAGGTGACAATCAGGGGAGCGTGGACTGCCATTTCTATGACCCAACACTGGCTTCCACTCCAAGTCAACAGGAATGGGGGAGGAAACCCACAGAAATGGTTTTCAGCAAGATAAATAATGATTTGAATGGGTTGGGGCTAATGTTCAGCAGGCTCATGACTGGGGGATGGGAGGAAGCCTGGGGAGGGAAAGCTCAAGGTATGCGTGAGGAGCCACAAGGAACCCTTGAAAATAAAAATAAGTTCACTTCCTTCGGCATTCTGTCACTGTGCATCAGTGTTAAAGGGAGTGAATGTTTAAGGTCATGGATGGAACTATTTTCTTATATGCTAGCTATGGCTCCAACCACTGTAGAGTTTCTCCCTAATTCCCATTGACTTCAATTTTGCTAGGGTTCCTTCATGCCACACAGTCATATGCTGCCTTGATTTCAAGCAGACTGCTTTGTCTATCATATGGTTTCAAGCTTCTTGAGTGTTGTTGAAGACGCACTCATCTAGCAAAGTGGAAAGCATTCCATCACACTCCTGACTTGTGCCTTGGAGATGGTGAACAGGCCTTGGGGAGTCAGGAGGTGAGTTTTGGGGAGTCAGGAGGCGAGTTGTTCGCCATAGAATCCCCAGCCTCTGACTTGTTCTTGTAACCACATATGGCTGGTCCAGTTAAGTTTCTCCACTCCTTGGTAACCCCCAGGATGTTGGTGACAGGCAATTCAGGGATAATAATGCCAGTGAATGTCAAGGGAAGATGGTTAGATTCTCTCTTGTTGGAGATGGTCATTGCCTGGCACTTATGTGGCGTATATGTAACTTGCCACTTGTCAACCCAAGCCTGAATGTTGTCCAGGTCTTTCTGCATAAGGATGCAGGCTGCTCAGTATCTGAGGAGTCGCAAATGGTGCTGAACATTGTGCAATAATCAGCGAAAATTCCCACTTCTGCCCTTAAGGTGGAAAGGAAGTCATTGATGAAGCAGCTGAAGATGGTTGGGACTAGGACACTACCCGGAGGAACTCCTGCAGAGATGTCCAGGGACCGAGATGGTTGACCTCCAACAACCACAACCATCTTCCTTTGTGCTAGGTATGACTCCAACCAGAATCACAGAATCATAGAATCACAGAATCACAGTGTAGAAGCGGCCATTCGACCCATCGAGTCTGCACCAACACGTGAGAAACACCTGACCTACCTACCTATTCCCATTTACCAGCACTTGGCCCATAGCCTTGAATGTTATGATGTGCCAAGTGCTCATCCAGGTACTTTTTAAAGGATGTGAGGCAACCCGCCTCTACCACCCTCCCAGGCAGTGCATTCCAAGCCGTCACCACCCTCTGGGTAAAAAAGTTTTTCCTCACATCCCCACTAAACCTCCTGCCCTTCACCTTGAACTTATGCCTCCTTGTGACCCTTCAACTAAGGGGAACAGCTGCTCCCTATCCACCCTGTCCATGCCCCTCATAATCTTGTACACCTCGATCAGGTCGCCCCTCAGTCTGCTCTGCTCCAACAAAAGCAACCTAAGTCTATCCAACCTCTCTTCATAACTTAAATGTTTCATCCCAGGCAACATCCTGGTGAACCTCCTCTGCACCCCCTCCAGTGCAATCACATCCTTCCTATAATGTGGTGACCAGAACTGCACACACTACTCCAGCTGTGGCCTCACTAAGGTTCTATACAACTCCAACATGACCTCCCTACTTTTGTAATCTATGCCTCGATTGATAAAGGCAAGTGTCCCATATGCTTTTTTCACCACCCCACTAATATGCCCCTCCACCTTCAGAGATCTATGGACACACACGCCAAGGTCCCTTTGTTCCTCAGAACTTTCTAGTGTCATGCCATTCATTGAATACTTCCTTGTCAAATTATTCCTTCCAAAGTGTATCACCTCACACTTTTCAGGGTTAAATTCCATCTGCCACTTATCTGCCCATTCGACCATCCCATCTATACCTTCCTGTAGCCCAAGACACTCAATCTCACTGTTAACCACCCGGCCAATCTTTGTGGAGAGTTTTCTGCTTGATTCCCATTGACTCCAGTTTTGCTAGGGCTCTTTGATGTCACACTCAGTCAAATGCTGCCTTGGTGCCAAGGGCAGTCAGTCTCTACCTCACCTCTTGAGTTCAGCTCTTTTATCCAAGTTTGGACCAAGGCTGTAATGAGCTCTGGAACTGAGTACACCTGGCAGAACTGAGTCTCAGCATCGGTGAGCAGGTTATTGCTATGTAAGTGCCATTTGATAGCACTGTTGATGACACCTTCTGTCATTTTGCTGATGATCAAGAGTAGACTGACGAGGTGGTAATTGGCTGAATTGGATTTATCCTTCTTTTGGTGGGCAGGACATACCTGGGCAATTTTCCATATTGTTGGGTAGATGCCAGAGTTGCAGCAGTACCGGAACAGCTTGGCTAGATGCATGGCTATCTCAGGAGTACAAGTGTTCAGTACTACTGCCGGGATGTCATCAGGGTCCATAGCCTTTGCTGTTTCCAGTGCCATCAGCTATTTCTTACTTTCATGTGGAGTCAATCGAATTGACTGAAAACTGACATCTGTGATGCTGGGGACCTCAGAAGGAGACCAAGATAGGTCATCCACTCAGCACTTCTAGTTGAAGACGGTTGCAAATGCTTCAGACTTGTCTTTTGCAATTATGGTGGTGGTGGGCTTCCCCTTCATTAAGAATGGTGATATTTGTGCAGTTAGTTGTTTAATTGCCCACCACCAGCATTCACAAATAGATGTGGCAGGATTTCAGTGCTTTGATCTGACCTGTAAAGCCACAAGCTCTCTTCTGTTGATGGCTAAGATTAGTGGGGAAAGTAACGTTCAGCTCAGCACTGCCAAATGGTCACCTGTTCAATGTAGCTGTCAGGAGATTGGTCGATATCCTCTTTCTTCAGTCTCCTTTTTCAGGCCAAGGTGTGGCATACTCCAGAAGGTTTGTGACAATTACTTGTCTGAAGAAGTACAACCTTCTCCTGGACTGCTCCTCAAATGACTACTGCAGACCCTGTGTGCTGGATATGTTTCCTATGCATAGCACTTTTCACCTCTTACTTTCTGGAAGGCCCTGTTGCTGGAAGCGTAGGCTGCTAGGGCTTGCTCTTCAAGCAGATATTTTGCCAATGACTGCTCAAAATGAATTTAGTTGAAATTTTTATTCAATCCCTCCTTTTCCGTTTATCTTGTAAAAATATGATAGTGGTAAAGCAGCCGACCCTCAAAAATATACCTAGAGATCTAAAGTAGTACCAAAAACAGGCACATCACAGCACAATTTAGCCCACCATAGTTACCTCTTGAAAAGGGTGAGGCTCCATATTACAGACCTCTATCCTTCTGTGAGCATTAATTTTGTTACAATAAACCTCCACATAAATCAATCAGGTATGTTTCTCATTTTCATTAATCCTTAATTTCCTTGCACCATGCTCAAGTGTACTTACCTGCAGATATTGTATGAGAACAGCTTATCGCAAGTAGAGAGACAACACAGTAGGAGCTTCACTGCCGCTCCTACCAGTCAAAACTCTTGGATATAAAACCTCGGTCTTTGATCATTCAGTTGGACACCATACACGACATAGCAGTCTGATTGATCAACACTCCATCCATTAGCTTAAATATCCACTCCCTTCATCACTGATGGATCATAGCTGCAGTATGTATGATTCGCAGAAGGCACTGCAACAACTAATTAAGGATTCTTTAACCGAGGTTTTCCACCCACGGTGGTTGACAGGGCCCTCAACCGTGTCCGGCCCATCTCCCGCGCATCCGCCCTCACACCTTCCTCTCCCTCCCAGAAACATGATAGGATCTCCCTTGTCCTCACTTATCACCCCACCAGCCATTTCCGCCAACTCCAGCACGATGCCACCACCAAACACATCTTCCCTTCACCCCACCGGGGGCATTCCGCAGGGATCGTTCCCTCCGGGACACCCTGGTCCACTCCTCCATCACCCCCTACACCTCAACCCCCTCCCAATGCACCTTCCCATGTAACCGCAGAAGGTGTAACACCTGCCCCTTCACTTCCTCCTCACCGTCCAAGGGCCCAAACATTCCTTTCAAGTGAAGCAGCATTTCACTTGCACTTCCCTCAACTTAGTCTACTGCATTCGTTGCTCCCAATGCGGTTTCCTCTACATTGGAGAGACCAAACGCAGACTGGGTGACCGCTTTGCAGAACACCTTCGGTCTGTCCGCAAGCATTACCCAGACCTCCCTGTCGCTTGCCATTTCAGCAGTCCACCCTGTTCTCATGCCCACATGTCCGTCCTTGGCCTGCTACAATGTTCCAGTGAAGCTCAACACAAACTGGAAGAACAGCACCTCATCTTCCAACTAGGCACTTTACAGCCTTCCAGACTGAACATTGAGTTCAACAATTTTAGATCATGAACTCTCTCCTCCATCCCCAGCCCCTTTCCGATTTCCCCCCCTTTTTTTCCCAATAATTTATATAGATTTTTCTTTTCCCACCCATTTCCATTATTTTTAAATGTATTTCCATCCATTGTTTTATCTCTACCTTTCAACCTTTTGCGATTTCTTCACCCCACCCCACCACACTAGGGCTATCTGTACCTTGCTTGTCCTGCTTTCTACCCTTAATTAGCACATTCCTTAGATAATATCACCACCTTCAACACCTCTTTGTCCCTTTGTCTGTGACATCTTTTGGTTATCTCCACCTATCACTGGCCCTTTATCCAGCTCTACTTGTCCCACCCCTCCCCCCCCTTAAACCAGCTTATATTTCACCTCTTTTCTATTTTTACTTAGTTCTACCGAAGGGTCATTCGGACTTGAAACATTAACTGTGCTCCTATCCGCAGGTGCTGCCAGACCTGCTGAGTTTTTCCTGGTATTTTTGTTTTTGTTAAGGATTCTTTAATGTAGCTTCCAAAGCCTGCAATCTCCACCACCTAGGAGGTTAAGACTAGCAGATGCATGGGGACATCATTACTTCAAGATCCCCCCCAAATCACACTGTTCTGACTTTTATTGCCACCATTCCTTCATTATTGCTTATTAATTTGGCATCTTTTGTTCAAACGGAGACTTACCTGGTAAATTAGCATATTGGCCTTGTCTTGGACTTTGAGAGTTTAAATTTTTATATTCTGAAGACTTTTTCAGTTTTGCTGAGCAGCAAGATCAAAGGCTTGAATACCTGAGACTTCTTGGGGAAGGAAATCGGGAAAGGCTCTTTCTTGTTCACTCCAACTGGCAGGCCCGAGGCTCATCCAAAATTGGGCCATTGACCACACTTCAATCTTGGGTGAGCCAAAGGTGCTTCTTGCGCTTCTTGAGACAGCTCACCCATTTCAGTTATGATGAATCTCTGTTAACATGATTTGGTAGGATAGATACAGAGAAACTATTCCCTCTGATGGTAGGTTGGGTTCAAGAACCCAGGGGTAAAAATCTCAAAGAGCATGTAGGAAGGAAATCAGGAAACACTTTTTCATACAAAGGGGGTTAGAAATCCAGAATTCCCTACTACAAATGGCTGTGGCTGCTGGGTCAGTTATATCATGATTGAGATTGATAGGTTTTTGGTAGGTAAGGGAAATCAAGGAATGTGGAGCTAAGTTGGATAAATGAGGCTGCAGTGCAGATCAGTCATGATCTAATTGAATGGCGAACAGGTTCGAGAAGCTGAATGGCCTGTGCCTATGTTCCCATGCTTGCAGCAAGCATTAGGCCCTTTGCCTATGGAAATAAGGAAACCAGTGCCTGCTTGAGGTCCCTGCTCCAACTTTGGTTTGTCGTGAGGCAGCCAATACAATTGAGGGCTTAACAGCCCTACTAGATGCCTTCCAACCAAGAAGTTAAGTACAGTAACTTACCTGACTGCAGAGCTGGGAGGGGTAGGAGTGCAGATGGACTCGAGAGTTTCATTGCCTTTAAACCGTACGACCTATGCAACTACCTCAAGCACAAATAAACATGCAAGCACTAAGAAATAAAGAAAAGATTCATTGGTTCAAATTGTGAATTCTTGAAAATTTTTACCAAATAAGTTAGAGATTACTAGGTTTTGCCCTAATTCCCTATAAAATCAAATAACTCAAATTTAATTGATTTTATATACTTGAAATATGCCAAACCACGAAATCAGATATTGGTGCTGTATCTCTCACATAATTTGAGAATGGAATGCCTTCAGTGAAATATTGAAAATTAAAATATTCCAGGTTCCTCCATATGCATAGTTCATTGTTGAAGCAAGGGCGGGAAGCATATTTTCTCTGCATCCCAATCCCAACTCCCTCCACCTCCAGACTGTCCTATCCCAGGAATGTTTGCATCACCTACAGAAAGGATGCCCATTTTTCAGTATTAGACCAAAAGAATTGAAACCAAAAGTTCAGGTTTGTGCTCCAGGACAAAATAAGTCCCCAGTGAGGAGTGGAAAATGAAGCCAGAATGATGTGAAATATTTCTAATACAAATTTTATTCCTTAGTAAAACTGCTCAAGTGCTTCTGTATAACATCAACTACCTGAACCAAATCAAACCCATAGGTCAATCTCTCTAGCAGCACTCTTCAGATAACGGAGTCTAGTTCTGTGAATCTGTTCAATATATTAAAGTTGATTCACTCGGACAGTATGTAAGATATGATACATTAATCTGGGCTATTTCAATTTCTAAGGCTGGGACTATAAAATTGGTGTGCTGCATATCTAATTTTTTTGAATACCTGATTTATGTACCCATCTGATGTGTGGACTCCGCTGTATTGTGTATGCGCCTGCCGTATTAACAATGCACTGCATCAGTGCTCAAATCTTATCTCGTTAAATCAGACAAATGTAGCTTCTCCGAAGGAAGGAATTAACAGCCCAGACAGTTGAAAGAAGTAAATTTTAATCCTGTTTGTAAGGTGTTTCATGGTTTTCTGCTGTATGATTAAGATCACAGAGTACAACCCTTATTGGCTAGGCTAATTTGATTGTGCCAGAACAATGGCATTGAACTTTTCTGGTAGTGAAGTGCATACTAATTATATGATTTGTCCTTGATAATGACCTTGACGGGTCATTCAGCACTTGTGATCTGTCACTGACTTCTAATCATGTATTATCGTCTGGGTGAGTCAGTGTGGCACCCTAAGCTTTCTGTCTTTACAGTGATGTGGCACTGTAATTACCTTATGCCAAGTAGATACGCACAGACTGAATTAAGTGATCACAGTGATTGCCTTCAAAATTGTCCTTCATTTTTTTTGCAGTGCTTCTGTGCAATTTAAAATTTAAAAGAGCAGAAGTGGTCAATAAAGAACAGGACAAAAATTTAGAAAGATTGCTTGGCTTATTCTACTCTTATCACATGACAAATCATCAACATTCGTCAGCTGCACTTGTTCATGAAAGCTGTTCAGTTTAAAGAAAACAGTCTTGAGATAAGATACATTCCCTAGGTGACAAAAAAATAACTAAAAAGTGTATGTATTTGCGTGTGTGTGTGTGTGTGGTGGGGTGCGGGGGTGGGAGGGGTGGTGGGGGTATGTGAGTGCAGGAGGCTGTTGACATGTACAAGAATAATGGCCAAATCTATCAAGTTTGATCAGGCCTAGGATAATGAAGTACTGCATCATATTCCTAGCAGGGACAATGAACACAGGAGTCGAGATCTGTAAATGTGCTGTTCTCCTTACAAGGAATCAGCAGCAGCCAGCAGGGAGCTGGTAGATAATTACGCAGTATTTGTGCAATTTCAGGAAGCTTTCCGCACAGGTTGAATGCTTGCAGTATATTAAAAGGCAGTGCAGTGAAATGTTTTTAATGAATATTTTTGTCAGAAAGTGCAGACGTTTGAATGATTTTTGTGTAGGAAGCCAGAGGTGGAAATTCACTGTCAAAATATCATTTTTTTTGTTTTATACTATTTATGGATTTATGAGATCAGACCCTTGGACTAATAGAATCACCAATCACTTTTGTATTAATTATAAATATTATTTAAAACATGAATCCAATGGGTGAATGTTTGGAAAATAAATTATACCTACCTGCATTGTTCATGAGGTTTCAGAGCAATGCCAGAACTTTCCCTGTCCTAACATTTAATACGCTTACTAACAGAGATTGTACAAATATTATTCAACTGAATGTAAAATAATAGATAAAAAATTTGAATTTTACTTATTACTGAAATAGAATTGACAAAAACAGTTGAACCCATTTATGCATTCTTACAATGGTATTAATAATGCTTTAATATTAGATACCTAGACCGACTTTTTCCTAAATCACTGTCAGTAATTGTGTAGTCACATGCTTTACAGTACATTGAAGTCTAATTATATGCAATTCTTGTGTCTAACCTGGACATACTGTACTTGAAAATTGTTATATTCATACATCATCTAACCAACATATATAGCAAAGCATATTTAATGTAATATTACAGTCTTTAACATTGCAAGTGTCCTTAAATGGTAAAATAAAATGATGTGATCACTTGCAGCACACATTCTGCTTAGTTTCTGCTGAATTCAGTATTGGGGTCTTAAAACAGAATTTAGGACGTTTATTTGGATATTCAAGACACCTGATTCTTGTTTCAGGCAGTTTTGCTTCTTACGAGAGGTGTTCAGATGCAGAAAAATTATGCCCGAAAATTGGTTCCCCCTCAATTCTTATTTCTCACCTAGAAATCAGGCAGGACTGGGATGAATCTCTGCCCTTATGAATTTGTTATCCATAAACCTATTGAATTAACATGGCAACTAAGTTGGGGTGTTATCTGTAGGCATTCTGTAGACAGTAATTAACTTTTTACATGCATTATTATGATTTCCAATATGTGCACTTGGAATTTTCAGTGGGAAAAAATGTAGCTGAGAGATTATTATCAATATCAATACCATAAGCATTTCCTAAGAAAATGGCCACCAATATGCCTCTGTTCTGATCTATTCCAATCTACCTCATTTAAGTAACATTTTTAAAATGTCTAAATTATATTGTGAAGACAAACATAGTACAATTTTATTTGATTACCATGTTTTAAAATGAAACTATCTCAGAATATTTTTGAAATTAGGTTTGAAGTCTTATCATATCTTTGAGTTTTCAGGTGAATTAGCTGATATATATTATCATAGAGAGGAACAATAAAAGTGGTGCATGTTAACAGAGAAAAACTCAATTACTAAAATTTGTTTGTGAGTACAACTGAATATAACCAATTCAGCTATATTTTTGTCCTGCGTTCAAAGATCGGTATAACATGTAGTTAGATACTGCCTTACACCTCATGCTCATACATTAGTGAACTGGAATAAACACGTTACAGCATTCCGGAATATCATACCCCCACACATTGTTTATGCTCCCTGATAAATGCAGGAAATATTGAAAACATAAAGATATTGAAATATTTAATACAATTATTCACTATATATAGATTTTTATAGCTCACGGAGGGAGAGCATTGAGGCTACCTTACTCTGTTTTATTGGTCTATATTTTAAATAACAAGAGAGCTGCATCTTTGGTTAGGGGAAAGTGGTCAGAAAGGTTTGTAAAGAGATGTTATGCTGCATTTATGGGGTTTGGGTTGTAAAGGTAAGGTGCCTCACAATCTAAGAGGGAAGTGGTTCTACAGTCAACGATGTGATCAACGATACAATTACACCAAATGAAAACAATAATGTGAAAAGAACATGTGCAGAAACAAGAACCTATTTTAGTTGAAAATTCACAATGGCCCAGATCTTCCAGTCTTTGGAGAGTTGGAGAATGGACAAACCCACTGGCCCCAACGCACCACCACCACATCCCACAAGATACGCTATGGATTGCCTCAAAAGTCCTAACGCAATGACTCCCTGGAAATTACCTAGGAAGTTTGAGCTTCTGATAGGCATCACCGCCAAAAAAAATCTCCAACTTTGAGTTAGAGTCAGAGACTTCGGACAATTACGGCTTACTTATCTGTTACCCAGGAAATGGCTAACACCTAGGTAACTACAAAACTAATCCCCAATCACTCACACTGAACACCCCTAAGACCCCCACCCAACCCTCCGACTTCCCCCATCCAACTCCACCACCCAACTCCCACGTCCTGGCTAGACCCATTCTCACTACCTGACTCCCTGCTGACCCAACCTGACTAGCCCCCACCACCCAACTCCCACCCAAACCTCCGCCTTCACCCCCAACCCGACCAGGCCCCACCTGACCACTCAGCATCTGCCCTAACCCTGAAAGTCTCCTAACCTGACCTCTCTAGCCCCCACCACCTGACTCTGTCTCCGACATGATCTGACCCGATCTGACCACCCGAAGCACCTACCACCCTACACCCTTGCCCACTTACCTTACCCACCATACCTCCTTATCCACTCTACCCCTTAACCACTTACCTTACCTACTCTACCCCCTTACCCAATCTACCACCTCACCCACCCCTTTACACTCTTACCTTCTCTCCCTAGCTTTTCAAAGAAGTTTCCGGACATTTAAACTCTTTACTTACCAGTATACGGCAACTAGTGCCATAAAAAGGGGGCATAGTGTGGTAATCTGAGGTGTAATATCCCTTTAAGAAGAATGTTTTAATGGAAGATCACATGATCTTAGTATCCAATCGCAAAGTGGTGCGGGCTGCCTTAGTAGTCAGTGGTCAGTAGTATTAGTAGAATTGGAACCTGTAATGTAGAGACAGAGTTTGAGTTATAAGCACACAAGTATAACTGCTCAGTTCATTTGTAAATAAACAGAATGTGTTCTACATAAGAACTGTCTGCTGATCTACTCTGTCTATGGTATCAACTGGGCCATCCAGAAACAAGCATGCAACCTGGATCCATTAATCTAACTAAACTAGTGACAAGAATCCAACAAATTGGTGACAAGGAAAAATCAAGCAAAAGCAAGGAAAGATGAGAAAAAAGCAAGAAAAAGCAAGGAAGGAAATCAAGTGAACCGAAATCAGGCCTTGTACAGTAATTGTAAGTAGAATTTTTGTCTTGATTGTCAAAGCAGTCCCCTCGAAGCATACCACAGCTTGGGAGAGTTGATTCTTTCGACCAAACAGCGGACGATTGGTCTTGTTATGTTGAACACTTCATGTTCTTTTTCCAAGCTAATGGCATTGTGAAGGAGGAGAAGAGGCGAGCGGTCCTCTTATCCACGGGTGGGAGTAAGACCTATGGATTGATTCAAAGTTTGACGGCACCAGTGCTCCGGATTCAAAAAGTTTGATGACTTAGTGAACCTTGTGAATAGTCATTACCAGCCCAAGCCCTCTGAAATGATGAAACGTTTCAAATTTAATTCAAGAAAAAGAGCCCCAGGGAGGCAGTTGCTTGTTATGTGGCAAATCTGAAACAATTTACAGAATATTGTGAGTTTGGTACATCCATAAATGATATGCTTAGAGATTGTTTGGTGTGCAGTATAAATGAAGGTACGGTTCAGAAGAGATTATTGTCTGAAACAAATTTGGATTTTCAGAAGGTGCTAGAAACAGCACTGGCCATGGAAAGTGCAGTGAGGAATTCGAAATCCATGAAGGGAGCACAAAATGGCTCCATGTTGGGCAGGGAGCCCCAGCCTAAAAGGGTGTGAAAATGCACAGCTCTGATGAGAAGCAGGAAGCAGCCATTGCTTTCAGACAAATAAAAATAAACTACTTAGCAGCGAAAACATGGAATAATGGTAACAGAGGTGGAAGCAGACAACCTTGTAATGAATGGACGTTTAAAAAACTGAATGTTTTTACTGTCATCAAAATGGACACCTCATGAGACATTGCAAGGATAGAATCAGGCCGATTTTCAATCAAAAGAGAAAAACCCTGTGAGATCCATAACGTAGAAGAAGTAACAGGTTCAGATATTTATTCATTGTATAATTTAAAGGTAGGAAGAACAGAACCAATCTAACAGTGAAGGTGAATGATAAGCCTGTCAGAATGGAGGTGGACACAGGAGCTTCCACTACGGTAATAAGTGAGCATATCTTCGCATACCTGAAAGAAGCTGGTTGAAAGAAATTAAATTGGATTGGGCTGAGATCTTCCAGCTGTGAGCCAGCAGGCTACTACAAAAATATTCCTCAGTTTTCCAAGATGAACTCAGGAAGATCCAGGGGCTACAAGCAAAAATTCATGTGGATCCAGACACTGCCTCCTGATTTATGAGGGCAAGACCAGTACCTTATGCAATACGGGAAAAGGTAGGTGCCGAATTGGACAGATTAGGGAAACTGGGAGTTATACAACCTGTGCAGTTCTCAGAATGGGCAGCATCAATAGTCCCCACACTTAAAATCGACCAGAGTGTTCGAATTTCTGGAGACTACAAATTGACTGTTAATAAAATGGCTAAGTTGGACAGACACCCTATACCAAAAATTGAAGGCCTTTATGCTAAGCTGGCAGGTGGAACCACCTACACGAAGCTTGATATGAGTCACGCTTATCAACAATTGGAGTTAGAGAAGGCCTTTCAGAAATTTGTCACAACTAATACACACAAAGAGTTGTACCAATATACCTGTTTGCTTTTTGGTGTATCATCAGCATATTCCAGAGAACAATGGAAAGTTTACTGCATGGATTGCCTTACATTGTAGTTTATTTAGATGACGTTCTGGTGACAGGGCTCACTGAAAAGGAGCATTTGGCAAACTTGGAAGAAGTTCTGAAACATTTCACACAGGTGGGAGTGCGTTTAAAAAAAGAAAATTGCACGTACCCAGCAAAAGAGGTAATTTATTTAAGTCACAGGGTAGATTCACAAAGCCTCCACCCAGCTGATGAAAAAGTGAGAGCCATTAGGGAGGCCCCAGTGCCACCTCTGAGCTCAAATCATTCTTAGGATGATCAATTATTATGGACGCTCCTTGCCAAATTTGTCGACAGAACTGGCACCTGTATCACCTACTCAAGAAAAACCAACATTGGTCTTGTCAAACACCACAGAAAGAAATTTTCACAAAGGTGAAACAACTGTTACACTCATCCACCCTATTAGTACATTTTGACCAAAGAAAAGAGTTAGCTTTGACATGTGACACGTCTCCCTATGGAGTGGGAGTAGTGACGATGGCTCAGAATGGCCTATTGGACGGCGGGTCAGAACAGCCTATTGGATATGTATCAAGAACGTTCAACACAGTGGAAAAGGGATACTCACAGATAGAAAATGTAAATCATCTTTGGTATCAAGAAATTTCACCAGTATGTACACGGTCGCTATTTTACTATTGTTTCGGATAACAGGTCTTTGCTAGAATTTTTCAGCAAGGACAAGGCTATACCACCCATAGTCTCAGCAAGAATACAGAGATGGGCATTGATTCTGGCAGCGTATGAGTATACTTTCACTCACAGGCCTGGAAATCAGATTGCAAACGCTGATGCACTTAGTCACCCGCCTTTGAAAGAAAATGATGAGGATGTTCCAGTTCCTCAAGAACTCGCTTCATTGTTGAACTTCTTAGGTTCATCACCGGTATATGTTAGACAGATCAGATATTGGACAAGTCGTGACCCAGTCTTATCCAAAGTACGAGAACAAGTTCTCCACAGTTGGTCACAAGAACAGGGATCTGACAAAATGAAACTGTATTTTCACAGAAGATACGAGGTGACCAGCCAGGATGGAGTCTTATTGTGGGGAGCTCGAGTGATTGTTCCTCCAAAAGGACGAAAGCTATTGCTAACTGAACTACAAAGTGTGCATCCAGGTATTTCCCAAATGAAGACCATAGCACATGGCTATCTATAGTGGCCTGGAGTGGTTGGAGAGCTTAGTGAGAAGTTGAATGCAGTGTCAGCAAGTGCAAAAGTTACCTTGAACAGCTGCATTACACCCTTGGGAGTGGCTAGGAAGGCCATGGGTGCGATTACATATTGCATATGGGAACAATGTTTATGGGAACAATGTTTCTCCTTATTGTTGACACTCACTCAAAATGGGTGGACTTATATGAGGTGAAGTCACCAACATCTTCTGCTACAATTGACAAGCTACGTCAAAGTTTTGCCATCAGTGGACTACCAGAAATGGTTGTATCAAATAATGGCACGGCATTTATGAGTGCTGAATTTCAACAGTTTATCAGCCTCAATGGTATCACTCATGTAAGAACTTCACTGTACCACCCTTTGGACTGGCTAAGACATTAGTTCAAACATTCAAAACTGTCATGAAGAAATTAACTGGAGACCCCATAGCTAGCATGTTTCCTTTCCCATTATAGGACCACCCCTCACAATTTTTGATGAAATGCAGTCTCAGAATGAGATTGAGCTTAATAACACCAAATTTAGTGGGGAAGGTGGAAAGGAGTCAGGGAAGTCAGAAAACTGGACATGACTGGCATAGTCATGACAGAACGTTTACTGTAGGAGAGACGGTATATGTGAAAGTTTTTGGAGAAGGACCCAAGTGGTTATCAGGTGAAATAGCAGTGACTGGACCATTTTCTTACCATGTGAAAATGGAAGACCAAATCATATGGAGACATATAGATCATATAACGAGGAGAGAAACAAAGTATCAGGAAATGATTCCTCCAGTGTTCATGACTGCGTAGAAAGAACTCAGCTGAGTACGGATGTGTCTGAAGGATCGTCTGTACCTGCAAGAGTTGAGGAAACAAATTTGCAGGTGCCCACTGAAGAACCAGGGGCAGAATTTTCTGGCAGGGGGGGAGGAGCAGGAGCGGGCGCGGACCCAATCGCCACCCGCGATCGGGTCCGTGCCGCCATTTTATGTGGGCGGACCAATTAAGTGTGAATTGTGGCTCCCGAAGACAGCGGGAGTGGGCGGGTGGCGGTGGGTCTACAATGGCCTCCAGGTCCAATGGCGACTCCGTGGCCTGTTTAAAAAGCTGCTGCAGCCTTTCAAAGGCTGTGAATCATGGCTAGTGGAAGGGTTCCCCAGAGCTGGTGAGCAGGCCAGGCAGGAGGGTGGGGCAGGGGGGCACTGTGCCCCTCGTTTCTCCGATGATTGCCTTGCTGCCCTCCTCGAGGAGGTGGCAGCACGGCGGGAGGCGCTAGTATGCCAGGACGGGAGGAGGAGGCCCCCCCCATGACCAAATGTACCTGGGAGGAGGTGGTGGAGGTGGTGAGCTCCTGCGACGTGGTGCAGTGCACCTGGATCCAATGTCGCAAGCACTTCAATGACCTGTTGCGCTCAGAAAGGGTGAGTACCATTTTGTCATTGGTCACTTAGCCCAGCAGGTAGGCTTTCCCCCCTGATGCCCCCATCCCCAAGTCTGAGTGTAGTGACTGCATTGAATCATTGACGGCATGTGTCCTTCACTGGGTGGGCCAGCAGATATTGCCCATGCCGAGGTCACCCTGAGAGGGTGGTGAAGATGTGGGTTCTGTCCCCGCAGCATATGGTACACTGAGACCCACATGACTGTTTTGGGGGCAACCTGGAGGAGCTGCACCTAGGCGCAGTGCTGGAACTCCAGGACATGTCAAAGTCAGGGTGCTGACATGCTGGGGGGGGAGCTTTAAGGTGGTGTGGCACCGATCGATCTGCTGCCCTCTGCGCTGCACGTGCTTGCGCCTCCTTGTTATGAAAGGTTAGACCGTGTGGTGCCTAATGCGGTGTAGGCAGCATTTGGCCAAGGGGGTGAGGGGGGGTGCGGGAACAGGCCTAGTATATTTGTGTGAGTGTTCGGCAGCAGCGGGGTGAGGAGGCACTGGAGCCCTGCAATATCCCACTCTGGTTGGGGTGGGCCGTCCGCGAAGAGAATCCAGGTACAAGTAGCACTAATCAATGCTCCTCTCTCCTTTTCAGGAGAAGAATGCACATAATGCCGCCGAGCGGGTGAGGACTGGTGGCGGCCTGGCACAGTTAGTGATTCTCAGCCGCTTCCAGCAGGAGGCCCTAGATTTGGAGAGGCGCCATGCGCCCGGTTCCATCGGTGTCGGTGAAGCTGGGGTGCCACAGGCAGGTATGTTTGCCCAGCATTGAGGTCACCATTGTTCTCCCAATGCCCGTGGCAGTGCTGAATGTTCAGTGATTGAAGTTTGCAACATGGCTTGACCATTGCTTATGGAAGGATGAGCGCATAATATTCTGGGGGACAGGGACGCACATTGACATTGTCTCCACGTTAACTGATCCAATGTCCTTGTTCTTCCTTTCATAATCAGCGGAACAGGGCTGGGAGGAGGAGCAGCAGAGGCCCCCTCTCACACCTGAGGGGCCTGAAGTCTCACCAGCGTCTCACCATCTCTGCCAGGTAGGCACCAGCGCAGATGCTAGCACCTCGGTGAGAATTAGAACATCGGCTAGTGTCCCAGGGCACAGCGGTGAGGGCACTTCAGAGTCGCTGGAGGAGCTGGCAGAGACAGAGAGTGCCCATGGTGCCAGCAATCGGAGGACTGCAGGGGACCAGGCACATGCTCAGTCGGTGCCTGATGATGTGCCTCTGGAGTCGTCCGCGATGCAGAAAACGCAAGAAATGCGGCCGGGTGTGCGGAGCATCTTGTGAAGATACATGAGGCTATGCTTGGCTTGGTCTCCATGGTGGAGGAGTCTACGCGGACGATCGCTGAAGCAATGAGCCTCATGGCCGAGCGCCATGCGCCCTCCATGGAGAGAGTGGCGACTCTCGTGGACAAGATCCTCCAGGAGATCCATCAGGGCTTCCTGGGGATGTGATCTGACCAGCAAGCCCTCACATCAGAATTGACCTCAGCTGGTCAGTGCCAGTGTGGGAGATGATCTGGGCATCAAGTTTCCCAGCTCAGTGCCCATCCATCCATGGTGAGCAGGGAGGTCCGAAGCAACCTCACGTCAGTGGAGCAGCTGCCTGGCATCTCTGTGGGCGCCTCTCAGGGCGCTCCGGATGGGGGTGGCAGCTCCTCCGCCCCTCTCCCAGTGACCGTAGCATCCGGTGAGGCTGCGACGACTGGGGAGATGCCAGCTGTGGAACTGGCAGCTCCCACCCAGGTGGGGCCGGCTCAGGCTCCACGGGCCAGAGGACGACCGCCAAGGTCATCAAGGCCAACAGGACAGCAGAGTGAGCAGGCTGTCTCAGATGCCACTCCCAGCGAGGGGGCAGCACCAAGACGTAGCACCCGGAAACATAAACATAAAGCACCTTAGGCACACCACGGGTTTATCACTGGTGCTTTTGTGTGGGCCCGCAATGAGGTCTTTGTGAGTTGGTGTGATTTTTAACAGCTTTTTCATTTTGTTTCATTAAGTTTCTTTGGTTGCAATATTAAATTCAGATATGTCACCATGGCCGAGGGTGCCTCTTTTCTTCTGCAGATGGATGGTTTTCAATAATGTTATGCGTGTTTTGTGGAACATTCAGCTTCATTAACAAGGACCTTAGTTAATGTTCCTATCCAGGCAGATTTTGTACTTAGGTCTCAAATATGGAGCCTGCAGCCCAGGCTTGTCCTGGAAGACCATCTGTGGTGTGCTAGCTGACGTTTCATTGGATTAAAGCCTCCCAGCCGTCCCTGCCACCCTGGAGTATGCCCGGGTCAGCGTCTATCCCCTCAGCATTTCCGTGTGTGTGCTCATCCTCGGACTCACTGCTGGACTCATTCTGTGCAGCCGCAGCCACGTCTTCATTGTCCACTGTGTCCCCCCTTTCCAGCGCAAGATTGTGGAGAGCACAGCATGCAACCACTATCACCGAGATACGGCCTTGGGGGTACTGGAGTGCGCCCCCTAAGTGGTCCAGGCATCGGAAGCGCGTCTTGAGAAGATCGATGGCTCTCTCCACCACAGCCCTTGAGGAGGTGTGGCTCCTATTGTATCGATGCTCAGCCTCTGTTCTTGGATGGCAGAGAGGCTTCATGAGCCAACTTCTGAGGGGATAGCCCTTGTCACCCAGCAGCCATCCTTCCAGCCGGGCTGGAGCACGCAAGAGCCTCAGCACCTGGGAGTGCCTGACGATGTAGGCGCCATGGGAGCTGCCTGGGTACCTTGCACAGACTTGTAGAATCATCATCCTGCGATCACACACTATCTGCACGTTCATGGAGTGGAAGCCCTTCCTGTTGTCAAAGGCACCGGGCTCACCTGCTGGCGCCTTGATGGCCACATGTGTGCAGTCTATTGCACCCTGGACGTGGGGGAAGCCAGCAATGGCCGCGAAGCCTCTGACTCACTGTGCCTGTCTTGTCTGGTCCCAACGGTAGTGGGTGAAGGTAAATGCACGCCTGAACAGAGCGTCCGTAACCTGCTTGTCATAAGTGTGGATAGCTGATTGGGAGACACCACAAAGATCACCCACCGACCCCTGGAAGGAGCCAGAGGCATAGAAGTTGAGGGCAGCTGTGACCTTCAGAGTCATTGGCATGGGGTGTCCAACCATACAGTTAGCGGAGATCTCAGGCCCAATCATCTGACAGATATAGCTGACTCTCTGACTTGAGAGATGGAGCCTCTTTTGGCACTGCACCTCAGACATATTGAGGTAGCTGCTTCGCCACCTGTATACCCTGGCAGCAGGATAGTGGCATTTTTTGTGGCCCCTTCCGCCTTGGTCCACTCCTTGCCCTGCGCCCCTTGTGCCTGTGCCTGATCCTCCCAAAGGTGGCTCCCCTGGAAGCTGAATGCGCACTCCTTGCTTCTAGCCCTCCCTTTCTTCTCAGAGGAGGTGCCTCGAGTGGAGAGTTCAGCTCCCATTCCTAGGCTAAGGGAAGGCTTCCTGAAACCTGCAGGCCCAAAAAAGATTCCTCACTGCAGAGTGCTGACCTGAAGGTTGTGAGTCCAGACGAAGCAGCTGCTATGCGTTTTGAAGTATTGCAGATCACACAGACAAGTATCAGTAACTTTGAAACATCAGTCTTTGACAGAGCACACTCGTGACCCCACTGAGTCCGCTTATCCCACCCGTGGATGAGGTCCTACCTGCCTGCCCATTGTGCCCATGCACTGACCCGAAGATTGCACGGACGCCAAAAAATCGTTGTTGATTGGTACCTCAAGGACGTTAAGTGGCCTGTTAATTAATGGTGCACGTGCATCAGAGATCATCGCCCCCCCCCCACCCAATGAAATATCGCGATGGCGTGCAGTGACTCAGGACACTCGCCCGACGTCACCACACTTCGTTTCTCATGCCTGCGTATGGGGCCCGTCCCCGCACACCAACGGGAAAATTCTGCCCCTGATGTTCGGACAACACCAGAAAAGGAAGTTCCTGACAAAGCATCTGACACTGTAGAGCCGAGACGTTCTATACATAGAACGAAACCCCCAGAAAGACTTGAATTTGTCAATTGTTTATCTGTGTAAATAATTTGATATTTTGAGGAAATTTGAAATTGTAACTGTAAAAAGTATTTCTGAGTAAAGGGGGAGGGTTGTGGTAATCTGATGTGTAATATACCTTTAAGAATATTATAATGAAGGTCACATGATCTTAGTATCCAATAGCTGAGTAGCGTGGGTTACCTTAGTAGTCAGTAGCCAGTAGGGGTAATCTAGAGTTAGAGTCTGTAATGTGGAGACAGGACTTGAGTTGTAAGCACACAAGTGTAACTGCTAAGTTCCTTTGTAAATAAATAGAATGCGTTCTACATAATTGCTGTCTGCTGATCTACTCTGTCTATGGTACCAACTCAGCCATTGTGAAACAAGCGTGCAACCTGGCTCCATTAGCCCAACTAAACTAGTGACAAGGATCCAACACATAGCTTCTGTACAGATCCCTTCTGCTACTCCCTCCAAGGTTTCCAGTTTTCAGCATCCTCCATTGAAAGATTGGCTTGAAAAATCAGAGGAAGGTGTGTATTTTTTTGCCTGATCAGGGTTGGAAGATTCAGGCCTATGTGTTATATATTACAAAATTGTACCAGACATATCTTAATTGCCATTTTTATCTTTGACTATATATAATATATTTAGATGTTGGTCTAAATATTGTTGTGCTAGGGCAGAAAGCTTTGTGCATCGTTAGTTAGACTTGCCTTTACCCAGTTAATCAGCACAACATTTTTGCATGACAAGTTACAGAAATTGTGAGATATAAACAGCACGATACCCTCTAAAGAGCATTTGGGATCTGAGTGAATCGGGCAAGCAGTTATGTATCTCTTTGATGAATCAAATTCAAGGACAACCTGAACAAGAAAATGTAATTGCAATCATGAATTCTATGTCAGGTCAGATTTAGAAAGACAAATAAAGAGCGGGAAGAAAAGATTTGATTCAGAGATAGGGGAAAATAGAGGAAGAAAAAGTTTTTAAAATATTAAAAACAGTGCAGTCAGCAATTAAAACCTGAAAGAATGAGACTCCACATTTGCAATAATTCATTTTGAGTGGCAGAGAGGTTGATTGGCAGTCTGCTGTTAAAGGGGTACTTAGACTTAAAATTATTTAACTTTCTGTGGCGAGTTTACTTTCTTTCTATCGTGTAAATCTGCAGGCACTACATACCATTCAATGCATTTGGATGGAAAGCCAGGCAGCAAGTTGCCTTTCTTGCAAAGCTGATAGCAGAGTGATGGATCTCTGACAGCAAATATTCAATTTCCCATATTTAATTTTGCATCTGCCCTTGTAGGAAATTGCTGTGGCATTCACACATGAATAATTGTGAACACTCAGCCACACTGTTACTTTGACAACAATTTTTGGCTTACGACATTTTTCTAATTTTGAGAAGTTTTCAAGTGGAGATGTCAACTGGAGTAGAATCTTGGTATACATGAAACAACAACAAAAAACAACTTGCTTTTATAGAACACATTTAACAGAGTAAAATGTTGCAAGGTACTTCCAAGGAATGTTGCTTTGCAGCACAGATGTAGGGTCAGGATCCATCAGTTTATCTGGGCTTCGGGTTCCTGATCCTGAATTGAAAATCAAGCCTTTGGTAATATCTCGTGGCAGCAAGAATACATTGAAATTCCCGTCTGACACCTTCCCTCGCCTTTTACCACTCCTCCCGCCTCCCAGCCATCTCCAAAGGGCTGATAAAATTCTGCTCTTGGTCACATCAGCCTTGAAAAGAAATGTCTGACTGGTAAGTGTAAACTAGAATAGAAAATGATTAAAGAATGGAAAAGACAAATCCAGAAAATTAAGTACAATTAAATTCTGAAAGTAGCACAAAGGTATACAGGTTCAAACTAATAAAAGGTAAATTTAGGACTGATATCAGGAATTTTTTCTTCACATGAAGAATGATCAATGCATAGAAGAGATAGTGTGATGGAGGCAAAAATCCCTTGGAATAATTTGCGAAGCAATTGGATTCTGAAAAGGGGGAGCTTTCTGAAAGGTCTTTCTGGATGGATGAATTAGGATGTGCCTGTTGGCCTTCCCCATCTGTGATTATCTTGTGTTCTTGTAGAGGCAGATTTTAACCTGTTGCTTTATGATTTCATTCTTCAACAGAATCAGCACTGAAACTGTGTCCATAATCCTGCAGCTTGAATTTCCAATATTGATCAAGTCCAAACTGAGAGTCAAAATTTTCTGAAGTAATTATACTCCACCACTTAAATAACACATAGAGAAAGAAAAAAAAATAATAATGGAAATGTTTTCAAGTACAATGAAATATTGTTATGGCTGCAAAATGTAATCTTTTAAGCATGACTGATGAGAGCCACCTTTGCGGATGTAGATACATTTTGACCATCAAATAATTATGCCAATTTTCAGAATCTGATCTTTCTAAAGGCTGGAAAATTGCAGTTTTCAGGCAATTAAAACCTTTTCTAAAGGATTTCCTCACCCAAAGAAGGTGTGAACAAAGAGACAAAAAAATAAAGATCAAGGAAAGCCTTTAAACAGTAAAGAGAAAAAAGGTTACAAATGTAGAATAGAATGCATTGGTCGCTTAGATTAAATTAAAGATAGTTTATTACAGTTAATTAGTAAGTAAAGTAAAAAAAACTGACAAGGCAAATCAATATTCCGGGGATATTTTAATTTGTTGGGTGGATGGGTGTCAATGCACGCTGGAGGTTAAAACAAATAAAAATGCCGGCACATAGGGTTGCGGGCAGGAACCTATTGACTTCTGCACTTCACTCAAGCACATTTATTATTGGAAACACCCAATATGACAAGAGGGTCTGTTATTAACATGTACCAAAAAGTGCCTGGACAGACCTTTCAGTATGCAGCAGGAAGTATGTCTGGAATGATAATGGTGCGCTGTGCCTTGCAAAATATTACATACAATAAACATAGTGATAGAGGATGTACTGGTGAGACTGACATCCTTGAAGATAGATAAGTCACCAGGGCTGGATGGATTGTATCCCAGGCTGTTAAAAGAAGCTAAGGAGGATATAACAGATGCTCTGTGCATCATTTTTCAATCCTCACTAGATATAGGCCAAATACCAGAGAATTGGATGTCTGCGAACATTGTGCCATTATTTTAAAAAGATGCGAAGGATAGACCTAATAATTATAGGCCGGTCAGCCTGACTCCTGTGGTGAGTAAATTATTAGAATCAATTCTGAGAGACAGGATAAACTGTCACTTAGAAAGGAACGGATTAATCAGGGATAGTCAGCATGGTTTTGTTAGGGGGAGGTCATGACTTACTAATTTAACAACATTTTTTGAGGAAGTAACAAGGAGGATTGATAAGGGTATGGATGCTGCCTACACAGATTTTATTGAGGCTCTTGACAACGTTCCACATGACAGTCTGGTCAGAAAAGTAAAAGCCCATGGGATACAGGAGAATGTGGTGAGTTGGATTCAAAATTGGCTCAGTGACAGGAAACAAAGGGTAATGGTTGATGGATGTTTTTGCGAATGGAAATGGTTTCCATTGGCATTCCACAGGGCTCAGCATTGGGTCCCTTGCTGTTTGTTGTGTAGATTAATGATTTGGACTTAAATGTGGCTGGCATGATTGGGAAATTTGCAGATGACACAAAAATTGGTTGTGTGGTTGATTTTGAAAAGGATAGCTGTTGTCTGCAGTATTATACCAATGGTTTGGTTGACTGGGTGGAACAGTGGCAGATGGAATTCAATCCAGAGAAGTATGAAGTCATGCATTTTGGGAGGGCAAACAAAGCTAGGGAATACACAATAAATGGGAAGATATTGGGAGGTGTAGAGGATGTCAGAGACCTTGGTGTGCATGTCCACACGTCCCTGGAGGTGGCTGGACAGGTGGATAAGGTGGTAAAGAAAGCATATGGAATACTTTCCTTTATTGGATGAGGTATAGAGTACAAAAGCAGGAATGTAATGATGGAACTTGTTATGATATGGCAGTTGGTATTTGCCAGGCTGACCAAATCCCAAAGGGAAACTTGGCGAGGCTATCACAATGATTTTGTAATTTGTATTCATTATGAGAAGGTATGTGCACTGAAGTCAGAGGCAGTATCGTAGCCAATTAAGTTTAACCGAGGCGCGATTATTGCTTATTGAAAACTTTTCCCAATACCCCGCTTTGATGACTTGAAATATAGTTGGCAATGGCAATTTTTGACAGTCTCTGCGGAGACTGATAAATCAAATAAAACAGAAGTAAAGAGTCCACTCCCACCTATGGAGATTTTAAAGATTAAATTAAAACATTTATTAACAAAAGGAAGAAAGCTTAAACACACAAGATTACAGTTACACAGTTAAACTTAGTCGTAAATCAGTTCCCAAAAGATTTCTACTTAACTAGACTCTCAACTACACATCTCTTTCTGGCAACAGACCAAATAGATTCTTAACCTATAAAACATCCAGCAATATTACCACAAGCACCCACTGTTGCTAAAAGGGAGGTATTTCGCAGCTTCTCTCTCCCTCTCACTCAATGGAATTCCAAGGCTTTTACAAAACTTTGTTCCCTGGCACATGCAAACACTTCTCTGGAGTGGCTAGAGGCTGCTTTTTCACAAGTCTGTTTCACACAGTCTGCCTCTCATGATCTCACATGGTAACCCCCCATACAGCTTTCCATCTTTCTTTAAATATATTTTCTCCCTTTTGATCTGTAAGTCCCATTGTTTCACCCTTGCTTTGGAAGTTACTTTTCACAGAATATAATAACCTTTCATGTTGTCATCATGGCCAGCACTTTCGGGAAAAATAAACTTAATAACTTTGCCTTACTTATTTTGCCAGTTGTAAAACATCTTATCATGTCCCTTTGAAAAATTAAACAACCTCTCAACTTATTTACGAATGCAAATTCCATTCTCACTGCATCTACTGGGACTTCATTTTAGCTCCATTTCAAAATGCCTGTTTTTACATTTAATCCCTTTAACGATTCAAACCTTGCAGTCTGACCATCTTTAGTTTAATTAAATTAGTCACACACACGCACATGCACACATACACACATACACATGCACAACACAGCCCCCACAAGCCTGTTTTAAAGTATCCACAGTAATATGAGGGGAAAAAAAAGATATTTCCTTTACAAACTGTATAAAACACTGGTTAGAACACAGCTGAAATTTTGTGTACAGTTCTGGTTGCCATATTACTGGAAGGGCATAATTGCTCCAGTGAGGGTACAGAAGAATGTTGCCGGGGTTTGAAAATTGCAGCTGTGAGGAAAGATTGGATAGGCTAGGATTGTTTTCCTTGGAACTGAGGGGGCTGAGGGGTGACCTGATTGAGGTGTACAAGATTATGAGGGGCCTAGATAGAGTAAATAGGGATGCCCTGTTTCCCTAGCAGAGAGGTCAGTTACCGGGGGCACAGGTTTAAGGTAATTGGTAGAAGGATTAGAGGGGACATGAAGAAAAACTTCTTCACCCAGAGGATGGTGGGTGTTTGGAATTCACTGCTTGGCTTGATGTTGGAGGCAGAAACTTTCAACTCATTTAAAAGGTACCTGGATCTGCACCTAAAGTGCTGAAACCTGCAAGGCTATGGACCAGGTGCTGGAAGGTGGGATTAAAATCAGCAGCTAGTTTTTTTTTCCTTTTTCAGCCAGTGCAGGCATGTTGGGCTGAATGGCCTCTGTCTGTGCTGTAACTTTTCTATAGTTCTACAGCACAGCACAGCAGAGATGAGCGGAGTCACAGGAAGACTGTAAGAGCAATAGTGAAAGGAGATTTGAAAATTAAAGAAACAAACAGACATTTCTGCAGCCTCAGACATGAATCCAGGATGGTTGTAATATGCCTTTAAGGGACATCAACATGTCATCACTAAAAGGGAAATATGTCTTAGTTTCACTTCTGCTTTGAGCAGAGCACACACAGACGCACACACGCCTTCAAGCTTTATACCTATATACAATTGTCCTCGTGTGCCTGGCCTTATAAATGAACCCACATCGTGTCTACTCAATCCCTTATGAGTGATTGGTGCCTTGTGTCTTGTACAGTAAATAAGTTCAAGGCATTAATTATATCATTATAATAACACAACATGGTGCTCAGCAGTGGTAAAAAGGTGGCAGCAAGATTAAGTACAGGTACAACATAGTGAACAGCCTTAAAGTCAGGCTACATGGCATGAGAAGACCCTTGACATTCTGGTCAGACCACAACAAAGTTGCAATGTTGGAAAGTGTCGAAAACGCAGCATCATGACTGTGAAGAAAAATTTTAGAGACACAGTGCCAAGCTTGTGCTCATGTAAAGAGCTGCTAAACAGATGGATCCCTCATGGTGAAATTGCAGTGCATAGCCTTTCAGTTCAGTGAGTGGGACTGCACATCGAGAGGACCAACACTGGGTTAGCTCAGTCGGGAATGGTGAGTGACCAGACTGTGGGCTGAATAGTGAGCAAGGGAGAGTCAAACAAAATAAAAAATCATAAAAATTGGGCCAGAGAATGTTGCAATTATAATGGGTGGCTTCAGGAGTTGCTGAACAATAAATTGAATAAAAAGCAAAGACGCCACTACTCCATGGTGTGTTCCCAACACAACTCATCTTCCTGGGCAGACTTCCAAAAAGCATGCAAAAGCAGCTACAACAATACTCATCCCAGGTACTACAGAAGAAGGAAGTTCAAAGATATATTGTCAGAATGCCCATAAAATTCCCCAGTTTAAATTGGGATGTAGCTGATCAAATTCAAAACGTTTAAACAATGTACAGAGTTATGGTTTCTTGATTCAGCTGCGTCTGAACCAGACAAGCAAGCCATAAAAATTTGCCTTGCAATTTGGAATGAAGGTCTACACAGGCTGTCTACATCAGGATTAAGAGAAGAAAAGCTAAATGATCCCCAGAAAATATGGATTATATTGGAAGACCGGTTCAGCATCAGGTTAACCTTCCATATTCATCGACTAGAGTTCACGTGATTTCGACAATAGCCTATAGAATCCATAAACCACTTCATCAGCAGATGCAGAAAAAAAGGGTACGTACTGTGATTTTTCAATTGCAGAGCGAGCAGACAGATTTGTTGATTTGGTGTTTGCATCCACTTCTATGGAAGCATTCCAGAAAGATCTGCCAGACAATCCCAAAACGTGTAACATCGAAGAGGTATTCAAGGATTGACATAAGTACAAAGTGATCTTCACAGGTTAACAAAGCTTACAGGTCTTAAGTACAACCCCAGTTGTTGACGCGCTCACTAGAACACCCAAACCTAGCAAGCCATGTGGAAGGTGTGGCCTCCTGCCTGCACCAAAGAAATGCCCATCTTTTCAGCAATTCTACAAGGCATGTGGCAGAAAGGGCCACTGGCAGTGGCAGTGCACTAGAGCAATGGCTGATGCAGCTACAAAGAGTTACGCTGATCCAAATAGACCGTACACAACAGATACCTTCAAGCAAAAAGAATAACCATCTGCTATTCGGTCAGAAACATATACATGAGGTGATTGACAAACCAAAAAATGACACTGATGTGCATGATGGGACAAAGAGCGGTGAGCACATGTTTCACACTGTCAATCTCGTTCAAAACAGATGCCAGCGTTTGCCAAAATTCAAATTATCTGCCCAAGAAAGTTAGTCGCTATTCATTATTGGCCAAGATTGACATGGGGTGGGGGGCGGCAAGTGCCAACACACTACATCTTCGAGTCTTAAAAACAGGCGTGAAAGGCCATGGCAAAACCTGCTACCGTGTCTTGAACAGTAAATAAGTCCAAGGTATTATATCATTATAATAACATGACATTATGTTGCCTCCACACTGCCAGAGTCAAAGATGTCACCGAACAATTGCTGAGAACTCTGAGGTGGGGTGGGTGGAGAGTGAACAGCCAGTGGTTGTGGTCCACGGGGCCAACAACATAGGTAGAAAAAAAGATATGGTTGTGCAGTCAGAATTTAGGGAGATAGGTATGAAATTAGCAAGCAGGACCTCAAATGTAGTCATTTCCAGATTACCACTGATGCCAAGTGCAAGAGTATAGAAATGGGTGGATAAAGCAGATGAATGCGTGACTGGAAAGATGGTGCAGCAGGGAGGGCTTTAGATTCCTGGAACATTGGGATCAACTCTGGGGGAGATGGGACCCATACATGCCTGATGGGTTGAATCTAAACAGAGCCAGGCCTGATTTCCTTGCGGGTAATTTGCTAGTGTTATTGGGGAGGGTCTAAACGAACATGGGAGGTCTGTGGGAACCAGGAGGTAACTAAGAGAGGAATACCAAGGTGCACAGAGTATTAGGACAGATAGATAGTACTAGAGTAAGAAATCATAAGGTATTAGGTGGGTTCAACCTAAGAGGGAAAGTAATAAAGTCAAAATTAGGGTAAAAATGAATGTATGAGAATACATGGGGTGTGATGAATAGGATTATTGAGTTGCAGGTGCAGATATACATGTTGAAAGATGATATTGTGGCAATAACGGAGACCTAGCTCAAAGGAGGGCTAGGTTGGGTATTAAATAATCCTGTGTACAAGGTGTTCAGGAAAGAGATGGAAGGAAAGGAGGAAGCATGTCAGTATTGATTACGGAGAGTATTGCAGTGCTGGAGAGAGAGGGTCTCCCACAGAGGCAAAGGACAGGATTTATTTGGCTAAAACTAAGAAACAAAAAGGTGCAATTACAATGTTTGTTGTGGTCCATAGGCCACCGACTGGTGGGAAGGATGTAGAAGAATAAATTTTCAAGGAACTTACAAAGAAGTGCAAGAATTATAGAGTAGTTATAATGGGAGACTTTAATTATCTTATTATAGACTGGTATAGAAGCAGTATAAAGAGCCAAGAGGGGCAAGATTTCCTAGAGTGTGTTTAGGAGAATTTTCTACAGCAGTATATTTGCAGTCAAACAAGAAAGGAGATATTGCTAGACCTGGTTCTTGGGAATGAGGTAGGCCAAGTGGATCAAGTGTCAGTAGGGGAACATTTAGGGGACAGTGAATATTGCATCATAAGGTTTAGGTTGGCTTTGGAAATAGACAAGGACCAATCCAGAGTAAGAATAATTAACTGGGGGAAAGCCAACTTCAATGGGGTAAGAATGGATCTGGCCCAGATAAATTGGAATCAAAGATTGCCAGGCAAAACTGTAACTGAACAATGGGCTGCCTTACAAGAAGAGAGTGCAGATACAGTCAAGGTATATTACCACAAATGGGAAAGGTAGGGCAAAAAAATCTAGAGTTTCCTGGGTGATGACAGAGATAGGTATAAATACATAACAGAAAAAGTGTGTGTCAGGTGGATAGTGCAATTTACAATCAAGCTATGTGTAGAAGATTCAGAGGGGAATTGAAAAAGCAAATAAGGGAAGCAAAGAGAATGTATGAGAAGAGATTGGCAGCTAACATAAAAGGGAATCCAAAAATCTTCTATAGGCATATTAACAATAAAAATGTGATAAAGGAGGGATGGAGTTGGTTAGAGACCAAAAATGGGATTTACGCATTGCTGGGGCACAGCTGAGGTATAAAATATATATCTTGTATCTCTCTTTACCAAGGAAGAAGATGCAGCCCAGGTCATGTTGAAAGAGGAGTTAGTTCAGGCACTTGAAGGGTTTAAAATTTATCAGGAGGGGTTATTGAATAGGCTGTGTGTAGTTAAAAGTTGATAATTAACCAGGACCAGATGAGATGCATCCAAGGTAAATTGCAGAGACACTGGCCATAACTGTCTAGCCTTCCTTAGACTCAGGGGTAGTACCAGAGGACTGGAGAATTGCAAATGTTAAACCATTGTTCAAACAAGGGTGAAGAGATAAGCCAAGCAACAACAGGGTAGTCAGTTTAATCTCAGTGGTGGGGAAGCTTTTAGAAATGATAATTTGCGACATAATTAGTCACTTGGGCAAATGCAGGCTAATTATGGAAAGCCAGCATAGGTTTATTCATGACAAATCATGTTTAACAAACTTGCTTGAGTTTTTTGATGAGGTAATAGAGAGTGTTAATGAGGGTAATACTGTTGGGCGTAGTGTACATTGACATCCAAAAGGTATTTGATAAAGTGCCACACAACAGACTTGTGAGCAAAGATAGAGCTCATGGACTAAAAGGAAGAAAAGCAACATGGGTACAAAATTGGCTGAGTGACAGGAATCAATCCAGATTTGCATACAAGATTTGTACTTAGTGCAGGAGCAGGCGAGAAAAAGAACATTTAACCCATTGGCTACGATGGCGGCTTTTTAAATTATATTGTCCCAGCCCGGCCTCATTAATCATGCATTCTCGGGAAACACGTCGTTTCTCTGGCGGGTGGCCTCTGATTCGCCTGCCATTCCACCACCTCGCCAATACTTCATGCTGGGCACCATATTTAAAGTGCAGTCACGTGCACACCTCTCAGTGCTTCCAGCCCAGGACTGCTGCACAGAAGACATGGCCCTGAAAGGCAAGGAGACTGCAGCCCTCTGATTCAGTGATGCGTCCCTACAATGCATTTGGATGTCATGGAGACCTGCCGCGATGTCCTCTTCCCCCCATTCTGGCCACAGGATGGGCAGCAACATCACCAACCCAGCTTGGGAAGTGGTGGCAGTAGTGGTCAATGCCAACGACTTGCAAAAGAGGACAGCCACCCAGTGCTGAAAGAGGATGAACGATCTCTTCCGTTCCGCCAGGATAAATCACTCTTCTCATCACTCTCAACTCACACTCACAAACCCATCACACATCCACAGGGCCCTCACTTCCTGCCACTTCAAGGGACACCATCATTCACTCTCTCACACACACCTTCATTGTCTACATCCTGTCCATGGGACCACTCACCACCCACACAGGCATACACATTATCTGTCCTGGCAGGTGTCCTGCTTGCACTTTCGCCATCTCTATTCATGCAGGACAAGCTGGCACAAAAGGGAGATGTCGCACACGGACTTTGAAAACAGAGCCATCCAGCTGGCCGGCAAGGATCTGGACCGGTCCTGTGCTGATGGTGAGGTCGGTGCTGCTCTATCAAGTGAGGGTCCAGCAGTGCAACATCAATCAGACAACCATGCTGTGAGTGATGTGCCCTCTTTCACAGGCCACTGCCATGCACTAATTATTTCTCCTTGCTTTCCCAGGCGCATCTCAGAAACAGCCGAGGGAATCCATGACCCAGTCCTCGGCTCAAGCCCCAAAGAAAGTTCTGAATAGGAATCTGTAGAAACCCTCATTGAAGGTCCATCACAGTGCTCACCCACACCTTCCACCAGTGCAGAGACACACATCTTGGTAGGACCAATATTTAGAATAGCCTCGGGATCACAATCTGGTGAACACATCACACTGTCTGATCCACAGCAGGCAGAGGCAGGGACTTCCCAGGTTTCCAGCACCCTGAGGACTGCTGGAGGCCAGAAGTCAGATGACGAGCCTTTGGACTCAGTCACTTCACAGTTGCTGGAGCTACAAAGGCAAGCTCGGGAACATCAGGGAAAGATGTCCGCTGCACTCCTCAGATTGCAAAGCACGATGGAGGAGTCCATCCTCCTTCAGTCCAAGGTGATAGCACCAGCATGCCAACGCACCGAGGCCAACTCCAGCAGGATGGTGGCTGCAGTGGAGACCTTGGTCCAGGACATTGTCCTGCGCTGCTGCATAGGTTGATCTACATCAATGATGCCATATTTGGCATCCAACAGTGTCAACACGAGAGGGGTGCAGGGCATCTCAATCTCACTCCAGCTTCACCTTCTCCTTAAGAGTCAGCCAGGGGCCCTCTGACACCGATAGGGAGGAGGATCAGCAGGAGCACACCTCGGGACCATCCACCCAGGTAACTCCGGGAGCGTCCATCCCATCCAAATCCCCTCTTCCTGTGACCCCAGCAAATCCAACTCCACAGGCCAAGGAGGGTGCCACTGGCACACAGCAGGACCCCAAAAGCAGGCTGGAGGTCTCCAGGTCTCAGCCCTCCAGAGGAAGCCAGTCAAGTTCATCAGGTCATCAAGGTGGCAGTCAGCAGACCGCCTCCACCTCCACTATGGATGTCGGGGAGAACCGAGACATAGTGGCAGGGTTAGGAAGGTTAAGAAGATGTAGTTGCACAGCCTGGGCACAGGCGTTAATCACTTGTACTTAATGTTCACTTTGTTAATAAACTCCCAAGAATTTCTCTTCGCCTGTGGTTCCTTGCTCTGATGAGCAGTGGGTCACTCTGATGTGAAACCATGGTCCCAGCACAAGATAAAGGCAGGTGTCTCAGTCCAGGGCCACTTCCCTGTGCTTTATGCAACCTTCCCAGCACACTGATGGTGTGCCTTCACAGTCACTGGACACATCAATCATGCCTACACCTCGATGGGGCTTATCATTGCTGCCAGAATGTCCTGGGCTGGTGGCACATCATTCTCTCTGTTTTCTCTCAGCACCTTTGAGGTGCGGCTGGGCCCCGATCTCATCAGCATCTGTGCCCTTGACAGTGTGACCCTGAAGGGTTCAGCTCACAAAGGATGCCATAGGATCAGGAGAAGTTAAAATTTCCCAGCTGCATCTCCATGATATGTCCCTCTTCACAGAAACCAAGCAAGGTGCCATCAGCCAGACAGGAGTCAGACATTCACATAAGTTATGTGAAGATCTATGGAGTGTTCCCTTGCATGTCGTCATCATCCTCTTAGAATGTAGGGACTATGGGTATCCACCATATCTCCATGACAGGAGCGTATGTGCACTGTCATCAGCCATACAGGAGTCAACCATTCATAGATGCAATGTGAGGATCTATGATGTTTCCTCACTGCATGTTGTCATCATCCACAAACCTAGCAGCTATGAGGGCCTCCCGAGTGCACCTGTCACTCTGGCCATTGTGATGGCCTCATTGCCATCATACTTGCCTTCGAGGACCTCCTCACTCTCATCCCCATCGACATCCTCATTATCGGAGGAGATCTCCAGCTCCTCCATCTCCTCCTCAACCAGCTCATCCCCCCATTGCAGCAGCAGGTGGTGAAGGTCGCAGCAGGTGACGACAATGTATGACACTCCCTGTGGACTGTGGGCAGAATGTTCTGAGCCCACTGGTGTCGGGTGTGCTTGGTGGTGTGAGCAGACAATATGGCAAGAAGGCCGAAAATCGGTTTCACGACATCAGGTGTCGGAAACATCATTGTAATACATCTGCATAGCATTAAAAGCACAGCCCACATCTTTCACAACAGCATATATAAGGCGTGCACTTGGCGGAGTGCACTTTGAAGGGAACTGGAAGTTGTATAAAGTTGTGCAGCGCTCACTAGGGCATCATGATCATTTGCTGGACTCCAAGGTGGAGGTGACTTGGGGGGGGGGTTAAGGGCTGCACTGTGGTCGAGGCGACTTGGGGGAGGGGGCAAGGGCTGCACTGCGGTTGCTGGCAGATCACAAGCATGTGCAGGGTGAGGGTGGGAAGTGGCCATGCATTAGGGAAACCTTGTATAGAGTAACAATTCCTCTGTGGCTGAGGCAGTTCAGATGCAGCCACATTGACATGCGTGGATTTGGATCTCTAGCTTATCTGCCCACTCAAGCAACACAAAGGAAGGAAAGTGCCACCAAATGCTTCTGAACTTTTCACCACTCGGGCACAGACTGCAAACTAATGAGTATTTTACTGGATTGCAGAACAGTTGGACGACTGGGTAGGACCTTGCTAAAGCTGGTCATGGAGCAGTCACTGGTGGAGGTGCTCACAGCCCCTTGCAATGTCACCATTCCAGTTTAGGCTAGTTTCTCTTATGGTTCAAGCTAACAGTGCAGCCTTGCAGTGTGAGTTAGGAGAATGCCTGTGCCTGAGCTGAGAGCACAGCATGCAGTCCAGTGGGCAAAGCTGCCGCCAATCAGTCAGGTGGAGTGGGGCTGGGGTGGGTAGGATTTTATAAATAGGGGCATAGAGTACAAAAGCAACAGTTATGTTAAACCTTTATAAAGTACTAGTTCAGCCTCAATTGGAGTATTGTGACCAGTTTTGGTCATCACACTTGGAGAAGGATGTGAAGGCATTAGAAAGGGTGCAGAAAAGATTCATGAGAGAATGGTTCCAAGGATGAGGAACTTCATTTATGTAGTTAGAATGGAGAAGTTGGGACTGTTCTCCTTGGAGAAAAGAAGGTTGAGAGGAGATTTGATAGAGGTGTTCAAAATCATGTGGGGTCAAGACAGAGAATAGATAAGGAGAAATATTCACATTAGTGGAAGGATCGAGAACCAAATGGCACAGCTTTAAGATAATTGGAAAAAGAAGCAATGGTGAAATGAAGGATACCTTTTTTATGCAGTGAGTGGTTAGGATCTGGAATGCGCTGCCTGATATTGTGGTGGAGGCAGATTCAATTGAAGCGTTCAAAAGGGAATTGGATCATTATCTGAAAAGGAAAAATGTGCAGGGCTATGGGGAGAAGGCTGGAGAATGGCACTAGGTGAATTGCTTCTACAAAGGGCCAGCACAGGTATGATGGGCCAAATGGCTTTATTCTGTGCTGTAATTATCCTATGATTTTATAAACATTAAATATAAAATTGACAATATAATAGTGTTAAACATCCAAGCAATTACCCTTAAGCAACTACAAAGTGTTTGTCTTCCTTTTCCAATGACTCCAATGTTATTTTACCACTGTGGCTTCAGCAGAGCTAGAGGCATGTGGATTGATCCCCTTCTCAGACTGCTCAGATGTTTGTGACTGATGTCTGGCTTTTCAAGCCTGTGAGGGTTCCGTCAAAGATTGTCCCACCTGCACCTGTGCAAAGACAGATTCGACTTTGGGATAGGAGGAAGCATGGAACGCTCTGAGTGTGGGCAACGGGAAAGGAGGAGGAGTGTCTTGAGCAGAATTCTCCTTCCTTGTGCCCTTTCTAAATCATCCTTTTCATGGTCAACATAAATTTTCTTGCTAAGAAAGAGCGATAGAAGACTTTGCTGCACTTCAGTGACACTTTGAACAGTCAAGACAAGGCTGCTGATTGGCAGGTTGAGTGCAGGCCACTGGCGAGGTCCAGCATGCACTTGATTGCTAATTACCCATGCAGGTGACCACTCTTTCCGTAGAAGTAGACATTGGCACAAATGCCTGGGACATCATGACAGCCATGATGGTGACAGACTCTGACAATTTCTCTCCAATCATGCGCACTGCCTCTGGAAATGCAGACAGAACCTTACACATTCTCTGTTGCTGCTCCAGAATAGTCCTACTTGTGGATGACACCTGAGGCTCAGCACTTGTCTCCAGCTGACCAGAGCTTAGCAGATACTGCACCCTCCAACAGGGACTCACCACTGCTGTCGCTGTCTCCAACATCTGTTCACTTGTGATGTGAGCCTTACCACGTGGCAACCAACCATCTGTTTTGGAGCTCATGGAGGGTGTGCATGAGCCACGTGATGATACTACCTCAGAGCGCAACCTCATCTGAGGACTCTTCATCCTCCTCCAGCACCAGCTCCTAAGGAATGCTTGCAGGACCTGTGAGAGATGAACGAATGAATTAGAACTGACATGTAGCAAAGGATTCATTCATTGTGCAGATTATCATGTTGCAGAGACTTTTTTAAAATATTTGTTCATGGGATGTGGGCACCGCTGGCTAGGCTAGCATTTATTGCCCATCCCTTGAGTGAACCACTATGCTTTGGGTCTGGAATCACATATAGGCCAGACCAGGTAAGGACAGCAGATTACCTTCCCTAGTCAACAGATGGGTTTTTATGACAATTGGCAATGGTTTCATGGTCATCGTCAGACTTTAATTCCAGATATTTATTGATTCAAATTTCACCATTTGGCATGGCAGGGTTTGAACCCAGGTCCCCAGAGTATTACCTGGGTCTCTGGAACAGAAGTCTAGTGACAATACCACTATGCAGCCACCTGCTGACACCATGAATGAATGTTATGTGCCATATGGCTGTGTACTATCTAATTCTGTCCTCGGCTAGCTGGGACACTCTCACCTATTTCCATCACCAATTGCCATGCTGCCAGGACACTGCTTTTCTCCAACATGTCCTCCTCTGCAGCAGTCAGGGTTGAAATGATTGGAGGACCAGTCCCAGTTCTTTAACTCTCACTAATGTCCTGCACTCTTTTCTCCTGGATGGAAAGAAAGAAGAATTATGAGTGTGAGACATTGAATGTGTTGAGAGGATGGAAGGGCAAATTTGTGCAGGGTCACTATAAGGGATGGATGTGACATGGTAATAAGATGAGGCTGAATGTCAGTGATGGCGGGTCAAGTAGCAACTTGAGGAGATGCCTCAAAATAAAGTGGTGGCTGTATGCACAGGGTATGCTGTTCTGAAGAGTTCTGTGGAGAAATATGGGGAAGTCAAGGTGAGGAGGTTGGCACTTGAATGTGGCATGCCACTCCCATTTCCTACTTTGATAAGACCATTGAACCTCTTGAGGCACTGTATCCAAAAGAGAGGGACCACTCTCCTGCTGCTCGCGTCCTCTGCCACTTGCAACCACACTGGCTTAGTCTCCAAGGTAGGTGTCATCCTTCCGTCCACTGGGAGTATAATCTCATTGTTGGCCCTTACAGGCTGCAGCATGATATCTAGGGATGCATCAGAGGACCATGGGGCAGCTTTCCACTTTGAGACTCCATCACTCAAGAAGCTGGCTCTCTCTTCACAGTTGTAGAATAGTTCCATTCTGACCCTTGCTAGCCTCCATTAAATAAAGAAACTTCAACATTCAGGTGAAGGCAGTCGGTGTATCTGCCTTCTCTAATTAGTCAGGAACACTGGAAGTGGGATGCTAATGCCATGGATTAAAAATTCCCTGAAAAACCTGTTGCTCAAACATTCAAGCCTCCAGCAAGCAGCCGGCCTTCCCACTGTGAGTGTTAAAATTCACCCTAGCATGTTTCTTTTTATATAAACTTATGCGTTGGCTGTTTTGTTTGGTAGATCATGTTTACTGTTGCATTAATAATAATTTCTAATATTTCAGTAGCTTTATTACAGTAATATTAATGCTCATTTCAGCATCACAGATAAATAAAGAGAAACATTTCCCTAAACCTCAACTCAATCTAAGGATTATGTTTCAGTGTATTAACATAGTAAGCTTTTAGATCATGCTTGTATTTAAATAAACAACATGCATGGAAAGTGAAAATCTGGTTCCATCTAGCCTGCCTTACACTATCAGAAGGCCTGTAACATAATGGTTGGACATCACTACTCACTGACATCCATGCACTCTTCTGGAAGAGGCAATTTAAAAAAAAAAATTCAGAAAATATTTGGAAAATTCTCTTTTAAAAAATCAAAATGAGTCCAGTAGGTCCCATTGGCTATGAATATACTACTTGGCCTTTCACCTACCTTTTAGAAAACATCTGCTCCCCAGTCAGAAAATTCTCTTGTTTGAAGGTTTGTGAAGGCAGCATTCATTGAATGAACTGGCAATGTGTTTCTTTGGGCTGAGTAACTAAGGTTGTTTATACTGGGAATCATTCTGGAAGCTCTTTCCTGAACCTTTTCAAAATTTCTATATTATCCACCATACGAGGGGACCAAAACAAGACACGATGGAGTAGAAATTCCGCTTGGGTGCTGGCACTAAATGGGTGATAGTGAATGGCAGCCTGTTTTACACTCTTGGTTTATTTTCCTAGTGTAAATTGAGGCTTCTGATTGTGCCACCACCCAAGACAAATTTCTACCCCAGCATTCAAATGTGGAGTGGAATCTTGAGAGGCAGTGGCCTCCCACCACTCTGCCTCCAAATTCACCTCGGGCGAGGTCTAACTAACTAACTAAGGTAAAAGCAAAACACTGCGGATGCTGGAAATCCGAAACAAAAACAAAAATACCTGGAAAAACTCAGCAGGCCCGACAACATCTGCGGAGAGGAACACAGCCAACGCCCCGAGTCCGCATGACTCCTGGTGAGGAATCGTGCAGACCTGGGGCGTTGGCTGTGTTCCACTCCGCAGATGCTGTCGGGCCTGCTGAGTTTTTCCAGGTATTTTTGTTTTTGTAACTAACTAAGGTCTTGTGGATGGACAAAATGGTGTGCTTTGTTTTATATTGAAAACTCTGTTAGGCAGTAGTCACGTAGTAGGCAATTATTAATTATAACACACAAACCCTTTTCTCTCCCAACTGATTTCAGCTTCGGTCCCTGTAAATTGAAAGTATACTTGGTATTACATCCACCCAAATGCAAAACATTTTATTTTCTAGGTTAAATAACAATTGTTACACTTTGACCAATTCTCCCAATGCATCTAAATCTGCTTGCAGAAATTTGTTTCCACCACAGCTCCAGCACAAATCTTAGAACCATTGACAAAATTGCACATCTTTCATCACTTGTATCTAGATCATTTATAAAGATAGTGAAAAGCAATGGTCCTAAAAAAAAACCCTGCGGAATTTCTTTGCTAACTGCCTCCAAGCAGATTCAAAGTCATTAATTGTAACTTTCTCCTATAGGAATGGAATCAATTTTTAATCCATTGCAGTAATTTCCTACTCACTCTACAAGGTTCTATGTTGTACTGTAACCTATTATCAGGTACCTTATCAAAAGTTTTCTGAAAATCCAAATGTACATTATCTAAGGGGATATCCTCATCCACTAATCTTATAACTTCCTCAACAAATTATAGTAAATTAGTTAGATACAATCTTCTTTTCCAGAAACCATGTTGAATGTCTTTGACCCCTCCTTTATATAGATGATCAGAAAGAACATCTCTTATGATCCCTTCAAGCTTCTTACTTCTAACTGATTCCAGGCTAATGTACTGATAGTTTTGTGGATCTGATTTGGTACCCTTTTTGAAAATGTGGCATTAATTTATGTTGTGTCATTTTTACTTGTTGTATAAAACTGTATAGTTACAAAGCAATCAGAAACCTATAACAATTCCTCAAAAAACAGTGAATCACTGGGTAGAATGCAACAATGATATGACTCAAAGCACAACATCCTGTTAGTGTGCATATTCCTTCAAAAGGTTTAACCTCTGGTATGCTGAATTTTGCTCCCCCTAAGTCCAAGGGCAATTGGGCAACCATCCCTTGACAAAGACTATAAAAAGCATTGCTCCTTCTTACTTGCACACTTGGAAGTATAACACAGGGCAGTGTGGCAGGCTATTCTCCTGGCGGTAACCCGGACCCTGAAGTGAATAAAGTTACTGCACCAATATGCAAAACCTTGTTGATAATGTGTCCTCCTGTATGAAAATTTAAAATGATGTTGATATGTAACCTATCATTGCACTTCTTTCTTTGAAAGCAAAATACTGGTCTGTATCTGATTGGTTTAGGATCTCCATCGCTTGATACCAATAGGTTTTACTTCCACTCACTAATGGACATCAGTGAGAGATAGCAGTGTCCAACATTGTAAAGCAGATACATTGAAACAGATTTCATTTTCAGGTAAACTTCAACATTGTTGAGGGTTTAAATTGGGGGGTGGTAGCTTGGTTGCCCATTGTGTGGCCCACCCCATTTTACTTTCCATTGATGCCAATGAAAAGGAAAATTGGGTGGGGTGTGCAGCAGGAAGCTAATCTGCTGCTATGCATTTTACACCCTTATCAAAGTTGATTTTTAACCTCTTCCTCAATTTTTAAAATCGGATGGAGTCCCAGCGTGTGGCATTGATTATAGCTTGGTGGTTATTGCAGTAAACATTTGTCTCCTGTGTTGCACCAGTGGTTAAAAGTGTGCTAAAAAATTATTTCTACCAAGATCACCTCAGCAATCGTGTTGAGCAACAGCTATTTGCTACAACCAAGAGCGGCAATCAACATTTATGTTTTGTATATTCCATTCATTTATAGGCATAGTATATGGAATACTATGTGTAATACTAATCTGTTATATTTTTGTTCAGAAGCTACAGATACCAGGCAGTCAAGTATTTGTAAGTAAATTTAAGGTAGTTTATTAAGAAGTAGCAGTTTAGATATGATGCATTAGCTAAAAAGACAGGAAAAGTATACTACCCATGACAGTTGAGATTCACTCCTGATCAGCCACATTCTAGCATATGCCAATTGTGACTCCTGGCTTCACTTAATAACTACTCCATGCACGTTTAACCACAGCCTAAGATTGTTGCTTCTCAAATTTCAAGCCAATGACACCTCAACTGCCTTGTTTCCCACTTCAGACACCAATCTGTAGTATAATCTTAATATCAGCAATAATCTTTGTTATGAAGTACTTATCATTTCATTAAAAAAAATTGCATTGAGGGTGGTGTACAGGACCAATATCTTGACCAGTTCCTTATCAAAAAAAGATAAACTGTGCCTGTGCATCACAGCATAAAGTATTAGCTAGTAAAATAAATTGATTGCTAATATACTGTTTTGTACCAGTCTGATCAATTCCACATATCTACAGCTGCATAAAAAAGCAAGACTCCTTACAGCTGTATAGCCCACTTGCCTGAAAATACTGCAGCATAATTTATATATTTGTAAATGAACTATGGGGCAATGTGTATAAAATAATGAAATCAAGGTTGTTTTTATGTCAATATGAGTAACACAGCCAGCTCTGTTGCATTCCATTACTATGAAAATGTGTTTGAAAAACTGAAGCTGATCAACCACATGCAAACTCAACAAATTTGTCTATGAAACATAAATACAGGCCAAGAGAAACTGTTTATGCAGAGAGTCAGTGCATGCAAAAGCAAAAAGAAATCCTTTTTAAAATTTCCAACTGGTGTCCGCTGGGTGTAATTCATACTCTTCATTCCCTAGGCAGCTGGTTATGTTCCTGAAAAATAAGTATGTAAACACTCAATGACTTGCTGGCACTAACTGATAAAGAGAAAAACGGTATTGCACGGTGAAGTGGGTGTTGGAAGGAAGAGGGAATATATTGGACAATTCAATATTTGACCAGTAACTCTTTGGAAAGAAGCAAGCCTTTCTTATTCTCTAAAGTGCAAGTTGTCCTGCAAATATTTGAGAAATATGTTGTAAGCTCAGGTGCTGACTACAATGACAACCCTGTTGCAACCGCTTTTATGTCAGATATGATTGCAGGCATCAGATTAATAACTTCACTTTTGGGTTTTGAAGCATTCCTTTAGACTCTTATTCTATCTATTTAAGAAGCAGAGTCTCATATCGGTTTCCTGCTTTGTAGGATCTTCGCGATTGCATATCCAGAAAACCGACTCACTTCTATTGATCGTATAGTGAAAGATGGAAAAATTGAATTCCAAAAGTAAATGTAAAACTAATGAAGTGGATGTGAAAAAATATAGGAGCAAGAAAAGAAAGAGGAGAAAGTAAAAATTTACAATGGATTGTGGGAAATTGGAACAAAAATAGATTAGTAATAATGCAAAGGGGCACTGTGGGAGATATTGAGAGAGACAAACAGATACAAAGGAAGGACAATTATAGGTTGATATAGCAAAAGTAAATAATGTTATGGACAGGAAGGGGCTTAATTTAAAACATCCCTGATTTCTCCCCTCACAACCTGTCCATAAACATTTTTGATATTCCTCTTTATAAGTGGTGGCGTATTTTCCTTCAGTTTTTGATCCAATCCTCTATTAATAACCCCACAGCAAACTCGAGATAGGGTAAAATCAGAGGGTTAGTTTATTTTACACAAACTCAAAATGCAGGGAGGGATGTCGCTATGTAACTCCAGTACATTCACACAATAAAAGAAGGATAAGGGAAGGAAAGAGGTACAGGACAAAGATCACAGACAAAATAAGAATCATTGTTTCATGCGAGTCCAGAGTCCAGGATCAACATTCCAATGGTGTATTCCTCTATAGAGGTTAGCCGGCTGAAACTGATGCAGGGTGATCCACTTTTCCAGTAGCACTGACTTCAACAATGGGAAAAGCACGTGGAGATGAATCAGTTCTGCAGTAGGCACTGGCACAGAAGTTCAGATGTTCCAGTTGAAAACTGTGTATTAGGGCCAGGCAATTTAACCTGGGCAAAGCTCTGGTTCTATTACTGCTCTGGTGATGGAAAATGGCAGACTGCCTGGATTCAGCTCCACAAGGCAATATTGCGGGTTCTAGCAGCTTGGGAGGTTAATGTGACATAACTCCCACTTCTTCCCCTTGGTCTGGACAAAGGGTATATATTTCTGCTCTGAATTCTTGAGATGGTTAATGTTGCAGCTACTAATAAGTTCCAGTGGCTTCAGAGTCCCTTTGTCCTCACAGACATATCACCTCTGTTGGCCAGAGCTCTGTCTTAAAAAAGTAAAGGGTCTTTGTGCATTTCCTTGGAATTTAATTTCTGCAGTCACAGGGGGCATTAGCACATCTTTATAGATAACGAGATCCATGCTATTTTCTGAAGGCTAAAAATTCCTTTTGTGTGAGCCGTGGCTAGTCAAGCTTCAGTCAGTGTAATGCTTTCGTCCATTCCAGAAAAAAGATAATTTTATGAAGTAGCCAGGATAATATATAATGTTTTTTTCCTTCATGTCTTCTGGGCACAACAATAAGAAAATCCACAAGGTAAGGAGAAATATGGAGGAAAACTTATAAACAGAAAAGAAAAGAGAATAATTCAAAGATATGGGATAGGCAAACAGGAAAACTGAAGCATAGAGAAAGAAGAATAATAATAAGCAGAAGCAGTTGTGAAAAAACCAAGTAAGAAGGGAAGGTGAGGTTGAGTAATTGGAGGGTATGGGAAGTGTTAGCCTGACATAATATAATTCCTTAAGAGGAAGCTCCTTACTTTGCTTTATTATTTCATTTAGTTCCATGATACAATAAAGCACATTTCACATCACACATAAAAATACACAAGCAATCTACTGAGAATTCAATATGTGAGCACACCAAAACCCTTTGCACACCCCAGATGTTATGTGAATATCCCTGTAATTAGTCCTTACTGCTACATGAACACCACATCATAGGACCTTTGAGCTAATCTGTTAATCCTGTTTTATCTGTTTTGCTCATTTCTATAACTCGTTTTCACCTCTATGTCGTGCTTCTGCTTCTTTTTAATTTTTTCGGCTGCTTTCCTTTGTCTCTCTTTAGATTTGTTTCCAGCTTTTTTCTCTAGTCTCATAAATATCACAATCTGCTTCTTATCAGAAATATGTCATGAAAACTGAGTCTGTGTTCAAGGGGAGCAGGAGTCAAATGTACAAGACTGCAGCAATGGGCCTGAGCTGAAATTTCACAGAGCCTGTCCAGCTAGCTGGGTAAGAAATACAGTCAGTATTGATTCAACATAAGAATCCAATGGATTTCCAGGATACCTTTTAACAAGAGAATCCACTAAGTATTACTGTGTGTAAAACTTCTACTGAAATGGCAAACACCACATTAATCAGTGTTACAGGAGAGCTGGAAGTTGGGAGAAGAGAGAGGAGATTACTTTTAAACCTTGTTGTTTGAGGGCTTTTACGCTTTTGTTTAATTTCATCATTGGCAAGCAGCAATCTACACGGATCCCATCCAGGCCACAAAGTACTTCACTACATTGAAAGTGATGTTATACACCTGACAATACTCTGCTTCAAAGAAACAACTTAGCATTTCTCAGAAAGTCCTGCCAAACCCCAATTTTTCCTTTCAAAGATGTTTTTGGTTAACTTTCCTTTCCACTTCATTTATTTACCTACTTTTCATTACTTACTACATTAAGTGTGAGCACCAGGGTGAATATCAGTGTTAAGAAATCTCTTTGCACATCAAAACAGCATGGAGTGCTCCTCAGCCAAATGAAACACACATCGGATGCAGAGAAGGGATCCCCAGGGTCTGAAATAGGAAAATAAATCTTTGTGGATAGGAAAAGCATTCCACAAATTTTTGGTGGAGAACTGCAAGGAGTTTAAAGCCTTTCTATTGACAGCTGGGTGTCGAATCCCTGGACTGTCTTAGCCAAGAAAAATGATACATTGACCAGCTCAGTAATGGAAACTGGGAAAGAAATTGAAACCAAAAGAACACTCAAAATCTAATTTTCCATTTGCATGTGCTCCATTCCTTGATCTCTCCTATGTAATTTAGAATTATATTGCTGGAAGATCAGTGTTACAGTCAGCAATGCTGTAATTCTTGGGCTGCAATCCTGCTGTATTTGTGCCTGCTAGTTCTCTACAGTGCAAACCTGCTAGAATTTTAGGCCAGGGTCAGACAGGCTCAAGCATCTCTTTGGCTGCATCTGCACCCATGACTGCTAGAAACTCTGGCACCTAATGACTGGTGAGGAGAGACCCACCCCCAAATGACCAGTGGTCCTTTTGGTCCCTTGAACAAGAGGCCCAGTCTGGCACATAGCCATCACGCAATAATTAGCAGAATTTCTGCCTATACAAAATATTAAGGAAGCTCCTTTAAAATAGTAGAGACTCATGCAGCTGTCCATAAGGTTCTGCTGGTCAATCGGAGTTCTAACAGGAGACTTGTAGAACACCTGAGGAATTTTAGTGCCAGTGTGCTTGAACATTTGATAAACACTGCCTTGATTTAACCCAATAAGTGCTCTTAGGAGGAGTCAGAAGCCCATCCACCAAAGATCACGAGCCTGATCGCCTCAAAGGAGGCTTTGTGGAAAAATAAACCAGGTGCATTGATTGCCTGCCATTTAATATAGTAGTGTAGTACAGTTACAAAAAGCAATGTGGTTATTGCTCAGTATATATATTAAAACTTGTTGTTCAAGATAAGTTCAGGCCTGAATCTCAGTGGTAGTTATTGTTGCCAAACGGTAACCACGGGAAATCCATTAACAGCTGCTAATAATGCACTTCCATTGGTAACTGGAGGTTGAAGTTGATCTCCCTAAAGCAACAGCTTGTCTGGTCTGACATAAAATACAACCACCTCTGGTTTAGAAGTCATGTCTACCAGTTTTGCAGCTAAAGTTGCTCCTGTTTTCGGGCTGCAGCTCACAAACTGCCTGCTCTGGTTCTCACTGAGGCAGGCAGCATGCAACATCATGCTGCCTCTTTGTTTCTACGATTTCTCTTTGCAAGTCCAATGCGACCCTTGATGTTGGTGGGCTGCAAGCACAACAGGCAGCCGAGCAACGTACGAGGCTAGCACGTGTTGCAGCCAGATTTCAACTCTTAAAAGCAGCCTGTCGATCTTAAAGGGAAGCTGCAATGAATCAGAAGAGGCTGTTGCAGACTATCAGTGCTACAATTGGAGATTAGTCATGTGGAACACCAGGACAAAGAGAGGGCTCAATGGTTCACAGATGTGGTGTGACAGGCCTTAGTCACAGAAATTAAGGGGATAGACAGTGTGGCTTGGATTTCCATCCTTGAGGCGGGTAGGGGGAGTCAGGAAAATTTTGGGCTCTGCTCGCCTGCCTCAGGAGAAAGTGCCCGCAAAGGTGGGATCTTCATTATTGGGAGCTGGTGCAAGCTGGAATCTGGGCAGCCAACCTGGGTAGAAGTGTGAAGGCAGCTAAAGGTGCTGCTGGGTGCTGAGATGGAATGTTTAAAAGACCTGTCTTGGTGCCTTGGGACTTTGTGTTTTTCCCATTGAGCCCCTGTACACTTTCTACAACCAATAAACACCATAGTGTAAAGTGGGATGTCTTAAAAAAACTCTGAAAAATTTAATCCATTTATCATTTTCTGCTGCACTTGAAAATAGTATGGATGGCAAGCTAATAGAAGTGTCAATCATCCAGGCCCTTTGAAGTTTCAAAAACCACAAATCACAAACACTTGAAACCATTTACTTATGTCAACAAACATTGTGAAATTGACTGCAGAGATCAAAAAACCTGAGCTGTCAATCAAACAATGTTTCCTCTGGGGACCAGGCATTGTGTTATTCTAATAGATGGCTGAGCTCTCAGTCAAGCCTCATTACAAACACCAGGCCAGGTCAGGAATGCTGGATGTGAGCTTCTGATAGGAAGCAGCTCACAACCTTTAAAGGCACTCCTGAGAATTGCACACCCTGGAAATGGGGTCAGGAATCCCGCCAGCCATTTTTAAAGGGCTCCTAAGTCAGCCCGACTTGATGAAAATCCAGGCCCATATTTTCTCTGGAGAGACAAGAAGCCCTCAAGGAACTCCCTCCAAAAGGGAATGAGGGCAGGTGGCCAGGGAGTCAGACCCCATGGACCTGCAGCAGTGCCAAGAAGTCTTTTCAGATGCACCACACCACCTATCTCTCACACTGCTCAATGCACCACACCCTCATCACTCAAGACTCAGGCCGAACATTCAGATATCCACCTCACTCTCACACACCTTCCAATGATGTCAGCATCACACCCGCTTCTCTCTGTCTCTACATACCTCCAGCTATTCAGCTAGGGAAGGCACATCACCTAAACTCAGTGCCACACAATCACTTACATTCTTCCCTCTACCTTACAGGTCCTAGTGGCATAGAAAAGAAGAGAGGAGCAGAGGACTGGCAAAGTATAGACAAACCTTTATAGTTCTCCACATCATGGGACCAGCTGTAGCAGAGCTGTAGCATCTGACGTCACTGACAACATTTAGGATGACGGTATGTTGCTGCCTTATGCTCCTTCACAAATTCTACCTCACCCTGCCATCTGACGTGATGTGCTATTTGCAATAGGTGCGGCCATGGACCTGTTGATTTACTCTCCAACACCACCCCTCATCAAAGCCCATCCATACTGATTTTATCCTTTTGGATACCCAAAAACTGCCACCTGTCCAGCCACAGCAGCCCAGGAGGAGGAGAGACAGCAACACCACATCACTGATGAAGAAGCATCATCACTTAATCTGACATTCACATCCACCAGCCAAGGTACTGGCACTGTGCTTATCTTAGAGGCTAGTGCAGAGTTGGGATCTGCATGTGATGAGTCATCAGGCACCAATGGCCTGTAGCCAGGCCAGGCTGGGGGGGAAGGATAACACATGTGCCAGTTCACTCATGGTTGCACATGAGGTCTGCTACAGGGGACTCAGATAAGGACCTCAGAGTGGGGTGGCATACAGGAAAATGCTGATCAGGATGCACACAGAGACACATGGTGCATTGGAAGGTCTGCCAGACAGCCTGTAACTGTCAAGGAGCATGGAGGATTCCAGTTCCAGTGGAGCAGGGGACTTCATGCAGAGGTTGGAGCCTCTTCTTCCCTGCCAAGTGGTGGGCAAATCCATGACAGGAGTAACGGACCCAGCAGAATTACAGCGTATGCTGGTCAATGCATCAGCTTCCATTGCAGCATAGGTAGAGGCAACCAATGTCTGAGTACTGCTGTGGAAGCTCAGACTGCGGTGAAGAGATTTACACTTGCTGCCATGCCTGCACCTAATTGAGCTTAATAAGGTGGTGGTGAGCATCCCCTGTCTATAGCCTCTGCCCAATTTGCTGGTCATGTTGCCAGAGGCATATTCACAGCCCCCAACCCACGTGTAGAGCTGGGTCACCGGACCCATGCCTCCCTAAATCCATGCAACAACACACCATAGAAACTCCAAAACAAAAAGCCACAGCACTTTCACTCATTTTGTCACAGCAGAAGTAAGTCAAAATGACCTCATCTGCACGTTTGGTGACTGTCCCTTTAAGTGACACTCGTGTAGTCCCTCATGCTACTGAATGCTTGTTGAGCTGAGTGATTATCATGGACATTCAGTGAACATGCACAGACCAGATTAGTGAAATATGCATTAAATCAGCGGGAATGGTTAAATGGCATCACAATCAAACGTCTCCTCATGCTAGCAGTGCACATACGGTACACCAGTGCTAGCTCCCTGTCCTCAGAGGGAGCTACACATGACATATAAAAAAGTAGCCGGTAGTCTGTCCGTGCTGTTTTACAGCACCAATACTGACACTACACAGCCCAAAATCACAGCCTCAATTTTCATCCTTTCACTCTGTCTGTTATCCAATCAAGTAAAAGACCAATTCATTGCACTGGCCTTACACAGTCATGATTTATCAAGCTTTTTTTTAAGTTGAACAAAATGGCAGATGACTTTTAGTTATTGGAAGTCTAGTAAAGCAGTAAGGCTTACAATTCAATTAAGTTAAAAATAAATGGAAGATAGGCTAGTTACCCATGTAGGTTTTTTCCACCCACAGTGGTTGACAGGGCCCTCAACAGTGTCCGGCCCATCTCCCGCACATCCGCCCTCACATCTTCCTCTCCCTCCTAGAACCATGATAGGGTCCCCCTTGTCCTCACTTATCACCCCACCAGCCTCTGCATTCAAAGATTCATCCTCCGCCATTTCCGCCAACTCCAGCATGATGCCACCACCAAACACATCTTCCCTTCACCCCCCCAGCGGCATTCCACAGGGATCGTTCCCTCCGGGACACCCTGGTCCACTCCTCCATCACCCCCTACACCTCAACCCCCTCCCATGGCACCTTCGCATGCAACCGCATGCTTTACTTCCCTTTACTTCCCCTCTCCTCACCGTCCAAGGGCCCAAACACTCCTTTCAAGTGAAGCAGCATTTCACTTGCACTTCCCTCAATTTAGTCTACTGCATTCGCTGCTCCCAATGCGGTTTCCTCTACATTGGAGAGACCAAACGCAGACCGGGTGACCGCTTTGCAGAACACCTTCGGTCTGTCCGCAAGCATGACCCAGACCTCCCTGTCACTTGCCATTTCAACACTCCACCCTGCTCTCATGTCCACATATTCGTCCTTGGCCTGCTGCATTGTTCCAGTGAAGCTCAACGCAAACTGGAGAAACAGCACCTCATCTTTCGACTAGGCACTCTACAGCCTTCTGGACTGAATATTGAGTTCAACAATTTTGGATCATGAACTCTCTTCTCCATCCCCACCCCCTTTCCGATCCCCCTTTTTTCCAATAATTTATATATATTTTTCTTTTCCCACATATTTCCATTATTTTTAAATGTATTTCCATCCATTGTTTTATCTTTGCCTTTTAGCCTATTTCGATCCCTTCCCCCCACCCCATCCCCACTAGGGCTATCTGTACCTTTATTATCACATTCCTTAGATAATATCACCAGCTTCAACACCTCTTTGTCCCTTTGTCTATGACATCTTTTGGTTATCTCCACCTATCACTGGCCCTCTATCCAGCTCTACTTGTCCCACCCCCCCTTAAACCAGTTTATATTTCACCTCTTTTCTATTTTTCCTTAGTTCTGTTGAAGAGTCATATGGACTCGAAACGTTAACTGTGTTCCTCTCTGCAGATGCTGTCAGACCTGCTGAGTTTTTCCAGGTATTTTTGTTTTTGTTTTGGATTTCCAGCATCTGCAGTTTTTTGCTTTTACCCATGTAGGTTCCCTGCCTCCACTCTCCAATCACATGGATCAGCCTAAGCACGATTTGCTCCAGTATGCACACACACTTTTAACAATTATTTTAAATTTACACAGATTTGCTGGAAAGCAGAGTGTGCTTGGCCCAATGGCTCTGTGTTCACATGTGCCTGCATACCGAGGAATCTGAACAGGTGATCTCTGATTTATAAGCCCATGATATAATTTGTTCAAAGCCAATCAGTTCAGTGTCAACAAATGCATCTGGAATGAATAGTTGTTCATAATAAGATCAATTACAATCCATATTAACTTCATCTTTCAACTGAATTTATCAAATGCTTAAGCTATTTATTACAATTAATCCCAATAAGCTGGTAGAGTGAACTTTCCAAGGCTCCTAAGACCCCAAATCCAACATATGGAGATCAGAAAAGTAGGCCTCCGAATTTGGATGCTACATTTGTTATGACCACAGCTGGTGTTAATTGCTGTGCAAACCAAATCCCAGAGGGAAACTTGGCTTATGGGCCATAATATTTTCTTTGTATCCTGAAATCAGGAAGAAGGTGCACCAATCTCAGCAGTACGAGGTCCAGAAACACTTTTTGGATTTTAGAAATTAGAAGTAAAAGTTTTGTTAACAAAAATAAAAGAAATCTTAAGCACACAAGATTACAGTTACACAATTAAGGTTAGTTGTGCAAAACATTTCCCCCAAAACTCCCTATTTGGTCAAACCCACAAGTAAACACCTTCCAGGCAACACTCTCTTATAGATGTCTACTATGAAATCCAGTGATATTACACAAGGCAAACTGCTGTAGCTTCAATAAAGGTGTACCACATGACCTTATCCTCCTCCGTTCTGTGGTGGAATCCATTTCAGAATAAAACTGCTTGCTGCAGTCCAAGACTTTTCTGGCTTGGCTGGATGGGTGATTCAAACTGTGTCCTCTCCCCCAGAGCTCCAGCTATTTCAACAGCTCAAACAGCTCCTACTATCTCCAGCCATCTCCAGCTCAACAGCTAAATCCAGCTATCCACACTAATTGTAATATACATTTGTTTTCCCTTACACATCCATTCCATTGTCCTCATACCTCTTTGAAACTCAGACCCTTCCATAGGATCTAAAACATAATACCCCACTACTATTTACCTAGGCAACTTCTGCAAGATGCAAACATGTTTCTTTGTACTTCTGACTCCCCTTTGATATTCAAACTATCAGCTTATCTAAAAATGCAAATGTTAGATTTAACCTATTTACCTCAAACTTAACACTTCTATCCTTTTCATGTTTCCAAACCCCACACAACCTGACTCCTATCAAACTCTGCCCAGTTTAATTAAAAAAAACACATACACAGCCTGTTTGTTTTCCAGAATAACACAATATTCCCCAAAATATTTTTAAAAATCCATTCTCACATCTCCCTGCTTAACAAAAAAGGAATCATCTTAATTCCAAAAAGATGGTTTCATTTTTTACCCATTTCTTATTCCTTACTACATTTACCTATATAAACAAAATTATTATACCATAGTGTACATGTATTAACCATGAAAATATATACACAGGACTTTTGTAAAAAAAATAGAGTTCATTCCAGTCCATTCTCCATTTCCAATATCCAAATTCTTTTGAATTTTAAGCTCTTGGCAACGATTCTGCAATCAAATTTTCTCATCTAGCCACATGTATGACTTGTAAATTGAATGGCTGCAATCATAAACTCCACCAAAACCGTCTTGTATTTCTGTTCCAAAACTTTTCCAGAAACTTCAAAGAATTGTGGTCAGTATACATAACTGTCTCTTGTTATGACCCACCCCCAGGTGAGGTTCCACAAAGTTGTTGATCCAGGTGAGACCCCTCGATTTGTCACTATCTGGCTCGGATACCCCCAAATTGTTATGCCCTGGGTGAGGAGGGATGAACTGGCTCCCTGTCTTTATTCAGTCCCTCCACCCACTTCTGTTGATCACAACAAGATTTAATCTAAAAAGGATCCCTTTATCCTAGGCCCAATCATTCTGGTTTTGAGGGAGTCAATTTGATCAGGCTTTCTTGAGTTAGAGGTAAGAATAAGTTTATTAACTACTAAAGGCAAGAAAAGATAAAACTCATGCACAGATGGTCGTACAGATTAAAATTAAGAATTTAGCTTAAAGTAAGTGAATATATATACATATATATATATACATATAAAAAAAGTATACGGAACAGCTCTTGACTCGTGGGGAGTAGGTGATTGAGCGTTGTGGCCTTTGTGATTGGAGATTCCAGTAGAATTGGCTCCGTAGATGAATACTTGGTTTTGAGGTTCCAGTAGAGTTAACTCTAATAGATGAATAGTCAGTTTCGAGGTTCCAGCAGAGTTGAATTTGTTAGAGAGGGGGAGAGAATAGGATACTTGCAAAATAGCGATTTGCAGGTGTACTGTGTGTGACTGTTACTTCTGAATCAAACTTCCAGCACTTGATCTCTCTCAGAACACCCACCAACACCCAACAGATACTGGGGCAGTTTTTCTGCTCACTTTTAACCCCTTCTTTGTATATTCCAGGTAGAAAGCAAATTCACAAATCTGTCTGGGCATTGCTTACAGGATTTCTGGATGAGATGATACTCATCTCCCATTATATCGCATTGTCTCTACTGGAGGGAGCAATTAGTTTCTGGATGTCTTTAGAAATACCTTGTCTGGCATAGGGTGGGGTTCCATTACCCTGCAGCATTCCAGCCAGTGGCTTGTGTGCATTTTTAAAATCCCAGGTCTTATTTTTAAAGTCCAATATTTCCGGATGCAATTCAATATTTTTCCTTCATTATCATGACACACTGAAGAATTGTTTGCAACGTACACTTCAAAATGCTGCAAAGCTAACACCAAACTTAAGGTTTCTTTCTCTATAGTTGAATATTTCTTCTGGTGTACTTTCAACTTCCATGAGAAATATCCTACGGGCTCCTCAATTCCTAGTTCATCTTCTTCTGGCAATACAGCACCAACACTGACATCACTGGCATCAATAACCATCATAAACTGCTTTGTATAATCAGGTGCTGATGGAACAGGTGTAGTTGTTAGTACAGCTTTCAAGCTGTCAAATGCATCCTGATACTCCTGTGTCCATTGGCATTTTCTGTTTTTCAGCTATTCAGTCAGCAGAGCAACTACATTGCTGAGGTTTGGCATGAATTTCCGATAAAATCCACTCATGCCTAGAAAGCTCAAAACTTCCCATTTCACTGTATGCACTGGGAATTCCACAATAGCTTTTACTTCTGCATCTTGTGAGGCCACTTGACCGTGTCCAACAGTGTGGCCTAAATATGTAACTTGCGACTTTGCAAATTCACTTTTAGCCAAATTCACGACCAAATTGGCTTCCTGCAGTCAATCAAACAGTTCCTTTAAATGTTATAAATGTTCCTCCCATGTTTGACTGAATACTATTAAGTCATTAATATAAACAGCAGAGTTGCTCAGTCCTTCAGTCACTTTGTTCTTTAGTCTCTGAAATGTTGCTGGTGCATTTTTCATACCAAAAGGCATCACTTTGCATTGATATAGGCCCTCTGGCATCACAAAAGCTGATACCTCCTTTACCCTTTCCGATAAAGGTAGTTGCCAATATCCTCGCAGCAAGTCAATTTTTGTGATAAACATTGACTGTCCCACTTTCTTAATATAATCCTCCAATCGTGGAATTGGATATGAATCTGCCTTTGTTACTGCATTCACTTTTTGGTAATCAATACAGAGTCTTTGTGATCCATCCAGTTTCAGCACCATTACAATGGGTAAACTCCAATTACTGTGACTGGTCTCTATTATGTCATTTTGAAGCATAAATTCAATTTCTTTTTGCACTTGAGGTAATGTTACTGGATTTAATCTACATGGGTGTTGCCTTATTGACTCCAAATTCCCCACATCAACATCATGTACAGCTAAATCTGTTTTTCCTAGTTTATTTCTACAACTTGCTTCATGTGACTATAATAGCTCTTTTAAATCACTCTGACACTTTTCTGGAAGATAATCCAATATTACATCTAGATTGTTAAACACTCCCTCATTGTCCAATTTAATCAGAGGAAGATCTATTTCAGAATTCTTAATTCCTACCTCTGTTTCCTTACCTCCAACTACCAGTACCTCCTCCTGTTTATCCTCTTTGTCAAAGTATATTTTTTAAGCATATTTTCATGGCACACTCATTGATTTTTCCTTCTAATTGGGGTACTTACTACATAGTTTACTTCACTCAGTCTCTTTTCAATCTGGTAAGATCCACTAAACCTTGCTGGTTTCCTGACACTGACAACAATACTAACACTTTATTCCCAGCCACAATTTTTGCCCTCTTGTCTTTGCCTTCATCACTTGTTGAGATATCTTTAAATGTTTTCTGCCTATTTCAAACAACCTCTCTCTGAATTTCATCACATAATCCAGGAGCGTTGTTTCAGAACTTTGACTCACTAATTTCTCTTGAATCAGTATGAGTGGTCCCCTTACTTTATGACCATAAATTAAGCTGAAAGGACTGAATCCTGTTGAGTCATTAGGGGCATCCCTAATAGCAAAAAACAAGAATGGAATCCCTCCATCCCACTTATGTAGATACTCTTGACCATATGCTCTCATCATAGTCTTTAAAGACTGATGCCACCTTTCTAAGGTGCCTTGTGATTCAAGGTGATAGTCTGACAACCTAAATTGCTTTATTCCTAGACTGTTCATTACTTCTTTAAAAGGCTATGGCATGAAATTCAATCCCTGATCTGACTGTATTTCTTTTGGTAACCCATATCTTGTAAAGAATTTGGTTAACTCCACTACAATCACCTTTGCCGTAATTTTCCTTAAAGGTATTGCTTCTGGTGGTGGACACATCCATGGCTGTCAGTAAGTACTGATTCCCACTTTTAGTCTTAGGGAGGGGTCCTACACAATCAATTAAGACCCTAAAAAAGTTTCTTCAAATGCTGGAATTCGATTTAAAGGTGTGGGTTTAACCACTGCCAGAGGCTTTCCTATAAGCTGACATGTGTGACATTTTTGACAGAATTTGACTACATCTTTAGGTCGTCCAGGCCAATACAAATGTTTTTGTATCTTAGCTTCAGTCTTCCTAATTCCCCAATGTCCAGCCATTGGAATTCCATGAGCCACTCTCAAAATTTCATTCCTGTTCTTAGATGGTATCACTACTTGGTGCACTACCACCCACTTGTCATTACTGCTGGAGCATGAGGTGATCTCCATTCCCTCATTAACACATTGTTCTTAATGTAATAACACTCTGGAATGTATTTGGCTTCTGTTTCAGAATAAGGAGTCTGATATAACTTCTTTAAATCTGAATCCTTCTGCTGTAATTCCACAAACTGTATTGAACTAAACACCTCAACCTCATCCTCTATAATCTTCTCCTCCTGAGTAATCTTTTCAAAGACTGATCGAGCCAACTGAATTTCAGTATCCTCCCCCTGTCTTTTAGATTTATCCTCTTCCTGTTTAAACGTGTGTGTTTGTGACCTCATTACCACACAATCTGGAAACAATCCAGGATGATTTTTGTGTAAAACCTCTGATGATTGTGTCTCAACAGGCTGCTCTACTACAGCGGGAATAGTCAATATCTGTGATCCAGCTATATCATTCCCTAGAATAAATTGAACCCCTGCAATGGGCAATTTCTCTACTACCCCAACAATCGCCTCTCCTGTTTTCAAATCACTTTTTAAATTTACCTTACACATTGAAATAGGTTTGACTTCACCATGGATTCCTTTAATTAATATTTTGTATTGCAATAACCCTACTGGACAACAGATAGCACTATCCCATAAAATTAAGGACTGGCTGGCCCCAGTATCCCTTAAAATTTTGAAATCTTTTCTTGCTCTTCCCTGCACACATATTTTCCCTTTGCATGTAAAATCTTTATACATCTCTGCAACCTGCCCTTCAGAGCTTACTTGGGTAAGTTGTGAACACATTCCCACATCTTTAGCTACCACTGATTCTGCACAAAACCCATTGTTTTTTCTTGCCTCTGGATCTCAGAGCCTACATTACTCTTACTTACAGAACTTTTCTGAGTTCCAATTATCACAATCGGTTCCATGTTTCACCTCCAACAACTTTATCTCATGCGTCCAGCTTTATTACAATGAAAACATATCAGTTTCCTTCCTTCAACTCTATATTCTATCTTTCCATCTTTAATAGAATGGTGTCCTTCAGCTTGATCTTTATTACTAACATTTTTATCATCACTGGGTTCTCTATATCTCCAGCTTCCCTGCTGTTTACCATATGACCCTTTTCCTACACTTAACTGTTTGTGTGAAATATCATACATATGGGCTAAAACATCAGTTTCCCTAATATCTTTGCTTTGTCATTCATCTAAATATGTCTTAATGTTTACTGTAATACTATTTCTAAATTCTTCCATAATCATAACCTCTCCTACATTTTCAAAAGTCGTATCTAATTTTAATGTCCTGAACCATTGATCCCAGGTAATTTCTTTTTTCTCCTGCAAACTCTAAAAATGTCTGATTACGTATTTTCCTTAAAGTCCTAAAGTTCAACTGATAAGTTTCAGGGACAAGCTCATAAGCACTTAATATTGCCTTCTTTACTGTTTTGTAATCTGCAGACTGTTCCTTGGATAAGCTTGCATACACATTCATTGCTATACCTTACAAAAACACTCTAGCATGATAGCCCAAGCATCCCTTGGCCAATTCAATTTCACAGCTATCTTTTCCATCCATTGTCAATTTAAGCACTATCTGCAGATTTTTAATTAAATCAAATTCCTCAAAGGAATCAAAATCACCATCTGTACCACTGTCTCTCCTTTCTTCCTTCATTCTAAGTTTCACTTTAAACAATTTACACTTTCTCTCTCTGATAAACTCTTTCCCGCTCTCTCTCCTCAACTGCTAACTTCTCTCTCTGAAGTTCAAGTTCAAGCCTTCACATTTCTATCTCTTGCAATCTTTTATTTTCCCTTTTCTGCTCTTCCTTTTCCCATTGAAGCTTGTTTACCTCTAGTTCTTTTAATCAATCATTTTCTTTTTCTTTCTCTTTCCTTTCTAACTCGAGTCTTTTCATTTCTCTTTCTTTTTCTCTTTCTTCCAATTCAAGCTTTTACCTTTATCCCACTCTATATCAAGCTGCTTCATTTGCAACTGAAGTCTTCCTACTTCCAGCTGTGAAACACTAGTTTCAGGTATACCTTCCTCCAACTTTAAATGATGGGTAAGTACTTTAACCATATCAGCCTTACAAAATTCTGCTTTTATCTCCACCTGCACTTTACCTGCTAATTTTTTCAACTGAGTTTTAGTCAGAGATTTCAAGTACTAATCAGTTACATTTTCCACTCCCAGAAAGATCATAGCAATTGCCAAAGTCATGTTGCAGTCCAACAACTTTAAAACCCCTCAACACAAAACTCCTGAGTTCAGCATTCTTCTCATACCCGTATCCTTTGGATTCACAAACTGCGAGCCAATCAAGAAATGTTAATAATCCTGCAAAGAGCCCACAAATTTATTTTGACCACAGCCAGTGTTAATTGCTGTGCAAACCAAATCCCAGAGAGGAACTTGGCTTATGGACCATAATCTCTTCTTTGAATTCTGAAACTGAGAAGAAGATGTACAGATCTCAGCATTAAAGGTCCAGTAACATTTGGGATTTTAAAAATTAAAAGTACAAGCTTTATCAACAAAAAATAAAAGAAAACTTAAGCACACAAGATTACAGTTGCACACTTAGGGTTAGACCTACAAAAACTCCCCCAAAAACTCTCACTTGGTCAAACTCACAAGTAGATACCTTCCAGGCAACACTCCCTTATAGGCGTCTATTATGAAATCCAGTAATATTACAAAAGGTACACTGGTGTAGCTTCAATAAAGGTGTATCACATGACCTTTACCCTCCTCCACTCTGCGGTGGAATCCACTTCAGAATAAAACTGCTTGCTGCAGCCCAAGGCTTTTCTGGCTTGACTGAATGGGTGATTCAAACTGCATCCTCTCCTAGCTTAGAGCTCCAGCTATTTCAACAGCTCAAACAGCTCCCGCTATCTCCAAACATCTCTAGCTCAACAGCTAAATCCAGTTATCCACAGTATTTCTAATATACCTTTTTTTCTCTTTCATCTTCGTTCCATTGTCCTTACATCTCTTTGAAACTCAGGGTCTTCCAAATATAAGGTCTTTCATGTTTCTATCTTATTGCTTTTGGGTCAATAAAATATAATATCTACCATTTACCCATGGAACTCCTGCAAGTTGCAAAAATGTTTCTCGGTACCTCTGACTCCCCTTTGATATTCAAGCAAACTCTCAACTTATCTAAAAATGCAAATGTTAGATTTAATCTATTTACTTGGACCTCAAACTTAACATTTCTATCCTTTCCAGGTTTCCAAACCCCTCGACAACCTGACTCCTATCAAAGTCTGCCTAGCTTAATCAAATCACACACACACACACACACAAACACATGCACGCACACACACACACCCTTCTTTACAGCATAACACAATATTCCACAAAACATTTAAAAAAATCCATTCTCACACATTCTACAACTCTAATTTTCCAATGGCCATTTCAAGAGTTAGGACTTGCTGTAGGCCTTTCAAACTCCCATTTGTATATCTAAATTATGATAATAACGTTCTGTACTGGATTTTCTCTCTTTGGGGAAGGCCCCATCCACATCCACTTCCTCACCCACATAAACTGAGTGCAGCCTTTTAAAATCGGTTAGGCATTTTACTGTTTTCTCTATCATGACTGTAGAAGAATTTTTTTGATTAATCAGTTGTGTAACTCGTTGGACATCCTGCATATTATATGAAGATTCCACATTTGGACATTTTTGCTGAAGCATGTCTAACTGCAAGACGCTTTCTTTCCTGATACAAGATCTTCTGGGTATTGGATCATACTATGCCACTGCAATAGCATGAACCACATCTACCAATGTTGTCATCTCCAGCTTGCAACTCCTTAATTCTTTGAGGGATCAACAGAAGGAGGACTCAGGAGATCTTTGTCTTGTCAGACCCACAGTGCTGGGCATCCAATTGGGTGTCACAATCTGTAAAAGAGCAGTCCATAGTATTTTCCTGATGTGGGTAACGTTGGGATGGTGTTGGTTGCAGAACAGGCCTGGTAAAGAAGCCTTCATAGTCTTCTAATATGTTAACAGCAACTCTTTATTAACTATTTGCAGCTATATACAAATATATAGTAAAGGGTACAAGTATGGAGCGATCTCCATCCTAGGTCTTATCACATCTCTGAACACCACCACACTGACCCTGGGTCTAGGTCATGTGCCTTCTTATATCACCGTATGGGTGGTACTGTACTCAGTCCCACATTAACCATGTATGTGCCAGACCCTTCCACTAGAGGTAAAGCCTGCCATCACTGCTCTTTGTTGGTAAGGGCTATATACTCCAACCATCTGCAGCAAAACCTAGACAATATCCACCCTTGGGCTGACAAATGGTCAGTAACATTTTCACACCACACAAGTGCCAGCAATGACCATCTCCAACAAGAGAGAATCTAACTATTGCTCCTTGATAGTCAATGGTATTACCATCGCTGAATCCCCCAATATCAACATCCTGGAGGTTATCATTGGCCAGAAACTGAACTGAACTAGGCATGTAAATACTGTGACTACAAGGGCAGACCAGAAACTAGGAATCCTGTGGTGAGTAACTCACCTCCTGATTTCCCAAAGCCTGTCCACCATCTACAAGGCACAAGTCAGGATTATGATGGAATACTCTCCACTTGCCTGGATGAGTGCAGCTCCAACAACATTCAAAAAGCCTGACACCATCCAGGACAAAGCAGCCCACTTGATTGGCACCTCATCCACAAACTTTCACTCCCTCTACCACCGTTGCACGGTGGTAGCAGTCTGTACCATCTACAAGATGCACTGCAGGATCTCACCATGGCTCCTTCGACACACCTTCCAAACTCATGACTACTATCATCTAGAAGGACAAGGGCAGCAGACAGATGGTAACACCAACACCTGGAAGTTCCCCTCCAAGCCACTCACCATCCTGACTTGGAAATATATCACCGTTCCTTCACTGTCGCTGGGTCAAAATCCTAGAACTCCCTTCCTAACAGCACTGTGGTAGTACCTTCACTACTTGAACTGTGGCGGTTCAAGACAGCAGTTCACCACCGGCTTCTCAAGGGCAATTATGGATGGCCAATAAATTCTGCCTAGCCAGTGATGCCCACATTCCATGAACGAATAAAACAAATCTGAATAGAATTCTTTGCATGAACTGCCCATGCTAGGGCAGTTGCCAACCTACAGTCTGATGGTTCAGCTAAAGTTTTATGCATCATTTCATCAATCACAGCATGGTTCCTTTCACACGGATCATTGTTAAAAGGGATATCAGCTGCTGTATTCATAACAATAATATTAACATTGTCATAAATATCTCTGAACTCCTCTTTCGCAAATCCAATTTCAAAAACTTTGCTGGTGTTCCCTGTCCATTTTTCCAAAATTTTATCTATAATAACTTTCTTTTCCTTGGTATTAATGTAGAAATACATCATCTAGCAGCTAAGTCAATAAAATGTAAATTGAAAACATTTCTGTCTTTTTCCCATGCCTGACAACCGACCCATTAAAGTCTTGTGCCAATGTTAGGCTTATGATGGGATGTGAGGGTGACATTCAACACTTCTTACAGATTTCACAATTCTCACTAATCTCTTCTATTAGCCTTGTATCTGCTTCATTAACTACTCCTGCATCTTTTAGCTGGATTTTTAGCTGTTGACAAGTAGGGCTGGACAAATTGTCTATGTAACTTTAAGAGAATTTGCTTTTTTAGCCTCTTATCCTTATTGCCTGATGCCATTAAAACATGTCTAACACCCTGACATGGAACATCAGGTTTTGTTAAAGGAATACAATAATATCCTGAGTAGGTAAACTGCAGATCAACCGCAGATTTCCCAATAATAATTGCATAATTATGTTCCATGTTAAGTTTAATTTGTGCCTTTTTCAAAGGAAGGTTAACACAACAGCATAAAATCGCACTAGAAACTGCATTCATATTCATAAAGTGGCTTATTCCAGCTATTTTACATGGATTTACCATCCTTGAGTGACTTCAACGTGCTGTCAAAGCTATATTATATTCATTTACCTTGTTTTTGATAATCAAGATAACATTTTAACCAATCTATCCCACATACTGTTGAAGAACATTAACTATCTAATACCACACAATTAAAGGAATCTGTGACTAATGCATTTATCACAGGATTAAAATTCCTTGTGACCAATGTGATCTGTTCAGATTCATTATTATCTTCGTCCTCTTTCTCAGAACTATTTTCTTCATGTGTCATTTCAAAGATCCTGTCTCCTCGGTCTGGGCAATTCACTGCATAAAAATGCTCAGAGTTACATCTGAAGCATCTATTAACTTTTCCTTGGGCATTTCTGGAATTCACTCACCCATTATTACTGTTCTAATTTCACCTTCTGTTGAAATAACCAGAACTGTTATGCATGCTTTCATCACCATTTTGTCTGTCTTTATCCCTTCCATTACATTGAAACCTATGTCTGATATATGGAGTATTTCGAAACCTGGTAACCATTGAGTTTTCTATTCTTTGTGTCACAATGGAATGTCTAATTTGTCCCATGAAGGATGAATGGAATGATTATTTTCCAAGGAACATTTGTTAAGGCAGCACTCATCTGATCCAACATGCTGTCAAAGCTAAATTATATTCATTTACCTTGTTTTTGATAATCAAGATAAAATTTTAACCAATCTATCCCACATACTGTTGTATACACATTCCTTATTCAAGAACTGAATGCCTTTAGGACTGGTTGCTAATGCAAATGAGACAGTTTAGCACTCTGAATGAGACAGATTAGCACTATCTAGTAATTGTTACAAATATCAAGTTTATAAGATTATGTTTTGGGATTGTCTCTTTAATTTAAGGTAAAATGGAGGAACAATGGGGATAATATGACCTGCTCTGAATTCTGCCCAACAACAAGGCTTGGTTGTTAAAGGTTAAAAGGGGGAACAGATTGACTTACTGGGGAAAAGGTGCAAGCTGTTCACACCTGTGGACAATGAAAAGAACATATTGATTGTGAGTAAATTATGAACGGAAGAGACTCCTAGATGAGGTTCAGTGACTCTTGGATGTTGTGGATGTAATAAGGACTAATTTAGGGCAGACAAATGTGGCTGACTATGGGTGGACTGATAGCCTCCGAGTCTTACAGGGAGGTGTTAGGATTGTCAGGTTTTATAAGCAGTTATCCTTTAAACTGTCTGTTTAATTCTGAGCAAGAATGTAGTTATGGGTCTAGAAGATAGCTAATTGGCATTTCTACCTGGGCACAAGGCCCACATGATTCACATCATCATGGAGATGGGCTTTGGGTACTAAAGAGTCCATAGCAAGCCATTGCAGTATCAGGTTAGAGAGTATCCTCAGATATCATTGAACCTTAGAGACCCAAGGTAGTATGCAAGAATCTGAGAGAGAGGGCGTAGGAAAATAAAGGCAGCCAGTAGTGCACCTGAAGCAGAGAAAATGCTGACTATTGCTCACCGCATAGAATATGTTTAGGAGCTCACAGTGGGATTGAAAAGACTGAGTTCATGAGGATTTAAAGAAAGTGGGGAGATTCTCCTAGCCAGAGCTGAAAAGGAGGAATTTCCAGCACAACCCTCACAGTAAAAGTAAGTTCTGGGATTAGAAGTCACCTGACTGGGAAAGCTAAAAGGAAGCAGGCCACTGGGAGCAGAGAATAGCCTTGTACTGGTTCCGGGAGAATAAAGTATCTACTTAAGGCACAATGTAAAGTATAACTGTGGTGGGAAATTTTTGATCATTTTAAGAATTAAATGGGGAAACTTTTCCATAGTTTAGAGTATAAGTTGCCTTTACAAAAATAGTGTTTAGTTACTATTGTTTTTAGTTTGTTTATTACAGTTAAGGTCTTAAAACTTTTGTTGTGGTATTTTCATTGCCCAATGGTATTCAAATATCTTTTTAAAAGTTATCAGCCTCTACAGAGGTTGTAACATAATTGAATGCTGGTACCAATCCAGGGATCTCAAACTTGAACTTTACCAACCCTTCCTACAATTCGTTAAAGTCCATCGTGTACTCTTCCATGGATTGACCGTCCATTTTCCAAAGGTTATCAAACTCTGACCAGACCTTATAAGTTATCTTTCTTCTAGATTTCCTCCAAGAATTCTAATCGAGAGCCCAAACCTTAATCATTATCCATTGACTGGCAGCCATCTCAGAAAATATCTTATTTCTGATTTTACTTTGTAGAGGAAGCAACAACGCCAATCCATACATTGTATTCTCTTTCATAGAATATTCACCTGTGTATAAGCCTCATTCTTCCGCTGGTCATTGGGTTCAAATACCAAGAACATCAGGGGATAATTGTATCCTGATGACTTAAACTTGCTTTCTCTGTCATTTTCCTCAATGATTGTTGGTATTTTAAAGAAAAGGGGGAAAAAAATCAGAGTTTCCAACCTTTAGGCAACATTCTCTGCTATTATGTTAGAATTCAGATAGCCAGGCAGCAAAGGATAGAACACTGGAGCCTATCGTTTCTACACTTGCACGCTCTTTTCTGTAGAAAATATATTCCATGTTTTGCACCTCTAACTAACAACCTCCCTTTCAGTCTACTTCTATATATGTGACCACAGGTGAGTCCCCAGTTCATACCCAGCACCTGACTATAATTAGCACCCAGCAGATATACAAGTAACACTCGGGGGCTACACTTCCAGCATTGACCTGCATGGGTATTTGCTCCCATTTCTTCTAAGAGTTTATCTGAGGAGCCTCCCGGTCCCTTGTGGACAACAGATCTCTCTCCTTGGGCGGAATTTTTAAATGAGTTCGGGGTCCAGGTCAGAGGCGGGTAGGCCCACAAATTAATAATATAAATAAAAACAGAAAATGCTGGAAAAGCTCAGCAGGTCTGGCAGCATCTGTGGAGAGAGAAACAGAGTTAACATTTCGAGTCCGTATGCTAGCTCTGAAGAAGTGTCGTACGGATTCAAAATGTTAAATCTATTTATCTCTCCACAAATCCTGCCAGGCCTGCTGAGTTTTTCCAGCATTTTCTGTTTTTATTCCAGATTTCCAGCATCTGCAGTATTTTGCTTTGACCACAATTTAATGTGCTGGCCTCCATGCCGGTTCTCCAACACAATCCCGATCCCTAGCCATTTGGAGAGAAGTTGGCCCTGGGTTGCTTAACAGAAAGGGACAGGTAGCCAATTGCTATTAGTTAAATGTACTTAAGGGCCTATTAAAGGATTTTCAGTCATCAATGTGGGCAGTGCCATTGGTGGTCAGCTCAGGGTGGGAAGGGGTGTCATGATAGATCAAATGAGAGGTATTTCCACCCACCCTTCCACACCCATAAATGCTCTCAAGCCACAGCTGTGGCTGCTTGCCATCCCCTGGTGGGGTTGCCCTCCCAGGACCGTGGCCAGGCAGCCGTGTCATCTGAAAAAAATAAGATACATTTACCTGCCCTTGACCCACCCTGTCTTCATCCTGACATCAGCACTTCCCACCTCTGCCAGGTCTGCCAATCACTGAGTGCTGGAGGGCCTCCCATTGACTGGGAGCCCACCTCTGTCCCTGATTGGATGGTGAGGCAGTTTCCAAACCATGGTGGGCGTGTCTAAAACGCACTGTGTGGGATCAGGACCCAAAACTAGTTGTCCACCTCCTGCACCAAGGCCTCCAATATTGCGTTTGAGAACCTTGAAACCCATTCTCTGCTATATTATGTCATTCCTGTATCTTTCCCAGGTCCAAGTCATGTCTGCAATGAATTTCAATCTGCTCCAGCCAAAACGGAACCTCCTTTTTTAGAGATGGAGGTTGGCTTTAAGTAACATACATAAGCTAGCTTGAATTTGTGCTAGTTTTTCAAGATTTTGAGCTCCCTATTCAGACATGTCAGCTACTCAACAGTGCATTTAGTTAAAGCTGCACACTGTAAACATGCAAATGAGCAGGCAGCACAAAGTTTGCTTCCACCTGCTGTTGAACAACCCGGTTTGGGTGGGGTGGGTGGGGGGCTGGGTGGGTCATGGGAAGGTTAGTCACACATTGTGATCCAACTCCCATTTTTGTTGCTTTTCCAATTTTTCTCTTGACTTCTGATTTTGAGTATTGCTGAGAAAAGAGACATACTGTCGAAGTTTTTCATCTTGCACGCATCAGGACAGATTTGCAAGAATACCAAATCTCAAAGGGAACAACAATTTTTACTGCATAAGAAGAGGGCACTGATTGGTTGGAAAGCGGACATTGACTGGTGGACGTGTTGCCATGGAGAATGCACCAAGGGACAGTTAACTGCCAAGCTTCGGTTTAAATTCAAAACAGGCAGGTCAATTCTGGTCAAGACATTGCCATGGGGAATGTGCCAGAGAATGGCTGTCTCCCAAGTTTTAGTTTAGTTGAAAAAAGCACAATGCATGGACATGTTCTTTCTTTTTGCAAAGAACAGGGACCTGTGTATGAATATATGTAGTTTCCAGCACACATAAGTGAGCCACGCTGCAAGCTCAACTGATAATCTTAAATTAGTTGTCAGTGTAATTCTTACCACTCAGGATTGAAGTGCTGTCCAATTGTGGAATCACATATAATGTTGGAAACTATGTTCTGAGTTTTCCAAGCACAAGCTGGCTGAGTACAGTCGGTACTTTGCCTATTGAGAACAGCCGAATGGGCGTGCTGTTTGATACTATCCCCCAGTCATTGGGTCTACAGCCTTCATGCCTGGCATTAAACCAGCACTTAAATTCATTCACCACTTCATTCATTTGTGTGGTAAGCAAAACTTCTTTTTGGCTTGATGGCAGCATCCTATTAGTGGAGAACACCACCCGTGTTGCGAATGCATAGTAGTAGCATGAAACAGTTAATTTTACCTATTGTTCAAAGTTTTGAGACACCTTGCCCTTTCAGGGTAACCTGTGGTAGACTGGGCACTTTTCAGGACCGAAAGAGGCAGCCTTAGGCCCATTCATGAGTTTGTGAGAAAGCATGTCTCTTTTCTCAGCTATACTCAAGAACTATGTGACTAAGCGACCATTAAAGTCTGATTGATTGCGGTTGGTCCATCATTCATTTTCTTCTCAATTCTCTGTTCTTTATTTATTTAACTTCAATCTTATTATGCTCCACATTCTAATTCTCTTTTTGCCATACATTTTAAATTTGAAATATTTTAATTATTTTCCCTGCCCCTGTGCTTTCACAGTTCATTTTGGAAGTGAACATAATTTTATTTTCAAAAGCATTAGCCGGAATTTTCTGCTCCCGTTTGTGGTGGGCATGTTTGGTGGCATGAGCGGAAAATATCACGAGACGGCCCTGGTTTTGTTTCCTGGTGACGTAAATCCAGGACGTGACTGACCCCTCCTGCCGTCCAATGTCGGGAATTAATTTTAATATATTTGCATCTCATTATTGTGCTCGCACGTCAAAATCATCCTCCCATGTCAAATTTAATTCTCACGTTGGCGTGACTTCAGAACGGAGTGATTTACAGCTGCCTTTAAAAGGTGTGCTGAACTTCACGGGAAACTCAGAGGTGAGTGCACATAGCTTTGTGCAGCGCTCACGAGCATCACCTGTAGGACATCAAGGAAGGCATTCGGTGGGGGATGGTGGGGGGTTGCTTTGTCCCGGCTGCCTTTCATTGTGGCGCTGGGGCAAGGGTTCCAGTGTGGGTGAGGTTGAGGTGTGGTGGGGGTGGCAAGGCAGCATAGACTGAAGGAAGTACACAAGCACGTGCTGGGGTCGGGTCGGGTGGGGGTGGGGTGGGGGTGGGGTGGGGTGGGGGGGTGTGGAGGAGCTAGTGTAGGGAGGGTGAGGGAAGCAGCCACACACTTGGGACGAAATTTTTCCTATGGCATGCGGGCTCGGCAGGGGCAGGTCGGGAAGACAATTGAGGCCCGCCCAGCGTGAAAGGCGACTGGGGAATCTGTGAGGAGGGGTGGGCGGGGGCAAGGCATGATGCCCACCAGGTCTAATGGCAACCCGGTGGCCGATTCAAAACCAGCCCAGGCAGCCCCTGGAAGGCTGCCATGGGAGGATGCTGAAGTCTCCATGGATCCCGTTGCGGTTGGACACAGCAGACAGGAGGGCAGGTCGGCGGGGCATTGGCCTGGCGTTTCTCTGATGAGTGCCTTGCAGCCCTCTTGGAGGAGGTTGTAGCCAGGAGGGAAACCCTTGTCCCCAGGGACAGGAGGAGGAGGCCCCCACACCTCACCAAAAAGGCCTGGGAGGAGTTGGCGTCCAGGGTCAGCAGCCATGATGTGGTGAGGCGCACATGGGCGCAGTGCTGGAAGCACTTCAAAGATCTGCTGCGATCGGGAAGGGTGAGTACTGTGTCACTTTGCAGAACAGTTAAGAGCTGGCCATCCCACCGTGGACCTCAGGGGTCTTAGAGTGTGAGTGGCAAATGTCAATGAGGCAGGAGCTGGCCAAGGGGGTGAGCCCTGGCAGCTTGAACTGAGTACCTTGTGGCTCCAGGGTCACGAATCGGCTGAGTCCTGCGAGGTGCTCCTCAGGTGGGGTTGGCCAGACTGCAATGGCAATGCACGTAGAGAGTGGACAAATCAATGCTCCTCTATTCTTTCAGGAGAAGACGGCCCATAACAATATTGAGAGGTCACGGACTGGCGGGGGATCTCCACACCTCCTAATCCTCACATGTTATGAGCAGGAGGCCCTGGTGCTGGAGAGGTGCCATGCACCTCGGTCAATCGTCCGCGGTGAGGTTGGGGTGCCAGACGAAGGTAAGAGTGCAGTGCACTGACATAAGAATGTTGGTTATTGCAACCATTCTAGTGTAGTTTCTATATTGAAGTGAGCCTTGAAACTGGAATCCCCATTGATAATTGAAAGACGAGGGCACTCTGATACATATCTCTGTCTCATCAGGGTCCTGGAATGCACAGTGACCGTGTCATGATTTAAAATAATGACATGTCCTTCTTCTCCCTTTTAGGCTCACCAGCAGGCAGTCGCAATGAGGCCCACCCCTGAACCCAAAGGATCACCATGCTCCCCACACACCTGCGTCACACCCTCTCTGTCAAGGCACCAGCATAGATATCAGCACCTCGGTGGGCATAAGATCGCCACCTAGTATCTTGGTGCACATTGGTGAGGGCACTTCACATTCCCTTGAGACGCAGGCAGAGGCAGAGAGTGCCCAGGGCGTCGGCAGTTGGAGGGCTGCTGGGGACCAGGAACATGCTCAATCGGTGGCTGATGATGTGCCTCTGGAGTCGTCCCTGAGGCAGCAGATGCTGGAAGTCCAGCAGGGTGTGCGGGAGGATCTGGCGGAGATACATGAAGGAATACATGCCATCGTCTCCTTTGTGGGGGAGTCTCTGTGGAGCATGACCACTGTGTTGACCCTCATGGCCGAGCACGATGTCTCCTCCAATGCCCCCTCATGGAGAGGCTGCCCCAGGGTCTCAATCAGGGGTCCCTGGGAATGCATTTGGACCTGCAAGCCCACACACCGGCAATGACCTCAGCTGGTCAGTGTGGGAGATGGATTGAACACCCAGTCTCCCAGCTAGATGCCTGTCTATCAATGGTGATTATGGAAGTCCAAAGCGACCTCACATTTGCGCACGAGCTGCCCGTCGTCTTTGCGGGTTTCCCTCGGGGCGCTCTGGATGATGGCAGCAGCTCCTCCGCCCCTCTGCCAGTGACCGTTGCATCTGATGAGGCCGCGATGACTGGGGAGCTGCCAGTTGTGGCACTGGCCACTCCCTCCCAGGCTGGGCCTTCACAGGCTCCATGGGCCAGAGGGCAACTGCCAAGGTCATCAAGGCCACCAAGACAGCACAGCGAGCAGGCTGTCTCCAATGCCGGTGCCAGCGAGGGGGGAGCACCTAAACTTCGCACCCGCATACATAAATGTAAAACACCTAAAGCACAAGACGGCCTTATCATGGGTGATATTTTGTTCCCCCATTTTGTTTTACATTTCTTCATGGTGTGATTAAAAACACCGGTTAATGTTTATTTCAGCTATGCTTCACATATCCCAATTAAATGAGATGTTATTTTGTGCTATTGGCCTCTGTATGCTTCATTTGTTCTGTAGGTTCTCCAGGGAAGGCCATTATCTTATGATAGACATGTGTCTCTTGAAACTTTATTGCTCAGGCACAGAGTGTATGTTGCTGGCCAAGGAAACGGTCCTGTCAGGGATCGAGTATGGAGCCTGCAGCCCTGGCATGAGGTAGTGGTTCTTATTTGGTAGGCTAGCTGAAGGAGCGTTGAATCAAAGCGTCCCAGGTGTCCCTGCCTCCCTGGAGACCGGGGACCAGGTCAGCGTCTATGCCCTCAGCGTTCTCCTCACCGTGCTTGTCCTCGGACCCACCACTGGACTCATCGACTGTGGCATGTGCAGCTGCATCAAGATTTTCTTCCTCTACTGGGTCCCCCCTTGCTAGTGCCAGATTGTGGAGAGCGCAGCATGGAACCACTATCAGTGACATGCACTCTTGGGGGGTATTGCAGTGCACCCCCTGAACGGTCCAGGCATCGGAAGCACATCTTGAGAAGACCGATGGTTCTCTCCACCACAGCCCTTGAGGAGGCGTGGCTCCTATTGTACCGCTGCTCAGCCTCTGTTCTTGGATGGCGGAGAGGTGTCATGAGCCACCTTCTGAGGGGATAGCCCTTGTCACCCAGCAGCCATCCATCCAGACAGGCTGGAGCACTGAAGAGCCCTGGCACCTGGGAGTGTCTGAGGATGTAGGCGTCGTGGGAGCTGCCTGGGTACCTTGCACTTGCATAATCTGTATCCTGTGGTCACACACTATCTGCACATTCAGCGAGTGGAATCTCTTCCTAATGACGAAGGCACCCGGCTAACCCGCTGGCACCTTGATGGCCACATGTATGCAGTCGATGGCACCCTGGGGACCCCAGCAATCACTTCAAACTTGTTTGGCTCTGCCTGGCTGACCTCATCTGTATGGTAATGAATGAAAGTCAAAGCATGCCTGAACAGACCATCTGTCACCAGCTTGACGAAACTGTGGACAGCTGATTGTGAGACTCCACAAAGATCCCCCACTGAGCCCTGGAAAGAGCCGGATGCATAGAAGTTGAGGGCCACTGTGACCTTTAGAGCCACAGGCATGGGGTGTCCACCCACACAGTTGGATCTGATCTCAGGCTTGATCATCTGGCAAATGGAGGTCACACTCTCCCTTGAGAGATGGAGCCTCCTTTGGCACTGCACCTTGGGCATATTGAGGCAGCTGCATCGCTGCCTGTAAACCCTGGCAGCAGGATAGTGGTGTTTTCTGCGGCCCCTTCCGCCTTGGACTTACTGCTGGCCCTGCCCCCCTTGTGCCTGCACCTCTCCTCCCACAGGTCCCTCCCCTGGAAGCTGCATTGGGACACCTGGCCTCCTCTCCCTTCTGCCCCTCTCTTCCTCAGAGGAGGAGGCGCCTCCAGCGGAGAGCACAATCCCCATTGCCAGGGTTATGGCAGGCTGTCTGACATCTGGAAGGGCCCACACAGTCTGAATCCTCTGGGGGCCTGGAAAACACCAATGAGTCCTGAAATGAAGCCTGGAAATGCTCAGAATCCAGCTCTGAAGGAAAATGCAGCTGTCCAGTTCACAGAGGTAACCAGCAGCAAGTAATATCCAAAACTCCTCACTACTTGCATTGACAGTGCCACTGACCCATCTTATCCTGTTCATGGATGAGCTTTTGCTAATTGTGGCTTGCCCACCTGTCCGTTTTGCCCATGCGAAGGCCAAAAAATCGCACAGGCTATGTAAAGTTGGAGGGGAGAGGAAGAGAGGGGCAGAAGGGAGAGGAGGCCAAGTGTCCCAATGCAGCCTCTAGGGAAGCAACCTGTGGGAGGAGAGGCACAGGCACAGGGAGGGCACAGCCAACAGGAGATAATTGGTGTGTCAAGGGCCTTTACTGGCCTTTTAATTAATGGTGGGCACACCTCCGTCTCAATCGCGCACCCGCCTAGCGAAATATCGCGAGACTGCTCGTTGACGTTGGCACACTCAGCCGATGCCATCGCGCGTTATTTCACACTTGAGCAGGTAAGGCACACCCCCGCCTGCTAAGCGAAAAATTCTGCCCTTGGAAAAGCTTGTCAAAAGTGAACATTCTTCCCCAGCTGAGACCATTCAGCTGCAGCTCAATTGACATGCTTGGATTTGGGCCTCTGGAGCTTTTCTGCCCACTCAAGCAACGCAAAAGCATGAACGTGCCACCAAATGCTCCAGAAATTTTCACCTCTCGAGCGCAGACTGCAAATTAATGTGAGTTTTAGAGGGCAGCAGTGCAATTGGCCAACTGGGCAAGTTGTAAAATCCCCTTGTGAAAGGTGGGCATCGAACAGCCACTGGTGGAGGCAATCAGAGTCCCTTGCAATGTCTTTATTCAGATTTGGACCAGTAACCCTCATGGTTCAAGCTAACAGTGCAGCCTTGCAGGGCAGGCTAGGAAAATGCCTGCCCTGAGCTGAGAGCACAGCATGCAGTTGAGTGGCCAAAGCTGCTGCATATTGGTCAAGTGGAGTGGGGTAGAGGTGGGTGGACACACTAAACACTGGCCATCCAAGAAGTGCCCAGTGCTCTCTGGCATGCGTGAAGGGACCTTGAGATGCAGCTGGAGCCAGAAACATAAACAAGAGCAGTCCTTAGGACACATATGCTAACGCACACGTCTCTCTCTTTGCTACTGCAGGAGAAGAACATTAGGATCATCGAGCCTGGTGATCTAGCTGTATGCCTCATGGCTTACAGGGAGCAGAGAAGAAGATTGCAATGGAGGCACCTGTCTTGACAGAGAGGAGCACCACCCTCAAGATGAAGGGGCAGCAAGGCCTCCTCCAGATGCAGCTGAAGATCCACAGTGAGCCGTCGCTTTTAGGGGTCTCACTAGACTCAGGGCCTATAGATGATATTTGTCATCCCTGCAGATGAGCGAGAACCAGTGTCGCTGAGATCAGCACATATCTAGGGAACTGGTCACTCACATATGCCACCTTCTGCAGGATTTGGCATCATGGAGACTTGGATGGCATCCACTGCCAGTGGAGTGAAAGCAACCATGGCACTCAATTTTTATACCAGTGGCTCCTTCCAGGTGACCTGTCCGGGATCTAGCAAGCCTCCGCCCACAATTGCATCCAGGAGGTCATGGACTCCATCTTGGCAGAGGCACAGAACTGTGTGCATTTCGACAGGGATCAGGCAAGTCAGGAAACAAGAGAGCTGGGATTTGCAGCGATCTCTGGTTTTCCACAGGTGCAGGGTGTCATTGACTGCACTCATGTGGCGCTTAGGTCTCCATGGTAGCAAGCAGTCTGTATGTGAACTACAAGGGCTTCCAGTCGCTGAATATTCAGCTGGTGTGCAACCACCACAAACACATCCTACAGGTCTGTGCACGATTCCTATGGAGCACTCATGACTCCTACATCCTCAGCAGGCCTCAGATCCCTGACATCTTCCAGGTTCAACAGAGGCTGCAGGGTTGGCTCCTTGGGAACCTGGGATTCCTACAGAGAAAGTGGCTGATGACACCCATGCAGCAGCCTCAGACTGCAGCAGATGGAGGACACTCCTGACATCTTCACCTTGCATCTGTGAACGTCTGGCACCTGTCTGGCTGATGGCAGCGCACATGCGCTCTGTGAACAGGGTCATATCTTGGAGATGCAGTGCTGACACTTTAACAGTATGACAAGGCCGCAACCTAGACTTTGGTGGAACATATAGTTGGCATCTTGAAAATTAGATTCCGGTGCCTCGACAGGTCTGGTGGAGCACTGCAATACAGTCCCTAGAGGGTGGAATGCAGCATCGCAGTTTACTGCGCGCTATACAACCTGGCAACTGGTGGGAGGATCTGGCTGAGAAGGAGATGGAGGAGCTGCATGGCTCTTCCGATGAGGAGGCCGTCGAAGGGGATGAGGGTGATGAGGTCCTGGAAGGCGAGGATTTCAGCAATGAGGACATTGCACTGGCCAGATGAGGCAGCCGGGCTCGTGAAGCCCTAATAGCTGCAAGATTCGTGGAGGATGATGACAAGATGCAGTGAGGACAGTCCTGACATCCTCACCTTGCATTTGTGAACATCTGACACCTGTCTGGCTGATAGCAGCGCACATACCCTCTGTGACCAGGCTTATGTCGTAGTGACGCCTCAGAGGTCCTAATAATCGCTAGATTTCAGGAGGATGATGATGACGTGCAGTGAGGACACTCCATTGATCTTCACATTGCCTCTGTGAATGCCTGACTCCTGTCTGGCTGAGGGCAACTCACTTGCGCTCTGTGATCAGGGTTATATCATGGAGACTCAGCTGTGATAGCTTAACAGCATCTGATCCTTTGGCAGCCTTCATCACCTGTCCCCTTCAGGACCACACTGTCACCGGTCACAGATGCTGAAGAGATGGGGGCTAGCCCCACCTCAAAGGTGCTGAGATCACACAGAGAGAATGACAGAACTCTGTGGTGCCTGCCCACAACATTCTGAAAGCAATAACAAGCACCAACAAGGTGCAGGCATCACTGATATGTTGAGTGACTGTGAAGCCAGACAATCACTCTGCTCTGTAGCTTACACACTGCACAGGGAAGAGGTCCTGGACTGAGATACCTGCCTTTATCTCGTGCAGGAAAAAAAGGTTTTACCTCTGAGTGACACGAACACTGCTGTTCATAGCAAGAGTCATAGACAAGGAGACATTCTTGGGAGTTTACTTACAATCGTGAACATTATGTACTAGTGATTAACACCCATGCCCAGGCTGTGGAATTACATCTCCTTAACTTTCCTAACCCTGCCGCTATGTCTTGGTGCTCCCCCAACATCCACAGTGGAGGTGGACGCAGCCTGCTGACTGCTACGCCTTGTCTGTGATGGACTCAGCTGGCGTCCTCTGGGGGCCCAAAACCTGGAGTGCCCCGGGCTGCTTTCGGGGTACACCAGTGTAGCAGCGGCACCGTCCTCAGCCTGCAGAGCTGGAGCTAAGGGGTTCGAAGGAAGAGGGGATTCAGATGGGTCAGACACTTCCGGAATCACCTGGGTGGATGGCCCTGGGGTATGCACCTGCTGTTCCTCCTCCATATGGGTGCAGAGATGCCCTGGCTGACTCATTGAGAGTAAAGGGAAGCTGGAATGTGTTTGGAATGCCACGCCCTCCCCCCCTCTCACGTTGACAGCAAGTGCCTCAGGGATGGAGTGCAGCTCCTGCAGCAGTGCAGAAACAATGTCCTGGACCATGGCAGCCACCATCCCACCAGCATTGACCTGAGTGCATTAGCATGCCGGTGCTATCACCTCAGCCTGAAGACAGACGGTCTCCTCCATTGTGCCTTGCAATCTGAGGAGTGCAGCAGACATCCCTTCCTAATATTCTGAGCTGGTCTTTGCAGCTCCAGCAACTGAGGTGGAACCGAGTCCAGAGGCTCCTCATCTGTCTTGGACTCAAAAGATTCCAGGCCTCTAGCTGTCCTCCAAGTGCCGGCACCCTTGGATTTCCCTGCCTCTGCCTGGATCAGACAGTGCGATGTGCTCACCAGATTGTGACCCTGAAGTTATCTAGAACTAGATCCCACCAAGGTATGTGCCCCTGCTCGAGCCCCTCCTCTGGTAGAGGGTGTGGGTGAACACTGTAACAAGTCTACACTGTCGGTGTCTGTGGATACCTCTTGCGAGGTGTCTTCGGGTCTGGAGTCGATGGCCTGGCTCATGGCCACCCTCAGATGTGCCTGCAAAACAAAAGAGAGATAATTAGTGCATGGCAGAGGACTGTGAAATAGGACACATCACTCACAGTATGGTTGTCTGATGGATGTTGCAGTGCAGGATCCTCACTTGATTGAGTGCTGCTGACCTCACTGTCAGCACTGGAACGATCCACATCCTCGCCAGCCAGCTAGATGGCTCCATTTTCAAAGGCCATGAGGACCTTGATGTTGGGCATCCCTCCACTGATCTCTGTTGTTGTGGGCTAGCTTATCCTGCATGGAAAAAGTGTAAGCAAGATGTCTGCCAGGCCAAATGATAAGGATGCCTGGCATGTGTGGAGTGTGAATGATGCCATGGATGGTATTGGAACACGATGGGCAGGGGAGATGAGGGTATTTGTGAGAGAGGGAGAGGTGATGTCCCTTGAGCTGGCAGTGAGTGCAAAGCCTGTGAATGTGTGATGGGCTTGTGAGTGTATGAATTGACAGTGATGAGAACAATAATTTATCCTAGAGAAACAGAGAAGATCATTCATCCTCTTGCGGCACTGGGTTGTCCTTTTTTGGAGGACGTTGGCACTCACCACCACTGCTACCGCCTCCTATTGGTGAGCTTGGTGGCTGGTCCTCACCCAGAGTGGGGTAGAGGAGTTTGTGGTAGGCTTCCATTGTGTCCACCAGGCACCCCAGAGAGGCGTCACTAAATTTGGGGACCACCATCTTCTTTGCTTTTGGAGCCATTTGTCACCTGTAGCGGTCCTCTCATTGGCCGGCACGAAGTGGGCTGCGCTTCTGCAGCACTTTAAATATGACGCCCAGAGAGAGGAAGCGCTGAGGTCATGACGTGGTGGGCAAATCCGAGCCAGCCCACCAGCAATCCGGCATGTTTCCCATGCATGCATTATTAATGAGGTGAACAATACGGCACAAAAACCCGCCATTGTGGACGACAGGAAAAAATGTTTTCAGGCCTGCCACTGTGATTAGCGCAATTCAGGGAAAATTCTGCCCATAGTTTGCAATAACTGATGATTAGCTTCAAAATTGAGGTTTTCACATGGGTGTAAAAATTCATTTCTAATGTACAAATTTATTATGGCATCATCAGAATGGGGTTCAGAACATTACACATTTGTTGCCATTTTATTTGGGCGGATACAAAGGAGAAGAAACAGCATGATGTATGATGATTTATACAAGTTGTCTGCCCTCAAGTCTTTGGCATGTTGAACTAGAGGCAGGAGCAACAGCTCAGTTAGTGTGTATGTACAGCACATAATTACTAACCAACCTCTGGATTTCCAAAAAAGAAAGTCTAGTAGGGGCTAAACTTGAGAGCACCCAAAAACGGGTGAGGGGATTGCAATGTGCTAGTAACACGTGTCCATCGCTTGTGATGCAGGTAGCATCCAAGTTGCTGCTGCCTGCTAATTTGCATGATTGCCATGTACAACCAGCACCAAATGCACTGTTGAGTGGCTACACACGTTAACGGGGGCCCAAGTTTGTCTGATTCATCTTTCTTAAAGCTAGCCTGCACAATTTAAATAGATGCATTCTGGCTGGAACAGGTGCTGGAACTGTTTGTGGAAGAGAGTCTGAGCAAGAAGTATAGTAAATGATGGCACTGTGGAGGGGAGAGCGTACTCTAGGTTTCTCTGACACTACTGGACTTGACGATGAAGGTGGAGCTGAGGAGAGAGGCCCTGTACCCGAAAGGTTCCAGGAGGCTCTCAATATGAATGATGGAAGCTAGGAGGAGCAGATAGCCATGTGGTCTTTGCCAGCAGTCAAAGCCCTAGTTGCAGTACAGCAAGAAGAGTGGTTGAGGTCAGTGAATGCATCTTCAAATGCCATGTCCCACCAACTGTACCACCAGCCTCACATACTGCTCCATGTTCATTGCACCACAACCCCATCACTCACCTGTCAATAACTTTTATTGGTCGTGACTTATATCTCCCACTCACAGTCTCACCTCACCTTCACACACAACACTGCTACAAGACTCAGACCCACGTCATGTTGTAATATTCCTTTAAAGGATAGCAGAATGACATCACCAGAAGGCAAATGTGTCATGTGATCCAGTCTTAGGACGGAATCATCCCAGGTTTGCACTAAGTGCCATAATGTCGTTTTGGTGTGTCATCCCAAACCTGCCACATTATTTATGCATTCCCAGGAAACATGTCATTTGGACTCATTCACCCACCCACCATCACCTTGATGGGTGCCATATTTAAAATGCAGCCGTGCACAAGCATCTCAGTGCTTCCAGGCCATGGCCACTGCAGAGAAGATGTCCACAAAAAGCAAGAAGACTGCAGCCCCCAGGTTTAGCGACACGTCACTGGAACACCTTTTGGATTCTGTGGAGACCCGCTGAAATGTCCTCTACCCTCGCTATGACCACAGGATGGGCAGCGCCATGACCACCCAGGCTTGGGAGGCGTTGGCAGCGGTGGCCAGCACCAATGCCCTGTAAAAGAGGACAGCCACCCAGTGTCGCTACAGGATGAATGATTTTATCCGTCCCGCTAAGGTAACTCACTCTTCCAGTCACTCTCAACTCACACACTCACAAACCCATCACACATCCACAGGGATCTCACACCTCAAAGGACAACACCACTAACTCTCACACACACTCTCACATCTCCATCAGGTTCATATCCTATCGAGCTCACACCCTCATTCCTGTCCATAGTGCCACTCACCACACAAACATTCCACACAGTGCCATGTGTCCTGCTCACATTCTCTCCATCTGTTTTCATGCAGGAGAAGCTGGCTCACATCAGCAGGGAGAGGTTCCAGGCCGGGTAGTGGAGTGGCCCACATTAGACCCCTCACTCACTTTGAGGAGCATGCATCATGCTGACTGGTGAGGATATGAACCGTGCCTGTGGCAACGGTGAGGTCGGTAGCGAACACCCACCTGAGGATCCTGCACCACATCATCCCTCTCTCAACGTAACTGTGAGTGCTCACTCTCCTGCTTTTGACTCTGCTGCCGTGTACTAATTATCTCCACTTTGGTTCACAGGGAGCTCTGCCAAGGGACTGACACCCTCAGCCAGCCAGTCCCTCAGCTCCATCCACATCTGCAGCCAAGAGGACTCCTCCTCCAATGAAGAGGTGGGAATAAGCAGCCTTGAAGACCCGCCACTGCAGAGGGAACAGCTGGCCCACGAGTGATTCTGGAGGGAAAAGGTGTGTGTGGCAGGGCCTTTTAGAGCCTCGTGTAATCACTCTCACACACACGAGGGTCCTTCACGTTTCACACTTATCTCAGTGTCCTGAGCATTTTCAATGCTGCCTGCTGGGGTTCACTTTCAGTTGTCCATCTGAGCTGACCTGCATCTCCACCCACCCGCTGATGGGGCAGCATCCAAGATGGTGTAAGTGTGCACCTCTTGCTTCACCCCGCCCCTCACCACAACCCTACCCTTGTGCCTTTCTCTTTCCAGATACCCAGGAACTGCAGCCTGACCAGAGAATTGAGGAAGGGAAAGAGATCGAAGAGCAGGAAGACAGTGATGAAGAAGAAACACCATCACTCACTTACAAAGTCTTCAGCTCAAATACTGACACTGTGCTTATTTTACAGGATAACACAAAGGCAAAATCAGCAGCTGTTGAGTCACTGGGAATGAATAATTTGTACCCAGGACAGTGAGAGGATAACACATGTGCCCGCTCACTGGAGGGTGAGGTCACACATAAGTTCTGTTGCAGAGAACTCAGCTGAGAACTTCAATGGGGCAGCATACTGAAGAAGGCTGATGGGTACACACGCTGAGATGCTTGGTATATTGGGAAGCCTGTCAGAAAGCCTGGATAAAATGTCAAGCAGCATGGAGGAGACTAGCAACAGCATGGCACAGGACTTTGCACAGAGCCATGGTCCCATCATTTCCAGTACAGAAGTAGTGGCCAATTCCATTCTCACACTTGTAAACACAACCATGATGCAGTGTCTGGTGCCTAATGTCTCAGTTTCCATTGCAGCACAAGCAGCAGCCACCCAATGTTTGCACGTTGTAGTGCAAGGTCAAACTGAAGTCATGCAAGGTCAGTTTGCTGGCACACAAGCTCAGACTGCTGCCAAGATCATTGCAGATACCAGTGTTCAAAGGGGCATGCAGGCTCTCACTGCAGTCCAGCAATCTGTCCTTTAGCAGATTACTAGGATTGCTGAGTCACTGCCCATGGGAGCGGCTCAGTTCAATATGAACCTGCTGTCCTCTCACAAACAGCATTCATTCTCCCTTCACTGCCATTCCGCCAAACTCGGGTAGCAAGAAGTGCTAAGACAGGCAAAGGCAGAAGGAAGAGAGGCACTAAGGCAGGGGTCAGCAACCTTCCATAAGTGGCATGCAAAGTCTTTATTTATTCATTCTTATTTAAGGTTTCACATGCCAGTAATACATTTTAACATTTATATGGTCTCTATATATAATTAAACTGTTGTTGTATATAAAGTAAATAAGGCTTTTAAAATGCTTAAGAAGCTTCACTTAAAATTAAGTTAAAATGCAGATCTTGCCAGTTTAGTGTGATCTTTGCCCTGGCTTTTCCTTGCTGAATTTTCCAATATCCAACACGTATTTGGATACTTTAAGCTGCACACAGGTTTATGAATGATCAGTTGTTAACCATCTCCATGTGAAAATACCTGTTCACACAGGTATGTGGTTCCAAACATTGAAAGCATTGCAAACACCACTTTCTTCAAATAGTTAAATTTCACTGGCAGGGATGTCCAGCAGGTCAGAATAGAGGCCCCATTATCTCTCTCAGTAGCTTCAAGTGCACTCCGCAGACGTCTAAACTTTGATTCCCACATGTCCACTTCATCAAGGATGGCTTTCTTGTGCTTCGTTTGAAAATGTCGTTGAATACTTGATGTGCGACAAACAACACTTTCACAACAGATAGCTCAGACAACATGGTCCGTCTTTTGAATAAATCCAAACTCATCTGTCCATGAAGGCTGAAATGAACGGACATCTAATTTGCTTTCTGAGGAGCTGACATTTTGTCAAATGTACTTGTCAACTTACAGTGAAAAAAAGCATGACAGACTGTGCGCACAACATCAAATGCAATGCGCTATTCCACATTACGTGATACTGATGTAAGCAGCAAATCGGGATGAAAATATCCTAGCAATGAATTAAACACAAGCATTTACTATTTAAATTCCATACATCTTTTATCAATGTAACATATCTTTTGGGAAAAAGTAAATGACAAAATATTAGATTTAGAACTTTTCGTGCCGTTAATTGGATCAGCAGTGAGTGCCACTCAAAATCATCTCGCCAGCCACCTTCGACATGTGTGCCATTGGTTGCCAACCCCTGCACTAAGGGAATGCAAAAGGATGATTAATTGACATTGTTATACCCAAGTTTTATTGTTAAATTTGGTTTTTAATATTTATTTTGTGGCGGCTTTTATTTTTGCATTGAGACCAAGAGGATGATGTGCTGCTCAGTAACAGAGGGAAGGTAAAGGGCTGTTGGTGAATGGGAATTTGGAGTTGCTTTTATATGTACTGTAGCCAGATGAGTCATTCACAGATAGCCCAGCCAGAAAGGAGATACGTTGCTTACCTCTTCCTTGCCTCATTTTCCTCCACTTTCTGCTCATCAACTGGACACTTTATAGCTGGTGACATGGGTTGTACCCTCATGATAGCAAGGCGGTGCAACAGACCACCATGAACCCTTATATGTGGTCTGTCGGTTACTGCAGGGTCTGTCCAGAGCAGTCCAGGCAGTGGAAGCATTGTTTGAGTGTGTCAACGACCTGCTCTATCACATTTCACGTGGCAGCATGGCTTTTGTTGTATGCATGTTGCCCAACATGGGCATGGTTCACACACCAGAGTCAAAGGATGTCAAAGGACATCCCTTAATGTCCAAAAGCCACTTTCTGGTTTCTCATAGTGGCTCAAATGCAGGTGGCACTGTGGACTGCCACATAATTAAGGCACCATGACTTCTGCCAGGATATTGGGCATTGACTTGCATGATATGCTGGGTACGGTTGCACAATAGCATTGATATTGAGGGTGTGAAATCCCTTTCGGTTGTGGTATATCTCAGATTTGATGTGTGTTTTGGATGGTCCCTCTGATCTGTGGACTTTTGGTGTGGTTCTTGGTTATTGGTATGTGTGACCTATCTTTGCTTAGACAGACTGCAGTCATACTTTGGCACTTGCTTAAAACAGGAATATTAGTACTACATTTAAACAGTACAGAATAGGCATGTTGCTCCTAAGCATGGTGTGTTCCAACATCTTTCTCAAGAGTCTAACTCATGACTGACTGATGTCAGTGATACATCATCATCTAGGTCATACATTAGCCTATCCATTCTGTTAACCCTTACACTACACCTCCCCCCCCAAGTATGCTATCTACTTTTTAACAACAATATGTCTATAACTATGTCTTTAACTATTGCACTTCTGTAATTTCCTTTTACTGCTACATATTCTACCCAACTCCAACTTCTATTCTTCCCCCTCCTCAAGTCACAGTCCTGAAGTATCCAATCTTCCATAGTATTCTCAACCATTAGGAAAGATGTCTTGGAGACATGAAGGCTTTCTTCCTTCCCTTGGAGGACATCATCATTGGCAAAATAGGGCAGCAATTTTGCAGCATTGCTAGTAAGCAGAGTGTAGGTTCCAGGACTACTGAACTGTGAGGGCAATGAATTTTTTGCAATGAAAGACTGATCCAAAAGAGAAGACTGAAAGTATTAACCTTTGGGCTCTCTGGGACTAGAAGACAAGAAATCTGGACTCGCGGAGGAACATTGTGCTCCCTTGAAGTACACAGGGAAAGACCTTTAGAAGACGAATGATCGTCAACTCCTGTGAAGACTCTCACAGCCATATTATTCACTGCTGCATCAAAGACGGAAAAGGTATTGAAGATCTGAGGTTCCAATGAATCTGGATGATGAAGGAAAAAAAACAACAAAATTCCAGTAAGCCTTTCAGGAAAAGAAGAAGAGACGATTTCCCAATGGTAGTTCGGAAGGAATGTCTACTCTCTGTAGGCAGTGGTAAGACAGCCACACCTCTCTCTGCGTGAAGCTTCTTCACTGTGGGCAATGGGAAGAATTGCTGAGAATATGGAGACAAGACAGCACCATTTTCTGCAATGGAATACATTTCAATGACTTGGAGACAAATGATTCAGAGACAAGTTTGCTGCACAGGCTGTAAAGCTTTAGATGTGCTGTAGATTCTGCCGCACCTTCAGAGCTGACATACAGCTCTAGGGGGAAGATTTTCAACTGGGACTGAAGTATGGGCCTCAATTGACTTCCACTGCTGGAAATAGGTGCTATCATCTCTTTGGCAGTGTGATCCTCAATGGACTCTAACTAAAATCAGGCTAGGCTTTCTCTCTGGAAGACTCTTCCTGGGCAACCAGTGATAGACGGGGTATTGTAATGGTAGGTTTAATGGAATAAAGATCTGAATGCTGCTCAGTCACAAGAAACACAGCTGACTTCTCAAAAAAGGCATCAGAAACTTTATATGGTGCATCTACTAATTGGAAAGATGGACAAGCCTCTAGGGCCTCATCCTTCAACAGATCACTCAATGCTGCAATGGCCTCTTCTTCATTACTTCCTTCAGGAGTGAGCCAGTGTGATGTGGGTGGTCACTGTCTGCTGCAGTGCCTTTTGTATCAACCACCTTTGGCCTAGCTTCATGAAGAACTGAGAGATTCATAACCTCAACCTCCACCTGGGGTCTAGTGGATGGTATTCCTGTGATAGAAAGGAACTTGCTGCTGATATAATAAACTTTCTCAACCACTGTAGGCTGAAGTTCTATTGGTTTTAAATAAAAGGTTGAAGATTGTTCCATGTAAGACATTGAGTTTTTCAAATACTGGTCACCATCTGATTTTTCCAGAATTCCTAGAAGTATGTCAACATCTCCAGTCAATAAACATGTACGTTGATTGTGGACAACATAGAGAGAATCAATGATTTGTTTCCCCTTGTAACGAAGAGAAGAAATTATCCTGCCTTTGATTGGAAGGTTTATGCTGCTTGGACCTTGCAATTTGAGGTCTGGTGAATGAAGGGGTATTGGCTGAATACAGTCTAGATCATTGCTAGTATGTTAACGCCAGCTCCAGTATCAATTTTAAAAGTATTATTGAAGCCTTTAATTTGCACTGTAGCTGACCAATAGTCTTGTCTGGGACCACTAACATTCCCTAGAAACTCTAATTTCATCTTTGTCTTGATTTTCAATTTCTTGGATGAGATGTGTTTCATAAATATTTTCTTGTTTTCTACCTTCATTAAAGTTGTTGGATTTGTAGAAACGCTTGGAATGTCCAGTCTTCCCACACTGGAAGCATTCCGTGCCCCCTGTGGGCAGTCCTGTCTTCTTATGTTGGTTCTTCGCACCACATCATAAGCATCTCAAAATGGCTGCCACTATGGAGGTTCCCTTCCTTCGACCCGGTTTGATGGGCTTTCTTACTGGTGGGGCCACTGTCTCTGGGCCTACCCAGTCAGAGGACTCATGTGAAGCCTTGGAGTTGTTCCGATTTGTAGCCTGCTTTATTTCTCTGAGCCTGGCCTGCCTTGCATACTGGACCACTTGGTCTAAAGTAAGGTCTTCTTTGGTCTGCAGAAAGTCAGAGTTTTTCATCTCGGGCGCCCACAATTATGTGATCATGATTTAGCTCATCCACCAGTGCCCCATATCCGCATGGCTAGGTAATATAGATCGGTCAGAAATAATTCAACTGATTCCCTGAGTTGTTGCAAAAATTGGTTAAAACATGCTTGTTCTATTTATAAGTTTTGCTTCAGGCTAAAATAGATGTTGAAGGCCATGAGGATGGTCTCAAAGTCTGCAGTGGACTTCTCCACACCCTGCCCCAGGAGAACGGTTATCCACTACTGAACCTACAGCATAAAGAAAGGAACTCACTTGATGTTTTTGCTCTTTTGTGTGAACGCCCAATCAATGCTGCCTTATCAAAGAAAATGCCATTTCCATAACTCCCACTCTTGGCTTCTCAGCAGGGTCTTGAGACAGTCAAATGGGTGGGATAGCTAGGGGCAGGGACTACACACTGGGTATGGTTATTATTACTTCTCTGCTGATTACCTCCTCCTTCCATCGAGTTGTAAGTATGAGCTGCTATCAAGTTTTTCTTCACTCTCTGGCTGTCGTTCCTTAGATGGCACCAATGTATTTTTTACATTGATGTTTCCACTGCTGCCTTCATATTTTGGATGGTCCCTCTGACCTGTGGACTCTTGACGTGGTTCTTGGTTATTGGTAAGCATGACCTACCTTCCCTTAGACAGACTATAGTAATAGTCTGGCATTTACTTCAAACAGGTTTATAAACACATCTGAACAGGTTTCAAACTAGGCATGTTGCTCCTGAGCATGGTGTGTTCCAACCTCTCTCTCAAGAATCTAACACATGACTGACTGATGTCAATGATACATCATCATCTACGTCACACATTAGCATATCCATTCTGTTAACCCTTACATGACAATGTTGTGGCTGCAAGATAGCATACGTGTAGTTAATTGTAACCTGCACTCCTCACAATGCCACATGCTCACTCTGTCTGCTCCTGTCTGGCAAGGGGATTAGATGAATTCAGCTCTCTCGAAATACAGAGACCTCCCAACAGGAGATGGCAAGCTGTGAGATGTTATAAGTTTTGTCCACTCCGGTTTGGAAGGAGCTTGACGCATAAAAGTCATGTCTACGGTCACCCGTGCAGCATTGGCAAAGCCATCCTTGCCCTGCACTAAGGTTGCTGTTGTGACTTTAGCATGTGGTATATTTCAGTGAGGTCCCTGAACATTGTAGACAGACATGGCTCCTTCTTCCCTTCTCCTCCTTTGAGCTGCTTGTCCTGCTATGTGCCATCTTTGCTCATTCTCTCTGCCAGGCTGTTGCAACAGCAATGTCTACTATTGCAACCATGTCTGAGAAGGAAGTAGTTTGTGTAGAATCCTTGAAGACAGGACCAAGCCCTTTAGTAAGTGGTGTAGTGGTATTATCACAGGATTAGTACTCTAGAGACCCAGGGTAATGCTCTGGGGACCCAGAATTCAAATCCCACCATGCCAGATGATGAAATTTGAATTCAATAAAAAAAAATCTGGAATTAAGAGTCTAATGATGGCCACAAAACCATTACTGATTGTCATAAAAATCTAAAACAAAATAAAAACAGAATTACCTGGAAAAACTCAGCAAGTCTGGCAGCATCGGCGGAGAAGAAATCAGTCAACGTTTTGAGCCCTCATGGCTCTTCGGCAGAACTGAAGCATAGTTTCAACAAGGGAGAAATATAAATTGGTTTAAGGTGGGTGGGGGGGAAGAGACACATTGAGGGTGTGGTGTGAGCAGATAATCAAAAGATGTCAGAGACAAAAGGGTCAAAGAGGTGTTGAAGGTGGTGGTCTTTGTCTGAGAAAAGTGCTAATTAAGAATGGAAAACAGGATATTCAAAGTACAGCTCTAGTGGGGGTGGGGTGGAAAAACTAAAGGTTTTAGTTTTAGATTTAAAAATAATGGAAATAGGTGGGGAAAGAAGAATCTATATAAATTATTAAAAAAAAAAGAAAAAAAAAAAGGCGGGTGGGGGGGGAAAAGAAACGGGGTGGGGATGGGGAGAGGGGGAGTTTAAGATCTAAAGTTGTTGAATTCAATATTCAGCCCAGAAGGCTGTAAAGTGCCTAGTCGGAAGATGAGGTGCTGTTCCTCCAGTTTGCGTTGGGCTTCACTGGAACAATGCAGCAAGCCAAGGACAGACATGTGGGCAAGAGAACAGGGTGGAGTGTTAAAATGGCAAGCGACAGGGAGGTTTGGGTCTTTCTTGCGGACAGACCGCAGGTGTTCCGCAAAACGGTCGCCCAGTTTGCGTTTGGTCTCTCCAATGTAGAGGAGACCGCATTGGGAGCAACGAATGCAGTAGACTAAGTTAGGGGAAATGCAAGTGAAATGCTGCTTCACTTGAAAGGAGTGTTTGGGCCCTTGGACGGTGAGGAGAGAGGAAGTGAAGGGGCAGGTGTTGCATCTTCTGCGTGGGCATGGGGAGGTGCCATAAGTGGGGGTTGAGGAGTAGGGGGTGATGGAGGAGTGGACCAGGGTGTCCCGGAGGGAACGATCCCTACGGAATGCCGTCAAGGGGGGTGAAGGGAAGATGTGTTTGGTGGTGGCATCATGCTGGAGTTGGCAGAAATGGCGGAGGATGATCCTTTGAATGCGGAGGCTGGTGGGGTGATAAGTGAGGACAAGGGGGACCCTATCATGTTTCTGGGAAGGAGGAGAAGGCGTGAGGGAGGATGCGCGGGATATGGGCCGGACACGGTTGAGGGCCCTGTCAACGACCGTGGATGGAAAACCTCGGTTAAGGAAGAAGGAGGACATGTCAGAGGAGCTGTTTTTGAAGGTAGCATCATCAGAACAGATGCGACGGAGGCGAAGGAACTGAGAGAATGGGATGGAGTCTTTACAGGAAGCGGGGTGTGAGGAGCTGTAGTCGAGGTAGCTGTGGGAGTCGGTAGGCTTGTAATGGATATTGGTGGACAGTCTATCATCAGAAATTGAGACAGAGAGGTCAAGGAAGGGAAGAGAAGTGTCAGAGATGGACCATGTGAAGATGATGGAGGGGTGGAGATTGGAAGCAAAATTAATAAATTTTTCCAGGTCCCGACGAGAGCATGAAGCAGCACCGAAGTAATCATCGATGTACCGGAGAAAGAGTTGTGGGAGGGGGCCGGAGTAGGACTGGAACAAGGAATGTTCCACATACCCCATAAAGAGACAGGCATAGCTGGGGCCCATGCGGGTACCCATAGCCACACCTTTTATTTGGAGGAAGTGAGAGGAGTTAAAGGAGAAATTGTTCAGTGTGAGAACAAGTTCAGCCAGACGGAGGAGAGTAGTGGTGGATGGGGATTGTTGGGGCCTCTGTTCAAGGAAGAAGCTAAGGGCCCTCAGACCATCCTGGTGGGGGATGGAGGTGTAGAGGGATTGGACATCCATGGTGAAGAGGAAGCGGTTGGGGCCAGGGAACTGGAAATTGTTGATGTGACGTAAGGTGTCAGAGGAATCACGGATGTAGGTGGGAAGGGACTGGACAAGGGGAGAGAGAAGGGAGTCAAGATAACGAGAAATGAGTTCCGTGGGGCAGGAACAGGCTGACACGATCGGTCTGCCAGGACAGTTCTGTTTGTGGATTTTGGGTAGGAGGTAGAAGCGGGCCGTCCGAGGTTGGGCGACTATCAAGTTGGAAGCTGTGGGAGGAAGATCTCCAGAGGAGATGAGGTCAGTGACAGTCCTGGAAACAATGGCTTGATGTTCTGTGGTGGGGTCATGGTCCAGGGAGAGGTAGGAGGAAACGTCTGCGAGTTGACGCTCAGCCTATGCGAGGTAGAGGTCAATGCGCCAGACAACAACAGTACCACCCTTGTCAGCGGGTTTGATGACAATGTTGGGGTTGGACCTGAGAGAACGGAGTGCAGTGAGTTCAGAGAGAGACAGATTAGAATGGGTGAGAGGAGCAGAGAAATTGAGACGGCTAATGTCACGCCGACAGTTCTCAATGAAAAGATCAAGAGAAGGTAAGAATCCAGAGGGAGGGGTCCAAGTGGAGGGAGAATATTGGAGGTGGGTAAAAGGATCCGTTGAACGGGGAGAGGACTCCTGCCCAAAGAAGTGAGCACTGAGACGAAGACGGCGGAAGAAGAGTTCAGCATCATGCCGAGCCCGAAATTCATTGAGATGAGGGCGTAAGGGTATGAAACTAAGTCCTTTGCTGAGCACTGAACGTTCAGCATCGGAGAGGGGAAGGTCAGGGGGTATAGTGAATACGCGGCTGGGGCTGGGATTGGAAGATGGGGTGAGGACGGAGGGACAAGCAGGGGTGGAGGGTCCCCGATGGGTGTTGGAGTCGATGAGTTGTTGGAGCTTGCGTTCCTTAGCACTTGAGAGAAAGAGAAAAAGTTTCTTGTTGAGGCGACGGATGAGGCGAAGAATAAAATGAAACTGGGGGCACGCGCAGCTTTGAAAAAGGGTGCGGCGGTGCGGCTGGAGGGAGAGGTCGAGTGTGTTCATATGGCGGCGCATGGCATAAAAATCTATCTGGCTCACTAATGCCCTTTCAGGAAGGAAACCTGCTGTCCTTACCTGGTCTGGCCTACATGTGACTCCAGACCCACAGCAATGTGTTTTTTTTAATGCCTCTGAATTAGGCCTAGCCAGCAACATCCCCTGCAACTTTAAAGAACTCTTGAAACCTCCCAAACCTTCTACAATCACAACACCAAGCAGTAGAAAATCAATCAGCAACAAGTATAATAAATATGATTATAAATAAAATTAACTCTTTCAATAGCACTAGCAGTGGAGTTCTTCCTGTTGCTGAATGTATGATTAGTTGTACAGTTTTAAGAGAGGGTGTTAGCTGGAGCATTGAGTTCCAAAATGGCAGCACTGACTTCAAATCAGACCTGGCTTCAAATCATGCCCACTCTGCATACTTCCAGCAGAGAGGTGCTGGTGCTCTCACCAAAATGGCATTGGCGTGGCCCACACCACAAGTGTGCCTGCAGGCTGCATGCAGAAGCTTGGAGCCAAAATAGGACTCGTAGCACCCCAAAAATGGCCACCAAAAAAGGCCTAGATTTGGAAGATGTCCAGGTCAACCATTTATGTCATAATCATGTCTAAACATGGAAGCGCTGCAAGGAAGGTTGGAGTATAAAATTCAGTCCTTGTGAACCTCAGTGAGCACTCAGTTCAGCTGGGTTGTTTGGATGAGATGCCAAATAAACTGCTCCTGTACCACTCCATGGTACACACTGGTCTACCATAGAAACTACGGAATTTGCCTTCTGTTGTGCTGGCCTGTGTAATACCCTTTGCAAATTGCACTTCTAAATATACGGTATTCAAGGAAGAAGCAATCTTGGTCTTATTCTGTAGTTTAACTTTAATATTTTGTCACATTATAATTGCATCTTGTATATGAGAAATAATTATTAAAATCATCATGCTGCAAAAAGCATTTTATTTGACTCCAGTGAAGCAGACAGTTCTTATAAACCTGGTGGAACATGCAATCACTATTTATGTTTAAAGTGTCATTATGTTAAATTAGGGTCTATTACTTTCTACCTTGAGAGAAGGCCAGCATACACACTGTAGGAAATGAGAAAGAAAATGAAACGTTTCACCAAAAACAAATACATCAGACAACGAGGGACTTATTAAATCTGATTAATAAAATGAAAATATGATTTACCAGCAGTTTATATAATCAACTATGAAAATTGTGTCTTGCTATTTATTTGTAATGTACTGTGCATTTTCCTCTCACTTTTTTTAAAATGGAAAAACTGACTTCATTAGTTGTTTGAAGGGGAATTGTAAAGGGATATTCGCACAGTGTTTTCAAATCCTGTTTCAAGCAGCAGGGGCTGTACATCAAGTGGAAGTGACAGATCTGCAAAATGTAAACTTCCCATCACACTGGCACATTAACCACTGTATCACTTTGCTGAGGCACTGACTACTTTTTAATGAGCCCCTTTGGTGGCTGTAAAGAAGGGGATTATAGGGGTTACACCATCTAAGTCTATTTGTCTTACAAATATCCCACTAACTACCAATTACATTGTCATAAAAGTTGAATTGAGGTTTTCTTTTGCACAATGTTTGCAGAACTGATGAAACATCATGATCCAGGAAAGTTAGCCAGTAATAATTATCCCAGATTATTAAAGTGCCTCCAATTGCTAATAAAAGAAATAACTATTTTATTTAAGCACTTTAGTGAAAAGAGAGAAGTGAAGAGAAAAAAAATGGTATTAATAATCATGCAAGACTTTCCTAGTTCCACTTTATCTTCACTAAAAATAATGATTTTTAATGAGTACAAATCACACTAATGCAAAGAGGTTAATTTTGCTTCGACAGTAGGCTTAGTATTACTTGGTTGAGGACAAGAATAGAATTGATGCAGAGTGTGTTCATCTATAGAGAAGAAGAGTGATCTCAGTATAGGATTCAATTAATTATTAAAGATGGCACTTGAAGACATTTGACTATAAAATCAATATTTGAAACAATAATAGTGCGTTTTTTATAAGCATGAATGTCAATGGACAGTAATACATTCACTTCTGTATGTAATCCATCATAGGTCCAACAAGCTCACAACAATTGCATTGTGAGCTCCCAGACCACATGCACCATATCATTTGCAGCAGAGTCCTGGGTAACTGTATGCCTGCTCCAAGCACAACCACAAAGTGTGCACATTCCAGTGCCCAGATCCATGCAGCCCCCTTATTGTCCCGTGGAATTTGCCTTCTAAGTATCAACTCAACCAATGTAGAACATTCTTTGGCAAATTTGTTTTCAAGGTTCAGTGGTACTGAAATATAGGCTGTGAAATTCAATAAGGCCAAATACTGGTGTAGGATTTGCTATGCATGATTACCCTGCACCAGTTGCTCCCAACGCAGGCAACACACAGACATCATGCTGCATGCACACCTAAGTAATTTGTGTGCATCCAGTGCTAAGTTGAGTGGTTGCCTACTTCAGTAGGGGGTAAAAAATTGTGAGAGGCTAGCACTGCGTAAAATCAGCCTGCACTCCTTAAAGCAAGTTTGCATTACATAATGGTGGCACAATATGGCAGAGAGCAATCTCTGAGATTTTCTGATGCTGTACCAAAGGCCTTGGTCGAGGAGATAAGAACATAAAAAACAGGTGCAGTAGAAGGCCATTAGGTCCCTCAAGCCTGCCCCACCATTCAATAAGATCATGGATGATGATAAGATGCAGAGAGGAGAGATGTTATTTATCTGCAGGGGGGCCAGAGTCAGTGGGAGCAGATAGCTGTGGAAATCAATGTTGGGAGTATAGCCCTGGGAACTTGGATGAAGTGTAGCAAGAAGTTCAAGGCTATCGCACAAGCGGTTAAGGTCAGTAAATGCATCTTCAAATGCCATATACTAACAGTTGCCCCACTAGCCTCAAACACTGCTCTATGCACCGCATCCGCATCACTCACTGATCAACTACCTCTATCAGTCATAACTCAAACATAACATCCATGGCTTTACCTCATTCTCACACATTTAGCACTGCTGAAAGTTGCACACCCACATCTCACAACTTGAACATACTGCCAACTATTCAACCATGATAACCACATCATCCAAACAGATTGCACCACACTGACTGAAGCACATCCCTCTTGTAGGGCAAGATTGTGGATAACCAGATGGAGCTAACAAGCGACAGATAAAATCATTGCTTATCCTTACATTCACAGAAGAGACACTGCTCGTCATCACTGGAGCAGCCATGACTGGGGCCATGGCCAATAGTGGTAAAGAGAATTAAAAGTAGAGTAACATCTAGGCAATTGTGATCATAATATAATACACCATAAGATGATGAGAGAGAAGAACATAAATATGATGAAAACCAAGTTAATATAGTGGAAAAAAGTTGAATTTGAGAAGTTGCAAATAGAACTTGGGAAAATAAAATGGACAACAATATTGGCAACAATGATGGAGAACAACATTGGAAAACATTTAAAATTGTGTTCAACAGAGTGCAGGGAAAATATATGCTGCTAATCATGGTTATCTGGCAGCACAAAGCTAAAATTGTCATATAAACCTACCGTCCTGTTCCTACTTGATTGGGGTCCAAACATATTTTAATGGCCTACAGAGCAGGGTACCAGCCGTTGGCAACTCATTCAGTAAAGCGTGGTGGTGAAGAAAGGGCGGCCTTTTATGGTATGTCAAAACCAGTGGGACTAGGAGGATCAGTAGTAGGTTTTACAAGGAATGTTTGAGTCTCTCCTGGATCACCATCTGCCCACCACTTCCCAGCCACAAAATGGGCATGATCCCCCTCAACTTATCTTGGTTCTAGTGAGCGGCCTCCAGCCTCACAATTTTGACCTGCCTAAAGCTGGTTGGCTGCTTCTTTCTGTGTGTTTTAGGTGGGTGGCTGGCTGGGAGAAGATAAACTGACATTATCAGGTTGGTCTGATGCTTGCCCTGTCCCTGCCTGAAATCCATGCCCCAGTTAAACTTCCACAGATGAATCCTTTTGTCAGTAGCTAATCTTTAATCAGGTATGTTTTTTTTTTTATTCGCTGTGTTAAATCAATCCAACCTCTCTGCATTGGACTTTCACATATAATGAACAAATTCCAATGTAATTGTGGAGACCTCACAGAACTCATGGAGGCTCCTTGGCCCAAATCTCCTGGTCTCCAGGAGGTCAGAGACTGGACATATCCCCCAAGACGTGCTTCGGATGTCCCAATGCACTGACTCTGTGGGAATTGCCCAGGAAGTTTGAATTTCCAATGGGTAATTCCCCTGCTCCTTCCAAAAACATCTTGACTATGAGTTAGAGTGGGAGATTTAGACAGTTCCGAATTACTAACCTGAATAGTTACCCAGGACAAATTAAACAGAAAAATCCTAGTCCAACTCGAGGGTAACTATACAATTGACACCCCATGACTCCACTCTTGAACCCCCGGCTACCCTTGTCTGACCCTATGGCTTCCTCCCAGCTCCCGACCACACACCCCTGACTTCCCCAGCCCGGCTTAACTAGCCCCCACCACTCAACTCTCCCCGGCTCTCCCTCGACACGACCTGACTATCCCGCTGACCCCCCGCACTCCCCGGCTGACTAGTCGCCACTACCCGACTCCCTTACCGAACTCCCGACTCCACCCGACCCGACTTGACCTGACAACCCCGCCTGTCCTGACCTGACTACCCCCTGATCCACCTACAGATCTCACCCATCTACCACCCCACCCAGCTGTCACCATACCCACCTATCACCCTAACCAACTGCCACCTTACCCATCTGCCTCCCTACCCACTTACCTCACCCACCTTACCCACTTGCACTTCTATGCATTCATCCATCCACCCATTCACTCATACACTCATTCACTAACACACTGAAACACTGTTTAAATGTCCCAAAGCTTGTCAGTGTGCTCGTGAACACTTACCAGAATAGGGCAGCTAGAACCATAAAAAGAGGGTATGACAAGTCTTTCCCCTGATGTTCCAAAGCTACAAGGAAGCCATTCAATTGAAGGCTGCTCAACATTTCTGAAGAAGCCGGGATCGGAAGACTCGGCCAGAAATGCAGAGATCAGCCGTGGTGCAGAAAAGTAGGAGCGGAGCGAAGATCCGACGGTGATTGCTCCCCCTCGGAAGTTTTGGGCCCTTGTCTTCATTCTGAGAGCCTCCACTTCACACAGCTGAAAAGAAAATAAGTATTTTATAATAGAGTAATAAGCAAGTAACTGCTAAGATAGCATGGAAAAGAACGGCCAACATTTATATACGGCTTAACGTATCACACAGAAATGTCCCAATGCTTCACATATACTGATTGACTTTGAAATAACACTTGCTTTGAGGGTAGATAAATGCTGCAGATACCATTTGGACACTGGTATTGTTTATAAGAGAACTGCTTTACTCAGCCAGTGGGGCAACTATGTAATCTTGGCCAAGCACTTCCAAACCTATTGTCTATGTGGTAGCAGCTATGCCTGTTGTGAAGGGCGGTTATTATCATGCAAGGGTAACAGGATAGTAACACATTTTGCTGGACATGCAAGTCTCTGGAGGATTTTCCAATGGGGTTCATGGTTGATGGAGTCAAAGGCCTTTGACAAATCAGTAAAGGCCACGTAGAGCCCTTTGCTTCATTCCAAACTTTTCTTGAATTTGTCGAGCAACAAACATCATATCTGGGGTCCCCCTGGATGGCCAGAAACCACACTGCGGCTGAATTATATGAGATTCCATGGACCCCGCACCCCCACCAGCTAAAGAATCAGGGGTGGGGGGGTGGGTGAGCCTATCCAGGGGAGGAATGGCTGTGTCGTACCCATTCAACAATCAACTGGCCATTATTTGGCTGGAGGTGGGATTTCTACCCCTCAGGAACAGGAAGCCCCACTTCAGAGCGCTGCTGGCCAATTAGAGGCCAACAGCTCTCAAGTATAGCATCGCCACCATGTGCATTGGCCACTGCTGGTACTGCATTTTTGGCTTAAGGAGGCACTCAGCAATGGATCAAAACTTTGTAAGTGTTTGGAGGTTGAGGAAGGGGTTTGTGAGGCCAAGGAGAAGAGGAACCTTGGTGCAGGTGTTGGGGGGGTGTGGGGAATTACATCCTGGGGAGCCCCTCCAATGGGCCTGGAGGTCCAGTCAAGGAGGGATCCCAAACCCCTGCCTACCACCAGCTCAAGCAGGGAAAAATTCTGAGCAGGGAATTGATGTGGGCCTCTCTTGCTGCCGGTTTAAACCCAGCAGCAGTGGGATGAGGCCCTTAGGTGGCACCCTGCTGGACTTAACGTGCTCCCTCCCCACCCAAACCCCACCTTCAAACCCCCCGGAAGGGGATCATTAAATCCAGCCCTGAGTCTCTGGAAGTATGTCTTCGCTGACAGATTCAGGAGGACTATTATGAGAAACTTCCCTACAATGGACAGAGGGGATAAGCCTCGATAGTTACCACAAATTGACTTATCACCCTTCCTAAAAAGTGGAACAATGATGGCACTGTGGAAGCTGGGAGGGCTCTTCCTCACAAATTTTTTCAAAATGGTCTGAGACTCTTGGCAGAATTGTCCATGCCTGCTGGCAACGTGTGTGCTCCGCGGCATAAGTGGACAATATGGTGAGAAGGCCAAAAATCAGTTTCACGACATTGTGAAACCAGTTTGCAATCGTCTGCTTAGCCCATCAATTGCAGACCGCGTTTCTCACAATCGGACATCAGGGGCCTCATCTGCATGTCTTTACAAGGCCAGCCCACCAGAATCATCACCCCCCCCGCTAGATCATCCGCCCATGTCAGCATGATTACACGCCAAGGTGTTTCACAACAGCGTATATAAGGCATGCACTTGGTGGGCTGCACTTTGAGGGGATCTAAGGTGAGTACACGATATCTTTGCACAGTGCTTGCCCGGGTCGCCTGTTGGACTTCAAGGTTGAGGCACGTTGTAGGCGTGGGGGCAAGGGCTGCCCTGTGGTTTAAGGTAGTGAAGGTAATGCAGAAGCATGTGTGGGGTTGGGGGGAGGGAAGTGGCCCCGCATTAGGGGAATCTTGTATAAAGTGACAATTCATCTGCAGCTGAGACTGTTCGGATGCAATGACATTGACATGCATGAGTCAGGCCTCTAGCTTATCTGCCCACTCAAACAATGCAGAGGCATGCAAGTGCCACCAAGTGCTCCAGAGCTTTTCACCCTTTGGGCACAGGCTGCAAAATAATGAACATTTTAGTGGAGTGCAGAACAGTTGGACAACTGGGCACATTGTACAATCTCCTTGCCAAAGTTGGCTCTGGAGCAGTCAATGGTGGAGGCGTTCATAGCCTCTTGCATTGTCATCATCCCGGTTTGGACCAGTCTCCCCATGGTTCAAACTAACAGCGCAGCCTTGCAGTGTGGGTTAGGAGAATGCCTGTGCCTGAGCTGAAAGCACAGCATGCAGTCCAATGGGCAAAGCTGCCACCAATTGGGTGGGTGGAGTGGGGCAGAGGTAGGTTGGGTTTCGGGCAGTCATGCATCACACTAAACTCTGGCCATCCAAGTAGAGGCCAGTACACTCCGGGACGTGTTATGGGGCCTTCAGACTTAACCAAGAGAGGTTCCTAGTATACTCAAGCTAACCCACACATCTCTCTCTTTCATCCTGCAGAAGGAGTAAATCAGGAGCATGGTGAACTAGCTGGATGCCTTGTGGTGTACAGAGAGTGGAGATAAAGGAGAAAAGAGTGATGGAGGCGCCTGGCTGCACAGAAGGAGGAGCAACACCCTCCGGAAGAAGGGGCGGCTGGGGCTGCACATATGCCACTGAGGAGCCACAGCAAGCCGTCGCTAGTCAGAGCCTAGGTGGGCCCAGGGTCTATAGACACCGCCTTTCATTCCTGCAGATGACCAAGAATCAGTGGCACTGAAGGCTGCTAGGGAACTGTTCGGTCACATCTGCCAGCTACTGCAGGATTTGACGCCACGAAGACATGGAGGGCGTCCACTACCAGTGGCCGTGAAAGTGACTGCGGCGCTCAATTATTAGGCCAGTGGCTCCTTTCAGGGCTCCACAGGTGACCTCTGTTGGATATCACAAGTCCCCACCCACAAACGCATCTATGTGGTCACCGATGCCATCTTCGCGAGGGCTCACAACTTTGTGCATTTCGCCCAGGACCAAGAGAGCCAGGATGCAAGAGCGATTGGATTTGCCCAGATCTCGGGTTTCCAACAGGTGCAGGGTGCACTCATGTGGCACTCAGATCACCGTCACAACAAGTGGTCAACTATGTCAACCGCAAGGGCTTCCATTCGCTGAATGTGCAGCTGGTGTGCGACAACCACAACCATGGGTCTGCCCATGGTTTCCAGGGAGCGTGCACAACCCCTACATTCTCAGCCGGTCACTGATCGCTGACATCTTCCTGGGTCTACAGGGGCTTCAGGGTTGGCTCCTCAGGGCAACCCGCAGGTGACGTGGCTGATGACACCCGTGCGGCGGCCTCAGACTGCAGCAGAGAGAAGGTACAACGAGGCTCATGCTGCAACTCAACTTGGTGGAGCAAACCATCGGGATGCTGAAAATGAGGTTCCGGTGCCTGGACCAGTCTGGTGGAGGCCTGCAATATAGTCCGCAGAGGGTATCACACATCGTCGTCGCCTGCTGTGCCCTTTATAACCTGGTGCTGCAACGGGGAGAGGAGCTGGGCTGAGGAGGAGATACTGGAGCTGGAGGTCTCCTCCGATGAGGAGGACACCGGCGGTGATGAGGGTGAGGAGGTCCTCACATGACGATGATGGGGATGAGGCCCTCGTACTGGCCAGACAGGGCAGGGGCACTCGGGAGGCCCTCATAGCTGCTAGATTTGTGCAGGATGACGATGACATGCAGTGAGGAGACACCGTAGATCCTCACATTGCATCTGAGTTTATGTCTGGCTTATGGGAGCACACATACCCTCTGTGATAATGCTCCTGTCATGGAGACGCAGTGGAGACCCTAATAGCTGCTCGATTGCAAAAGGATGATGATGACATGCAGTGAGGACACTCCATAGGTCTTCACATAGCCTCTGAGAATTTCTGACTCCTGTCTGGCCGAGGGCAGTTTGCTTGGGCTCTGTGATCAGGGTCATATCTTGGAGACACAGCCATGAAACTTGAAAACCATCTGATCCTTTGTCTGTCTTCAGCACCTGAACTGTTCAGGAGCACAGTGTCACTGGTCACAGATGCTGAAGAGATGGGGGCCAGCCCCATTTCAAAGGTGCTGAGAGCACACAGAGAGAGAGACGGAACTCTGTGATGCCTGCCCACAACATTCTGGCAGCAATGACAAGCACCATCGAGGTGCAGGCATCAGTAATGCATCCAGGAAGTGTGAGGCTGGTCCAAACCTTCAGTCTGAAGGCTGCACAAAGCACAGGGAAGAGGCTCTGAACTGACATACCTGCCTTTATCTTGTGCAGAAAAATTTCACATGTGAGTGACATGAACACTGCTCATCAGAACATGTCTCCCATAGGCAGGGAGACATTCTTGGGAGTTTATTGACAATAGTAATCATTATATACAAATGATTAATACTCATGCCCAGGCTGTGCAACTACAATCTTCTTCACTTTCCTAACCCTGTCTGGGTGCTCCCGGACATCCACGGTGGAGGTGGAGGTGGAGGCAGCCTACTGACTCCTACGCCCTGTCTGTTATGACCTTGGTGGACGTCCTCTGGGGGGCTGAGACCTGGAGGGCCCTGGCTTGTTTCTGGGGATCTGCTGTGTGGCAGTGGCACCCTCCTCGCCCTGTGGAGCTGGAGCTGCTGAGGTCAAAGGAAGAGGGGATTTGGATGAGCTGGACACCATGGGCCCAGGGGGTGCACCTGCTGATTCTCCTCTCTATGGGTGCCAAAGGGCCCCTAGCTGACTCCTTGAGGAGCAGGGGAAGCTGGACTAAGATCGTGCTGCCCTGCATCTTTCTTGTGTGCACACTGTTGGAGACCAACTATGGCAGCGGTGATGGAGTTCAGCCCGCACAGCGAGCCAAGGTCTCCATGACGGCCGTCATCCTGCCTGTATTGACCTCAGAACATTTGCATGCTGGCGTATTACCTCAGGCTGAAGGCAGATGACTTCTGCATCGTGCCTTGCAATCTGAGGCGTGAAGTGCACACCCATTCCTGATGTTCCAGAGGTTGCCTTTACAGCTCCAGCAACTGTGACATGACCGAGTCCAGAGACCCGTCATCTGACTCGGACTCAGCAAAGGTCTGGCCTCCAATAGTCCTCCAAGTGCTGGGGTAGTGGGAAGTCCCTGCCTCTGCCTGCTGTGGATCACCAGATTGTGATCCTGAGACTACTCTAAAGCTAGGTCACAATGAGGTGTGTGCCTCTGCGTTGGTGGAGGGTGTGGGTGAGCGCTGTGACTGGTCCTCAGGGACAGTTTCAGCGGATTCCTCTTCTGAGCTTCCCTCAGGTCTCGATTGGAGGCCCTGGGTCATGGACTCTGTCGGCTCCTTGGCAGATGTGCCTGCGAAAGCAAGGGGAGGTAATTAGTGCATGGCAGTGGCCTGTGAAACAGGACACATCACTCACAGCATGGTTGCCTGACGGATGTTGTACTGCTGGATCCTCACTTGGTAGAGCAGCGCCGACCTCACCGTCAGCACAGGAACGGTCCAGACCCCCAGTGGCCAGCTAGATGGCTCTGTTTCCAAAGTCCGAGAGGACTTTGATTTCAGGCATTCCTCCACCTGCCTGCGACCTCTCCCTCTTGTAGTGTGCCAGCTTGTCCTGCATGAATAGAGATGGCAACAGTGTAAGCAGGATGCCTGCCAGGCCAAATGATAAGTATGCCTGGCATGTGTGAGCGGCGAGTTTTCCCACGGACGGGAAGAGGACAATGGAGGTGTTTGTGGAAGAGTGAATGGTGATGTCCCTTGAACAGGCAGTGAGTGAGGGCCCTGTGGTTGTGTGATGGATTTGTGAATGTGTCAGTTGAGAGTAATGAGAAGAGTGACTTACCCTCGCGAAACAGAGAAGATCATTCATCCTCTTGTGGCACTGGGCGGCTGTCTTCTTTTGCTGACCACCGCTGCCACGGCCTCCCAAGCCAGCTGTGTGACGTTGCTGGCCATCCTGTGGCCAGAGCAGGTGTAGAGGACATCATGGCGGGCCTCCACTGTGTCCAAACATTGCTTGAGGGACACGCCATTTAATCTGGGGGCTGCAGTCTTCCTTCATATGGTGGCTTCACGTCTTACGTGCAGCAGTCGTGAGCTGGAAGCACTGAGAGGTGTGCATGCGGCTACACTTTAAATATGGCACCCAGCATGATGAAGTAGAGAGGTGATGGCAGAATGAAAGCCCACCCACCATGGTAACGGCACATTTCCCAGGAATGTATAATGAATGCAGCAGGTTTGGGACGATATGGTGTGAAATGCCGCCATTGCGGCCGTTGGGTAAAACATCTTTTTACCTGCCCACTACCGCACTTAGTGCAAATCTGAAAGAGTTCTGTCCTCTGAATGAGAGTTCATGACCACCAGCTTTATAGGCCTCTACAGGAATGTTGTCCGGGTCACATCCTTTGTTATTTTCTATCTGTTGGGTTTTTTTTGTATCCCTGCAAGTGTTGGCAGCATACTCAAATTTCATCTCTCAAGCAGTTGAGGGATTGTTTTCATGGTTTCGTCTGTTGCTATTGATTCCCAATTGAGAATGTTCTAGTAGTGATCCTTCCAACTGTCTCTGATAGCTGCATCATCTTTGAGAAGAGTATTGCCAGCTTCAGCATGGAGAAGGGAGGGAACATTTGTTTTGGTCCATGGATGGTCTTGGTGACTTGCCAGAAGCTGTGCCTGTCATGCAGGTCTGCATTGGCATTAATGAATGGTTCATGACCCTATGCCTTCAGTCCAGTGGCAAGCAATGGGCCACAATCATCAGTGCTTATGCTCCCACATTCAATTCGACTGACAAAACCAAAGAGCTCTTTTATGCAGATTTAGATTCTGTACTGGCAGCCATTCCAAAACTAGACAAGTTGATTCCGCTGGGAGATCTGAATGCCAGAGTTGGACCTAACTACACCATCTGGAAGAGCAGCAAAAGCCTCCTCCTCCTCACCAAATGCGTTGAAAATGGGTTCACCATCAGAAACACAATCTTTCACCAGAATGATAAATAGAAAACATAGAAACATCGCTGATCAAAGCACCTGCAGATCCTGGACCATGTCATTGTCTGAGCCCAGGGTAGGAAGGATGTGTATGTCACCGAAGCCATTCAGAGTGCAAACAACTGCTGGGCAGACCATAGGCTTGCATACTCCACCAGGAATATACATCTGGCACCCAAACGCCAAAGACCCTCAAAGAAATCCAGGAGAAGATTTAACATCCACATTCTCCAGGATATAAAAACAACAGGACCATTCCAGATACAACTTTCTTCCTGCCTTGCTCTCACAGGCTCCAATGATGCATATGTGGAAGGACTTTGGGACAAGATCAAATCTGCGATCTAAAAGACTGCATCCAGTCATCACGTTTGAATCTTGCAAGGACCAAGGCTGGTTCAGTGAAAATTATAGAGAAATACACCGACTTCTCACTCAGAAACGCCAAGTCTTCATTCCATATCAAAATCACCCTACATCACAGCAGAAACAAGGAGAATACTTACTACTCAAATCCGAAGCTCAGAGAATGAAATGTGTCATCAAGAATAAGTGGTGGGTAGAGAAGGCCAATGAAATCTATATATATGGTAATGCACAGAAGGAATCACAACTTTATGGGACAGGCTGAATGGAGCAATTGGTCTTTTCTAGTGTGAGTTTTTACATATTGATATGACAGCCAGCATGAGGCTAAAACAAGGTGAAACTGTCTCCATCAGGTGGTTTCACCAACACAAAATGCAGAGCTATTGCTGCAGTTATACTGCTCATCCTGATTTCAGTGGTATTGGAGATCTGTTCATTTTCAACATTGGCCTGTCAGAGATTGGGCTGACCACTCACAGGCAGGCAGCTTTCAGCTATTTGTTTGCTTCCAGCAGGAATTTGAAGTTGTCAAAACCACAAATGGTGGAGCTCTTAATAATCGATTGAAACCTAAAGGATGGAATTTTAATAGAACAGATCCACTCAGAGCAGGGAGGCTGTAGTAGGCTGGGAACCCATTAGACAGAGATGCAAGCTTTGCTGCGGCTCTTTAACTCAGCCATGTGTGATGAGCTTTGACCCAGAAGCAGTATGTGAGGAAAATTTGTAATTTCTTGAAAAAAACCTGTGGAATCTGTAATTGTTTTAAGAAGATTTCAAATTGACTTTTAAACATTTGCATCAATTGTAAAGGGATCAATTGTACCTTTATTGGATAATAAGAAGTACTGGCCCATCTGACCTGGTGACCCTTAAGCTGGAAGCTGTATTAACAGAAAGGAAGTTAAGACCAGAAGCCATGTGGCTGGCCGACACAAAGGAGAGCTGCACACACAAAGGAGAGCTACAAGGAGAGGAGCTGGAGGGTGGAGGCACAGATTCATCCACAAAGATAAAGTAGACAGAGACAGAAAGAGGAACACAGAGAATTTTTGTGAGAAGAAGCAAATCACTTTCATGAGGGTGAAAGTTGTTGTTGGACAGAACTCCTGATCTACCTTCTGTGAATAAAGAGCAGCGTATTATGGAACTATGTGGCTACGCAGTGCCACATTTATATGAGGAGTGATGCAAATGCTTGTGGTTATATAAGATGCGTCTTCGTTGGCAAATGGGCCTCCACTGATAGCCACCTTGATGGCCACTGTGAAGAAGGTCTTATTTCAGGACGTTGTCAACAACAATCTTCCACGAAAGCTTGAACCTCATGAGGCACTGGTACTCAGGCAGATCAAGAATGTTATTCCTCCCCCTGCAGATTGTTGGAGTTTTGCCTCCTTTGAGCTGGATCTCTGTGTCCAGTCCATCTATCCTCTGGAGCTGCCTGTGGCTGAGGAGAAGGCAGCTGGCACTGTTGCTGGTGTTGGTCCTGCCACTGCTGATGCTGTCTGTGTTGGTGTTCCTCTTGTTCCTTGTTCCCACTTGCCTTACAACATGCCCTGGTGAAATCTGGAAGTGGGTGGGTTTCTGACCTGTTGACATTTATCAGGGATTCAAGCACCCAAACCCATCTCCTTCTGCCAACTTGCTCAACAATTGGCAGTTAAATTTGTGCCAAAAGAGAGGGTAATAAATGGCCACCAACATGAGTTAACTTTTATTTCCAAACCATACATACAGTTTTTTCTCAGAATAGAATTGAAAGTTAGATAAATGCACATTAACGTACAAACAAGACCCTCTAGTCCAACCAACCATGTCCTTCTGAGGTGAAACTTCTCGAAAAAAACATTGTTATTGTGATTGTTTTAATCCATTTTGGTTGTGAGACCAATTTGGAATGAGAGCTCTGGTGGCATGTCATTAAAGTGAACTTACACCATCAGAATAAGGCTGCTTCCATATCCCTCTTCAATGTTGGTTGTCAGCAGCAAAACCTATTATACATTTGAGTGCATTACATTTACTTTGAAGGAGAAATTTTCATTTCCAGTGGAGCATTTTGCAGGTTTGAATGATTCCTAATAAAGTCCTAAAGTTGCATTTCCAATTCTAAACAACTCTCTGCCAGACTGCAGAGTACAGTGAGCTGGCACCTCACCTTCATAATTAGACAGCAAGTTCTTTCAGATGGCATTCAGTGATAAGAGATAAAGGCTGTCCATCAAACTTTCCAAAATGATAGGCGAGCTGACCTTACAGTATTAGAAAACTGAATATTTTGCTGAAAACAGACATATTGTGGAAGCACTCCTCAGAACAAACGTAAGAATACCAAATTTCAAATGATCACAACAACTTATACCACAGGAGAAAAAGATGTCGGTTGATGCTGATTAGAAACGTAGCACTCTCTTTCACTGGTGAGCAGGGCCTATTTCTGTTTCATGAATGCTAGAAGATTTGCCAGCAGTTCACTTTGAAATATTGATGAGAATTCTCCACACACATTTTCAATAACAATTTATCAAATTAAAAGAACTGTTGTTATATTGTCGATGGAAAGTTACCCTGAAGATAAGGGTATGGCTTCATTCTCATATCTTGATGCTTTGCTCACCTTCCAGGAATAGAAGGCATAGGCAGAGTCATTGTTCGTGAAAATCTTCTGGGTTCTACCTTAGGTCTTTGATGAGAAACAAGAGGAACAGCAACACCAACAGCATCAGCAGTAGCAGAACCAACACCAGCAGCAGTGCCAGTCCTTAAAACCAAGAATGATTAAAGACTGCAGGACCTGTAGGTAAGTGGTAAACTGCTTGACAGATTTCACACTCAAGTAGCTGTATTAGAGGCCTTTGATTTTGTGCCACTTTTATAGCGTATTTTCAATGGATGATGTGGCTGAGACACCCAAAGAAAGAGGGAAATCAATTGATTTGAAGCATTTGACATTTAGTTGAAGGCAGGGGAAAAGGCGTCATGGGACTTGTGACAAACGTGTGGCGCTGAATACTTTATTGCATGGTTGTGGCTGATGCCCCTCGCAGCACTCATGTCCTCCTAATATTGTCCTCCAGGTTCATCTGCTTCCAAAGTAGCTAGAACTACTTCAGAAGGAATGTCCCTGTTTAGGCTATTTAGAACAAAGTTGTTCAGGGCATAGCAGGATGCAACAGTGTTGTTTATGAAATAAAGCAAAAGAAAAATTCAGAAACTGTTGCCCAGCTCCAGTAATCTGGAGTGTTTCAGGACCCTTCAGGTTCAAAAACTCCTCTCTGCTGTCAGGCTCAGTTGACCCTGAGACATGTATGTCTTCAGACACTTCTTCTGAGTTGCCATTGGTGTGACTACATCTGACATTCAGCTTCCCAAAGCATTGGCTTTCATTCAAATACATGTGAAGGAGATGTACGGGGAGTCAGCAGGCTGACTTGGGAAGGTCAATATGGTGAGTTGATAATTCAGGTACTTTGATTTGGGTGGAAATGGTTTCTACCTCAACTTGAATGCCAGGATATGGAGTTATCCACATTTTAGGCTCCAGAAATGCTAAAAATGGCAAGGCCTTTCCGGGTCATTACTTCCACTGTAAGCATAAGTAGGAAACCCATTTCCTACTGGCCTTTATAACTATCTTTAAGCTTCCCCCAACATCCTCACAGTAATGTAGATGTTAGAGTAACCACAATTTAAGAAAATGTACTTTCAGTTCTGTGAAACAAGCTCTACTTTTCAATTATAAACCATTAAACAGCATTCGCAGGCAAGTGTTCTTTATAGCACAAGTACCATAAGCTAAATGCAAATAATCTAATTTTAGTATCCATGGCGTTTGAGGTAAATTTACTGATCAGTGAAGCGTTCTCTACAGGGAGGAAACAATCAGTGTGAGCCTTCAGCTGGTTTAGCTTATTAAAGCAGGAAGGCATCACTTTGCTGTTAGTTAAGCACTCAAAGGCAGCCTAAGAGGTGGGGACAATGACAAGTCTGCAGTAGACTGCACTGTACATGTTGAGATATTGTTTTCTGCTTAACTGAGCGGCAGTGAATTGATATGTTAGAAATGGAATGCAATGACAATTAAATTGTAACTGACCTAGTTGTTACCATCATTATGCTTTCCTTTTTACAGCTTTCACCGTTATTCAAACCCAATGTACTTAGAGATGACATTGCGGGAAAATTTCACTTATACTTCTATATTGAAGTAATTATCCATTTAACATAAGTTGTATCAGCTGTCTCTTTGTGTTCATAGACCGGCAGAAATGGTACAAACGAGATAGCTGTGCTGAATCACTGTTTGCTTATTGGTGACACAATTTTTGCTAACAGTGGGCAGAATTTTACTGACATAGACCCAAACACGGCAGGGAGGCCGGTAATGCATTGGGAACCTATTCATTCTGTCAGTGAGCTTCACTGTGGCTCTAACTCAGCCATGGCATTAGAATTCCACTTCTGGGTTTGCCAACCAATCACAGCGTGTGGGTGTGAAGACGGACTGCGGTCTGTCAAAGGAAGGATTTCTAATTAAAGGCAGGGATCAGGATAGTTGAATTCTACATTGCTTCATGAGGCTACATCAACCACACAAATGGAAGCGAGATGTGTAAAGGCTGCCCTCCTCTCTGACTTTTCACTGGAGGTCCTGCTGCTAGGGGCTGCAGTGAAGTGTGGGCTTCCACCAGTGGGAGCAAAAGACAAAATTCTCAAACCAAGCAGATGTAGATGGAATTGGCTGAGGAAGTAAGCAGGAGTAGTGTGGCTCCTCGAGCTTGGATTCAGTGCCCCAAGAGGCTCAGTGACATCATGAGGGCATGAAAGATGAGTAGCATTCCACTTTGAGGCAGCAACTCTCACCCTCTGACTTCCCCAGCATTTTCCTGCATGGCACTCCATAGCCCACCCTCATCCTATTGTCCTCTTGCACTCATCCCTTACAGCCGCTCTCTGCAAATTTTGTCAGTGCATCTCTTCCCCACAATCCTCCTCATAACTCTGTTTTCTCTCCTTGCAGGAGAAGGGAGCACAATCCCAAAGCGAGTCAGAGAACTGGGGTGGCCCTCCAGTGACAGCCATTTTGACTTCCACTGTCAATGCATGCCCACGCCAATCCCAAGGTCTTGTTCCAGGAAGCCACAGATTTCATGTCAGCATTAAACTGCCATGAAAGCTTTAGCTTACTGAGTCACTGGTGCTCAGACATAGTGAGAATGTTGATCCTCTGCCTGCTGGCCCTGTAATGGGATTCTTGCCTCAGAATAAACTCCAAATTCCTTCCAATTATCTAATTCCTTCTGTTTTGCTTCTCTCCCTAGTCTATTTGCAGCCACCAAAACATCATGGTCATGAGGACTTCTGCTTCTAGCCCTTTCTCAAGATTATTCTGTAGCCAACCTTTTATTGTGTAATCTAATTAAACTGCAACCTCTACTTAAACTTTCATGTCTCTCGGGACTACTATTGTAAGATTTCACTCTTGCATGGTTGGAGACTCTTCCTCCAGCATGTGATCATTTCCTAACACAAAGTTCACTCTCAGACCCACTATTTGAACTTGCACTGCACTTTCTTACTTCCCCATTCTTTTACTCCATTCGCCCAGTCCATGGACCTTATTTCTTGGCCATCTTTAATATTTAAACTTTCCAGTAGCTTTTCATGCACATCCCACAATAGTTGCATTCCTTCATTCACTAGACCCTTCTGAAATAAATGTCACCCAAATCACTTCAGGCAATGGCCTTTGGATGTGATAGCCCTGCCCTGTACATCATGATCATTCAGCCTAGCACCATCCAGCCCTTCTCTATTGTATTCTGTTCCTCAGGGCTCTCATCGTAAAACACATGGGTATGTGAGGTACAGGGTGCCTCAATACTTTCCAACAGCTGCTCACATTCTGCGAGTTTGCAATCAATCCTGATTAACCATGAGGAATGAACTTTAATCATCTGATTGACATGTTGGAATAACCCCAGTCTCACCATCACGCCCTGTTACCTTTACCAGGGGCTGAATATTCCGGTTGGCGGAGGAGGGGGGCTGGGGGGGCGGGGCGGGAGCGGGCGCAGGTGGGCGCGGACCCGATTGCTGCTCGCGACTGGGTCCACACCGCCATTTTACGTGGGAGGGCCAATTAAGGCCTGCCCAGCGTACTTCACAACTCCCATGCAGAGTGGGAGTGGGCGGGCGGCAGCAAGTGCGCTCAGGCTGCTGGGTCCAATGGCGACCCGGCAGCCTGTATAAAGGAAGCCCTGGCAGCCTCAGAAAGGCTGCTCTCAATGGCTGGGCAAAGAGCTGTGCAGCAGAGGGGCAATGAAGTTCATGTAAGTCCGGAGGGTAGGCCATCGGGGCAGACCAGGCCGGAGGTTAGGGCGGGGTCCAGTGTGCCCCTCGTTTTTTGGATGAGTGCCTTGCTGCCCTCCTCAAGGAGGTGGCAGCAGGCGGGAGGTTCTGGTTCCCCAGGATGGGGGGAGGAGGCCCCCCCATATAATGAAACGTGCCTGGGAGGAGGTGGTGAGCTCCCGTGACGTAGTGCAGCACACCTGGATCCGGTGTTGCAAGCGTTTCAATGATTTATTGCACTCTGGCAGGGTGAGTACCATGTTGGCATTGGTCATTTAACCCAGGACGTTGGCTTGCCCCTCTGCTGCCACACCTCCCCCCACCAAGTCTGAGAGTAGTGACTGCATTGGATCATTGATGGCATGTGTCCTTTACTGAGTGAGGCAGCAGATATTGCCCATGCTGAGGTCAGCTTGAGAGGGTGATGACGAGATGGGTTCTGCGCCCACAGCATGTGTTACACTGAGTCCCACATGACTGGTTTGGGGGCAACCTGGAGGAGCTGCACCTCAGCACTGTGTTTGAACTGCAGGACATGTCCAAGTCAGGGTGATGACATGCTGGGAGGGGAGCTTCAAGGTGGCGTAGCAACGAACCTTCTGCTGCGCTCTGCGCTCCACGTGCTTTCGCTTCCTTGCTACGGAAGCAGCCATGTGGTGCGTATTGTGATGTAGACAGCATGTGGCCAAGGTGGGGGGGGTGGTGGGCAACAGGCCTAGCACCTTTGTGTGAGTATTCGGCAGCAGCGGGGTGAGGAGGCACTGGAGTCCTGCAATGTCCCACTCTGGTTGGGGTGGGCAATGCACAAAGAGAGTCCATGTACAATTTGCCCTAATCAATGCTCTCCTCTCATTTTCAGGAGAAGAATGCTCATAATGCTGCAGAGCGTGTGAGGACTGAAGGGTTCTCAAAATTCCCACATTTTTCATATCATCAACAAGGATATGACTTTTCAACTTTTACCTGAAACCAGACAACGAGAGGAGACAGAATACGCATTATTCCCTTTAAAACAATCAACCCAGAGAAAGACTTCATCTTACACTAAAGCCCATCAAAATCTTGCATAAATAATTGCTACTAACTACTAAGGCAGGAAGACAACAATCAATGCAGTTATGCGAACCCATCAATACTCCACATATACAATGGCTTTCAGTTCAAGACTAGTTACAGGGGCAGGAAGACAATGATAAACATCATGCGAGCCCATTAAAAACAACAAGACAACAATCACCTGAAGAAGCCCAAATCAGACAAAGAACTAACCTTGATTTGGTTTCAGATAAGAAATTCGAAAAAAGCAGTATAACTGGGCCAGGAGTGACAAGGGGGAAGCGGACACAGGAGGGTGAGCAGAGTTTAAGCAGGGAGAGGTAGCTGAGCCAAGCTGAGGGAGGAGATCTGGAGGTTTGCAGGCCCGCAGGCAACATCACGGCAAGGGGCACGGGGTGGCAGGCTCAACCGAAGACAACAAGGCCCCTACTGCAGCCCTCCACGAAGATCGACCACCCACAACCGCACCCTCCACCCAACTGAAGAACCTTTGCAGATTCCACAGACCAGGACCACGTGGGGATGGAAGGCCCCAGAGGACACAAAGAGCGTACCCCAAAACTGCAGCCGGCTTACCTGGCTGGATTTCGAACTGTCAAGGAACCCTGGTTGGTGAGCATGATCCCTGACCTCTCCTAGTTCAATTTAGTTAGGTTTTGGGGGTGGGAAAGGGTAAGGGGATTAGTAGCGTGATTTTCCCTTGTTATGCCATGTGTTCCCCATTCATAACTAAGTGTACTTTGTAGGTCTGTATAATCTCGTGTAATCCTAATGTTATAAGTTCATTTGTGACTTCAATAAACCCAGTTTTTCTTGCACCAAAACCAGTTGTCTGCTGCACTTTGTCACAACCCCCAAATAAGTCCAAGGTCCAGAACTCAGGGAGTGGGAGCGATTCGGACTGCTCAGAAGTCAGAGGTGAAGCTGACACACTCCACCACCCCCTACAGGACTGACGGTGGCCAGGCACAGTTAGCCATTCTTAGCTGCTTCAAGCAGGAGGCCCTAGATCTGGAGAGGCACCATGCTCCCAGGTCCACTGGTGTCGGTGAGGCTGGGGTGCCACGGCCAGGTATTTATGCCGAACAGTGAGGTCAGCATTGTTCTCCCAACAGCCATGGCAGTGCTGAATGTTAATTGATTTAATTTTGCAACATGGCTTGACCATTGCTTATGGAAGGATGAGCGCATAATGATCCGGGGGACAGGGATGCATTTTGTCATTGTCTTCACATTAACTGATACACTGTCCATGTACTTTCTTTCAGCATCAGCGGAACAGGGCCGGGAGGAGGAGCAGCAGAGGCCCCCTCTCACACCTGAGGGGCCTGAAGTCTCACCAGCATCACACGATTTCTGCGAGGCAGGCACCAGCGCAGATACTAGCACCTCGGTGGGAATTAGAACATCAGCTAGTTCCCCAGGGCACAGCTGTGAGGGCACTTCACAGTCGCTGGAGGAGCTGGCAGAGACAGTGAGTGCCCATAGCGCCAGCAATCGGATGACTGCAGGTGACCAGGCACATGCTTAGTTGGTGCCTGATGATGTGCTTCTGGAGTCGTCCACGATGCAGCAAAAGCAGGAAATGTGGTCGGGTGTGCAGGAGCATCTGGGGGAGATACATGAGGCTATGCTTGGCTTGGCCAGTGTGGTGGAAGAGTCTACGTGGACGATCGCCGAAGCAATGAGCCACATGTCCGAGCGCCATGCGTCCTCCATGGAGAGAGTGGCGACTATCGTGGAGAGGCTCCTCCAGGAGACCCATCAGGGCTTCCTGGGGATGTGATCTGACCAGCAAGCCCTCACATCAGCATTGACCTCAGCTGGTCAGTGCCAGTGTGGGAGATGGTCTGGGCACCAAGTTCCCCAGCTCGGTGCCCATCCATCCATGGTGAGCAGGGAGGTCCGAAGCAACCTCACGTCAGCGCAGCAGCTGCCTGGCGTCTCTGCGGGCACCTCTCAGGGTGCTCCGGATGAGGGCGGCAGCTCCTCCGCCCCTCTCCCAGTGACCGTAGCATCTGGTGAGGCTACGACGACTGGGGAGGTGCCAGCTGTGGAACTGGCAGCTCCCTCCCAGACGGGGCCAGCACAGGCTCCACGGGCCAGAGGACGACCGCCATGGTCATCGAGGCCAACAGGACAGCAGAGTGAGCAGGCTGTCTCAGATGCCACTCCCAGCGATGGGGCAGAACCAAGATGTAGCGCCCGGAAACGTAAACATAAGGTGCCTTAGGCAAACCACGGGTTTATCACTGGTGCTTTTGTGTTGGCCCAAGATGAGGTCTTTATGATTTGCTTTGAATTGAAAACACCATTGGCATTTTTTTGGATTAGGTTTCTTAGCTTGTGATGTTAAATTCAGACATGTGAGCATGGCTGAGGGTGCCTCTTCTGCATGTGTATGGTTTCCAAAAATGTTAGGAGTGCTTTTGTGGGACATTCAGCTTTATTAACAAGGCCCTTAGTTACTGTTCCTAACCTGGAAAATTTAGCGCTTAGGTGTCGAGTATGGAGCCTACAGCCCAGGCTTCTCCTGGAGATCCATCTGTGGTGTGCTAGCTGAAGGTTCATTGGATTAAAGCCTCCAGGTTGCCCCTCCCTCCCTGGAGTATGCCCGGGTCAGCATCTACTCCCTCAGCATTTCCCTGTGCATGCTCATCCTCGAACTCACTGCTGGACTCATCGTGTGCAGCCGCAGCCACTGCGTCGACGTCTTCATCGTCCACTGCATCCCCCCTTTCCAGCGCAAGACTGTGGAGAGCGCAGCATGCAACCACTATCACTGAGACACGATCTGGGGGGTACTGGAGTGCGCCCCCTGAGCGGTCCAGGCATCAGAAGCGCATCTCGAGAAGACCGATGGCTCTCTCCACCACAGCCCTTGTGGAGGTGTGGCTCCTATTGTACCGCTGCTCAGCCTCTGTTCTTGGATGGTGGAGAGGCGTCATGAGTGACCTTCTGAGGGGATAGCCCTTGTCACCCAGCAGCCATCCATCCAGCCGGGCTGGAGCACTGAAGAGCCCTGGCACCTGGGAGTGTCTGAGGATGTAGTCATCGTGGGAGCTGCCTGGGTACCTTGCACCGACTTGTAGAATCAGCATCCTGTGATCGCACACTATCTGCACGTTCATGGAGTGGAAGCCCTTCCTGTTGACGAAGACACCGGGCTCACCTGCTGGCACCTTGATGGCCACATGTGTACAGTCTAGTGCACCCTGGACACGGGGGAAGCCAGCAATGGCCGCGAAGCCTCTGAGTCACTGTGTCTGGCTTGCCTGGTCCCAACGAAAGTGGGTGACGGTCAATGCATGCCTGAACATCGCGTCTGTAACCTGCTTGACACAAGTGTGGACACAGCTGATTGGGAGACACCGCAAAGATCACCCACCGACCCCTGGAAAGAGCCAGAGGCATAGAAATTGAGGTCAGCGTGACCTTTAGAGCCACTGGCATGCGGTGTCCACCCACACAGTTAGTGGAGATCTCAGGGCCAATCATCTGACAGATATAGTTGACTGTCTCCCCTGACAGACGGAGCCTCCATCGGCACTGCACCTCAGACATATTGAGGTAGCTGCTTCACCGCCTGTATACCCTGGCAGCAGGATAGTGGCATCTTCTGTGGCCCCTTCCACCTTGGACTACCTCTTGGCCCTGCGCCCCTTGTGTTTGCGCCTTACCTCCCAAAGGTGGCTCCCCTGGAGGTTGAATGTGCGCTCCTGGCCTCCTCCCCCTTCTAGCCCTCCTTTCCTCCTCAGAGGAGCTGCCTCCAGTGGAGAGTTCAACTCCCATTCCCAGGCTAAGGGAAAGCTTCCTGAAACCTGCCGGCCCAAAAAAGATTACTCACTGCAGGGTGCTGACCTGAGGGTTAAGAGTCTAGACAAAGCAGCTGGAATGCGTTTTGAAGTACTGCAGGTCACACAGACAAGTTTCAATAACTTTGAAACATCAATATTTGACAGAGCACACTCACGACCCCAGTGACCCTCTTATCCCACCTGTGGATGAGGTTTATACAAATGCGTCCTACCCGCCTGCCCATTGCGCCTGTGCACCGATCCGAAGATTGTACGGGTGCTGAAAAATCGGTGACGATTGGTGAATCAAGGGCTTTAAGTGGCCTGTTAATTAATGGCGGGCACACATTGGACATCATTACATGCCCGCCCAACGAAATATCACGCTGGCGCGCAGTGACATTTGGACACTTGCCCGATGTCACCCCGCGTCATTTGATGTGCGGACATATTGGGCCCAGGCCAAAGGGAAAATTCTGCCCCAGGAAATTTCCATTCCTTATGGTCCTCTCTTTTATAAAAAGCATATCCCCAAAATTAAAAGCTAAAAGCTACTGCGGATGCTGGAAATCCAAAACAAGTTCTGCCGAAGGGTCGTGAGGACTCGAAACGTCAACTGATTTCTTTTCCACCAATGCTGCCAGACCTGCTGAGTTTTTCCAGGTAATTCTGTTTTTGTCCCCAAAATTAAAGTTTATCTCGGACGGTCTTGTACAATACTTCAGGGCTCTCCAAATTTTCTCCGAGACCTCAGCCTCGAAGAAAATCCTTCTCCCTGCATGCAAAGCATTCAAATGTGCAGAAAAATTGATCACATCATAATCCTGTCTAGGGCAGGGGACTATTGTCCAGCACAGAAGGTAATTTGGGCTTTCTCTCGTAGAGCACTTGGTAGGGATTACACCCTCCAACCATCTGAAGCAAATTCTTTGCCTGAACTGTCCATGCCAGTACAATTGTCAACATGCAGCTTGGTTGATCTACTAAGATTTTATGCAGTATTTTATCTATCACCACATGATTCCTTTCACAGAATACAAGGCTGAAAGGACTTTCAGCTGTGGGATTCATGACCACAATGGTCAAGTTTTCACATGTCTCCAAACTCATCATTAGCAAATTTCCCTCCATTATCAGTCAGAAACTTAGCTGGTGCCTTAAGACCTATCCATTTCTCTATGACTTTATCTACAATCAGCTTTTTGTCCTTGCAGTGTATTACTGTGGAAAGACTAAATCCTGTTGCCATGTCTATACAGTGTAAAATTAACATACTTCTGTCTTTGTCTTGGCTTTTACTTCATTAAAGTTACGTCTCAATAGAAGGCTTACAATAGGATATGGCGATGTCCTCTGATTTTTTTACGTATTTCACATTTTTCACTAAACTCTTTGATGATCCTTGTACACTTGTCAACCATATCTTTTTTTTACTATTCATTTATGGGATATGGGCATCACTGGCTGGGCCAGCCTGGGAAGAGTGTCCTCTGCAATCACTGTCGCCGTGAAGCAGCCTGGGAAGAGGGTCCTCTGCAGTCACCCCTGCCGTGAAGCAGCCTGGGAAGAGGGTCTTTTGCAGTCACCATCGCCATGAAGCAGTCTGGGAAGAGCATTCTCTGCAGTCAACATCGCCGTGAAGCACCCTGGGAAGAGGTTCCTCTGCAGTCACCGTCGCAGTGAAGCAGTCTGGGAAGAGCGTCCTCTGCACTCACTGTTGCCATGAAGCAGCCTGGGAAGAGAGTCCTTTGCAGTCAACATCGCCGTGAAGCAATCTGGGAAGAGTGTCCTCTGCAGTCACTGTCGCCGTGAAGCTGCCTGGGAAGAGCGTCCTTTGCAGTCAACATCGCCGTGAAGCAGCCTGGGAAGAGCGTCCTCTGCAGTCACCGTCACCGTGAAGCAGTTTGGGAAGAATGCCCTCTGCAGTCACCGTCGCCGTGAAGCAGTTTGGGAAGAGTGTCCTCTGCAGTCACTGTTGCTGAGTGAAAAACAAACTAAGAGTGACATCACAGGAAAACCGTAAGTTCATTGGTTGGTAAGTAACTGCTAGTTTGAACTACCTATTCTAAGTTGATTTTAGATTAAAGGTGACCACCGGAGCCCAGGATCAGAGGCCTAACATTCAGCTTCAACTTAGCAGAGAGAGCGAGTTCCAGTTGATTTTAAAAAGTGTATTTTGAATCTCTATTCTAACTTGCTTTCAGATTAAAGGTAAATAGGATAAATATTTTACAGATTGATAAACTAAAGACCAGTAGGAAATTTAAAAACAAATTGAAAAACTAATTAAATAAAATAGAGATGCAGGGCCAGGCGATGTGTTGTAGCTGCATGATGTGGGAGCTTGTGGACCCCATTGTGGTTCCTAGTGACCACATCTGTAGCAAGTGTTGGTTGCTCGAGGAACTCCGGCTCAGAGTTGATGAGCTGGAGTCTGAGATTCAGACACTGCGACACATCAGGGAGGGGGAGAGTTACCTGGACGCTGTGTTTCAGGAGACAGTCACACCCCTTAGATTAACTACCTTAAATTCGGTCAATGGCCAGGGACAGGAGGGTATGATTATGAGTGAGGTAGGTAGAGGGATTCAGGAAGTAGCAAAACAGGTTCAAGATCCTTGCTCCCTGCGTGGACAAGAGCAGGGACTGTAGGGAGGATGAGCAAACTGACCATAGCACCGTGGTACAGGGAGCCATTCAAGTGGGGATAGAAAACAGAAATGTAGTTCTAATTAGGGATAGTATATTTAGGGAAATAGATACTGTTCTCTGTAGCCAGGATCGAGAGTCCCAAAGGCTGTGTTGCCTACCTGGTGTCAGGATTAAGGATATCTCATCTGGGCTGCAGAGGAACTTGAAGTGGGAGGGGAAAGATACAGTTGTTGTGGTCCACATAGGTACCAACGATATAGGTAAAATGAGGAAAGAGGTTCTGCTGAGGGAATATGAGCAGCTAGGAGCTAAATTAAAAAGCAGAACCAAAAAGATAATAATCTCTGGATTACTACCTGAACCACGAGCTAATTAACACAGGGTCAATAAGATTAAAGAGGTAAATGCGTGGCTCAAAGATTGGTGTGGGAGAAATGGGTTCGAATTCATGGGACATTGGCACCAGTACTGGGGAAAGAGGGAGCTATTCCGTTCGGATGGGCTCCACTTGAATTATGTTGGGACCAGTGCCCTGGCAAATCGCATAACTAGGGTTGTCGATAGGGCTTTACAGTAAATAGTAGGGGGGAGGGTTCAGTTGCATGGAAATATAAAAAATCAAAGTTTAAGGAGAGGGTAAGAGTGCAGGTTAGTGACAAGGCTGCTTGTTACCAAAATGTGAAAGGAAGGGATAGAGGCCAGAGCTTTCCCCTCGATGATTTGGGGGCGGGGCCCGCTCGCCGACGGGGAAATGACGCGGGACGACATTGGGAGGAATCCCCGACGTCATCCCAGTCACTTTAAATTTTTAGGAAGGCGGGCGGACAGCGAAATCAGCTGTCCGCCTACCGACCTGTCAATGGCCAATTGAGGCCACTGACAGGCTAATTAAAATAATTAAAGACATGCCCGTCCAAGCTTAAGGCTGGCGGTCAGGCCAGGAACCCCAGTGGGCTCCAGATTATTTTTGAAACTTCATCCACTGGCAGGATGAAGTTTCATGTCCGTTTTTTAAAAATGTAATAAATGCTATGTGTTTATTATTAACATGTTCCATCTTGTATGACATTGTCACATGAGGGGGACATGTTAATAATTTTAATATTTATCTATTTTTAGACTTTACTTACCTGTCACTAATTTCCCTGAGACAGGACTTTGCCTCAGGGAGCAGTGCACTCTTTCACGCACATGCAGGAAAGAGCGCACTTTGACAGATGGGGAATCCCTCCCCCCCACCCCCCGCACAGGAAGCGCATAGCGCTTCCTGTCAGGCAGGCCGCTGGGCAGGCCTTAATTGGCCCGCCCACTCAAAATGGCGGCGGGCCCCATTTCGGTGGCGGGGGTCGGCTGTCCACCCGCCGTCGAGCAGGTGGGGCCCACCCGCCCATCGAGGGCAAAATTCTGCCCAGAGTGTGTGAGCACCATATTGCACCAAAGAATCATATTAGAGTAGGGAAAATTGACAATTGTATCTGAATGTGTGTAGCATTCGGAATAAAACTAATGAGTTAACAGTGCAAATAAAGATAAATAGGTATGATTTGGTAACGATTACTGAGTTGTGGTTACAGGGAGAACAGGTTTGGGAGTTGAATATCCAAGGATACTCAGTGTTTCGGAAGGATAGGCAGGATGGAAAAGGAGGTGGTGTAGCTTTGTTTGTAAAGGAAGAGATCAGTGCTATAGTGAGGAATGATATAGGCACTGGAGAGCAAGGCATAAAGTCAGTCTGGGTAGATATAAGAAATAGCAAGGGAAAGAAGTCCCTGGTGGGAGTAATCTATAGGTCCCCAAACAGTAGTTCAGCAGTAGGGCACAGCATAAACCAGGAAATACTGGGAGCATGTAAGAAAGGCACAGCAATAATCATGGGTGATTTTAATATGCATATAGACTAGACTAATCAAATTGGCAAGGATAGCCTTGAGGGAAAGTTCATAGAGTGCATTAGAGATTGTTTCTTGGAGCAATATGTTGTGGAACCAACCAGGGTGCAGGCTATTCTGGATTTGGTTTTGTGTAATGAGATGGGATTAATTAATGATCTCATAGTAAAGGACCCTCTAGGGAAGGGTGATCCTAGCATGCTAGAATTGCAAGTTCAGTTTGACAGTGAATACTTTGAGTCCTACACTAGTGTTCTGGAGTTAAACAAAGAACTACATAGGCATGAGGGCAGATTTGGCCCTAGTGGACTGGGCAGGAAGACTACAAGTAGGACAGTTGATGAACAGTGGCAGATATTTAAGGAGATATTCAATTCCTCCCAAGTAAAATATATTCCAAAGAGGAAGAAAGATGGTAAGAGGGGAAAAAACATCCATGGCTAAGCAAGGAAGTTAAAGATAACAAAAAGGCAAAAACTAAGGCATACCAAATTGCAAAGGTCAGTAACAGGCTGGAAGATTGGGAAACTTTTAAAGATCAACAAAGGTTTACTAAAAAAATAATAAAAAGAACAAAGGTATTTTTATTTTTATGAAATAAAACTAGTGCAAATTGTAAAAACTGATAACAAAATCTTCTACAGGTATATAAAAGGAAAGAGAGTAGCTAAAGTGAATGTTGGTCCCTTGGAGGTGAGACTGGGGAGTTAATAGTGGGGAACACAGAAATGGCAGAGACGCTTAATTAATATTTTGACTCAGTTTTCACGGTGGAGGACACAAGTACCACCCCAATAGTAACAGGTAGTGCAGAGTGTATAGAGAAGGAGCAACTTAGAACAATCACCATCACTAGAGAAAAAGTACTGAGCAAATTATTGGGATTAAAGGGTGACAAGTCCCCAGGATTTGATAGCCTACATCCCAGGGTCTTAAAGGCAGTGGAGATAATGGATGCATTGGCTAAAATATTCCAAAATTCCCTGGATTCTGGAAAGGTTCTAGTGGATTGGAAAAATGCTAATATAACGCCCTTATTCAAAAAGGGGTCGGGGGGAGGCAGAAAGTAGGAAACTATAGACCTGTTAGTTTAACGTCTGTCTTTGGGAAATTGTTGGAATCCATTATTAAGGAAGTAGTAATGGGGCATTTGGAAAGTCAAAATGCAATCCATCAGAGTCAGCATGGTTTTATGAAGAGTAAATCGTGTTTGACTAATTTGCTAGAGTTCTTTGAAGATGTGACAAGCAAAGTGGATAATGGGGTTCATGTAGATGTATATCTGGACTTCCAGAAGGCCTTTGATTAGGTGCCGCACAAAAGATTAATACACAAGATAATATCAAACGGAGTTAGGGGTAATATATTAGCTTGGATAGAGGATTGGCTAACCAGCAGAAAGCAGAGAGTCGGGATAAATGGGTCTTTTTCTGGATGGTGAGCTGTAACTAGTGGGGTGCCACAGGGTTCGGTCCTTGGGTCCCAAATATTTACAATCTATATTAATGACTTGGATTCAGGGATAGAAAGTACTGCAGCTAAATTTGCAGATGACACCAAAATAGGTGGGAAAGTAAGTTGCAATGAAGAAATAAGAAATTTACAAATGGATATGGACAGGTTAGGTGAATGGGCCAAAATTTGGCAGATAGAGTTTAACGTGGATAAGTGTGAGGTTATCCATTTTGGTCGGAAGAATAAAAAGGTGACTTATTATTTTAATGGAGAGAAACTTCAGAATGCTTCAGTGCAGAGGGATCTGGGTGTCCTCGTGCATGAATTGCTAAAAGCTAGTATGCAGGTACAGCAGGTAATAAGAAAGGCAAATGGAATTTTGGCATTTATTGCTAAAGGAATAGAGCATAAAAATAGGGAAGTGTTGTTGCAACTGTGCAAGGCATTGGTGAGACTGCACCTGGAGTACTGTGCACAGTTTTGGTCCCCTTACTTGAGGAAGATGTAGTTGCATTGGAGGTGGTTCAGAGGAGGTTCACTAGATTGATTCCAGAGATGCGGGGCTTGTCTTATGAGGAGAGATTGAGCAGTTTAACCTATACTTGCTAGAGTTTAGAAGGATGAGCGGAGATCTAATTAAGATATATAAGATGCTAAAGGGGATAGACAAAGTAGACATGGAGCGGATGTTTCCCCTTGTGGGGCATTCTAGAACAAGAGGCCACAGTTTTAGGCTAAGGTGTGGTAGATTTAAATCAGAGATGAGGAGGAATTACTTTTCTCAAAGGGTCGTGAATCTGTGGAATTCACTACCTCAGAGTACAGTGGATGCCGGGACGCTGAATAAATTTAAGGAGGAGACAAACAGATTTTTAATTAGCAACAGGTTGAAGGGTTAAGGAGAGAGGGCGGGAAATTGGAGTTGGGGCCAAATTGAGATCAGCCATGATCATATTGAATGGCGGGGCAGGCTCGAGGAGCTGAATTGCCTACTCCTGCTCCTAGTTCTTATGCTCGTATGTTCTTATTGCCGATCCCTAATCTGCATTCTTCAGCAGGTTTTTAAAATCTTTGACAAAGGCAAGCAAGTTGGTTATGCAGCTTTAAGACAAATTGCTTTTTTCTCTCTCTGATTCTTATCACCTGATGTCATTAATATTTCTCTAGCATTTTGATTAGAAACATCAGGTTTTGTTAAGGAGATACAATAAATCCCTGACTGGGTAAACTGCAAATCCACTGAATTTCCAAAAACAATTGTTTTATCGAGCTCAATGTCCAGTTTCATTTAAGCCTTTTTCATGGAAGGCTGAGAGACTACATCAGTGTGAATAAATTAGCTATTTTGTATAGAATCACCACTCATTTTATTGACCTCAATGTGTTCTTATCCCTAAACCTAAAATAAGTAGAACTTTCACACTCCCTGACCTCACATTGATCTGCACAACTGTGTGAAACTAGATATCATTTTAGCCAATCTGTTCCACACACTGGCAAGGTGCAACCACTATCTAACACTGCACAATTAGATGAATCCACAAATTAATACACTCATCACTGGACTAAAGCTTCTTGTGACTAGCACAATTCCTTCAGACTGACCATTATCATCATCTTCATGCTCCAAATCCTGTGTCATTGGTCACTTTGAGGACCCTGCGATTCCACTTTGGGCAGTTCATCACATGATATTTTAAGTCACACCTGGAGCACCTGTTACTTATTCCCTGGGTGTTCCTGGGGTTCATTCTCCTGTTATTGCTGCTCCAATCCTGTCATCTGCTGTAGTATCCAGATCTGCTAAAAGTGCTTCCATCCTCATTCCATCTGTCTGTAACGCCTTCATTGTACTGACACTTTGATCCAGTATCTGGGAGATCTCAAAATGCCACAGCCACTGAGTCCTCCATCCTTTGTGCCATCAAGGCTGCTAGAAATGACTGCTTCCCCAGGAAATATCACAAGGCAGCAGAATTCTGCTCCAAAATGGAGTCATTTCCTGAGAACCAAACCCTAGTTAAGACCAGGACATTTTGCATTTATCCAGTAATTTAAATGTGAGCACTGAACAAGGAATCTCCAAATTAAATTTTATATAGTCTCGAATTCAAACAGCCAAGGTGCCACTGTGCTGTTGCAACAGGACCATGGATTTGGGAGGTAAAATGTGGTTCCGGGCCTGGGCAGTGTCACTTGTGTCTCATTGACCTTTCCTTGAATAACACAACTTGAATAACACAATCACTGCTGGTCGTGACTCTATCAGAAATTCAAATGCTTGGGGCAGAATTTTCCAGTCGGCGTGCGGGGGCGGGCCCAACACGCCCGAGTGTAAAATGACCCACGATGAAGTCGGGTGTGCGTCCCGGCGTCATCGCGCAGTCTCACGATATTTCGTTCGGCGGGTGCGCGCCGAAGTCGGCTGTGCAACTGCCGATATGTAAACGGCCTATTAAGACCATTAAGAAAGTAATTCATGTCATTAGTAATGCTGCCCATCCAGTCTTAAGGTTGGTGGGCAGGCGAAAAGCCCAATCAGCCTTTGCGTTTTTTAGGAAACCTCATCCATGAGCAGGATGAGGTTTCCTAAATCTTTCATTAAATAAATAAATAAAATTCATACATATAAAAACATGTCCCATCTCATGTGACACTGTCACATGAGGGGACATGTTTAAATAAATTTTTAAACCTATTATTTAATTTTTTGAACATCGATTCAATCTACCTGAGGCAGCTCCGTGCCTCAGGGAGATTGAAGTGCTCTTTCATGCACATGTGCAAAAGATCGCTGACCCCAACTCTCCCTCCTCCCCCTGCCCGCACAGGTAGAACTAAGCACTACCGGTCGCATGTTACACTGGGCGGGCCTTAACTGGCCCACCCGCGTAAAATGGCGGCACGGAGCTGATTCTGGGAGGTGATCAGCTCCGCGGCCGCCCCCGCCCGCTCCCACCGAGCCTGCCCGCCACCTGAAAAATTCAGGCCTTGGTTTCCTTCTTCGCTCTCCGCTCCCTCCTTTTGGCAGTTGCACGCATTGTCCTGGATGCAGACATATGGCTTTATTGATGTTCACGTTGGGTGCCTGCCATGCTGCTGTTATTGTTAAGAGGGTGATTATTGCCGCTGCTGTCGTCCAGATTGCCATTGCTCTGAGGGTTTGTCTGAAACAAAGTAGTTAAGTGAGCTGCTGACAGAAAAAGACTGAGAGATAAGGTTTCACCTGTGACCAATGCTTCCAAACACACACAGGTATCACTAGTCATCATTATTCAGTCAGGTCGTTGCCATTGTGGGGTAGATCCCAGTCATTTCCGTGCCTCCTTAACCACTACGTTATCCTTTACTTCTGGCATGTCCTGGGGAAGCTGCATAACTCTGCCTGTCATCATGGTGTTAATCCTGTGGTCCTAATTGTTGTAGCTCGCAGGCACATTAATATGGTCAGTAATACATCCACTCACCTTTTTCCAGCTCTCCTTTTACATGTATCCATCTTGTGGTAAATTGTTGTTAAGTATTATTTCTGCTTCCCCTTCAATTGTCTTAACCACAGATTTTTTTTACTCCCCCTGACCATGGTTATCTTAAGATTTACCTAAAGTTAGTTTCTCTATTGCCTTGATCATTTAAAAATGTTTCCCTACTCTTTATGCCATATTAACCATTTCATGTCAAAGGGGGACTCTGTCTCTAAATCTCTGTCTCAGGTGATGGCCAGAATATCACATTTAGTTCTCTTAAAAATTTGTATGTTGTGTCCTTTTTCCCTAACCCTATCTCCTATCATTAATCAGTTCCTCATACTGTTTTACACATGCAATAGTTACCGTCTTATCTTTCAGGTTGTCTGGAGGGACTTTATAGTCCAATAAAGTATTCTCATAATATTTTTAAAACAGAAGTCAAACATTTCTATTTGATTCCAGGCATTAATATGTTTTGCTTCTTTGTCTTCTTCCCCTTAAACAACATTTTATTTTCTCAAAAGTAACCCACTAGATTGTGTCTGGCTTTTGTTTTCATTTAAAAATTATCCCAGATTCAAATAGCAATATTGATGAGCAGCCTTCTTTAACTCTGCCAAAAAATTGGATTTCTGCCAAACTTCTTCAAGGCTTTGGGCTTATCTTTATATTTTGGGAACAGACTTACAAGTACATTGTAAACTCCTTTTTTCAGCGCAGAAGCTTGCAGCATTTGAATTAGTGTCAATTGTTGTCAAACCTTAAAATTAAAATTCCCTTTCCGTTTTGAGGGCTTTATTGGAAACCAAACCTCAAGTCTTTAAACTTATTTTAATTTTGATAGTGTCAGGCGAGTGTCCCAACGTCATCGCGCACTCGTGCGATATCTTGTTCAGTGGACACACACAGCAGTCAGAAGCATGGACAATTAAGTGGGCAATGAAGCCCATTTAGGAGGTTATTGAAAGCAATTTTTTGCAGCCCAGCCACCTTGTAAGAATTGTAATTTACACTATCAAAATTAAAACAAGGTTTAAAGACTTGTTAAAACAACCTCTTTCTCATGTGTGTGAATTTGTATCCAGATTAAAAGTCCCACATGTTTGTCAACACATATACTTTATCTTAGATGGCATCATAGTTTTTCAAAAGTAACTTGCTAAAAGGTCTGATACTCATTGGTCAGTGTGTTTTTTATCAGATCTCCTCACCTGAATGGGTGAAGTCAACTTTTTTTCAAAGGTAAAGTGAAGCCTCTAAACCGTGACTATGCTGTGGCATTGAAAGTCTACATGTAAATTCCTAGATTCTTAAAGCTGTGAGAAATTTTGTTACATTTGCGGTTACCTCTGAATAAAAGTACAAGGGTCCACTCTGCTCGAGGTGGAATGGATTAATTCAGCAGCCTGAAAGCTGAAGCTGCTGGTGGAAAGTGTTAACCCCCTGCTAGTCTGGAACCTGCTGTATCTCCTTCAGATTATCTTCGAATTGTGATTTTTGGCCAGAAATCTCAACTCAAACCTTATAATTTAAAACATTGGTTTATCTAATTATAATTTCCTTTAATCTGACTCCATCCTCATCGTGAGGCTTTCAACTCAAAGTGCTGAAACTCCAGACACAAGTAACAATTTAGGGAAGAAAGCACATTAAAGCTCACACACGAATTCTTCATTGCAGACAAACACACATCTATATAAATATATATATTTCCCATTCTTATAACATTTAACTTGACAACTTAAAACTTACATACTCGAAGCGGAACTTCAAGTGGCAATGGGGTGGGGGGGGGGAAAGAATTTTCGAGGATTTCTCTCTCCCCAGAACAAAAGCTTCAGTGACTTACATTAATTTTTTTCCCTTTCACCTTTTAAGATATTTGCCAAAAATTCAGGTTGGCGGACAAGCCAATCGGCCAGGCGGCCTTTACTTTTTTGCTCAAACCTCAATCCAGTGCAGGACGAAATCTCCGTGGGGAAATAAAATAAAAAGAGAAATCCGGGGACAGGTTTTTTTATGAGGTACACTTTCAGATGCTTGATTGTGCTGCATGGAGATATTTTGCAGCATTTTTGTTGCTTTGTTTATTCTGTGGAGGTCTGAACCTCCCTGAGGCAGCTGTCTGCCTTCAGGGAGCTCACTGGAATCGCTCACCAGCACCCGCGGTGACATCGGCGCCTGCCCTCTTCCCACCCCCGCCTGCAGTGCTCAGCCTTTCTCAGCGCACGTTTCATGCTGGCTGGCCGATAAACGTGGTCGGGGCCTATTTTTTGTCTGCTCCCGGGCCTGCTGATTGGGTATGCCCGACGAGCAGAGAATTCAGGCCCTAGTATCTGGTGTAGTGAGAGAACTGGTGCGGTAAAATGGGATGGACTATTTCCTACTGCCTGATTTACAGTAGTAGTCAAACAATAAATGTAACATCAGTTATGGCAGACAAAAAATTAGATTAGAGACCCAGTGTTACCGCACTGGTTCTCTCAATACAACAGACACTAGGAAACAGTCTATCTGGTTTTACCGCATCAGTTCTCACGCTACACTGGGCATTAGGAAATGATTATCCCGTTTTACTGCACTGATTGTCTCACTACGCTCGACACTAAGAAACTGTCTATCCCTTTTTATCGCATCAGTTCTCTCACTACACCAGACACGAAGGGCAGAATCTTTGGCTCGGCGTTGGGGGGTGGGTGGGTCCCGCTCGCCAAGCCAGCTGCGCGCCCACCGAACTGTCAAAGGCCTATGAAGGCCATTTAAATATCAATTAAACTCATAAGCTAAGCTGCCTGTCTAACCTTAAGGTTGGGAGGCAGGCAAAGAGCCCAGACGGCCTTCGCATTTTTCATGGAACCTCATCCACAGGTGGGATGAGGTTTCATGAACCTCTTCAAAGTGTTTTAAAAGTTTTTAATAAAATGAATGGACATGTCCCAGCTCATGTGACAGTTTTACATGAGTGGACATGCTCTTAAAATTTTTGTTTTCCTTTAAGCAATGTTTCATCAGTGAAAGTAATCTACCTGAGGCGCTTCCGGGTGCTCGTCACACTGGGTGGGCCTTAATTGGCCCACCCATGTGAAACGGCGGCGCAGGCCTGATTGGGGGCACCGATCGGGGTCTGCGCCTGCCCGCGCCTGTCACCGCACAACCCCCCCGACGGAGGGAAATTCTACCCTGGAAAACGACTATCCCGTTTTACCACACCAATTCTCTTGCTACACTGGACACTAGCAGCAGAATTTTCCCTGCATGCGCCCGACCCGAATGAGAGGAAAATAGTGTGTGATATCGTTGGGCGATGTCCCGACGTCATTGCACACTCTCGCGATATTTTGCTTGGTGGACGTGCGCGAGAGGCGGCCTGTCGACAATTTAAAGGCCTTTTAAGGCCCTTAATCAATTATTTAAATTTGATTTTTTGCTGCCTGTCCAACTATTTGGTTGGTGGGCGGGTGAAAAGGCCAAGCGACCTTTGGATTTTTGAGGAAACCTCATCCACAGACGAGATAAGGTTTCCGATGTTAATTAAAAATACAATAAAAATGTTTAAATCTCATTTATAACATGTCCCTGCTCATATGACAGAGTCACATGAGGGGACATGTTTATCTTATTTTTTAAGCCTTTATTTGTAATGTTATAAATCTTCAGCTCCCTGACACAGCTCTGTGCCTTCAGGGAGCTTTTAGTGCAAAACCTCTGCACTCGCCCTCCTCCCACCCCCACCCTGGCAGTGCTGAGTGTTGCAGTGTGTGATTCACGCTGGCTGGCTGTTAATTGGCCAGCCAGCATGAAACCTCGGTTAGGGCCCAATCACGGGTGGCAGTCAGTTTCGTGGCCACTCCCAGGCCCGCCTGTTGCGCCCGCCTGACGAGGTAAAAGTCCTGCCCCTAGGAAATGGTCTATCCTGTTTTATCACACCAATTGTCTCGCTAGACCGGACACTAGGAAACAGTCTATCCTATTTTACCGCACCGATTGTCTCAAAGCTCTCACTAGGAAGAGGTCTGAACCATTTTACCACATGGGCGTTAGTTAATTGGTGCCACACTGTCCTCAGTTACTCCACTCACAAGCCCGTACTCTGGGGTTCGGATCCTCAAACCGGCCCACTGGCTTCCTGTCTCGAACGCCGACTTCTTTATCTAATGGGTGGTAACTGAATGTACCCACCCGTCCTCTGCTGTCAACATTCGACTTGGTGCCAGCAACCAATATTGCAAGGATCCTGCAGACAACACCAATTGTTGTGGTGAAAAAATTACCATGCTTGAGTCTTGTGAGATTCAATCAATCAAGGACTTTATTACAACCATATGCTGGGAGGGCACAGTCTGATTCTACAGTGTGTTTCCCAGATACAAAGGCTGCATAACATTTTTATATCTATTAGTCATCAGATTTCACTATACAACCTCCAATTACGTGCCTAATGAGAAGAATTATCCAGGCTGCAGATGTCTTTGTTACCTCATTGGGAGGCTGTGAATGCTTCGGATCTAACGCCTCCCAGTCTGTGCTCTTATCGCCCTAACATTTGTTTACCCATTCTGTGATTTTTAGTTGGGTTCCCACAATATTGGCTACGTACCCATCATGCCTACATGTTGGCTATATTTCCCATCATGCTTAGAATGAGCTCTCATAACTAAATTTGTTGATTCTAAAGCTATTAATGCATGTCTTAATATTAATCTGAATATGGAACCATTTCAAATACCCACCTTCAATACCATGTACAATTTAAATTCAATCAGTAAAACCTAGAATTGAAAGCTAGTCTCAGTAATGGTGACCATGAACCTATCATTGATTGTTGTAAAAACCCAATTGGCTCACTAATGTCCTTTAGGGAACTAAATCTGCCATCCTTACCTCGTCTGGTGTAGATGTGACTCCAGACCACAGCAATGTGGTTGGCTCTTAACTTCCCGCTGGAATGGCCTAGCACACCACTCAGTTCAAGGGCAATGAGGGATGGGCAACAATGTCAGCTATTTCACATCCCATGAAATATTATATTAAAAAAAGGTGTGTGACCTGTGTCCACATGTCCACTTAATTCTTCTACTGGTCATAAGGTTCAGACTCTGAGAACATCTACAGGCAATCACACACTGGTAATTTACACTTGCTTTCAGCCATTCTTTACAAATTTTGCTCAGCTACTCTTCTATGTGAAAATATTTTTTATTAGTTTCCAACCTTCAACTTCAGGCAAGCATTCTCTGCTACCATGTTAAACATCTGACAGCCAGTTGGTGAAGGAGGAGACCAGAAGTCAATCATTATTCACAAAGTAAACCATTACAAATATATAGCTCCTAACTCCACAACCCACCACCAGTGGCTGTAAGTGTCTCTTTATATGTGTTTAGGTAATTATCCAATGAGTAGCACACTCCACCTGTGTACATGTAACCTTAATTTGTACAACTAGTATCAGGGAGGGTGAAATGCTGCGGGTTGAAAGCATTGTGACAGCTCTTATGAGCTCACAGAAGTACAGTATCTATTGTCTTTATTGAGCTGAATGTAAGATGGCTCTCCCCAGCTCTATGCCTCATGGCAGAGGTCATATGACTACAGCAAGCCAGATAGGACCTTTCTTACATGATTGCATTTCAAAACCCAAACATCCCCCTTTTCATAACAAACAAAAGAAACAAACATCCCCTTTTCCTAACGTACAAAAGACAAATTTGCATGCACTATCATGTGTAATTGTGAGTTACCCAAGTTACCCACTATACCACAATTGTTTTCATGCATTAATAAACTTTTGTTATTATAGTCAGTCTCTGCACATGCATTGCATACATAGTCATTAGATCATGCAGGCATCTTAATGGTACGTATGTGCGCTGTCATGGTCTGTTCATCTGGGTGATGTTCTCTCCTTAGGGAGTATCGTTGCTGGGAAACCCAATGCTGTGGTAACTGTTGCTATTGTTCCATTTCCATTGTTGGAGACTGGTGGGCCTCTGGGAGTGGCAGTGATTCTGTACTCCATGCAGCTGATGCAATCCCATCTTCCTGATCAGCCACCTGCAGTAAATGAACAATTCGCTTGTTGTTCATATATACCTGCAGTTGTACCGGTATATTTGGTCATTTACTTCCACCACCTTTAGGTGACAACTGCTCCACACATGTTCCAAGTTGTCATATGCGCTGACTCCTGTTAAGAGCATTGAAGGTTTGTACCCTGACTAGCTCTCCAATGCTCAAACCTGGCAATGGCTTGGCAGTCTTATCAAAATGAAATTTGGCTTTCTGCCATTTTTCCCTGACTTTTTTCACTCATGCCTGTTACTACTTCTGGCTTCTGTAGCTTTATTTGCTATTGGAAGAGTCGTTTGGGGTGCAGCATGACATTAGTCTCTGGACAGGGCTACTTTCCATGCCTTCAGTCAGTGTGTTTCTCCATTTAAGGATTGCCTTGTATACATCTGTGCTAGATTTGCTCGATTACTTGATGACTTTCACTGCTGCTTCAGCCTTTCCATTCTTTGACAGGAGCTGGGAGAGGAAAATTTACATTTCTCATTTTCAAAAAATTACATTTTTGACTCACCCAGTGATTTTCTTCCAGCCTTCGGCTTGTGTTTGCTTTTCACTGTCAGTGGTTTCTTTCAACAGCTTTTTGCAGCCCTGAACTTTCTGTGTTCCTCTTTCAGTAGCTGTGGCTTAACTCCAGCTTTTCAAAGCTCAATCTCAGCTCCACTTCTGACACCATTTAAAGAGTTCAAAGAAGTGCCGTGCTTCTAGTACAACATCTTAATTATTGAATTGAACGTAGGATGGCTCTCCTCAGCCTTGTGCTTCATGGCAGAGGTCATATAACTACGACAAGCCAGACAGGACCTTTCTTACATGATTACATTTCAAAACCAAAACAACAGCTACCTGGCAATCTTGTACACACCTACATAACAATCTTTTTGCAGTTGCACACCAGCTGCACGTTGATGGAGCAGAAGCCCTGTGTGGACGAATACTCCTGACTGAATTGGGTGTGCTTTTGTTGCCATGTGTGTGATGTTGATGATGCCCTGCACTTGTGGGCAGCTATCCAGATCTACAAATCCAAGAACCTGCTCAGTCCGATCAACATCATCGGAAGCAAAGCTAACGTATTTAGCTTCCCTGGCAAACAAGTCATAGTCACGTGTCTTATATATTTATGGAGCAGTGGCTGTGAGCTCCTGAAAATGCTCTGAGCCCTGGAGGGATCCAGATACAAAGAAGTGAGACACTGGTGTTTCTATATGTCGAGGAAGCTTATCATCTGCCTGTGCAACCTGTGTACCAAAGATGGCTGCCGATGAGCTGCACGTCTCTGCTCATGTCCTTCCTGTGGAGCTGCAGGCTGTTCCCACTCCTGCTGCAGGTGGTGCTGATAGTGCTGATACTACTGCTGATCACCTTCATCCTCATCTGAGGTACAAAGGAACACAGCATAAGATACAACCATGCAGATCTGATAGATCACTGCCAAAGTACCCTCCATTTTTGATTTGTAACTCTCGGCTGATTTGTGCAAGTGGGCGAGTCCTTTAAATTGCTTTTTTGCAGGTGCACATGCACAGTAACTTAAAGGGGCCGACTTATGCACAGCCTGCAAGCAAGCTTCCAGCTGCGCAACTTAGAGGGAACATTCATCTCAACTCCAAAATACAGATTAGACATACAAACCTTCAAAGTTATCAGAAGTACCAAGCACAAGTAATGTGAATGACGCCTTGAAACCTTTCACACAATCAGCTAAGCAAGCAGCTGCGTAGTTTCAGTACATATTACCCTGTCACGGCTGCAAGCCCCTCAATAGCTGTTTTATTCTTGTCTTGCTTTCACTGATGGGTTTCAGGAAACTCAAGAAACTTATGGACCCAAATTTAAGTTGGCCATGTTAATATTGCTATAATTGAGAGATTATCGTATTGAAATTGACAATCAGCCTGGTTGCTCGCATGCAGCCTAACATGCTGCAGTTAAATGCAGAAGTCAAAGGGGCCACGACTTTCTGGGGATAGTGCGTTGTAATATCAAGCCACTGTTCCCCGAGCCACGGCAAATGTGAAAAAGTTTGATCAAACCACCAGATTGCCCCAATTCTACCTAACTGTTTAATTTAGGTTAAAAGAATATGAGCACCAGGTTTATAAACTTAATAAGTAAATAACTGTTTATTGAACAAGCTGTCATTAACCAGTGGCAAAAGAAAGAAATATGAACTGCTAATTCCTAACACTATAACTTAAGTACTACCCCCTTCTGAAATCCCTATACACACACATACAAGACACATAAAAACCTGGATTTTAAGGGTGGGATAATACAATTCAATAGTACCAATTCTGGAGTACAGGATTCGATGGGTTGATTTTGATCAATGTCTTCCAAATTCCTTTCAGTTCTTGTTGATGACACGAGGTGGCCTTCCAACAGTTTCAGTATCTAGTTCACTGGTTGAGCACTTGCCTTTCAATGTCTCTAACAGTGATTTTCCCCTTTGCCTCTTGTTAGGGGTTTGCAGAGAAAGAGTAGGTTATAGAGATATGTGGAGGAAAGAACCAGATAGCTATTATTGTAGAATTACTGGAATCTTCCACACACAGGAGAAAGAGGTTTTAAGTCTTGTTCCTTTCAGGCTAGGAGCTAATCTGCTGCACTGCTTCTCACACAAAACCTGGTCACCTGGTCAGGAGCCATTAAATTAAAGCATTGTTGCCAGGCAGCTCCCTTGGTCCAGGACTGCTTTCCAGCACCATCCTGACTTTCATGTCACACTCTGTTCCAGGACTGCAACATTGCATATATCTCTCATCCTGTTTCAATGGATGTGTCTTTCAACTGCAGCCATTGTAATTTTACCATAGTCCAACAGAAAATAAAAAGATGTATTCTTTACAACAGTCCAACAGAAACAAAAAGATACTTTCCTTACAGAGGGGTGGAGCAGGTTTCGCAACGCACTGTCAGTTTCTCCAGTTCTAACCACCCCATCCATGACCAAACCCACTTGCCCCTGCATATTAAAATTCAGCCCAGAGAGGTATTTTTTTCCAAAATTCAAAGATTGAAACCCATTACTTTAAATAAACATCAGATGATCTGTTATCAAGAATAATAAATCATTGCAATGAGCTTAAGACACCAATCTGATTTTGCCATTTTGCTGACATTCATAAACTGCTCGAGGTTTTCACTCGTGGTTTATGATGCCATTCAAAGTGCTCAGTTGAATTACTGCCTTGTAACTCACAAGTAGTCATTGATTATCCTTTATTTATAGGCCCCTTATTTATTCTGCATGATAATATATTAACCTTGTAAAATGGATAGTTCAAGATTAAAAAAGCAATTCTGGGAAGTACTGCGACTATTACATTAAGGAGTTTCAGAAAGTGGTCAGCAGCCAACCAAACAAACATCACTTGCATTAGTGCAATGCTCAAGGATATGTTTTGGGGTACTTTCGTGGTTTACCTGAATTTATGTAGGTATTGCTAAATTTCTTGGCTTTACAGTACTTTATCTAAATTTATGCAAAAATTACAAAGGAGAAACAGGTCTTTCAGCCCAACCAGTTCGTGTTGGCATTTATCCTCCACTTGAGCAGCAGCCCCAAACACAGTTGCCTGCCCAGATCCAATATCCCTTTATCCCTCTGTGGTAATCTTAAGTGTAATACAACTTTAAGCGAATGTGAGCAGATTGACCACATGACTGTAAGACCCAATAGCTACGTAGCACGGGCTACCTTGTTAATGTTAGTCTAGAGTAGGGTCTAGTTGGAGAAGCACACATCATGTTAGTGCTCTGTTGTCTATGTAATTAAATAGCATGTGCTTCATTTCATATTGGTCTCTGCATTGGCGATATATTGTAATTGACTCACCTGTTAACAGATAAGCATACAACCAATTCATGAGCAAAATGACCCCGTAGTAAAACATAACTTTCCCTTTCCTTCAACTATCTATTGAGTTAAATGCTTTCATGGCTTTTCCGTCAGCCACTACCTCATGTAGTGTATCTCAGAGCCTCAGAATCCTCCTATTCTGACCTAACTCTCTTATATCTATGCTCCCCTCATTCTAGATGCCTCAATCACTGAAAACTAGTTGTTCCTATCTACACTGCCCCATCTCTTTATAACCATAAACTCTTCTATCAAATCATCCCTTAATATCCTCTAAACTAATCAAAACAACCTCAGAGTAGAGCTCTCAATACGGCGACTGATATTCATTCCAGTTAATTTGAACTACATTTTGGGCAGTATTCAGTCACTCTCTGCAGATCAAACCCTTACAAAGCATACAAAGAGTAAAATTACATTCTTTCAATAAGCAACAATTTTTTGTGTGATACTATATGCAATATATTGGTAACATTTATCATTTATATTAAGGTAGCTTTTCTGTTTGACCATTGATATACATTATATAAAAGTGTAAACTAAGGATGAAGGTGGACTTTAACAGTGAGGATTGTCAAAGTTCATCTGGATCAAGGTATCCCCATTTGAAGAATGGCAGTCAGAGATCAGAAATGTGGTTGTGTGAGCACAGTACTTGTGCATGTAGCTCCAAATTTTTGCAGCCTATCTGGATGTGTTCTTCCTGCTGTTTCAGTGAGTTTAATAGGAACCTGCGATTTAATGGGTGGGACATTCAAACACAAATTGACACCCCTTCTTTTGGTGCATCTTCTCCAGACCCAAACCCAACTTGTCAACATCAAAAAGAACAGTGCTTTCGACATGTCACATCTGTGCTCTTGTAGACAGATTTCTGCCCACAAGACAGTTTTCTCTTTTATGACAAGCTGCAGCCCATGAATAGCTGCTGCCTCATTGACCTTTGGACTCCTCCAAAGTCCTGGTGCACCCTGGCAATGTTTGGCTGTGCTTATAGCCTATTTAAAACAAGGGGCAGTACATATATTACAGAATTTGCACATGATCCCCTTTCCAACACCCCAACTGTAAGAATACCTACACACGAGGTTGAATTTTATTCTTGTGGTGGGCATCTCGATGATGGGCTGGAAGGCTGGGGTTGACCCCATATCACCCATTTGTGGAAACACCCACTGCATTTTATAGGAGTCAGGCAACTAATTAGTTGCCGTTGGGGCTGCCGTCCCTTTAAGAATGGCCACTCGGCCCCCTGGAGCTGCTGCCCAAATGAGGGCTGGCAGTTCAGGAATCTCAGCAGCACCGACAGGAGCGGTAGACGTTGCTGAGACTGCACCTGGAAGAATAGTACATAATGGAAGGATGTGCCCTACCAACCAGGTAAGTGGGATCTGGAGTGCCAGGGCCAGTCAGGCAGGCCCCGGTGAGCAGGGCAAGAGGGGTTGGTGGTTGATGAGGACAACCAGAGCTGTGGCTGTTGTCTTCCCGCAGCCATGCCTTTTAACCGGAAGTGGGGAAGGTGGATGACAGCCCTCCCATCCAAGGGACATTTAAGTCAATTAAGTGCCAAGTGAAGGCCTCTTCCCACCATTGCTGGCATTTTGCCAATGGCAAGTGGGCTCTCTGTTGCTTCAGGAGACTGCCAGGTGAATCCTGGTGCCATTGCTGCTAGGGAGGCCAAAGAGTGCCCAAATGGAGGGCACCCCTCTCTCTCTCTCTCGAGCCCATAAAGAGGGCACCAGGATTCACCTGGCGGTCTCCCGAAGCAACAAAGGGCCCACCTGCCATTGGTAAAATGCCAGCGGTGGTGGGAAGAGGTTGTTGCTTAGCATTTAAGTGGCTTAAATGCCCTCTGGACAGGAGGGCTGTCATCCAGCTTCCCCACTTCTGGTTAAATGGTATGGCTGTGGGAAGGCAACAGACCCTTCACCCTTGGCCTTCCTCACCATTTTACGGGCTTCTAGCCTGTCCCCAGAGGCTGGTGAAATTCAGCCTATTGTGTCTGTATAACCTGATTTTGCCAGTATTGCAAATTTGACACTATAAGATAAAGTTTCTTCTACATTTCTCCATCAACATCCAAACTAGAAGCTCAAATGAAAAACTGCACGAACACACATCCTCATGGCAATGCCACCTTAGTGCTGAGTTTTAGGAATTGTGCTTTGAACTTCGCTGATAACAATTCAGTGTCAAACAGCTCTAACTCCACCTCGGCTTTTCCAGTATTAAAACTGGACTTTCATCCCATCCTCTTAACCAGGATTTGAACCTAGCAATGAGGTGTGCTTAATTCACTGCTCCAGTTTGCCTAACACAGCAAAAGGCTGTGCGACTAGAAGAGGAGATTTTACAGTACAATGCCACACTGCCCTTTTTGCAAGAACACAGTGGATAGAATAGTTTTTTTGAACCTGGTGTATTGAATCACCTCATTTGTTCTGCCAAGACTACTCTTTTTGAGTCTAGGATACCATGTGGCTTTTTTAACATGCAACTTTTCATTTGGGTGCAATAATTCTCCATTCTTCCAGTCTTTACTGCTGCTAATAATATCTAATTAATTTATAAGTGGTCTGAGTAACAAGGAGGTTAAAGATTTAACATATAAACTGACTTGTTTAAATACCCTTGAGTGATCATTTGTGATAAGATGCCAATTCATAATTCACCTATTAAAACTGGTGAATCTGAATGCCAATATTCAAATTTTCCCATTATGAACATAGCTGTGGGTCTGGCAAAGCAGAGATTTAGAGGCACTAAAATTCTCTTCTTGCTAACATTTTCCAAAGTTTCTCTATTACAAGAACCTCTAATTTCTTTGTTGTCTTCATGTTTTGAGGGTGCACAGTATCTGTTATAGGAATTCACATCTCCTTGCCCAACATAATGGAAAAATGTTTAATGTTATTGTTTTTTCTACAATGACTAACCATGCTGTAATTTCATTATACATGTTATTGAAAAATTGTGGCTAATAACTTGATTTACTATAAAGGAATCCCGAGTGTATCCATTTACACATTGCAGCAGCTTTACAGTGTGAGGGAGTTGAGTTCAATTAAAGTTCAAATAACACACACTTCTTAAACCTTTCAAAGATATATGCTTCTTAGGACACCAAAGAATTTGTTGGAGCTTTTAACTCATCCAATACTTATTACCTTCTCTGGGATTTACTGCACAGCACTTGAGTCTTAATTCAGCTGACGTTTTCTTTGTACAGCACCAACTCATCACTTTTCCAGGCGTTGGTTTCTATAATACAGAACTTTTAACAGGATAACAATTAAATTGTTACAGTCCAGAGAACAAAAATCAAAAAAATAAGTTAAGGTACAAGACAAAACAGTTGGTTTGGAGGGTGGAGGGGGAGTGGGGAATAAGCGGGAAAAATTGCTTTTATTACTGCATAAGGCTACACCATTAACATAATCCAAAAACATGTGTTTCCAATGAAATTTCACCAAATCAATTCTTGTGTCTAGTTCCATTTTGACAATGCTTCACAAAGCTGAGTAGAGACAAGTATGTAAGTATGGCACAGTAGCAAATGTTTGAATTGTAATGGTTGACATATCAGGCAGTCCAAAGCCCAGGTGTAACCAACTATAAAAAGTAAGCACGTATTATTACATTGTAACAATAGCAATGAACAGGTCCAAATTCTTTGAGGTTCCAGTTTTTTACTAGTTTTAACATATGTCTGGCCTAACCTCAATCAGCAACTGAAGTGTTGTAACTTATATGGAGTGGTGGCTATGCAAAATTATAATGAATGTCTTTCAGCAAAATTATTCGCTTAACTCCTTAATGCTGAAGATAATGTTGGCTCAGGTTTTGTGGTAAGCGCTTGCGTTTGTCTCACTGACAGCTGTCCACAAGATTCTTGTGTGCTTTAGAGTGCAGACTTGCTCTAATCCAGGGCAACTGATTTAGGGCAACATCCTCTACTGTGGATCTGCAGTGCCTGTGAGCAGAGAAGAAACAAAGAAGGAATCAGCTAGAATCCTCACTGGCACATGCAAGACAAAAAGTTGGAATCATTTGTGTCCGTTTTAAGGATACTACTGAGTGCCCTTGGAGCTCCAAAATTGCATCCATTACAGGTATGCACACTTATTGTTCTGGATTCATATTGGTGAGGGCATCAACATGCATGCTCAGTTAAAGGCCAACATAAGTATGCATAGTAGGTAGATCATTCATGTCAATAAACGTGACACTCTGGCTAACACCCACTCTTAACCTTACACAGCTGAACATGTGTTCAGCAGCAGGAAAGAACCCCCAACCGCATTATTTAATGAAGTCATCAACTACCTACATGTTAATTGCTGGTTGAGTTCTTCTCGTTATTACTTCATTTTGTAGGATGTTGGATACCGTTCCGTAGGTCTTAATGAAGTCCTCATAGTGTTAAGTGGTTAACCGTATGTATTTATTAACTACAAGAACTATATTATACTCAGTCCCACATTAAACATATATTTCCTAGATCCTTATACTACACCTCCCCCGAGTCTTTATCCAAAGTATTTCAAGATATTCTAGTTTACCCCATGCATTTACATCGTTATTACTACCCCATTTCCCCCTTCAGGTCTTGGGGTTCATAAGTTCAGGTGGTCTGGGGACTTTATACCTGTTCTATTTCTCGTTCACAATTGTTGGAGGAGTGGTAGACTCTGTTGTTGTAGGTAAACTCTGTTGACTTGGAGGTTGTTCTGGCACCTGGGTATCTTCCTCGATGTCTCTCCACCGAACTGTGGCAACAGGCAGTCTACAGATGAGGAGGAGACTTCTCCTGTTTCTCCTGACTGTACCCTCTGGTATCCAATGGCGTCCCGGCGGCCTGTATAAAGGAAGGCCTGGCAGCCTCGGAAAGGCTGCTCGCAATGGCTGGGCAAAGAGCTGTGCAGAGGGGCAATGAATTTCATGCATGTCCGGAGAGTAGGCCATCAGGGTAGGGTCCAGTGTGCTCCTCATTTTTCAGATGAGTACCTTGCTGCCCTCCTCGAGGAAGTGGCAGCACAGTGAGAGGTGCTGGTTCCCCAGGACGGGAGGAGGAGGCCCCCCCAACATGATGAAACGTGCCTGGGAGGAGGTGGTGGAGGTGGTGAGCTCCCGCAACGTGGTGCGGCGCACCTGGGTCCAGTGTCGCAAACGCTTCAACGACTTGTTGCGCTCTGGTGGGGTGAGTACCATGTTGTCATTGGTCAATTAACCCAGCAGGTCGGCTTACCACCCTGCTGCCCCCCTCGACCCCCACAAGTCTGAGTGTAGTGACAGCATTGGATCAATGAAGACATGTGTCCTTTGCTGGGTGGGCCAGCATATACTGCCCACACTGAGATCAGCCTGAGAGGGTGCTGAAGAGAGGGTTCTGCCCCCACTACATGTGTTACACTGAATGCCACGTGACTGGGTTGGGGGCAACCTGGAGGAGCTGCACCTAGGCGCTGTGTTTGAACTGCAGGACATGTCAAAGTCAGGGTGATGAGCTGCTGGGAGGGGAGCTTCAAGGTGGCGTAGCAACAAACTATCTGCTGCCCTCTGCGCTCCACATGCTTGCGCCTCCTTGTTATGGAAGGATATACCATGTGGTGCCTAATGTAATGTAGGCAGCACGTGGTCAAGGGGGGTGTGGTGGGGTGGGGAGCAGGCCTAGCATCTTTGTGTGAGTGTTCAGCAGCAGCGGGGTGAGGAGGCACTGGAGCCCTGATATGTCCCACTCTGGTTGGGGTGGGCCGTGCGCGAAGAGGGTCCATGTGCAATTTGCACAAATCAATGTTCATTTCTCATTTTCAGGGGAAGAATGCTCATAATGTGGCAGAGCGTGTCAGGACTGGTGGCGGCCAGGTGCAGATTGCCATTCTCAGCCAGTTTGAGCAGGAGGCCCTGGATTTGGAGAGGTGCCATGCGACCAGGTCCACTGGTGTCGGTAAGGCTGGGGTGCCACGGCCAGGTATTTATGCCCAACAGTGAGGTCAGCATTGTTCTCCCAGCAGCCATAGCAGTGCTGAATGTTAATTGATTTAATTTTGCAACATGGCTTGACCATTGCTTATGGAAGGATGAGATGAATACATAATGATCCTGGGGACAGGGATGCACTTTGTCATTGTCTTCACATTAACTGATCCAATGTCCTTGTTCTTCCTTTCAGCATCAGCGGAGCAGGGCTGGGAGGAGGAGCAGCAGAGGCTCCCTCTCACACCCGAGGGCCCTGAAATCTCACCAGCATCTCACCATCTCTGCCAGGCAGGCACCAGCGCAGATACAAGCACCTCGGTGGGAATTTGAACATCAGCTAGCATCCTGGGGCACAAGGTGAAGGCACTTCACAGTTGCTGGAGGAGCTGGCAGAGACAGAGGACAGAGCCCATGGTGCCAGCAGTCAGAGGACTTCAGGGGACCAGGTACAGGCTCAGTCAGTGCCTGATGATGTGCCTCTGGAGTCGTCCACAATGCAGCAGGGGCAGGATATGCAGCTGGGTGTGTGGGAGCATCTGGGGGAGATACATGAGGCTATGCTTCGCTTGGTCTCTGTGGAGGAGGAGCCTACATAGATGATTGTCGAAGCAATGAGCCACATGTCCGAGAACCATGCGCCCTCCATGGAGAGAGTGGCGACTCTTGTGGAGAGGATCCTCCAGGAAACCCGTCAGGGCTTAATGGGGATGCGCTCGGACCAACAAGCCCTCACTTCGGCATTGACCTCAGCTGGTCATTGTCAATGTGGGAGATGGTGTGGGCATCCATCTACGGTGAGCAAGGAGTTCCGAAGTGACCTCATGTTGGCGCAGCAGCTGCCTGTCGTCTCTGCGGGCACCTCTCAGGGCGCTCCGGATGAGGGCGGCAGCTCCTTCACCCCTCTCCCAGTGACCGTAGCATCCGGTGAGGCTGCGACAACTGGAGAGATGCCAGCTGTGGAACTGGCAGCTCCCTCCCAGGCGGGGACAGCACAGTCTCAACGCCCCAAGAGGACGATCACCAAGGTCATCGAGGCCAATGGGACATCAGAGTCAGCAGGCTGTCTCAGATGCCACTTCGAGCGATGGGGCAGCACCAAGACGTAGCACCCGTAAACGAAAGCATAAGGCACCTTTGGCACACCACAGGTTTCTCACTGGTGCTTTTGTGTTGACCTGAGATGAGGTCATTATGATTTGTTCTGATTTGTAACACTATTGTCTTTGTTATTTGCATAAGTTTGTTTGCTTGACATATTAAATTGAGATATGTCACCATGGCTGAGGGTGCCTCTTCTGCATGTGCATGGTTTCCAAAAATGTAATGAGTGCTTTGTTGGACATTCAATTTTATTTACAAGGCCCTTAGTGACTGTTGCTAATCTGGCAGATTTTGCACTTAGGTGTCGAGTATGGAGCCTGCAGCCCAGGCTTGTCCTGGTGGTCCATATGTGGTAATGCTAGCCGAAGGTTTGTTGGATTAAAGCCTCCCGGGTGTCCCTGCCTTCCTGCACTTTGCCCGGGTCAGCGTCTACCCCCTCAGCATTTCCCTGTGCATGCTCATCCTCGGACTCACTGCTGGACTCATCATGTGCAGCCGCAGCCACTGCGTCTACATCTTCATCGTGCACAGCGTCCCCCCTTCCCAGCGCAAGATTGTGGAGAGCGCAGCATGCAACCACTATCAATGACACGCAATCTGGGGGGTACTGGAGTGCGCCCCCCGAGCGGTTCAGTCATTGGAAGTGCATCTTGAGAAGACTGATGGCTCTCTCCACCACAGCCCTTGTGGAGGTGTGGCTCCTATTGTACCGCTGCTCAGCTTCTGTTCTTGGATGGCGGAGAGGCGTCATGAGTGACCTTCTGAGGGGATAGCCCTTGTCAGCCAGCAGCCATCCATCCAGCCGGGCTGGAGTACGAAAGAGCCATGGCACCTGGGAGTGTCTCAGGATGTAGGCGTCGTGGGAAATGCCTGGGTACCTTGCACAGACTTGTAGAATCAGCATCCTGTGATCACACACCAGCTGCACGTTCATTGTGTGGAAGCCCGTCCTGTTGACGAAGGCACCGGGCTCACCTGCTGGCGCCTTGATGGCCACATGTGTACAGTCTATTGCACCCTGGACATGGGGGAAGCCAGCAATGGCCGCGAAGCCTCTGGCTCGCTCTGTCTGGCTTTCCTGGTCCCAATGGAAGTGGATGAAAGTCAATGTACGGCTAAACAGAGCGTCTGTGACCTGTTGACACAAGTGTGGACAGCTGATTGTGAGACACCGCAAAAATCACCCACCCACCCCTGAAAGGAGCCAGAGGCATAGAGGTTGAGGGCAGCTGTGACCTTCAGAGCCACTGGCATGGGGTGTCCACCCACACAGTTAGCTGAGATCTCAGGCCCAATCATCTGACAGATAGAGTTGACTGTCTCCCTTGAGAGACGGAGCCTCCTTCGGCACTGCACCTCAGACAGATTGAGGTAGCTGCTTCGCCATATGAATACCCTGGCAGCAGGATAGTGGCATCTTCTGTGGCCCCTTCCGCCTTGGACTACCACTTGGTTCTGTGCCCCTTGTGCCTGCGCCTGTCCTCCCAAAGGTGGCTCCCTTGGAGGCTGAATGTGCACTCCTGGCCTCCTCCCCCTTCTAGCCCTCCCTTCCTCAGAGGAGCTGACTCCAGTGGAGAGTTCAGCTCCCATTCCCAGGCTAAGGGAAGGCTTCCTGAAACCTGTAGGCCCAGAAGAGATTACTCACTGCAGTGTGCCAACCTGAAGGTTAAGAGTCCAGACAAAGCAGCTGGTATGCATTTTGAAGATCACACAGGCAAGTTTCAATAACTTTGAAAAATATATACTTGACTGTGCACACTCGCAAACCTGGTGAGCCTTCTTATCCTGCCCGTGGATGAGGTTTATACAAATGAGTCCCACCCGCCTGCCCGTTGTGCCCGTGCGTCGACCCATATGAACACACTCGAACTCTCCCTCCAGCAGCGCCACCGCACTCTATTGCTAAGCTGCCCATGCCCCCAGTTTCATTTTATTCTTCGTCTCATCTGACGCCTCAACAAGAAACTTTGTCTCTTTCTTTCAGATGTAAAGGAACGCAAGCTGCAACAACTCATCGACACCAACGCCCATCCAGGACGCTCCCCCCCTGCCTATCCCTTTGTCCCCATCCTGTCTTCCAATCCCAGCCCCGGCCGTGTATTCACCATACCCCCTGACCTTCCCCTCTCTGATGCTGAACATTCAGTGCTCAGCAAGGGACTTAGTTTCATACCCTTGCGCCCTCATCTCAATGAATTTCAGGCTCGGCACGATGCTGAACTCTTCTTCCACCGCCTTCGTCTCCTTGCTCACTTCTTTGGGCAGGAGTCCTCTACCCATTCAACGGATCCTTTTACCCGCCTCCAATATTCTCCCTCCACCTGGACCCCTCCCTCTGGATTCTTACCTTCTCTTGATCTTTTCATTGAGAACTGTCGGCGTGACATTAGTCGTCTCAATTTCTCTGCTCCTCTCACCCATTCTAACCTGTCTCTCTCTGAACTTGCTGCACTCCGTTCTCTCAGGTCCAACCCTGACATTGTCATCAAACCTGCTGACAACGGTGGTGCTGTTGTTGCCTGGTGCACTGACCTCTACCTCGCAGAGGCTGAGCATCAACTCGCAGACACTTCCTCCTACCTCCCCCGGGACCATGACCCCACCACTGAACATCAAGCCATTGTTTCCAGGACCGTTACTGACCTCATCTCCTCTGGAGATCTTCCTTCCACAGCTGCCAACCTCATAGTCTCCCAACCTCGGATGGCCCACTTCTACCTCCTACCCAAAATCCACAAACAGGACTGTCCCAGCAGACCGATCATGTCAGCCTGTTCCTGCTCCACCGAACTCATTTCTAGCTATCTTGACTCCATTCTCTCTCCCCTTGTCCAGTCCCTTCCCACCTACACCCGTGATTCCTCTGACACCCTACATCATTTCAACAATTTCCAGTTCCCTAGCCCCAACCACCTCCTCTTCACTATGGACGTCCAATCCCTCTACACCTCCATCCCCCACCGGGATGGTCTGATGTCTCTTCGCTTCTTCCTCGAACAGAGGCCCAAACAATCCCCATCCACCACTACTCTCCTCCATCTGGCTGAACTTGTTCTTTCACGAAACAATTTCTCCTTTAACTCCTCTCACTTCCTCCAAATAAAAGGTGTGGCTATGGGTACCCGCATGGGCCCTAGTTATGCTCCTCACACCCCGCTTACTGTAAGGGCTCCATCCCTTTCTCTCAGTTCCTTCACCTCCGTCGCATCTGTTCTGATGCTGCCACTTTCAAAAACAGTTCCTCTGACATATCTTGCTTCTTCCTTACCCGAGGTTTTCCACCCACGGTGGTTGACAGGGCCCTCAACCGTGTCCGGCCCATCTCCCGCGCATCCGCCCTCACACCTTCCTCTCCCTCCCAGAACCATGATAGGGTCCCCCTTGTCCTCACTTATCACCTCACCAGCCTCCGCATTCAAAGGATCATCCTCCGCCATTTCCGCCAACTCCAGCATGATGCCACCACCAAACACATCTTCCCTTCACCCCCTCCGCTGGCATTCCACAGGGATCGTTACCTCCGGGACACCCTGGTCCACTCCTCCATCACCCCCTACACCTCAACCCCCTCCCACGGCACCTTCCCATGCAACTGCAGAATCTGCAACACTGCCCCTTTACTTCCCCTCTCTTCACCAACCGAGGGCCCAAACATTCTTTTCAAGTGAAGCAACATTTCACTTGCACTTCCCTCAATTTAGTCTACTGCATTTGCTGCTCCCAATGCGGTTTCCTCTACATGGAGAGACCAAACACAGGCTGGGTGACCGCTTTGCGGAACACCTTCGGTCTGTCCGCAAGCATGACCCAGACCTCCCTGTCGCTTGCCATTTCAACACACCACCCTGCTCTCATGCCCACATGTCCGTCCTTGGCCTGCTGCATTGTTCAAGTGAAGCTCAACGCAAACTGGAGGAACAGCACCTCATCTTTCGACTAGGCACTTTACAGCCTTCCGGACTGAATATTGAGTTCAACAACTTTAGACCATGAACTCTCTCCTCCATCCCCACCCCATTTCTGATCCCCCCCTTTTATTTACCTATAATTTATTTTCCCTATTCCCATTATTTTGAAATGTATTTCCATCCATTGTTTTATCTCCACCTTTTAGCCTATTTTGATCCCTTCCCCCAACCCCACCCCCACTAGGGCTATCTGTACCTTGCTTGTCCTGCTTTCTACCCTTAATGTCACTTATTAGCACATTCATTCGATAATATCATCACCTTCAACACCTCTTTGTCCTTTTGTCTATGACATCTTTTGGCTATCTCCACCTATCACTGGCCCTCTATCCAGCTCTACCTGTCCCACTACCTCCCCCCCCCCCCCACCCACTTAAAGCAGCTTATATTTCACCTCTTTTCTATTTTTACTTAGTTCTGTTGAAGAGTCAAACGGATTCGAAACTTTAACTGTGTTCCTCTCCGCATATGCTGCCAGACCTGCTGAGTTTTTCCAGGTATTTTTATTTTTGTTTTGGATTTCCAGCATCCGCAGTTTTTTGCTTTTATCATGTGTCTAAGAAATTATTTTTCTCCAAAGTCCCCAATTATGTGATTGATCTGGACTTTGGATAAGTCCAACTTGATCTGGAAGAGTGAATTTCTGATCCGTGGTTAAACAATTTTATAGCGTAGGTTCAGCTTTAAGAAGTTGCTGAAATTTAAGATGGTGCCATCGTTTGAAGACAACAGGTTTAACCGCAATTGTTGGTCCTGGCAGGCACATGCTGCAATGGCGCTCACACTCAGCCTTGAAAAAATTCCAAGCAATGGCTACTTGGATTGACTGGCTGCAGACTTCTCCATTTCAGCGCTATATGTTAGGATCGCTAAATCCGGGCCTTTGCTGGTCTTTAAAACTGATTCTTTCGTCATGATTCTTCTGAATTCATTTTTTTTTTCTCTTTTCTGAGTGAGCACAGATGATACGCGTTCAGGCTCTGACTCAGGAATCCGGTCACTCTGATGGAGTTTTTAAATGGCAATTCCTGAACACTGCACTATTCAAAAGCTTCTCAGGACTTGCCATATCCTGGAAATTTTAGCTCACTCCTGCCAGGTCTGCTGACTCTACACTCCGGGAACCAAAGCTGGAGTTCCAAGAAATCCTATGGAGTCTTTTGCTGCAGTAAGGAATTTGAAATATCTGCCTTCAGCTTGCAAGCCTTTCTTTGGAGCTTTACCCTGGTGATTTTTCTCTGCGCGATTCTGGGATTCACGACCCAATTCCCAGGCTGCACAATTTTTGGGAGTGCCTTTAAATGGTTTGGGCTGGTTCCTGTCAAAAGCCCATACCCGCCGCCCCTGACCTGACAGGCTCCATTGGTGTCTCCTACTCCTCCACAATTTTCATGGAGGTGGATAGGATTTTAAAGAGTCGTGGCTCAAGACTCTTTAAAGATAAGTTCAAAAGGTCCTCCTCATTTCCCCAATGCAAAGTTACATCCTTCACCCACCCCCTTCAGGCCCCTCATGCTCTCTATGCCAAGCTCTGCCCTTCTACCCACCCCCTCAGGCTCCTCGTGCCTCTATGTCCCTTACCCTCCCTCATGCCCCCTATGCCAAGGCCTGGCACTTCCATGCTCATTGACCCACTGTCCACATCAGCCCAGACAGCTATTACAATACGAGAACACCAGTGTCCCAGGGGAAACATTGTTTGATTGACAGCTCAGGTTCTCTGATCTCTGTGGTCAAATTCACTATGCTTGTTTACATAAGTTATGTGTTTTCAAGGATTCCTGTTTTGTGGTTTTTGAAACTTCAAAGGGCCTGGTTGATTGACACTTTTATTAGCTTGCAGTCCAAAAGGTTTTTTGTCAAGCATAGGAGAAATTTATCAATGAATTACTTTCTTTCAAAGATTTATTTTACACATAACACTATACACAATGGGCTTCATTGGTTCTAGAAAGTGTACAGTGGGTCTTTGGGCATGCAAGTGCCATAGCTTGGCATGGTGGCATGAAAGACCGGGTGTTGGGTAGAGGGATATAAGGGACATGAAGGGCATGAAAAGGTGAATGGGAGGGCAGAGTTTGGCATAAGGGACATGAGGGGACATAGGGTGTGCATGGGGGCGGAGGGCGGGGGGCTCATGAGGTGGCATGAATGGGGCAGAGGGAGTGTTTGGAGGGTGAAGGAGGTGTAAAGGGTGAGGGCTGGAAGGCCTTTGTGTTTTTTTTCACTGAAACAAAGTCCCAAGACACCAAGGCAGGCCTTTTGGGCAGCTCTCCTCCGCACCTGGCAGGCCTTGTGGCTGCCTCTGCACTTCTTCCCAGGTCAGCTGGCCCAACTCCAGCCCACACCCAGCCCCCAGCAGTGAAGATCCTCCCTTTACAGGCACTTTCCCCCAAGGCAGGCGGGCCAAGCCAGGAATTTTCCCAACTTCCAGTGCCTGCCTCGAGGGTGAAAATCCAGGCCATTTTGTTTAAGCTAAAGAAGAGTAACAACCAACTTTCATAATTAAAGTTGTAATTCCAAACTTAAAATTCTTTTCTCAAAACACTTTATTTGCAGTATTGCTTAGGTGGTAAAATGTGGATCCTTCTCGTGGATTTGGTATTAATTTCTCTCAGTCTTTTTGTAAAAACATTTACTTGCAGAGTGACAGGTTTCTCTGTTGTAGTGTGACAGACTTGTCTCCTTACATGCTGCTTCTTTGAGTTTGCTGAAACTCCTCTCATGTGGCTCTAACCACTGGTGCTTAATATCCTCTCTCGTCAGCTCTCGCAGATTTGCTGTGTTCTGACATGAGAGGTCCAAAAAAAAACTCATGTACTGGATCAAGCCAAGGAAATTTCTTAGTTCTTCCTCGTCGCTTGAGCTTCCATCTTAGAGATAGCTGTGACTTCTTCAGGGCTCAGCTTGACCCCATCAGGTGTATGTAACATTCCAAAGAACTGGCATTCTGTCATCTTTACAATGCATTTGTCTGTGTTTAGCTTGATCCCAGCTTTCCTGGTCCTCTCCATGGCTTCATATGGATGGTAGTCATGATCTTTTTTCATGTACACCATAGACCTGGATTTCATCAACTATATTGACTGCTCCTTTGCATCCCTTATATGCCTTGTCTATTTTCTGCTGGAATACATCCTGGCTCACTTTAAGGCCAAAATGTAGATGCAGGAATTTCTACCATCAAAAGGGAATGTTGAATGTTGTCAGTAGTGAAGGTTGCTCATCAAGCTTTGAGTTCCAGTAGCCATTTTGGCACAAAGTTTGCTGAAAGCTTTTGCCCCTGTCGGTGCTGGTGTTATCTCGTCCAGTGTTGGAACAAGGTAGTGATTCCTCTTTGATTAAGATCTTTGGGATCCAGGCAAATGTGTTGTCTTTCATTTGGCTTCTCTCGTGCAATGATGGAGTTTACCGAATCTGTCGGTTCTCCGACTCTGGCAATCACTTTCTTTTCTTCCATCTCTTGGAGCTCTCTTTCAAGCTATCCTTTTAGCTCTATTGGTACTTTACATGGGGGATGAAATATTGATTTCTTCTCTGGATCAATGGTGATGTGATACTCAAAATCTTCAAAATATCCAATCATCTCATCAAAACACTCTGGACCAGATCTTTCTTGCCTCTGATTGGAAGGTGCTTTTCAATGTGTGTGCTACCTTCAACACTTCGTAGTGTTCCCTTCTTCTCATGGTTTACTGATATCAGCTGCAGCTTCTTGCAACTGCTCAACCCCAGAATAGCAGGACCATCTGTTTCAGTGACATAGAACTTGCAGTTCATGTCTATCTTTGTGTTCCCTCTGATTTGGGTTGTCCTAGCTGTCAAATCTGTTTCACATTGCTTGGCAATACTCAGTTTCAGAGCAACTCTCTTTGTGTACCCATTTTCTTTCAAATTTTCAGGAAAGGATGTTGTATCGACAGGTATAGTCTGAGTTAGATGATGTTACTCTGTGTTACGTCACCAGGGGGAAGAATTTTCCGGTCGGCCAGTGGGGGCGGGGCCGACACGTAAAATGACACGCGGTGACGTCAGGCGGGCGTCCCCAGCGTCATTTAGATTTTCAGTTTGGTGGGCGCCAATCCGAGTTGCATGCGTGAAAGAGCACAGGTCCCGACTCAAGGAATCCCCCCACCCGCCCGCACATCTTCTCCCAGTTCTGCTTTCTATAAGCACTGGGGCAGGATTTTGCCCTTGGAGGGGGTGCTCGGGGGGGGCAGGTGGGGGCAGTCAGGCAGCCGTCTGCCACCAGCGATCGGCTCTGCACCGCGATTTCACGCGGGCAGGCCAATTAAGGACTGCCTTGCGTGGACCGCGAGTGGCAGCGCTAAGCACTGTCTGTGTGGGCGGGGAGAGGAGGGAGAGCTGGGCCTAGCGCGTAGTTCGCGCATGCGCATGAATGAGCACAGAGGCACAGAGCTGACTTAGGGAGATTGAAGCACTTTTATAAAAAATTAATAAAGACAGTAAAAATTTAACAATACATGTCCCCTCATGTGACTCATGTGATGGGACATGTTTTTAGTTCCAAAATAAAGTTTTTATTTAATGTTTATTTGCTTTAGGAAATCTCATCCTGCTTTTGGATGAGGTTTCCTAAAAAACTGTAAAGGCCGCGTGGCCTTTTTGCCTGCCGCCAACTGTAAAATTGGATGGGCAACATAGAATTGAATTTAATTAGCTTGTTAATGGCCTTAATAGGCCTTTGAATTATCAGCGCGTGCACAGCTGGCTCCAGCACATGCCCGCCGAATGAAATATTGCACGTCATTTTATGCTCAGACATGTCAGACGCATGCCGAGCATAAAATTCTGCCCCTGCAGTTTGATCCATATGCAGGACATTTCCTTCTGTCTATGAATTTGTGGCCACCCACAGCTCTTGCACATCTTTCTCTCAGTCTGATATGCATTGTGCTGTTTCACTGCATCAACCCTGCTGCCTTTTTCTTGCCTTAACTTGAAGGCTAGCCATTTGGGTAGTCAGCGTGTTCATCTGACTACTCGTGGCTTTATGTGCTCTGGCAGTATTAACAGTCTGTGATATTGTGAGCTTGTACTGTTCAATCAACGGTGTAATGAGCCCAAAATGAGATGATCTCACCAGTCTTTCATCAGTTTCTTTGACTTTACATTTGCTGGCTACATTTCTCAATCTCATTAAAAAAAATTATCAACAGGCTCACCTGGTTCCTGCCTCAGGTTTTGAAACTCATATTGGTGGATTCAATGGCTTGGCTTTGGCCCGAGATGTATGCTAAACTTTTCAAAAATTTTGTCTGGGTTTTACTGTCATTCTCACTCATCTCCCAGCCTTTGAAGTGATCGGAACCTTTCTCTCCTGTCCACAAAAGGATGTAGCTGATGTGTTCCTCTTCACTCTTGACTTTTAGACATCTACTAAATATCAAACTGCACTTTTGTTTAAGCTTCTCAAGTGTCTCTATGACATCATCAGCCTCCCAATTCACCTTGGGTCTTGCTGTGTGTTCATTGCTGCAGCAGTGGCCATTTCATTTATCGTATGATTCACTCTGTTTTTTCTCTCCCTCTGGCACTAATTTGGGTATTTTTCTCCATATAATTCAGCACTTATTTTGTTTATAAAGATTTGGTTTTACTCAAAAAATCTGACTGCTACTATGTTATGTTTTGTTAGAGTCATAGAATCATAGAGTCACAGAGGTCTACAGCATAGATAAAGGCCCTTCGGCCCATCAAGTCTGCACTGGTCAGATAAGTACCTAACTATTCTAATCCCATTTTCCAGCACTAGGCCCATAGCCTTGTAAGCCACAGCATTGCAAGTGCACATCCAAATACTTCTTAAATGCTATGAGGGTTTCTGCCTCTACCACCCTTTCAGGCAGTGAGTTCCAGATTACCACCACCCTCTGGGTGAAAAAATTCTTCCTCACGTCCCCTCTAAGCCTCCTGCCCCTTACTTAAATCTATCCCCCTTGGTTATTGATCCTTCTACCAAGGGGAAAAGTTCCTTCCTGCCTACCCTATCTATGCCCCTCATAATTGTATACACCTCAATCATGTCCCCCCTCAATCTCCCCTGCTCCAGGGAAAATAACCCCAGTCTATCCAATCTCTCCTCATAACTGAAACTCTCCAGCCCAGGCAAAATCCTGATAAATCTCTTCTGCACTCTCTCTAGTGCAATCACATCCTTCCTATAATGCAGATTCCAGAATTGCTTGCAATACACTAGCTGTGGCCTAACCAGCGTTTTATACAGTTCCAGCATAACCTCCCTGCTCTTATATTCTATGCCTCAGCTAATAAAGGCAAGTATCCCATATGCCTTCTTAGCCATCTTATCTACCTGTTCCTCTACCTTAAGGGACCGGTGGACATGCACACCAAGGTCGCTCTGATCCTTGGTACTTCCCACGGTCCTACCATTCATCGTGTATTCCTGTGCCTTGTTTGTCCTGCCCAAGTGCATCACCTCACTCTTGTTGTTCCCAGCAATTCAAAATTTGCAAATAAATAGTTCATACTGGAAATACATTTAGTTAATCAGCATACATGTATATAAATATTTTTAATTGTATAATTAAGTAGCTACATAATTAAGCACTATATGAATGATAATGTATACTTTCTATCACAAAATGAGAGGGTTGAAAGCTCTTAGTGAAAGAAACAACCAAGGTTAAAAAAGGGGAGGATGAGATAAATTAGCTAGTGACAAATGTCCCAAGCTTGCAGAGATGTAAGCAAAAACAGCTGGTAGAATGTGCAGAGCTCAGCTCCACTTCATAATGCCAATTGATCTTGTAATATTTAATATTTTAAATAGAATAATGAATATCCTGGAGTGATTGCAAGGAAATCATCAAAGATTTCACATGATATAAACTGCAGGAGTAATTCTCAATGCTCATTTGAACCAATTTCTGCAGATCACTCTTATGCAATAATTTTAGGTTTAGATTTAGCTTTACACTCCATTCAGCCCATGTTTGGTCTGATTGTGTGTTTATTTTCATTACCATTTCCAGTGCCATTAATAACTAGTTCATTTTGTGATGTCTTTCAGCACTTACAAGTTGTGGTATAATCACTGCAAATTTATCACATGATTTAATTAATAGGAAATACGTATCAGTATAGATAATCTATATAGGATAACACATTAGTGAAAGTGAATAATGAGGGAGAAAGATTGGTATAACATGAATTATAGAAACTTACAGCATAGAACAAGGCCATTTGGCCAGTCATACTTGTGTTGAAAGCAGTCACACTCAGCCCCACATCCCCACATTTTGGCCATAACCCTATAAGTTCCTCATCCTCAGGTACCTGCCCTCTTTAAAAAGCAGATTCTAGATTCTGATGACGCTGAATGAAAAAATATACTCTCCTAATCTCCTCTCTAGATTTTAAACCAATGATTTCACATTGATGATCCCTGGCTATTGACCCACTTGTGAGAAAAGTTTGAGCAGTTAATCAATTCCATTTCAAAGCTATGTTTTATTTCCTTGAAGTACATTCCAACCTACTTTCATATGGAAATTGCTGTTGGTGTAATTAGCAGATGAGCAATTAATGTGATCATTTGACCTTCCTCTGCCACTATTTTAGTACAGGTACAAACTCATTTAAAAGAAAGAGTAATTTATAGGTTAATTTGTACATGAAAATGTTTTCTTTCATTTTCAGTAAAAAATATTTTTCCTGTGATAGATATGATGGTAGATGATCATGGGCAGTAAGCTCTTGCAGTTTAAAGCCACACTTGAACCTGAAGTGCTGTCCTATTGTAATTTCAGTGGTGGGGATAATGGGTTCTACCTGACTAAATGTAAAGTGGGATAGTGTACTCTCTATACATAATAATATTAATTCCATTTTCCCCTCCCCTGTCGCCTAGTAGGGACAAAAATCAGTGGTGGTGTGCTTCTAAATCAATGCTTCTCAATTCAGTCAGGGCAATCCCAATGATATTACTCTCTTTGTTGTCCTGACATGAGAGTGCCAGACCTCCACATAGTGCTTCAGTTCGTGGCCCAGCCAGAGGTGACAGAGTTTGGACTGAGTTTGCAGAGTCAGGTGACCGTCAACAACAACCTGCATTTGTATAGCATTTTTCGCATTCAGAAATGTGCCAAGGCGCTGCACAATGGCGTAATCGAGCAGTCCATTGAAGAACTGAAAACTTAGAGCCACCTGGTCAGATTGGAAATGCTCTGTGCCTGAGCCTAACAACTTTGCAATATATTTATTAATTCTTATTGCTGGCAATAGCAGTTAAAACAGATCATTATTTAGATAAGCATCTGAAAAATAAATGTGGTGAAAGAATTAAGTTGTTCACAATTCATATATTAACAAGGCAATCTTTCAGTGAAGGAGCCTTCTTGTAGAAGGCATTCCATGGCATTTTAAAACATATTTAGCCTTCCACGAACAATTTATTAGATAATCAGCTTTCCTGCTTAATGTTTAGTGGACCAAACATTTTAGTCCCAAAACAACATCTTCTAAATAAAATATTTTTCTTCAAAATTATAGCCCAAAAAAGGAGCATAGTGGCGAGTGTCAGGAAAAAAATGAAAAAAATAATAAAAACTAATGCTGAATATTTATGTAACATGTAGCAATGAATCGAAATCTGCAGATTAAAAATGCCATTGTTTAAAGAAAAAAATGGAACCTCTAATCTAATTTTTTAGATGTTGTGTAAAAATACGCACTGCAGTTCTCAACAGTTCAGTATGTTACATAGGGCAGAATTCTCCCCCCATCACGGGGGGTGTTGAAGAGCGGGCGCGTGGAGGCACGCCTCCAATCAGCGCCCCCAATCGTAGGCGCGCTGCCATTTTACGTGGGAGAGCCAATTAAGGCCCGTCCAGCGTGACCTCTGCACGGAAGCGCTATGCGCTCCCTGTGCGGGCGGAGGGGGGGATTCTCTGAGCCGCGAGTGTGTTCTTTCGTGCATGCACACGAAAGAGCGCATTCATCCCCCTGAGGCTAAGTTCTGCCTCAGGGAGATTGGCTCTACAGTAAAAAATATGAAAAGTAGAAAAAAAAATTCCCTGACATGCCCCCTCATGTGACAATGTCACATGAGTTGGGACATGTCCATAATTTTCATTTACACTTTAATTAAATTTTTAAAAACCTACATGAAACCTTAAGGTTGGACGGGCAGGTCCATTAATTAGTTTAATGACTCTATCAATGCCCTCAATTGGCCATTGACAGGTCAGTGGGTGCACAGCTGATTCTGCTGAGACCCCGCCTACCTGAAAATTTAAATGGGGCGGGGTGACATCGGGAATTCCGCCTGACGTCATTCCGTGTCATTTTACGCATCAGCGAGTGGGCCCTGCTCCCCGCTCGCCGACCAGAAAATCCTGGCCATAGTGTTGTTATGACCAGGTGAGATGGGGTGAATGGGTTCCCCTCTATTCAACCTCCTCAGTTGGTCATAACAAGGATTTAAGTTTATTTTTCACTAGGATATGCCTTTTCTAAATCATATGTATTTAACTAGTTATGCAATAAGCGATAAGGAGCCAATGAAGCGAGGCATGCTCAACTCAAAGAAAGAGTAAATATATTGACCATTAAAGACGAGGGAAAAAGTAATAAAAACGCAACATCACACACGCACTTGTGTCAGAAATTAAGGAAGTTAGAGACCAATAAAAAAAGGTTAAAATAATATATAGTTAAGTGTCCTTTGCTTGTTCTTGTGGCATAGATTTTTAAACATTGCAGCCGATTTGGATTAGCTGGTTTTGTGTTGTGGTCAGATGTAGAAGATGTTGCAATTATTATGAGATTTTGGTTCACTGGTAGATTTCCAGTGACATTAGCTTCCAAACCGGGTTACATTCTCCAAAAGAGAGAGAGAGAGACAGAGAGAGAGAGAGAGAGAGCTTGCAGCCTGTCTCTTCTGCTGAAGTCTTTCTCGCAATCTCTCCCCAGAAGGTAAAAAACAATTCAGACCACTAATTTAATTTCCCAGTTTTTACTGATGTTCCATTTTAAGCTATACAAGCCCAGTTTGGACCAGTATTCTTATTTCCCAGTTTTTACTGTGTTTTTTCTCTCCCTTCTGCAGTGGCTGTAACCCGACCTGTTATACATCACCCGTTGTATATTTCCAAGGGGTTTGGGTGGGTCTGTCTGTGGCAGCCATTGTTCCAATATCCAGAACTACGTATTTTAATGTCTCTTTCTTAGACAGTGATGAGTTTTGATGGGTCTCTGAACTATAGGAAATGCCTCTCTCTTCACACTCCCATGAGGGTAACTTGTTTGTTTTTCACCTTCACCTTGGAATGTGGCCCTGCATTTTTAAGTAGTTTTTTCTGTCTCATTTCAAATCGCAAAATTTCCAGTCAGTTGAAAGTTTGAAAATCATACTTTCAATAATAAAAGGGCATAGCCTCGTGACAGGATGTAGAAGCTATTCATTAAGTTTCTTATCTTGTGCAATGAGTTACCGCTGAAGAACACAGACACAAGTCATGAATTGTACACACATCTTGAATTTTTGTTGCCATGTGCCCTCGGGCTTTAAAGTCAAGATTGAATGTACGCTTTATCCCTACTGGTCATTCTATATTCAATTTATCCAAATGCACAACCCTACAGTGCAAAGAATCTGTTGTGGGTTGAGGGTTGTGAAAAAAAAAACCTTTCTCTTTTCATCATGCTGTTCCAGATGCTTATCTTATGCATAGAAAGCAAAAGGACTTAGGAATGGAAAAGATGAAATCAATCCCATCTGGGATACATACGTAGCTTAATGTACCTTATATTTTATGTCTATAATTCTCAGTCATCATTACCAGATCAAACAGCACTCTAGTGTGAGTGAAAATCGCTTGTTTACTCTCTCATTGCAAAATGGTTTACATGCAGGCTTTGATTACCTGTAACATATAGGGTCTGATATTATTAGCAAAAACTGTTGCAATTCCTGCATGTCCCCAAATGTTGAGATATATTTGAGTTTGGAAGTAGTAGCAAAAATTTTGCAACAAATCACAATGCACATGTAATAATCTTTCATTCATCTGACACAGTTAATGAAGCAGCTGATTCTTATAGGTTCTGAAAAATCTAAGAATGCAAGAATCTAGCTATGAAATGTGAAACAGATGAAAAATGACTCAAGAACAGCTGCACAAATCTAGTTTCATCAAACGATTTGACAATTGATGATAAGATGGAAAGAGGACAGTGCATTTTAGGCACTGACTGACACTTTAAAATGCAAGCAAGTGCCAAGCATCACAATTTGGCACTGATTGTGTCAACATTACCTTTTCCATTTGGAGGTTCTGGCAGTCAGAGCAGAGGGGCCTCAATTCAAAAGATACTGCAGTAGACACAGAATCATGCTCATAAAAGGAACGCAAGCTAGAAATGAGAAGTGAAAATAACAGGGCTGTAAATTACACCACACAGACCATAATGGCAGAATGAATACACTCCAGGAAGGAATTTCTATGGCTGAACAACACTGCCCAAATGTTCAAAGGCAAATTCTCCAATAAGAGGACATTGTATGCAAAAAGTGGTGGAGTTCCAGACATTGAAGAATGCAATAAACAAAGAAAGAATGATAGATTTATTTAGCAGGGAGTGTCTGAACAGGACTGATCTGTGGAGATTGGAATATAAGAAAAAACTCGTGTAAGTGCTTGTATTAAACAGATATTTTATGATTTGTGCTATATATTACAAAATAGTTTGCATTTTGACTTATTGCACATAAGATATTGTAGTGCATATAATAACAAAATATCACTGAAATAGCTAAGTGTGTTTCTATGCTCACAATGTACCATTTGTTCAATTCACAAATGAAGGAGAACTCAGTCAAGTTACACCAAAAAAGCACCTCAAATTTACACACCAGCTGCCATTACCCACATTTAAATTAGCACAGAAATGCCTGCTGTGGTACATGTTCCTGTCGATGAAGATTGTGGAGAAAGAAGCAGAAGATGAGACACTTTGATGAGGAATAGGAAGCACAGGGTTCAGATCAAATGCATGCTTTTAATCAAATGTATCAGGATACGGACTTTATTGGGTCTGCTTTCAATGGAAACCAAGAATTGAAGGAAGGATCCATAATTTCCTTGCAGAAGATACTGGAAGATGGTCTAGGTAATGTAGGGGAGACTAGCAACCAAATATTTATTGAGCAAAGTAATGGGGGCAAGTTTATCCGCATTGCAGGCTAGCAGTGAGTAGGGGCAATACCAGTGTAATCTCAGTTCTGCAGCTACAAGCATAGGAATAGAGTCTCTCTTGAATTCCCACACTACTTTGTTGGAGCTTTGAGATCAAATCTCTAAGAACAACCACCTCCAGATGGGCTATAACCAAGTATAACTAAAGATTTCCAAGTAAGTTCACAAAGATCAGCATACATCATGGTGAATTGCCTTCCAACAAGAAATAGCTAACCAGCAGCCACTAGACTCTCATGTCAGGAGTAGTTCTGTGCCATCCTATAACCTGCACAGGTAACAGCAAGTGCATATCTCCGAAAGTACTAAGCCCACAGTGACTAAAACAGTAGCCATTGTGCTATTGATGCAGGTCCTTCAAAGTTAATGGTAATGGGACTTCTGTTGGATAAATTCAGCATTTTCTGCATTCCTAAGCAACAACAGACCAGAGAATCAGAGCTATAATGCATTGGCCCACCTCCAACCCACTCTTCTTCCAAATGTGGCACCTGCTGAGAGAACAGGGTTTGTAAATTTATTCTTGTAACTGCGGTTGCCTGTGCAGCGACTCACTTAGTTGTATTCCATATATGAAACCAATACAGAGAAGTTTATGACATACAAGGGGTAAAAGCAACATCAAATGTCATTAAACACTAGTACTGTATAACTTAATAAGATTAATGAACTGTGACTCTGTGTTGCAGCCTCTCATTCTTTCATTGTGCAGAAAAATAAACTGTCAGTTGTCTTTCCACAAGCAGTGTTTGCCCTCCTGCTGCCTATTCTTACTGAGGTGCATGGAATGGGGTACCTGGCATAAGAAAATGCTAGAAATACTCAGCAGGTGAGGCAGGATCTGTGGAGAGAGAAAGGATAATGATCTCTCCCTCCAGATGCTGCCGAACCAACTGAGTATTTCAAACATTTTCTGTTTTTATTTCAAATTTACAACATCTGGAGTATTTTTCTAATAAAAGACTTCAGTTACCTCCTGATCAAAAAGGCCTCAGGCATTACCTCTAGGTGTCTTGAAGGTCTCTATTTTACAAAAGTTGAGTGGTAACTTTAACTTCCACAGGAAGCACTTTGCAGATGGTTGGATATCCCTTAAGGTTTCCATGATCAGGTGACACACTTCAGTCAGTATCATCATACTTTCCATGGAGGTTTCCATAACCTGAAGGTTATGATCATTGTGTCACAACATGGTCAGGTAATATAGATTCATCAAGATAGACCCAATACTGTTGTGATTTGTATGACTTCCATGCTCGCTGTGTGCATTAGATTTGCTATTCTCCATCACCAATGAGATGTACTCAGCAAAGGCTACTACCATGTTCATAACCAGAAGTCTTAACATTTTGGAACCTTTGTGAGAGATTTGTCTTTGATGCGGCTCCATAGCTTCAGAATTTTGCATTGGTTGCTCCTTGACATTTAACACAACCTAAACAAATTCAGTTATCCATTTTACAATTTTGCATAAGTCAAACATTTCACCACTTTATACAAGCATATTTTTCCTGTAGATAAACAGACAGAGGAATAAGTGCCTCTTACGGTGCTTTAAGTTTAAGTTCATACTTCATTTCTGATTTTTCTGATAAATTCCATGTAGTACCAGAAGTGTGTTTCCCATTACTACTGCAAGCAAGTTGTTAACTAGAATAAAACCTTCCTTAATTAGGGTTAGACTTGAGTTAAAAACAAAAACAAAAATAAAAATAACTGGAAAAACTCAGCAGGTCTGATAGCACGTGCGGAGAGGAATACAGTTGAAATCCAAGTGGGGTAAGTCAGAGACGGAGACAGTCACTGAGGAAGGAACTATGGCTGTGAAAGCAAGTTTTAGTAAACACCTTGTCAAACACCAGGAGAGAAATGGAAAGCAATGAAGGTGAACAAGGCAAAAGAGAGAGGCGGAAATCCTGTCAGAGAGAAGAGCAATACTTCTTCAAGGCAGGCATTCCTTGAAGAGAAGTGGCAGTCAATTAAGCACTAAGATAAAAGCAAAAAACTGCGGATGCTGGAAATCCAAAACAAAAACAAAAATAAAAATACCTAGAAAAACTCAGCAGGTCTGACAGCATCTGTGGAGAGGAACACAGTTAACGTTTTGAGTCCGTATGACTCTTCAACAGAACTAAGGAAAAATAGAAGAGAGGTGAAATATAAGCTGGTTTAAGTGGCGGGGGGTGGGGTGGGGGGGGTGGTGGGTGGGGTGGTGGGACAGGTAGAGCGAGTCAGTGATAGGTGGAGATAACCAAAAGATGTCATAGACAAAAGGTCAAAGAGGTGTTGACGGTGATGATATTAGCTAAGAAATGTGCTAATAGGTGACATTAAGGGTAGAAAGCAGGATGAGCAAGGTACAGATAGCCCTAGTGGGGGTGGGGTGGGGGAAAGGGATCGAAATAGGCTAAAAGGTAGAGATAAAACAATGGATGGAAATACATTTAAAAATAATGGAAATAGGTCGGAAAAGAAAAATATATATAAATTATTGGAAAAAAGGGGGATCGGAAAGGGGGTGGGGATGGAGGAGAGAGCTCATGATCTAAAGTTGTTGAACTCATTATTCAGTCCGGAAGGCTGTAAAGTGCCTAGTCGGAAGATGAGGTGCTGTTCCTCCAGTCTGCGTTGAGCTTCACTGGAACATTGCAGCAGGCCAAGGACGGACATGTGGGCATGAGAGCAAGGTGGAGTGTTGAAATGGCAAGCGACAGGGAGGTCTGGGTAATGCTTGCGGACAGACCGAAGGTGTTCCGCAAAATGGTCACCCAGTCTGCGTTTGGTCTCTCCAATGTAGAGGAAACTGCAATGGGAGCAGAGAATGCAGTAGACTAAATTGAGGGAAGTGCAAGTGAAATGCTGCTTCACCTGAAAGGAGTGTTTGGGCCCTTGGATGGTGAGGAGGGGGAAGTAAAGGGGCAGGTGTTGCACCTTCGGCGGTTGCATGGGAAGGTGCCATGGGAGGGGGTTGAGGTGTAGGGCGTGATGGCGGAGTGGACCAAGGTGTCCCGGAGGGAACGATCCCTGTGGAATGCTGCCTGGGGTGTGAAGGGAAGATGTGTTTGGTGGTGGCATCTTGCTGGAGTTGGCGAAAATGGCGGAGGATGATCCTTTGAATGCGGAGGCTGGTGGGGTGATAAGTGAGGACAAGGGGGACCCTATCATGGTTCTGGGAGGGAGAGGAAGGTGTGAGGGTGGTTGCGCGGGAGATGGGCTGGACACGGTTGAGGGCCCTGTCAACCACCATGGGTGGAAAACCTCGGTAAAGGAAGAAGGAAGACATGTCAGAGGAACTGTTTTTGAAAGTGGCAGCATCAGAACAGATGCGACGGAGGCGAAGGAACTGACAGAATGGGATGGAGTCCTTACAGGAAGCGGGGTGTGAGGAGCTGCAGTCAAGATTGCTGTGGGAGTCGGTAGGCTTCTAATGAATTACTTGAGGTAAACCTGGCTAAGCTCTTAATTTAGGGTTGGTTTGAAACTAGGGCTTAGGTTAGGATAAATTTATTATGGAGCAACTTTATGTCATTTCAACAAGGTAACCTCTAAACTGGATTTATTGGAATAAGGAGGACCTGGTAGTGGGAATGGGTATATATCATGATGCTTGATGTGTTCTGCCACCCTATTACTGCTGCTTTCCCTTTCTGCTCTCTGTGCGGCTGCTGTTCTCTTTGTCATAGGTTCCAGCAGTGGACCCAAAACTTTTGTATGGAGCTAAGCATTGCACTGCCAAGTCTAAAGGTACACAAGATTCTGGACAGGAAAGTAAGTACCCACTCTGACTTGCTGTAGTCATGTGACTCTGCCACAAGGCAAGCTCATTGTAAGCTGCCATTTTAGATCAGTTCAATAAAGACATCTCACTGAGGATCAATGAGAAGCACTGCTGTCTTTAAACATGAAAGATGGTGTCAGAAAGTGAAGTTTTAAAAATCCTGGAAATTCTGCAGAGATGACCCAGCTCAGAAAGGCAAACAGAAATATTAAAATCTGCTAAAAGTTGCTGAAAAAGGACAAGGACAAGCAAGCAAACCAAAGGCTGCAAGTAAAATACTGGGTAAGTGAACATGGCATGAAACTTTCCAATCCCAGCTCCTGTCGAATTGAAAGGTGATATTTGGCAGAACAGGCAGTTTTTCCACTTAGGATGGCAAAACTATGAGTTTACAACAGGGTTAATTGACAAGCTGCAACTTGAGTACAAACTTCTAACACTGCTGGGGAGGGACTGCTACAAACTGTATACCACCCTAAATCTAACCGACAAGCAAAGAAAACAGACAGCAGAGATTTTGAAAGCCTTGAACGAATGCTTTGAACCCCAAGTGAATGTTACATATGAACACTCTGTATTCAACACTAGAGCCCAAGGCTAACATTTTCCCCCATCGGGGGGGATGTGTGGGAACGGGTGTGGGCGGGCGGGTTCTCAATCGGCACCCCTGGTTGGGGGCATGCTGCCATTTTATGTGGGCGGTCAAATTAAGGCCCACGCAACGTGACATCTGCCAGGAAGTGCTATGCATTTCCTGTACGGGTGGGGAGGATATTCTGTGAGCCAGGAGCGTGCTCTTTTGCGCATGTGTACGTAAGAGTACACAGATCTCCCTGAGGCAAAGTGCTGCTTCAGGGAGATTGGCTCAGATTTGAAACTTAAATAAAGATGAGAAAAAAACTTTGCTGCCATGTCCCTTCATGTGACTCTGTCACATGGGTTGGGACATGTCCATAACTTTTATTTTGAAATATCCTGAGATTTTTTAATCACTCATGAAACCTCATCCAGCCCATGGATGAGGTTTCATGCTTTTTTGGAAGCCCGCCAGGGCTCCCGGCCTGCCCGCCAACCTTAATGGACGGGCAGGTCCATTTATGGTTTCAATTAGTTTTCTAATGGCCTTAATAGGCCATTGGCGGGCGCGCAGCCGAGTCAGCTGCGTGCCCGCTGACCTGAAAATCTAAATGACGCGGGGTGACATCGGGACGTATGCCCGACATCGCCCCGTGCCATTTTACGCATCGGTGAGCGGGCCCTGCCCTCACTCACTGAACAGAAGATTCTGCCCCAAGGTGCAAGGGAAACTATTGAACAGTATGTGACTTCAGTAACACAGCTTGCAGAATCATGTGACAGCTAAAGGTGATCTGATTGTAGATCAAATAGTCTTAGGCCTAAGAGGCCCCTCAGTGAGAGCAAGTCAACTTAAACAGGAGAAACTTACACTCAGGAAAGCAATAAACATGTGTAGAAATGCAGAGCTTGTAAAATGTCAGCTACAGCACATGTATGGCAGGGCAGACTAGGGTCAGAATTTTACCACCCGTGGACATGCTCCCGACCTGATCGGGTGTAAAATCATGGTGCGTGCGTGCCAAAGCCAGAAGCGTGCCTGTCGACAAATAAGAAGGCAATTAAGCCCATTAACGATGCAACTGTCTCCGATTTTTCGTGGTCCATCCAACCTTACAGTTGGCAAACAGCTGAATCGGCCAGGCGGACTTTGTATTTTTCATCAAGCCTCATCCAAGGGCAGGATGAGGTTTTTGTTATTAGATAAAATAAAAATAAAAATCTGTGGCCAGCATTTTTTATCATCTATATGCTCAGGTGCATGATTGTGATGCTTGGACAATTTTTTTCTGATTTTCAAAACTTTATTTCATGGTTTTCGTGTCTGCAGCTCCCTGAGAAAGCACTCTGCCTTCTGGGAGCTTTCCCTCAGCACTCGCTCTCACCAGCATTGACATCTTCGCCTGCCCTTCTCCCACCCCCACCCCTGTAGCGCTGAGCTTTTCACTGCTCGCTTCACACTGGCTGGCCATTAATTGGCCAACCAGTGGGAAATCACAGTTGGGGGTCGATCGTGGTCGGTGGTCTGCTTCCCGGCTGATCCCGGGCCTACCAATCACGCCTGCCCGCCGAGCTGAAAATTCAGGTCCATGAGACACATTATGCTGAGAGACATTTCAGGATGAAAGAGCAGGACAATTGTGGACAAAGGGCAGCATGCAAATACTGCAGTCGACATCATACAAAGGAAAAAGATTGCCCAGCATGGGGAAAGCAGGGTTTTAGCTGCAAGAAACCAAATCATTTCACACAGAACTGCTTGGCTAGAAAGAAGCAAACCAATCCTATACAGATGGCCACTGGAGAGATATCAGCGAAAGTCTGGTGAAGCACTATACATGATACAACAGGTTGGTTCCATAAAGTCTATAGGTTATAAATGGTTTATGACTGTTACAATGATGACTGCAGAAAGAGGGTATCAAGCAAACAAGAAGTGTCAGATAGACAATGTTGCATCATGCAACATAATGACCTTCACAGACCTGTGCGAAGTGGCTCAACTTGGCGATCCAGAGATGAAGCCCTTGAAAGTAAGGATGAGGCTATATGATGGCATCATACTCATACCGAGAGGATAAATTTAGTCTGAGGGCCCAATGCAATGGCAAGAAGGAAGATCTAGATTTCCAGATTATAGTGGGACACACCGGCCACTCATCTCAGCTGAAGCAAGTCTAAAGCTTGGACTGGTAACCCTCTATGTGCCAACAGAGGTTTGCAATGTGTCACAGCATATAAAACCATTGACTACCAAACAGATCCTAGAGGAGTACGAAGATATGTTTACAGAGTTGAAATGCCTACCAGGAGAATATAATCTAGAAGTAGATGAGAGTGGAAGACTAATTCAGCATCTGCCAAGATGAGTTCCAGCTGCCCTCAAGTCAAGCCTAAAAGACAAGATAAAAGAGCTGGAAAAGAAGGGAGTAATCAAGAAAGTGACAACTCCTACAGACTGGATTAGCAGCATGGTGGCAGTGAAACAACCTGGAAAGCTAAGAGTCTGCTTACACCCAAAGGATCTAAATAAAGAGCTGAAGAGATCTCACTACCCCATGCCAACCATTGAAGGAATTTTGCCACAACTTGCCAAGGCAAAGATACTCACTACTCTAGCTGAGAAGGATGGTAACTGGCAAATGAAGCTGGATGAAAGCAGCAGTTTTCTAACAGCATTCTGGATGCTGTTCGGGAGATACAGATGGTTGTGCATGCTGTTTGGCATTTCCACGGCTCCAGGAGAGTATCAACGCAGGGAATATGAGATGGTCAGTGATCTTCCCGAGTGGAAGCAATAGTAGATGATCTACCATCCTATGGATGTGGAGACAAAATAGAAAAAGCCATAGCAGACAATGTTCAGAATTTAATATGACTGCTAGAGAGATGAACCTGAAGCTGAACAAGAGAAAATTGCAACTGAAGATGCCTGACATCAAGTACATAGGTCACATACTGACAGCAAAAGGTCTTTGCCCGGATCCTGACAAGGTGAGAGCTGTAGCAGTGATGCAGCGACCAACAGATGTGAAAACATTGCAACAATTTGTTGGACTCATGAACTACTTAGCAAAAATTTGCCTAATTTGTCAACTGAGTGTGCCAAGGAGGTGCAGTGGTATTGTGGACAGAACAAGAAGCAGCGTTCACTAAAATCAAACAACTAGTGATGACAATGCCGGTGCTGAAGTACTATGACATCACTGATGAAGCCACCTTGCAATGTGATGCCAGCGAGACAGGTGTTGGAGCAACCCTAATGCAGCAAGGACAACCAGGCACATTTGCATCTAGGGCACGAACGCAAATGGAACAATGCTACACTCAGATCAAGAAAGGTTGCCTGGCTATTGTCTTTGCTTGTGAGCATTTTCATCAATACCTGCTTGGGACAGATACAATAACAGTGGAGTCTGACCATAAGCCACTTCAAAGCATTTTTCTCTAACTGCTACTATCTGCTCCAAAGCGTCTGCAAAGAATGTTACTTTGTTTACAGAGATATCACCTGTACGTGGCATATAAGCAAGGGAAACAGATATACATTGCAGACATGCTGTCGAAAGCAGTGCTCCCCATGAAGAAAGTTGAGGATACTACAACAGAATGTGAAATCTTCCAGATTCAATGTGCAGCAACAGCTCGACCTGATCTGGAAATCGTCAACCCAACAGAGACATTGAATGCGACAGACATGTGCCTTGCTCAAATCAAGCGAACTACCCAACACAATGCAACTATCTAAATGATGCAGGAAGTAATGATGAAAGAATGGCCTGAGAGCATTAAGGACATACCTGTGGTTACAAGAGCATTTTGGGCATGACGAGATGAATTGACAGCCCAAGGTGGCATCATGTACAAAGGAAATAAAGTCATCAGCCCTAGGGAGATGAGAGGAGAGATGCTGAAGCACATCCATGCAAGACATCAAGGAATTGAATCAACTCCGAGGAGGACAAGAGAAGTGCTCTACTGGCCAAACATGAGCAATAAAATTAAAGACCACATAGGCCAGTGCAGTAGTTGTAATGAATACCAAGCTAAACAACCTATAGAGTTGTTGATGGTGCATGGCACCCCAGAGGGACCATGGATGAAACTGGGAAAAACTCTTCAATATAGCAGGAACTAATGATCTTGTCATTGTGGACTACTATTCTGACTACTGGGAGTTAGACCAGCTGACCTCAATAACATCAGGAGAAATAGAATGCCTGAAAGCACACTTCAGCCGTTACGGTATTCCAGACTGTTATGTTTTACCATGGGGTCACTTTGCTTGCGAACTGGTTGCATGCTTATCTGTCGGCAGGTGAGTCGATTACAATATGCTGTAGATGCAGAGACCTAAATGAAATGAAGCACATGCTATTTATTTACACAGACAGCAGAGCACTAACATGATGTGTGTTTCTCCAGCCAGACCCTACTCTAGACTAACATTAACATGGTAGCCCGCACTACACAGCTATTGGGTCTTACAGTCATGTGGTCAATCTGCTCACATTCTCTTAAAGGTGTATTACACCTCAGATTACCACATCCCTCCCCCTTTGCTTGAAAGTACATTTTACAATATATTAACTATTTACATAAATAAGCTATTTACAAACTCAGGCCAGAATTGCCCGCTCGCCGATGACGCGGGATAACGTCGGGAGGAACCCCCGACGTCATCCCACCCCATTTAAATATTCAGTGAAATCAGCTGTCCGCCCGCCGACCTGTCAATGGCCAATTGAGGCCATTGACAGGATAATTAACCCAATTAAAGGACCTGCCCATCCAACCTTAAGGCTGGAGGGCACGCCAAGAGCCCCAGCAGGCTTCTGAAAAAACATGAAACTGGCGGGATGAGGTTTCATGTCTGTTTTTAAAAACTTTAATAAACTTTATGTAATATTTATTAATATGTCCCATCTCGTGTGACATTGTCACATGAGGGGGACATGTTAATAATTTTTTTATTTTGCTATTTTTGAGGTTTATGAAACTTTCAGTGCTCTCCCTGAGGCAGCACTTAGTCTCAGGGAGCAGAGTGCACTTTGACAGTTGGGGAATCCCCCGCACAGGAAGCTCATAGCGCTTCCCGTCAGCCCGCCCACTCAAAATGGCGACAGGACCCGTTTTGGCAGCAGAGTTCGGATGCCCAGCCGCCACCGAGCCAGTGGGGCCTGCCCGCCCATCGAGGGCTAAATTCTGCTCTCAGTCTCTCAAGAGGCTTTTCCAAATGTGTCGACTGTTGTAGTTCTACAACTTTGGATGGTTTATCTGAAGCCTCGCTCTCAGGAGTTATCTGTCCACTAGGCTCTCCATTAGGAACCTATAAATTTGCTTCTTCAACTCTCTCAGGCTCAACTAGTCCTACAGGTACTTCCAAAGCAAGAGGAGTTCCTTCTACCTGTGATGTCAATTCCCACAGGAATGTTTGGCACACCTTTCCTTGTGGATCTGTTTCCCTTTTCCTGAGGTGATCTACATGTCTCCTGATTATCCGACCTTCAACTAATATATGGTGGGACAGGGGTCCTGTCACTGCACTGACTTCACCTGATAGTCATTTGGGCTCATCTCCAAAGTTCTTTGCAAAAACTGCCTCTCCTACAGTGAAGTTTCTTTCATGACTGTGGTATCGTGTTCATTTTTCTGGGCCTCCTGACTTCTCTTTAACCTACCCCCTAAATTTGGCCTTATGAGGCTTAACTGTGTCCTGGGACGTCTCTTCATTAATAACTCTGCAGGGACGATACTGGTGGCCGTATGTGGCTTTGTCTTGTAGCTGAGCAGGAAATGTGATAACTTATTTGCTATAGAGTCCCCATTTAGATTTTTCATTCCAGCCTTGAAAGTCTGAACTGCCCTCTCGGCCAACCCATTGGATGCAGGGTGGTATGGTGAGGACTTGACATGTGTTATGCCACTGAGACTTGTAAATCTTTGGAATTTCCTGCTAGTGAATGATGTTCCATTATCAGACACTATTATCTCTGGTAAACTGCGTATCACAAAATCCTGACACAATCTGTCTATGGTGGTGGCAGATGTGGGTGATCCCACCCCGTTTCCATCCATCCATTTGGAGTGAGTATCGATAAGTAAGAGGAACATTGTACCCAAAGAAGGCCCCACGTAGTCAACATGGAAGCGGACCTATGCCCTTCCTGGCCATTCCCAAGCACATAGAGGAGCAGAAGGAGGCAATTTCTGCACCTGTTGGCACTACATGCAGCTCTTTACCATGTTTTCGATTTCAGTGTCCATCCCTGACCACCACAAGTAGCTGCATGCCAACATTTTCACTCTGGAAATGCCGGGGTGAGCGCTATGCAATTCTATCAATAATGGTTGTTTTCCTCTGGGAGGCACAATGACTCTCACTCCCCACAGTAAGATGCTATCCTGGCAGCTGAGCTCGTATCTCCTGTTCAAATAGGGCTTCACTTCATCTGATTTTGGCTCGTTAGACCATCTGTGCAAGACTTGTTCCCTGACGTGAGACAAACTGGATTGTGGTCTGTCCATTCTCTGATCTGTTTCATCACTGGTGATGAATCCAGAAAGTTTAATAACAAAACAAGTTCTTGAGGGATGGGGACGTTCACAATGTTGTCCTTGAGAGGTAATCGGCTCAGCGCGTCGGCTTTGGCAATCTGGCTTCCCAGCCGGTGGATAAAAGTATATTCATAAGCAGCTAGAATCAGTGCCCACCCTTGGATGCATGCTGAGGTGATTGGGGGTATTGCCTTATCTTCCCCAAACAAGCCTAGTAGTGGCTTGTGATCGAGTACGATGGTGAAGTGGCGACCATGGATGTATTGGTGGAATTAACGCCAAATACAATGGATAAGCCTTCTTTCTCTATTTGTGAGCATCTTTGCTCTGCCACACTGAGTGTTCTTGAGACATAGCCAATGGACCGTTTGGAGTCATCAGCCATCCGGTGGGAGAGTACTTTTCAGTCAAAATGTACCAACAGGGCCAATGAGCGTAGTAACTGTTTTACTACCATAAAAGCCTGTTGTTGTGAGGCTTTCTAAGTCCACCTGTGGTTTTGTGTAACCCATATAATGCAGCCAGTACTGTTGAGAAATTTTGGAGAGAATTACCATAGTAGTTAACGATTCCCAAGAAGGACTTGAGTTCTGTGGCATTTTTTGGGGCTGGCCCCTCACAAATAGCTCTCATCTTGTCCGCTACTGGGTGAAGACCCTTTGAGTCAACCCAAAACCCAGATAAGTCACTTCTTTTGCTTGGAAGATACATTTTTCCCTTTTCAAACGTACTCCGGCTTGTGAGAAACACTTCAATACCTCTTCCAAGTTAGCCAGGTGTTCTTCATCAGTTAGTCTTGTTACTAGGACATCATCGAGATAAACCGCCACATGGGATGGACCTTGGAGCAAATTTTCCATAGTCCGTTGGAAAATGGCACAAGCTGATGAGACTCCGAAGGGTAACCGGGTATACTGGCATAACCCACTATGTGTGTTGATAGTCACAAAATCCTGCAAGGCCTTTCCTAGCTCGACTCGCTGGTAAGCATGGCTCATGCTGAGTTTCGTATATGCTGTTCCCCCGCCAGAATAGAGTATAATTCATGAGTTTTTGGGATAGGGTGCCTATCAAATCTGGCCACTTTGTTCACAGTTAACTTGTAGTCCCCACATATTCACGCACTCTGGTCAGGCTTTAGTACTGGAACTATGGGTGCTGCCCATTTGGAAAATTGTACAGGTTATAAGATTCTCAATCTTTCCAGCCTGTCCAATTCAATATCGACTTTTTCTCGTAATGCACAGGGGACTGGTCTCACCTTCAAATATCTGGGGGTTGGTCCAGGATCCATGTGGATTTTAGCTTGCAGCTCCTGAATCTTCCCGAACTCTTCCCTGAACACAGGAGCATATTTCTGTAATAATTCTTGCAGATCTTTCATCCTGAGTTGAAAAATCTCAGTCCACTCCAACTTTATTTCCTTAAGTCAGTTCCGACCAAGTAGAGTTGGACCCTCCACTGCTACCACTATCAGGGGTAGGTTAGCAGACTGGCATCCATATTGTACTGGAACCTTGCATATACCTTTTACTCGTATGTTTTCGCCAGTATATGTCTTGAGTCTGGCAACTGAGTTTTCCAGCTTTAGTGCAGGGTCTCCTCCATTCAGATACTTAAACGTGTGTTCCCTGTCACTGTCGTGGATGCGCCTGCATCCACCGCCATTCAAATGGGTTTCCTGTTGACTTCTACTGTCACGTAGATTGCCTCTGTTTTACCCATTTTTAAGTTGTGTAGCGAGTAAATATCTGACTCTGTTTCTTCTGGTTTCTCCATTATATAAATTTCACGGCTTCCACCTTTTTGTTTGAAATTTGGCCTCAATCTTTCTTTACAATATCACACAATGTGCCCATTGCGATGACAGTAGAAACATTTGGTTCTTTTAAATTATCATTCATTTGTAGGCCATCTGGTTCCAATTCTGCTATTATTGGTTGTTATCCGTTAAACCATTACTTTTCGCTGGACTGTTAAAGGCGGCTGTTTCCTGCCTTTCCATGGAGCACTGCGCTTCCACGCCATTTCTAGCTGGTGCCTCCTCCCGACGTGAAGAACAGCACCATTTTGTGCTCCCTTGATTTCTTCTGAGTCCCTGACTGCACTTTCCATTGTGGTGCCAACTCCAGCGCCTTACTGAAGTCTAAATATGTTTGTGACAACAACCTTTTTTGAATAGCATCGTTGTTAATCCCACACACTAATCGGTCTCTTAACATGTCATTAACTAACGTCCCGACACACAATGCTCTGTCAGTTGTTTTAAGGCTGCTACATAACAAGCGACTGTCTCTCCAGGGGTGCGACATCTCGAATTGAATTTAAAATGCTGCGTTGTTACCGAGGGCTTTGGCTGAAAGTGGCTTTTCACAAGATCCACCAACTCATCAAAGCTCTTGGAATCTGGGTGTTGGGAGCTGATAGACTATGAATTAGGCCGTATGTTTTACTGCCACATGTCGATAAGAGGGTCGCCTGCCTCTTCTCCTCCCCCATATATCGTTGGCCAAAAAGAAAAACACGAGGCGTTCAATACAATGTGACCAGCCATCAGTGGTCTGATTATACGGTTTGATGCGGCCAAATTGTGGAATACTGGAAGGAGATAACTTCGACGACTCTGTACTTACAATTGGCCTGCAAGGCATGGCTGATTCACTACAGTTGAACTTTCAGGGTTTTCCTTGGTGTCGTCAACTCATCGTGTTTTACCATGGGGTCGTTTTGCCCAAGAACCAGTTGCACACTTATCAGTCGGCGGGTGAGTCAATTACAATATACTGCAGACACAGAGACCAATATGGAATGAAGCACATGCTAATTATTTACACAAGTAACAGAGCATTAACATGATGTGTGCTTCTCCAACCAGGTCCTACTCTAGACTAACATTGACATGGTAGCCCGTGCTACACAGCTATTGGGTCTTATAGTCACGTGGTCAATCTGCTTACATTCTCTAAAGGTATATTACACCTCAGATTACCACACAGGTATTGTGATGAGTGATAATGGCCCTCAGTTCATGTGTGAAGAGTTCAGTCATTTCACAAAGGATTGGGAAATTTGACACTACACATCATCTCTGCACTATTCCCAGTCGAATGGAAAGGCTGAGCAGCAGTGAAAATCGCCAAAGGAATCATCAAGAAATCGAGCAAATCTAGCACTGATTTGTTAAGGCAATCCTTGAGTGTAGAAACACAGCGACTGTAGGCTTGGAAAGTTGTTCAGTCCAAAGATTAATGTAATGCTGCACCCAAACTACTCTTCCAATAACAAAAAAGCTAATGAAACCAGAAGTATTAACAGGCATGAGTTAAAAAAATCAAGGTGAAACAGGAGAAAGCCAAATTTCAGTTTGACAAGACTGTCAAACTACTACCAGAGCAGAGCATTGGAGAGTCAGTCAGGGTACAAACCTTCAATGCTCTCAACAGGAGCCAACCCATGTAGTAACTTGGGACACACGTACAGAAATTATCACTATGATTGTACACGGTGGCAGTGAATGACCAAATACAGACGCATCTGCAGGAACATATGAACAACCAGCGAAACTGTTCCTTCATTGCAGTCAGTCAGTCAAGAAGATGGGATCTCACCAGCTGTACAGAGTACAGTACTACCATCAATCCCAGAGATCCACACATCCCCAACAACTGTAATGGAACAACAACAGTTACCATGGCAACAAGTGCCATGGGAACGATACTCTCCAGACAAGGGATGTCACCCAGATGAACAGCCAATGACAACGTGCACGTGTACCATTAAGAGACCTGCACAACTTAAAGACTGTGTGCAATACAGGGGCAGAGACGGACTAGTAGAACAAACAGTTATTAATGCATGAGTTCAATGGGTGTAATGTGGGTAACCTGGATAACTCACAGTTACACATGATGATGCATGCAAATTTGTCTTTTGTTCATTAGGAAAAGAAGGGTGTTTGGATCTTTTGTTCCTTATGAAAAAGGGGATGTGTGGGCTTTGAAATGCAATGGTACTACATGTCCTACCTGGCTTGATGTACACGTATGACTCTGACGGGAGAAAAGCTCACTGTAGGCTGCCATTTTAGATCAGTTCAATAAAGACATCTCACTGAGAAGACACTGAAAAGCACTGCTGTCTTTGAACATGAAACAATGGTAGCATTGCCACCTCTGAGTTGTGGGGGGTGGGTGGATTTTATGGAGCCCACGAGGGTGGGAAACATGGCATGTGGGGTGACTTAATTAGGTGGGATGTGAAATTTTGATTTTCGGACAGTGGGTTGAGATACAGAGATAAAGCAAACGGCATGTTTGAGGCATGTCGAGCATTACACCGGTTAGCACTTGTAATATATTTACATGCCATGAATCCTCATTAACGTGAAACAGTTTTCAATAAAGTTCTGCCTTCAAGATAAAGTTAGTGGCACATAAGAATCTCATGGCATCCGGTTCACGATTGTTTAAAGATAGCATGTACCTATGAGCTTTGTGTAGCTGTGTGTAAGCTCAGCGATTTTTCTTGTTTAATGCTACTGCACAAAGGAGGGGAGCAGGAGGATGGCATCTTGCATGGAGGCTCAGGACCGGCAAGGGTAAATCAGTGGTGAGGGGTATTGTGGTGTAGGGGAGATGGAGGAGTGGAAAAGCGATCCAGGGAAGGACAGAAGGTGGTGTTGGGGGCATGGAGGACTGAAGTGGGAGGGGCCTGGCATCCTGGGTTAGGTGGTGGTGGGGCTGGTGGGGACAGGCAGTCAATGTAAGTAAAGGAACGGCATGAGGGTGGTGTCAGTACTGTCCAAATGTGCATCCATCTCAGGATATTGGCTGGCAGAGTCCTTACAGGACTTTGAGTTCACCTACAAAATTTCAATTACCCCTGCTGAGATTGCTATTGGATAATGATCTTTTCTAATGCATGGAAGGGAGGACCAGCTGAGCCTGCAAGTTCAGCCATGCCCCACAGAGTGGTGAGTGCAACACTAGAGGGCACAGTTTTAAAGTGTTTTGCAAAAGAAGCAAATGCGAGGTGAGAAAAACTTTTTCACACAGCATGTAGTTAGCACTGCCTGGAAGTGTGGTGGAGGCTGGTTCAAATGAAGCATTCAAGAGGACATTAGATGAGTATTTAAATAGAAACAAAATGCAGGGTTATGGGGAAAAGGCTGGAGATTAGCACTTAGTTAAAATGCTCGGAGAGCTGGTGCAGACACGATGGGCCGAATAGCCTCCTTCTGCACCGTAACAATCCTGTGACTCCGTGGGCACTAATATGAACATTCAACAAAGTGTGACATAGCACTGTTTTTCCCACAATAAAGAAATGTCCCTAACCCTCCTGGAAAAGTCAATGTGTGCCAACCATGAGGCATGCTGGTACATTTAGCTCTCTGACTGAGCTAGTCTCAACAAATAACAGTGATGTACACATGAATAAAGTGAAACCAATGCAATGTGAAATAGTTACAAGTGAAATTTAATTTTGAAAAAACACCTATGCCACCTTTGTGCTCTCAAGTCTTATGTTAATAGCAATAGAGTTGGGTAGGATAGTTGTGGCTGTCATGCAGAAGCTCCCTGTTTGACCAGGCCACTTTACAATAGGCTGCCCATAGATACAGCACTGTCAGCTGATGGTTGCTTTTACCAATGAAAAGCTTCCCCAACTGCTAAATCGAAATGTGTTTTGTATACACACCACTGGCACTTAGAATTTTAATTATAATCACCTGGGAAAGGGAAAAAGAGAGTACGTGGAGGTGGTACACAGCTCCAGTTACAATGTCAGGAATGGCACACTGTTGACAAGATCCAGCCCAGAAGGTACAGTGTTTGACTTCTGTTGCAGGCAGTCCCGGTGAGTGATGACTCTGAAATCTGTGTTGATGCAATACTTGTGACTATTGGCCCTCCCTGTAATATACGTTGCGGCAGCCCATTCTGCCACATAGCACTAACTACCCTACTGGCTGGTATGAAGATGCTTATGGCCATTGAATGAGTATTCATGTTGTGACCTATCAGACTGTTAATCTATTTGCAAATCCTTCCAGTACTTCACAATATTTTTGGAGGGAGCATTGTCAAGGTAAAAAAAAATGTTACTTATTGCAATTTTTCACTCTCAAATATTGCCTTGTGTACATGATTTATTTCTTGTTGGGTGAGTCAGACGTTCTTTGTAACCTATGAAATGGGCAATGTTGTCAACAGTTTTAGAAACTGCAGTAACAGTCATTGTATGGAGTGATTTACAAATTCCATGGTTCTTTTTTAAGCACAATGCAAATTAGTCTCACATTAGAGAGGAGCCATGGTTGTACCACTATCTATTTACTTTCACTGAACTGGAATGTATTGAATAGCAAAAATTTGGTGCTCATATTTAAAATAATTAAAGTTCCAGATTTTTGATATCCAATGGTAAAATACATTTACTGTCACAAACTCTAATTCTCTGTAGTGCACACTTCATGAGTGTTGACTTTGGTGCAGACATCGCAAGTGTAGCTGGCAAATCCTTTGTCCATATGCAATGCTCATCTGTGATATCAGAGAAATGAATGCATTGCTCTTTCACTGTCAACAAAGTGTGCTATCATCATAGAGGTTTGGACACTGAGATATGCACAAACCCTACTGTATAAGACGTCTATGCCATATCCCTTATAGTGTGATAACATTATATGTTATCAGAAGTGTTGAGGTATTTTTCACATTTCTGCACTGTAAGACATCCTTAGCCTTGTACCAGCACTTTTTCCCCCCTTCAGTTAAACGAGGACAGGATCTTCCACTAAGTTAATGAATACATCATTTGCAACAAATATACATTCCTTTAAAGTACTAAAAAATCACAGAAAAGGAAGGAATTAAAGATAGTATTAGATCAAAGGAAGAGTCTTACAATGTCACCAAAAAGAGTGATAAACTTGGGAGATTTCAGAATTCAGCAAGCAAGGACAAAGAAATTAATAAGGATAGAGAAAAGATTATTACCCGGAACTTCTGGGAGGTACCGCAGAAGACGCGCTGGGGGACCCCTCAGGAGTCCCCATGCAAGGACTGCACGGAAATTGCCCGGGAAGTTTAAACTTGTGGTGGGCAATTACCCTGAATCAGGAACTATCTGGTACTCCAACTTAAATCAAGTGCTTCAGATGGTTCCGACTCCCTTTGCAGAATAGTTACCTAGGAAAAGTTAAAAGGATTAAAACCACTCTTAAGTCTTGGGGAACAATGTTACTGCCCCCCCAACCCCACACTGGACTTCCTCCCGCAACTAAACCCCCCCAACAACTCCCCCTGATTACCTCCCACACACCTCCCCCCTCCCACTATCTGGTTTCTGTTATGTGACCATAGAATCTGTTTTCCATTGTCCACATAAATGGTCTCTGACTACTTGGGCATTGACATCCAATAGTGTTTAAATTTTACCCATTTGCATTTCCTTGTGATAGGATGCTTCTCACACTCATTCTGTGGAATTCTTCTCCGAAGCCAATAAGTCTGTATATCCATTGTGAGGTAGTTTTTGCAGTTATTTGGACAATGGCAGACGTTAATCCACAGGAAAAGTTTGTTGTATTTAAATGCCTTCTCATTTAAATGTCCCGAAAGTTGTTTGTTTTAATGCCCTGAACAGACAGGCAGGCTATCATCCAAGTTTATATAGTTCCATGAATATTGACAGAAAAGAAAAGACTCAACTCCATTTTGTTCCAAAGCAGAGTGTCTACTCTCCATTTTGTTTTAAAAGTAAAGTGTCCATTTTCCATAAATCCCTGAGTGGAATTGTGTGGATGTGACAGGGACTTAATTACAGAGCACTTAAAAAAGTCATAATATGATTAAGCAGAGTCAACTTGGATTCAAGCAAGGGTTTGACAAACCTGTGAAAGTGTTTTGAGAATGTGACTAATAAGATAGAACCAATGGACCTAGTGAATTTGAATTTTCAAAAAGCACATGATGAGGCACCACACAAGAGGTTATTACACAAAATTAGGATTAATGGGATTGTGGATAATATATTAACATGGGCTGAGGATTGGTTAATGGACAGAAAGCAGAGAGTAGGAATAATTAGGACATTTTTGGGTTGGCAGGTTGTAACTAGTGGGTTACCTCAAGGACCAGTATTCATACCTCAGCTATTTACAATCTACATGAATGACTTAAATGATAGGCCTGAGTGTAACGTTTCCAAGTTTGCTGATGATACAAAGAAAACAGTGAGGAAGATGTAGAAGGAGGCTGCAGAGGGATATAGACAGGTTGGGTGAGTGGGCAAGAGCATGGCAGATGGAATCAAATGCGGTGAAGTGTGAAATTATCCACTTTGGTAGGAAAAGGGAAAAAAAAAACAATATTTTTTGAATAGTAAGAGATTGGGAAATGTGTGCTTTCAGCAGGACCTCTGTCTAGTTCACAGAAAGTTAACATGCAGATTCAGCAAGCAATTAGGAATGTAAATAGTATGTCAGCTTTTGTTACAAAGGGTTGGATTACAAGATTAAAGGAGTAAAGAAGGGTATTGGCGAGGCCATACTTGGAGTACTATGCGGGCTCCTTACCCGTGGAAGAACATACTTGTCCAAGATGGAATGTAACAAACATTCACTAGGCTGGTTCCTGGGATGAGGGGATATCTTATGATGAGAGATTGAGTAGGCAAGGCCTATATTCTCTGAAATTTAGAAGAATGAAAGCTGACCTGGTTGAAACATATAAAATCTCGAAGGGACTTGACAGGGTAGGTGCTCAGAAATTGTTTCCTCTGTGCCTAGAACACAGGGTCACACTCTCTGAATAAGAGGTTGAGGTGAGAAAAAATGTCTTCACCCAAAGGGTTGTGAATCTTTAGATTTCCCAACCCAGTGAGCTGTGGACGCTCAGTCATTGAGTACATTCAAATCAGAAATCTAAGGGAGTTTAGGGATATGGGGATAGTGCAGGAGGTGTTGAGGTCAAAGATCAGCCATGACAAAGCAGGTTTAAAGGACCAAATGGTATACAGCTCCTATTTCCTATGTTCTTTTGTTCTTATGTACTGTTTTGACTCACCCTCCACCAGGGGTTGAGAAAAGGCATGGCTCTTGGAGGTGGGAATTCCGACAAAATTCTGAGAAAGACTCCAACCACCTAGTGACTACCCCCAATTATAGGAACATTCATCTTTTTTAATGAAAATTATATAAAGAAAATAGCCAAAAGAGATTAACTGTGTGATTTGTCAGTTTAACCCTTACATGAACAAATCCAAAGCTATTGTGCTATTTGGACAGAACCAACTCTCTGAACTAGAGTTCTGATGAAAGGTCATTGATCCAAAATGTTGGGTGAAATCTTCTGCTCTCACTAATGGCGAGCTTAAAGGCGAGAAAGGATATTTACTTTGGTGGGATGTGGTGTACCTGAACTCCACTGCCTTCCTGCCTCCCCCAGAATTAAGTTCCCTTTTTGGCAGCTTGGAATCTCAGGGGGAGGATGGTGGGGGTCCCTCGATCAAAGGCACTTGGTGAATTAGCGAATTAGTGTCTGATCTAAGGACTGGACAATGGGAAGGGGTGTTCTGCTGATAGCCACCCCCTTGCCCTTGCTTCTGCGCCCCCTCTCCCCTTCCGTGACTCCTATCATGTGAAACCCCACCCCCTCCCCACATTACTTACCCGTAGCATAGGTTCTCCGTGATCCTGGGACTCTGGGGTGTGTCCTTGTGGCAGTAGCCATGGCCTCCTCATTGGCGCCACTAAGCACAAGAGGTGCCGGCCTCTTGCTAGTGGGGTCTTGATTCCAAGGAAAGGCCTGCTGCTGGCCTTGCCACTGCCTGATTGGCGTGTGATTCCATGGGCCGTCCCTAAAAATCGCACTGTAGGTCTCCACTTGGCAGGCAAGACCCCTACACCACAACAAGATTCCGCCTGGTAACTCTATTTCATTCTCCACAGATGCAAGCTGACCTGTTGAATATTTTTGCATTTTCTTTTTTTATAACTGTCTGAACTAACTGCTTATGTAAATGATTACTTGTGAATAAACTTGGTTTATTGTTTACTTTTCTGCAAAGTTATATGAAATCAATTTTCATCTGAAACTACGTGGATGTGTAGTAGAAATCTTTTATGTAAATCCAGAACAGATATCTTCTGCACCCAGAGTACACTATCTCAAATTACATTAAATACAAGTTCTCATTTTGGTTCATATAAAATTTGTGTATGTAGGCTAATGTTTATGTTGGGGATGACAAGAAGTATCTGAATAAGCCTGAACCAGGACAGTATATTGCAATTTTCAGAATTTATAATGCAACTATAAAATTGGGCAGAACAACCAGATCACATATTTACTTGCCTTGAAATGTTTTAAACAAAATAATTATAATAGTGTGTGTTTTACTATGTTACTTTTACTTAATGTCATCACAGCTCTCTGGAGAATGAAAGCACAGTTCTCGGGCTTTTCTATTACCCAGTTAAACATCGTATATCCTAGGCAGATGTTCAGAACCCAGATGTAAGAGGTTCGACAGGCGGAAGCACTAATCACAAATTCAGGCACAAGCTGCTCACAATATTTTCTCTATTACTTTTAGTTGGTGAGCTATCATTAGCAACTTGTGCCTGAGTTTTCAATCTATGCTTTTGTCCGACTAAGCTCAGCCCAATTCTCCCAGAATACCTACAACCATTATTTCAATGAAGCCATTACAAATTACTCACTCTCTTGACACACTGGTAACCAGAAACTCCTGAGAAAATGGTATTATGCTTAAGATTTGAGTCGTAGACTTCAGATAGCTTTACAATTAGTTATGGTGTCTTTTTTGTAATGTTTTATTAAATAATTTTGTAATGTTTTATTAAACAACCCATTAAAATTTCCATCTTCATACTGTTAAAGATAATGCAGATGCAGGGAGGTACAGCTGTAACATAGAAAAGTAATTACCAAAATGCATAATTTGAAGAGATAACAATTGCTTTTAAACAAAAACACTTGTAAAGTAATAAAAGCAACACCAAAAACAACAATAGCAGCTGAGGAAAAAGTGGCCAGGTTATTGATATACCAAGTGGCACAGCCCATAATCAAATCTCAAATTCCTCTAGTCTCTTCCACCTTTAATACAATTCATGAAAATTTTATAAATTTCAGTAGTTCATATTAGTGGGTAGGGAATCAATTTTGCTCAAAGAATGTGAGGCAAAATCTTTTATTAGTCTAATGTGCTACAATCTCTCCCTGCAAGCATGTGAGATTCCAGTAGCCATGACAATACAATGATAGTCAGCGTATGTGATTAAAGGAGTTTTCAAAACTCCCTAGGAAAAGACATCAGCAACCAGAATTCTTGATAGCAACCTGAAAATAAGAGATTTGGCAAAGCTTAGTCGACTTGCCAGGGCTTGAGAATCCCTTGTACTCAGTGCCGGTAAAGAAACTTTTTCTCTTCTTTAATAAAAGCGAAGTACTGCGGATGCTGGAGAGCTTTTCTGAAATAAGAACAGAAAGTGCTGGAAAAAAACTCAGCAGGTCTGGCAGCATCTGTGGAGGGAGAAACAGAGTTAACGGCCGGAATTTTCCGGCCACGTTGGCACGGGCATCATGGCAGGCGGTGGGTGCTTCGGGGGGAGGGGGGGTGGGGGGGGGGGGCGGCGGGGTGGTGCAGGACAATATGGCAGGAAGGCCAAAAATCAGTTTCACATTGTCGTTAAACCAGTTTGCGATTGTCCACTTCACCTGTCAATGGCGGGTTGTGTTTCCCGCTGCCACATGTTGGTAACCTAAATTTAATACACCGGCATATTATTATAAGCCCCGCTCTCCAGGATCATCTCCCGATGCTGGATCATCCCGCCATGGTTTCACAACTGTACATAAGCAACGTGCACCTGGAGACCTGCACTTCGCTCGGGACTTCAAGGTTTATTTGCCTATCTTGCTTCGGGCAGCACTCACAGTCATCAGCACCTGGCTTTGCAGACAGCACCATATCACTTTTAGGGGGCTCATGGGCAGGTCTCTACCAACCAGCCCAGCCATAAGACGGAGTTGGCTTTTCAATGGCTGCAGGGCTAGGGCTTGCTTGGGGAAGGGGGAAAAGTGACCTCAGGCAAGGGAAGAGGCTGCTGAAAAAGGGCTGCATTGGGGAAGGGGGGTATCCCAGGGTTATCTGGGGACACATATTGATCTGCAAAATTTGCCTCAAGATGGTAAGGGCTGAGGAGGCAGTTTCCAGAGGAGGTGAGGCCAGATGGAGATGTGGCAGTGTGTGTGAGAGAGTGAATGGTGATGTCACTTGAGCTGGCAGTGAGTGAGATGCCAGTGAATGTGTGATGGGCTTGAGTGTGTGAGTTTAGAATGATGAGATGATTGCCTTACCCTGGCAGCATGGATGAGATCATTCATCCATTTTCTGCACTCTTGTGTGCAGCATTGGCATTGACCACCACTGCCACCCCTCTCAAGCTGAAACGGTGAGACTGATGGGCCTTCTGCGGGCAAAGCAGGGGTAGAGGACATGGCAGCGGGCCTCCATGGCATCCAGAAGGTGTCCCAGGGGTACGTCACTGAATTGGGAGGCTGCACTCTTCTTGGCTTTGGGGCCATGTCTTCAGCGGAGCAGTCCTGGGCTGCAAACATTGAGAAGTGTACACATGGCTGCAATTTAAATGTGGCGCCTTGCATGAGGAAGCAGTGAGGTAATGGTGTGGGGGCTACCCACCAACGGGATGGCGTGTTTCCTGTGGCCGCTTAATTTCTGAGGCGGAATGGGACGATACAGTGCGAAAAGCTGTCATTGCGACTGGCGGGTAAAACACCCTTTTTCCTGCTGGCTTCTGCACTTAGTGTAAATCTGGGATGATTTCACCCAAAACATTAACTCTCTTTCTCTCTCCACAGATGCTGCTGGACTGCTGAGTTTTTCCAGCATTTTCCATTCCTTTTCTTCCTTTGGTTCAAGCCGGAGAAAATGACCTCCAAATGTTTGTGAACATTTATGACTACCAAAATCACAAACCAAACTGAAAAGTTGAAGACACTCAGTAGCAGTGGTTTGGTTGCATTTTTCTGGCTTTGAAGCCTGTTAATACTGTACGATTACCAAACCACACAACAAGTGGTAGCTGAAAATACTTGGATGCTGTTATCACCAGTGTTTGGTAATCACACAGTAATAACAGACTACACAGCCAGAACTTTGCTGCCAAACAGAACTGACTGCAGCTGTGTCTGAGTGTCTGGAGCTATTACATTTAGTGTGCAAGTTTGGTAACACTCCAAGGGGTAGCTACAAAGAATCATATGCAGTAATATTTGGTTTGGGTTGACTGTTTATTGCTGGCTGTGCAGTTTGTATGATTACCGAGTCACACAATATGGGGTAACTGTTGATAGTTGGATATAATCGCCTCCTACTTTGAATTACAGAAAAATAAATGAACAGTGAATTTTCCTAGGTTAAAAATATAATGATTATTCTTTAAACTATGTTCAAAACAAAACACTGTTCAACTAGTGTAGGATGTAAGTTGCTATGTGAGACAAGCCTGCAATTAGTGACAATAATGTGGATGTATAATTACAGAATATTAACAGTGTGCTTATTCAACCTATATTTTTGAGACCTATAACAACCACTATGAAACTGCCCTGTCCATCTGGATGTCACTGTATCTGTAATTTAAACTGATCAGCACCATAATAACTGACAAAGCTACAACCTGCTCCAAAGCACAAGCCTGCAGATGAACTTATTTTAAGAGCTGTATTTAATTGACACAAAGACGCTTGGATTTAATAAAATAAATTATCTATTGGCTAATTTTTGTATTTGTCAAGGAGGAAACTGTCAATGCTGGGGTCAGGAACATCTTGGGCACCAGTGTCAGCATGAGGACAGGGATAGTTTAAAGACACACAACATAAATACCCCTCTGCTCTATTAGAGCAATGTGCTTTAATCGCAGTCTTACAATAATACCGATGTACCTGCTGAGCTCCCTGCCGTGTCACAGTCTGCAGGTCAGATTTCAAAGCTGTGTTCTGTGTGAAATGTACCAGACAACATTCTCTTGAGAACCAGCTTTCTCTTAGCTAAGTCTTACAGTCCTAATGTGTCTGTATATGCACAGAATGCTTGGCAAAATTTATAAATTTGTTTACAAATATGGGTTCGAATCCCATCACAGCAGGTGGTGAAGTTTGAATTCAATAAAAAATCTGGAATCAAGGGCTGAATTTTCCCCCCATCGGGGGGAAGTTGAAGGGCGGGTGCACACAGGCACGCTTCCGATTGGAGGCATGCCACTATGTTACCTGATGTCCATACAGAAGTGCTATGCGGGCAGGGGGAAATCCCAAAATCGAGAGTGCGCTCTTTTGCGCATGTGCATGAAAGAGCGCACCCATCTCCCTGAGTCAAAATGCAGCCTCAGGGAGATCGGCTGTAAATTTAAAAAAGATAAAAATAGAAAAGTAAAATTTCCCTAACATGTCCCCTCATGTGACAATCATGTCACATGAGTTGGGACATGTCCGTAATTTTTCAAAAACTTTATTAATTTTTTTTTAAAACCTACATGAAATCTCATCTTGTCAATGAATGAGGTTTCATGTTTTTTCTAATTCGCGCCAGGGCTCCTGGCCTGCCCGCCTACCTTAAGGTTGGACCATTGACAGGTCGGCAGACGCGCAGCTGATTTTGCTGCACCCCCGCCTTCCTGAAAATTTAAATGGGGCGCGATGACATCGGAAGTTCCCCCCGACATCACCGCGCGTCATTTTATGCGTCAGCGAGTGGGCCCCGCCCCCACTTGCTGACACGTAAAATCCTGCCCTAAGAGTCTGATGATGACCATGAAACTATGGCAGATTGTTGTAAAAACCCATCTGGTTCACTAATGTCCTTTAGGGAAGGAAATCTGCCGTCCTTACCTGGTCTGGCCTATATGTGACTCCAGACCCACAGCAATGTGGTTGACTCTTAAATGCCCTTTGAACAAGGGCAATTAGGGATAGGCAATAAATGCTGGCCAAGCTAAGGATGCCCACATCGCAAAAATGAATTTAAAAAAGCATGTTTTTATAACTTCCAAGCCTGGGAATCATCTGGGAGGAGTGGGCCTATGCATCTGGTGGTGGCTTGGGAGGATCGGATGGTGTAAAGCTTAATGCTGTGTTGACAGTCATGTCCACAGGAAGTTCCTGTAGTGCAAGCTATTTGATGGTCTCCCTCCAGAAGATGACACAGCAATTTGGCATTGCTATTTTGGAACAGGGGCATTGAAGGCTGGTTTCATTTGACATGACTAGGCTACAAAATGGACCTATTGGGTTTTGGTTGGGTGTATATGTAACATAAGAACATAAGAACTAGGAGCAGGAGTAGGCAATTCAGCCTCTCGAGCCTGCCCCGCCATTTAATACCATCATGGCTGATCTCATTTCGGCCTCAACTCCAATTTCCCGCCCTCTCCCCATAACCTTTCAACTCGTTACTAATTAAAAATCTGTTTATCTCCTCCTTAAATTTATTCAGCGTCCTGGCATTCACTGCACTCTGAGGTAGTGAATACCACAGATTCACGACCCTTTGAGAAAAGTAATTCCTCCTCATCTCTGATTTAAATCTACCACCCCTTAGCCTAAAACTATGGCCTCTCGTTCTAGAATGCCCTACAAGGGGAACATCCACTCCACGTCTACTTTGTCTATCCCCTTTAGCATCTTAGATACCTCAATGAGATCTCCTCTCATCCTTCTAAACTCTAGCAATTATAGGCTAAACTGCTCAATCTCTCCTCATAAGACAAGCCCCGCATCTCTGGAATCAATCTAGTGAAACTCCTCTGAACTGCCTCCAATGCAACTACATCCTTCCTCAAGTAAGGGGACCAAAACTGTGCACAGTACTCCAGGTGCGGTCTCACCAATGCCTTGTACAGTTGCAACAACACTTCCCTATTTTTATACTCTATTCCTTTAGCAATAAATGCCAAAATTCCATTTGCCTTCCTTATTACCTGCTGTACCTGCATACCAGCTTTCAGTGATTCATGCAAGAGGACACCCAGATCCCTCTGCACTGAAGCATTCTGAGGTTTCTCTCCATTTAAATAATAAGTCACATTTTTATTCTTCCAATAAAAATGGATAATCTCACACTTATCCACATTAAACTCCATCTGCCAAACTTTGGCCCATTCACTGATGAACCTGTCCATATCCATTTGTAAATTTCTTATTTCTTCATTGTAACTCCCTTTCCCACCTATTATGGTGCCATCTACAAATTTAGCTATAGTACCTCCTATCCCTGAATCTAAGTCATTAATACAGATGACACTTGAGATACTTTCATATTTGCCCTTCAACAACTGCTCTTTTTTTCCAAATCAAGGAGTATGATTGTAATTCCCAGATAACCTTCCATTTTGGTTGGTACTAGTGAAATAGCTGATAGAAGCAAAATTCGAAGGATCAAAGTTAGAAATAAAAGCTTGCAGTGCAATAAAGCAGACCAAAATAGCAATAAGAAATGCACCAATAAAAATGCAGATAAAGCAATATTATATGCAAAGAAAGTCCATTAAAAACTATCAAATGATGCTCACTTTTGAAAAGCCTATCTCTACATGCTAGGCAATTCACACACTAGGGTTCCTTCACTGTTGCTGAGTCAAAATCCTGGAACTCCCTCCCTATCAGCACTGTGGGTGTACCTACACCACATGGGCTGCAGCGGTTCAAGAATGGGGCTCATCACCGCCTTCTCAAGGGCAATTAGAAATGGACAATAAATGCTGGCCTACCCAGCAATGCCCACATCCCATAAATGAATTTTAAAAAATCTACTTCAAATGGGTGAGCATCACTGCCAACAAGAGAACAAAGAGGAAGCTGGAAGACCCAGTGGCTAATAGCTTCAAAAATCCCATCATTTTTCTTCACCCTAATCTCAGTGCCAATGAATCTTTATGAAATTAAGTCTGCAGTTTTGTTTTGATTTTTGATGTAGAAATGCCTTCAAAAGGTGTGACAGCTTAAATGTTTCTTAGGATAATATTTATGCTCAGTTGTTTGTACAAGCTACTAACTTTCAACTTCAGAAAGAAAGGTTTTATTTTAATGGCTGTTTAATTGAATTTGACATCTGGGTGTGGAAATTAACTACAAATGAAGAGAAAATTCCCACTGAGGTTTTCATTAGCTTCAGAGCTTAATGGCTGTCACGGTGTAACCCTATGTTTCTGGTTTAATTTTACTTGTGGAAACTGGCTGTATCTAATTCTAAAAATCAATATCCTGCTGACTTCTGTGTAAAATCGCTAGGAGTATCAATTACAAGTACTTAACATAGCTACAAATCATTATGTTTGATCTATAATTAGTTCTTTGCCATTGAGAAAGTTTTTTGCCTGAATGGCTCAGTAAATGAATACACAGCTTTTGTGCAGAACAGTTCAGCATTAGGTCTATGCAGTATCTTATTCATCTCAGACTCATAGGGCAAATCGTCCCAGATTTGCACTAAGTGCGGTAGCAGGCAGGTAAAATGACGTTTTACCTGCCAATTGCGATGGCAGGTTTTCACGCTGTATCATCCCAAAATAGCCACATTATTTATGCATTCCCAGGAAACACGCCGTTTCCATGGCAGGTGGGCTCTCATTCGCCTACCTGCCATCACCCCACCGCTGTATCATGTTGGGCGCCATATTTAAAGTCCCATCACAAGTACACATCTCTGCTCCTAGCTCACCACTGCTGCATGGGAGACATGGCCCTGAAACTGAAGAAGACTGCAGCCCCCAGATTCAGCGACGCATTCCTCGAACACCTTTTGGATGCCTTGGAGGACACCCAGGATGTCCTCTACCCCAGCTCTGACTGCAGGAAGGGCAGCAACATCGCTTACCCGGCTTGGGAGGCAGTGGCAGCAGTCTGCCAGCGCCAACACCCTTCAAAAGAGGACAGCCACCCAGGGCCCCAAGAGCATGAATGATTTCATCCATTCCACCAGGGTAAGTCACTCTTCTCATCACTCTCAACTCACACACTCACAAACCCATCACACATCCACAGGGCCCTTACTCACTGCTGGATCAAAGGATATCATCATTCACTCTCTCACACGCACCATCATTGTTCTCATCCTGTCCACGGGACCACTCACCTCCCACACATGCTAGGCATACTTATCATCTGGCCTGGCAGGCATCCTGCTGACACTCTCTCCATCTCTAACTATGCAGGACAAGCTGGCACACAAGAGGGAGAGGTCACAGATGGGTGGGGGAATCCCTGAAATCAAGATCCTCATGGGCTTTGAAAACAGAGCCATCCAGCTGGCCAGTGAAGATCTGGACAGGTCTTCTGCTGACGGTGAGGTAAGTGCTCTACCAAGTGAGGGTCTAGCAGTGCAACATCCATCAGACAACAATGCTGTGAGTGATGTGTCATGTTTCACAGGCCACTGCCATGCACTAACTATCTCTACGTGTTTTCACAGACACATCTACCAAACAGGCAACAGAGTCCACAACCCAGGGCCTCCAATCAAGCCCCGAAGAAACCTCTGAAGAGGAATCTGGAGGCACCCTCCCTGAAGTCCAGTCACAGCGCTCCCACATCCTCCACCAGCACAGAGACACACACCTCGATGGGACCTAGCTTTACAATAGCCTCAGGATCACAATCTGGTGAGCACATTGCACTGTATGATCCACAGCAGGCGGTAGGGACTTCCCAGGTGCCTGGCACTCAGAGGACTGCTAGAGGCCAGAACATTGCTGAGTCCCAGTCAGATGACGAACCTCTGGACTCGGTCATGTCACAGTTGCTGGAGCTGCAAAGGCAAGCTTGGGAACATCAGGAAGGGATATCCTCTGCACTCCTCAGATTGCAAGGCATGATGGAAGAGTCCATCCACCTTCAGGCTGAGATGATAGCGCCGGCATGCCAATGCACCAAGGTCAACACTGGTAGGACGGCAATCGACATGGAGACCTTGGTCCAGGACTTCGCTCCTGCACTGCTGCGTGGGCTCAACTCCATCGCTGATGTCATAGTTGGCCTCCAACTGCAAGTACATGACAGGGGTGCTGGGCAGCTCAATATCACTCCAGCTACCACGTTTCTGCAAGGCGGCAACCTGGGGTCACCTAGCACTCATAGGGAGGAATAACAGCAGGTGTACACTCCGGAGCCCATCCATTCAGGTGACTCTGAGAGTTTCCAGGCTATCTGACTCGCCTCTTCCTGTGACCTCAGCAGCTCCTGCTTCACAGGCCGAGGAGGGACCCACTGCCACACAGCAGGACCCCAAAAGCAGGCCAGGGCCCTCCAAGTCTCAGCCCTCCAGAGGACGCCTGCCATGGTCATCACAGACAGAGTGTCACAGTCAGCAGGCTGCCTCCACCTCCGTTGTGGATGTCCAGGGAGCATCAAGACGGATCAGCAGGGTTAGGAATGTTAAGGAGGATTAGTTGCACAGCCTAGGTATGGGTGTAAATCACTTGTACATACAGTTCACAGTTGTCAATAAACTCCCTAGAATGTCTCCCTGCCTATGGCTCCTTATTCTGATGAGCAGTGTTCTTCAGTGTTTCACTCAGATGTGAAACCTTTCTGCACAAGATAAAAGCAGGTCTCTCAGTCCGGGCCTCTTCCCTGTGCTTTGTGCAGCCTTCAGACCAAAGTGATGGCCTGGCCTCACACTCCCTGGGCACTTTACTGATGCCTGCACCTCGACGGTGCTTGTCATTGTTGCCAGAATGTCGCGGGCAGACATCACAGAGTTCCGTCATTCCCTCTGTGTGCTCTCAGCACCTTTAGGGTGGGGCTGACCCCCATTCTCTTCAGTATCTGTGACCAGTGATGCTGTGCTCCTGAAGAGCTCAGGTGCTGAAGGCGGACAAAGGATCAGATGCTTCGAAAGTTTCATGGCTGCGACTCTATGATACGACCATGATCACGGAGCACAAGCGAGCTGCCCTCAGCCAGACAAGAGTCAGACATTCTCAGAGGCTATGTGAAGATCTATGGAGAGTCCTCACTGCATGTCATCATCCTCCTGCAATCAAGCGACTATTAGGGCCTCCACTGTGTCTCCATGACAGGAGCATTCTCACAGAGGGTATTCATGCTGCGCATAAGCCATGGAGTCAAACGCATTCATAGATGCAATGTGAGGATTTATGGGGTCACCTCACTGCATGTCAGCATTATATTCCACAAATCTAGCAGCTATGAGGGCCTCCCGAGTACGCCTGTCTCACGTACCCACTGCCAGAGCCTTATCCTCATCATCGTCGCCTTCGAGGACCTCCTCATCTTCATCCCCATTGGCATCTTCCTCATCGGAGGAGATGTGCAGGTCCTCCATCTCCTCCTCTGCCAGCTCGTCTCCCCATTGGAGGGCCAGGTTGTAAAAGGTGCAGCAGACGACGACGATGTGTGACACCCTCTGCGGACTGTATTGCAGGGCTCCACCAGGCACCAAAGTTCATCTTCAGCATCCCAATAGTCTGCTCCACCAAGTTGTGAGCTGCAGCATGAGCATCATTACAGCGTCTTCCTGCTCTAGTCTGAGGCTGCTGCACGGGTGTCATCAGCCATGGCCTCTGCGGGTAGCCCTTGTCCCCGAGGAACCATCCCTGCAGCTTCCGTGGACCCTGGAAAACTCCAGGGATCTGTGACCGACTGAGGATGTAGGCGTCGCACACTCTCCCTGGAAACGGTGCGCATACCTGCTGAGATATGATTCTGGTGGGGGCATGGGTTGCTGGGTTGGGGAAGCTCTGGAGCAGTTTGGTGGCACTTTGAAGCCTCTGAGTTGCTTGAGTGGGCAGATAAGCTAGAAGCCTGACTCCAATCATATCAATGTGACTGCGTCTGAACTGTCTCAGTTGCAGAGGAACGGTCACATTATACAGGTTTCCCTAATGTGTGGCTACTTCCCTCGCCCAACCTACCCCCTCAGCCCGAATTATTGTGCGCTATATTCAATGGCAGGGCTGCCCTTAACTCCTCCCCTACCACCAGTCGCCTCAAAGGCAGGGTTGCCCTTGCTACTCCGCCCTTGCCACCAGTCGCCTCAATGCCTAACCCTCATCTCTCCCGCCCTTGCCCCCCACCTAAATGCATGCCCCCTCATATGCCCATGTCATCCCATGTCCCCTTCATTCAGCTTCATAAAGTAGAAGCGGGCTGTTCAGGGTTAGGGGACTATGAGGGTGGAGGCTGTGGAGGGAAGATCTCCAGAGGAGGAAGTTAGTTACAATACTGGTAACAATGGCTTCCAAACCCGTGACCTCTACTACCTAGAAGGACAAGGGTAGCAGATGCATAGGAACACCACCACCTGCAAGTACCCCTTCAAGCCACACAGCATCCTGACTTGGTACAATATCACCTTCTTTTCACTGTTGCTGGGTCAAACTCCCATCCTAACAGCACTGTGGGTGTAATTACACCACATGGACTGCAGCGGTTCAAGAAGGCAGCTCACCACCACCTTCTCAAGGGTAATTAGAGTTGGGCAATAAATACTGGCTTAGCCAGCGATGCTCACACCCAGTGAAAGAATTAAAGAAAAATGTTCAAGGTTCTGATGAAAGGTTATGGGCCTGAAATGTTAACTCTGTCTCTCTCTCTCTCTCTCTCTCTCTCACAACAGATGTTGACTGACCTGCTAAATATTTCCAGCATTTTCTGGTTTTAATTCAGTTTTCCAACACCCGCAACATTCTGTTTTTGTAGCAGTTCTCTCAGTGTCCAGTTAATATTTATTCCCTCGACCACTATCATTAGAACAGATTATCTGATCATTGATCTCATTGTTATTTATAGAACCTTGTGCAAACCTGCTGCTGTGTTTCACTACATTACAATAATAAAAAGTTCTTCTTTAGCTGTAAAGCACTTTGTGAGGTCCTAAGGTTATGAAAAACATGATGTAAATCCAAGCTTTTTCTTTGGTAAAGCATATATTGGCCCTCTCCTCTAAGTTTAAGGGCATGCTTTCTTGTTGCAGAAGCTGATAGTTTTGCAGGCAACAATTGATGTCAATGCCCCTGACTTTTACGGAGAGCAAAATCAGCCAGGAGCTTGTGGCTTCAAGACAGAAGAAAGTAAAATGACTGTAAAACTGGCTTCACAACTTTGTTTATTTCTAGAGTAGAAGTATTGTTCCCTTTGGCTGTAAGCTGTCTTTTTTCTACCCAGTAAAAATATCATGGCTGCTGTATGACAGGAAGCGGAGTCAGTGCTGACTGCAGTGCCAAGACACTGTACATATCCACATTGCTCTTTGAAAAAAAGACTGAACCCTGTCACAAAATGGTTCTGTAAAAAGATTTGTAGCACTTAACAATATTTATGGCTGCTTGAACTCTGAACTCAAAAGAAAACATGAGGAAGTGGAATGTTGCCTAACAGACATATGAAAAGGGCAGAAAGAAAGGAGAAAAAACTACTGCTGATGAATGCAGTTCAAAAACAATGTCATTGAGGTTATTTCTGTCTTCAAAGCCACTGTGGTCTGGCACAAATGCTTTTCTTCATTTATCTTTCTGGTGTGCTTTATGGAGAATAGTTTTTTAAGCAATTGGCTTGGTCACATATAAACAGGCCTGTGCAGTGAAAAACTCCTACCTTTTACTGGAAGCCCTTTGAAAGATATTAACCAGATGTGGAAGGTGGGACCAGAAGCAGTGTGATGGGCCGTATTCAATGACTAGTGAACTGAATGTCAATGTACAAATCTCAAAGCTGTCACTGTAATTTCCCTCAGCAGATCCAAAGTCTCTCATTTTATAGATGACACTTAAATATATGAGGAGAAATTTAGTAAAAATAACACTTAAAAGTTGGCTTCTCTACCCCCTCCTCATCTTTTTATTATGTAAAGTTCAGTAAGTCTGCCCTGTGACATCTGTTACTTATTAAATTACTGAAAGGACGGTAAAGCCAGGAGACATGGATTACAGGGGTGATGTGTGTGTCTGCCTGCCAGTCTGTCAGACAAGCATTTTATTAATTATGTTGTTATAAATATTTCTTTTAACATGTAAGAGATTGCAGCAGTTTCTTTTTCATTTTTGTCAAACGTGGCGCTGACAATGGATAGTCTGTCTAGTATCGGGACAAAGTTGGCAGAAATCCCAACATTCTGACCATTTTCTTTTTCAGTCTTTGTTTCTGCTGAAACTTGTCACACTTAGCATCCGCTATGTGTTACAATTTGGTACGACCTATCACTTAATCAACTTTGAACCTAGAAAAGATGGTGTGTCATTCCAGAATTTCATCAGTACAGGACGCAAGGTATACATATAGAAAATGGATCCATGGGATTGCATTACAAGGTTATAGCCAGATGGAAAGGTACAGAAAACCTTTATAAACTGCAGAGCTGAAACTTCAACAGCTTGAAGATATCATTTGAACTCCTGAGATTAGACTGCAGCCTTTAATTCACCCACTTTTATCTGTTACTTCTGTTGCAATTCAATAACAAATGGCTGTTTTTATATTTATATATATTTTATACACAGCACGAGGTGCGCCTGTGTCAGCTCATGATATTTCACTGACTGAGCAGATGTTAATGCAAGAAACGTAAGAAGCAAATCCACCATTTCTTAATTTTCTTCCCATTGGATCCAGATCCCACTGCATGTGTTGGTTTCCCTCCTGTGCAGCAAAAGCAGAAGGCAAAACAGTCAGCAGTTGGATATAGCAGATCATTCATCATTTCTTGCAAGCTATCCATTCATCATCAGATGTGAAGATACTTATTGCATCTCACTGCTGGCTATGACACATCTGGTTTAAAACTATAGAGTATAGACGGAAGTATAGGTGTATAGCTGTAGCTCAGTGGGTAGCACTCTCACCTCTGAGTCACAAGGCTGTGGTTACAAGTCCCACACTAAAATCTAAGCTAACAATTCAATGGAATACCGAGGGACTGCTGCAGTGTTAGAGATGGCTTATTTCTGATGAGACGCAAAACTGCCACTCTGGGCTGAATTTTCATTTCCTGGTCCCAATCCAGCCGACGGGATGAAATGCAGGTCGGAAATCCACAAATGCTGATGGAAGGACCCAGAAGCGACTTTCAAGGGGATAGCCGATTAAGTGGCTGCCTCCAGGTGCCTCTTTCAATTAAGGATGGTGGGCGGGTCCCTGGGTCTGGAGGGCCAATGGGAGGCTGTCCAGCACTAACAGATAGGCAGCCCCACCATCAGAGGGCTGTTGGAATAAGTTGGGAGGCATGAGAATACCTCCATTCCCGTCTAGGCCACAAATTAGGTCCCTTACATTCTGAAATGAGAGAATTTATAATAGAGAACAAGGAAATGGCAGAGCAAGTAAACAATTACTTTAGTTCTGTCTTCACGGTGGAAGACACAAATAACTTCCCAGAAATGCTAGGGAACCAAGGGTCTCTTGAAAAGGAGGAATTGAAGGAAATTAGTATTACTAAAACAATAGTGCTGGAGAAATTAATGGGACTGAAAGCTAATAAACCCTCAGGGTCTGATAATCTACATTCCAGGATACTAAAGGAGGTGACCATGGAAATAGTGGATGCGTTGGTTGTCATCTTCCAAAATTCTGTAGATTCTGGAATAGTCCTGGCAGATTGGAGAATGGCAAGTGTAACCCACTATTTAAAAAAGGAGGGAGGGAGAAAACAGTGAATTACAGACCAGTTAGGCTAACATCAGTAGTAGGGAAAATGTTAGAGCCTATTATAAAGGAAGTGATAACAGGACACTTAGAAAATGTCAACATGATTAGACAAAGTCAACAGGCATTTATGAAAGGGAAATCATGCTTGACAAACCTCATGGAAATTTTTGAGGACGTAACTAACAGAACAGATAAGGGAGAACCAGTGGATGTGGTGTATTTGGATTTTCCGAAAGCTTTTGCTAAAGTCCCACATAAAAGGTTAGTGTGCAAAATTAAAGCACATTGGATTGAGAATTGGTTAGCAGGCAGGAAACAGAGAGTAGGAATAAATGGGTCTTTTTCAGAATGGCAGGTGGTGACTAATGGGGTACCGCAGAGATCAGTGCTTGGGCCCCAGCTATTCACAATATATATCAATGATTTGGATGAGGGAACTGTAGGGGGTGGTGGTGTGTGTCAGTTTCACCTCTGACTTCTGAGTGGTTCAAATCGCTCTCACTCCCTGAGTTCTAGACCTTGGACTTATTTGGGGGTTGTGACAAAGTGCAGCAGACAACTGGTTTTTGTGCAAGAAAAACTGGGTTTATTGAAGTCACAAATGAACTTATAACATTAGGATTACACTGAGATTATACAGAACTAAAAAGTACACTTAGTTAAGAATGGGGAACACACGGCATAACGAGGGAAAAATCACGCTACTAATCCCCTTACCCTTGTCCCACCCCCAAAATCTAACTAAATTGAACTAGGAGAGGTCAGGGATCATGCTCACCAATCCAGGGTTCCTTGACAGGTTGAAATCCAGCCAGGTAAGCCGGTTGCAGTTTTGGGGTACACTCTTTGTGTCCTCTGGGGCCTTCCATCCCCACGTGGTCCTGGTCTGTGGAATCTGCGAATGTTCTTCAGTTGAGTGGAGGACGTAGTTGTGGGTGGTCGATCTTCGTGGAGGGCTGCGGTTGTGGTCTTGTTGTCTTTGGTTGAGCCTGCCACCCTGTGCCCCTCGCCATGATGTCGCCTGCGGGCCTGCAAGACCTCCAGATCTTCTTGCTTAAACTCTGTTTCAACTGCTCCCAGCTGCTCACTGCCTGCTAGCTGGTTTCCTTCTCTCCCCCTCTCATAACTGACTGGCCAGTTATGTGTCTTTCAAATTTCTTATCTCAATCCAAATCAAGGTTAGTTATTTGTATGGTTTTGGTGGGCTTCCCCGGGTGATTGATGTCTCGTTGTTTTTAATGGGCTCGCATGATGTTTATCATTGTCTTCCTGCCTAGTAACTAGTTTTGAACTGAAAGCCATTGTATGTGTGGAGTATTGATGGGTTCGCATAATTGAATTGATTGTGCCTTCCTGCCTTAGTAGTTAGTAGCGATTGTTTATGCAAGATTTTGATGGGCTTCAGTTTCGTGTGAGGTGAAGTCTTTCTCTGGGTTGATTGTATTAAAGGGAAGAATGATTATTCTGTCTCCTTTTATCTGGTTTCAGGCAAAACAATCCACACTGCACTCAACAAGCCCGGGCATGTGCAGCCCCAGGTCTTCATGGGCCCAGCCTCCTGTCTGCAGGGTTTTACACTTATCTAAGCAGTTTAAAAGTCCAAAAGTTGTATCCTTCTTGATGATATGAAAAATGTGGGAATTTTGAGAACCCTTCAGAACCAAATGTAATATTTCCAAGTTTGGTGACGACACGAAACTTGGTGGGAATGTGATCAGTGAGGGGGGTGTTTAGAGGCTTCAAGGCAATTTAGGCAAGTTGAGTGAATGGGCAAATGCATGGCAAATGCAATATAATGTGGATAAGTGAAATTATCCACTTCGGTATGAGAAACAGAATGGCAGAATATTGGTTAAGTGATGATAGATTGGGAAATTTTGATGTACAAAGGGACCTGGTTGTACTTGTACACCAATCGCTGAATACAAGCATGCAGGTGCAGCAAGCAGTTAAGAAGGCAAAGGGTACGTTGGCCTTCATTGCGAGAGGACTTGAGTACAGGAGCAAGGATGTCTTACTGCAGCTGTACAAGGCCTTGGTGAGACCACACCTGAAGTATTGTGCGCAATTTTGGTCTCCTCACCTAAGAAAGGATATGCTTGCTATAGAGAGAGTGCAGCAAAGGTTCACCAGACTGTAGCTGGAATGGCAGGATTGCTGTATGAGGAGGGATTGAGCCTACTAGGCCTGTATTCACTGGAATTTAGAAGAATGAGTCGGGATCTCATTGAAACATAAAATTATGACAGGGCTGGACAGGCTGGATGCAGGGATGATGTTTCCTCTGGCTGGGGGGGTGTAAAACAAAGGGTTATAGTCTCAGGATACGGGATAGGCCATTTAGGACTGAAATGAGGAGAAACATCTTCACACAGGTGGTGAATCGATGGAATTCTCTACCACAGCAGGCTGTAGAGACCAAGTCACTGAATATGTTTAAGAGGGAAATAGGTAGATTTCTGGACTCTAAAGGAATCAAGGGGTACGAGGAAAGAGTGGAAGTACGGCGTTGAGATAGAGGATCAGCATGATCATATTGAATGGTGGAGAAGGCTCGAAGGGCCGAATGACCTACTCCTGCTCCTATTTTCTATGTTTCTACATAAAAGAGTCAGGAGGGTTAGTGTTATGATCTCCATAGATACCGATAACTTTCCAAAAGAGAGTCGAACATCCAGTTACTGACAGAATGATATGACAAGATTCCATTTTTAAGACTTTTGCTGTAACAAATGACTAAAAACACTAAGGTTAAACATTATTTTCTTTTTGTAGGCCACTTATACTTATACTTTAAACCCTGTTCCAAAATCACTGGGGTCTGGGACCATTTCAAAAAGCCAGCATGCGGCCTGGGGACGCAAAATTGCAATTTCGCCTGCATCTGGTCCACTTCCTCAGCCAAATAGAATTTCAGCCCCCTGTCTTCAATGTCAGATTGTTCCAAAAGGATCCCATGCAGCTGTTATGAATGGCAAAGGATTTCACCACAGTATATTGGCAAATTGTATTCCATCAACCAACATCACTAAAAAACAGATTATCTGTTAATGCCTAATATGTTTTAATTTGCCAGTTCTACTTGAAGTAGATACACATACATCTTGTGGGATGTGGGCGACACCTCTCCCCTTTATTGCAAATATCACTGAAAGAGGTGGGACTGGCAGGACAACATCATCAATTGAATTGCTTCCAGATTCAAATCCATCACCCCATTGTATGAAGCAAACATACTTGCTTACTAGTACATGATGCTAGGCCGAGTGAGGTCAGTAAAATTAGCAAAGTTGGAGCAACTGATTGCTGTTGGGAAAGCAGAAAATTCAAAATATGATCACTTTAATATTTTTGAACATATTCAGCCCATACACATGGCAGCAATGTGCCACAGGGAAGTGTCTCCCCATCCCATTGCGATGAGTACATCAGTCAATCAGGTATTTGGGAGATGGGTCAAGTTATTCAATTCAAATACAAACATGATGTGGGATTTATTCAAATATCTGTTTGATTTGGCAGCTGTTTTGAATTTCATGGTTATCTGAATTTGCTTTGTTTTGATCACTTCGTTGTAATATTTATCAACCTATCCCATCAGAAGCCTTCAGAGAGAGATAGGTCAGATAGTTAATTGTAGATGGTGAGGAAAACTGGTATGGAAGAAATTGCTTATATCATAGTTTAGTGCAGCAGCTATGAATTATTTATGGTTTTCTATGACTGTAGCAGCTAGCTAAGCTCAATAACAACTCTTAAAATATACGTTATATTCTTGCCACTATTCCCTTGTTTTTTACTGTTTAATACATTTGTTTGTCAATCAAACCTTAGATCACAGTCCAGTGTGCTATTAACTAGCTACCTTCAAAAATCAATGAGGCTCATGTGAGATTTAGGAATAAAAAAACAGTAAATTAAACAAATGGGAGGATTCTCTGTTTTGATCCCTGGCATGTTACAAATGAACCTAACTATCTTGGCAATTGACAACTTTCCCTGGGACATACTAGAGTACTCTGAGAAGCAGAAGCTAAAAGGTCTGCATTTAAGAAGTGTAAAGAAACCCAAAATGCACCAGCTCATTCTGCTGAAAATACAAGGTCTTGCTCAGCCTTGGGGGGTGGTCAGCAGCAAACATAAATTCAATCACCAGCAAATTTAAAATCATTAAATTGGTAAACTGATGAGATTCTTTAGTATTTTATTTAGAAGTTTCAGAACTATCAATTTTTACTACAGATGCAAATGTTCAACCTGTTACACATAAGTACAAATAACCTGGGCCTCTGCATATCCCTATTACCCAAATTTAAATGGGGCAATTCAGAAAAATCACAGTGGACTTAAAATGACCCAGTTGAGATTGGTTTGGGTTTGGAAATATCTTTGGAGCTCATTTCTACCATACCTAGTCCATCCCATAGATTAGGGATATCAAACTGATAAGTTAACATAGGAAATAGGAGCAGGAGTAGGTCATTTGGCACTTTGAGTTTGCTCTGACATTCAATAAGATCATAACTGATCTAATTGTGGCCTTTAACTCCACTTTCCTGCCTGTCCACCATAACCCTTAACTCACTTGTCAATCAAAAATCTGTCTAACTCAGCCTTGAATATATTTTCCTGCGATAACTCATCAGTGCACCAAATCTTAGTCAGAACTCCTGAAGTCTTATCTTCAGCACGTGTAAGTAACAATCTGTAAGAATTAGTAATTAAATGGACTGTATGAAGAAATTTCTAAATTCAGAATGTTTTTTCATCAGAATTACAGGTCCCAATATTAACTTGGAGGCTGGGAGGATCTGAGGTTGGAGGGGCACCCTCTTTCATGATAGCCAATCTCAGAAGAACGGTTTGCTTAAGGCCCTGTTGTATGAAACACCCGAGACTGATTAATATTTTTTCTCTACATTTTGTCTGCAGATCTGTAGGCTGGATGGCTGTTTTTTTAAAATTCTTTCATGATATGTGGGTGTCACTGGCTAGGCCAGCGTTTATTGCCAATCCCTAATTGCCCTTGAGAAGGTGGTGGTGAGCTGTTTCTAGGTACACCCATAGTGCTGTTAGGGAAGGAGTTACAGGATTTTAACCCAGCGACTATGAAGGAACGGCGATATATTTCCAAATCAGGATGGCGTGTGGCTTGGAGGGGAACTTGCTGATGTTGTTCCCTTGCATCTAACGCATCTAATCCTTCCAGGTGGTAGAGGTCGCGCATTTGCTAGGGGCTGTTGAAGGAGTCTTGGTGAATTATGGTATAGAACTGCACCTGCTGTAGCATCAGCTGATGCTAAACTCGCCATCTCAGTTACCACATTAGGCCCAGGATTGGATGGCCCTGGTGCCTTGTACTCCTGCATTGGATGGTTCCCATGCCTTGCTTTTCTAAATTGGCTGGCTGCCATAAGATTGTGTGCAGCCAGGCGCTTAACAACAAAATGGAAATGGTACCTGCTTCTGATGACACCAAGGTGACCTTCGCCCTCAAGACAAAGTTTAGCCCCTGGAGGGGACTCAGAGACATCAGGTTGTCAGAGCAAGGGATGGATTGGAAAGGCTGTGAGTGGCAGGGTATGTGGGGGATACCAGAGAATAAGGGAGATTGAAAGACTTGCATGGAGGTGTCATTCAGATGGAAGATTGGGTACATGGCAATGCTGGTGGTGGAGATCAGTGGGAATTTTTGCCTTGGTGGGATGCAGGGTAGGGGTGGGAGTAAACAGGTAAACTGGATCCAACAGATAAGTGAAAGGCACTCACCTCCAGTCCTAGCCTTCCCTTAGCTGCCAGGTTTCCGAAAGGCAGGAAACCGGGCCAAGCAGGATGAAATTTTAAAATGAAGATTAAATCTGTTGCACAGAGCCTTATTATAATATTTCAATGACCAACCTGCCTCTTGGAAGCCAGTAGGTTGCACGCCCCCTACCCCACCTCCATTAAAGTGGGTCAAGGCAGCATGGGTTCAGGTTTGAGATGTTTAACATTTTAAGGTCCCATTCAATCGAACCCACATGTTTTGTGGGTTACAATCCCCCTCGTGGTATTAACATGATCAATCAGCTTTAGAACAACGTACTTGTTCGGTAATTACTGCTATTGGAGCTTGAGGAAGTCAATTTTGCAATGGTGTTAATAAACATAATTTAAGCATACTTACTCTTAACATAATGTTCTCACAATCAAATTGTACCTTCACTGGGAGTTGATCCTAAGAAGTGTCCCTTCAACATTAGAAATTATGCTGCTTTCCTTAAATATCATTCTCTCATTTTGTTTAATTCTCTGGATCCACCCATTGGCACAAAATAAACAGTATGCCTTAATTATGTTTTCAAAATTAAATTAGTAATAATGGAATGAATATGATGCTTTCAACATCCACACTAATGAATTTGAATACAAAAGTTAACTCACCAAGTACTGAATTATTCAGTGTTTTGGATTCTCCTGCATTATCACTATTTGTAGAATGTTGGTGCTTAGATGATTCGTAGCAGTTTATGCTTACAAAACAGCCAGTAATGAGCTTGAAAGTTCTAAAGCCAAAAGTCCTTGACTTAGATAGAACGTGCCCCTTCCAGAAACCAGCGGAGGGCTTATTAATGTCTCCAAATCGAGGTTGAAGATGCTGGAGCCATTTCCATCTTTACCCCCCCGCCATTGATACAATATGTTTCTCAGCCCATCACAAACCATAGACCTTGAACAAGTTGGGAACCATTTCCAGTGATATTTAAAGGAAGGCTTAACAGTTCTAAGCTAGAATACCAAAAAAACTTGGGAGACATTTTACTTGCAACTCCTGTTGTAGGGGGTGGTGTGTGTGTCAGCTTCACCTCTGACTTCTGAGCGCTCCGAATCACTCCCACTCCCTGGGTTCTAGATTTTGGACTTATTTGGGGGTTGTGACAAAGTGCAGCAGACAACTGGTTTTGGTGCAAGAAAAAAATTGGGTTTATTGAAGTCACAAATGAACTTATAACATTAGGATTACACTGAGATTATACAGACCTACAAAGTACACTTAGTTAAGAATGGGGAACACACGGCATAACGAGGGAAAATCACGCTACTAATCCCCTTACCTGTGTCCCACCCCCAAAACCTAACTAAATTGAACTAGGAGAGGTCAGGGATCATGCTCACCAACCAGGGTTCCTTGACAGTTCAAAATCCAGCCAGGTTGCAGTTTTGGGGTACGCTCTTTGTGTCCTCTGGGGCCTGCCGTCCCCACGTGGTCCTGGTCTGTGGAATCTGCGAAGGTTCTTCAGTTGGGTGGAGGGCGCGGTTGTGGGTGGTCGATCTTCGTGGAGGGCTGCGGTTGCAGCCTTGTTGTCTTTGATTGAGCCTGCCACCCCGTGCCCCTCGCCGTGATGTTGCCTGTGGGCCTGCAAACCTCCAGATCTCTTCCCTCTGCTTGGCTCAGCTAACCTCTCCCTGCTTAAACTCTGCTTCAACCGCTCCAAAAACTGCTCACACTCCAAAACTTCAGACCTGCTCCCTTTCGTAACTGGTGGCCCAGTTATACTGTTTTTTCCTAATTTCTTATCTGAAACCAAATCAAGGTTAGTTCTTTGTCTGATTTGGGCTTCATCAGGTGATTGTTGTCTCGTTTTTAATGGGCTCGCATGATGTTTATCATTGTCTTCCTGTCCCCGTAACTAGTCTTGAACTGAAAGCCATTGTATATGTGGAGTATCGATAGGTTCGTATAAGTGCATTGATTGCAGCCTTCCTGCCTTAGTAGTTAGTAGTGATTATTTATGCAAGATTTTGATGGGCTTTAGTTTCGTGTAAGATGAAGTCTTTCTCTGAGTTGATTGTTTTAAAGGGAAGAATGTGTATTCTCTCTCCTCTCGTTGTCTGGTTACAGGCAACAATCCACACTGCACTCAACAAGCCCGGGCATGTCCAGTCCCAGGCCTTCATGGGCTGCAGGGTTCTACACCTAACTCAGCAGTTGGGTCCTCTGCCATAAAAGTCCAAAAGTCATATCCTTGTTGATGATATGAAAAATGTGGGAATTTTGAGAACCCTTCACTGTATGGCCTAAATCTTCCGTTCAGGATTAGAACTCCTGTTTCAAAAAAATGTACAATTAAGTTCTTCACATATTTCACAGCAGTCTTCCAATGGAGGATCCTTCCAAACTCACTCAGCTCAGAAAGCCTTGGAGGGAGCAGCAGAGAGAATCTGCACAAAAACCACGCTCCCTTCTTACTGGACGAGCTGCCTTATTCTGTAAGTAAACAATTTGAATGTCCCAAAGCTTTTGTGAAAAGCTATATAGAGAAGGTTAGTGAGTGGGGTAGGTAAGATAAGTGGGTAAGGGGTAGGGTGGGTAGGGTAAATGAATAAGGGGGAGTTTTGGGGGGGTTCAGGGGAGAGGCAGAGGGTTGGGGAGTAGTCGGATGGTGGGGGCTAGTCAGGTCAGTTTGAGGGGAGTCAGGGGCTTGTGGAGGGGTGGTTGAAGGGTAGTCATGGGGTCAAGGGAAGTCAGAGGGTTGATCAAGGTGGGGAGTCAGCAGGGTCAGTGTGAATGATTGGGGGGTCAGTTGTATAAGTACCCAAGTGTTAGGCCAGGTTTTAACCTGTCTAATATTTCCCAGGTAACTATCCAGATAAGTAAATTGGAATTGCCTGACGTTTCCAACTCTAACTCAGAGTTGGAGACATTTTCAGAGGGTCCGGAGTACAGGGGAATTGCCCATCGGAAGTTCAGACTTCCTGGGCAATTCCCACGGAGTCATTGCATTGTAACTTCTAGGGGGTCCTGCAGCATATTTTGGGGCGTACATTGGGTCTCCGACTATCTGGAGACATGAAGATCTGGGCCATAATGCTTTTTGTTGCCTAAGGTGATCTTGTAGAGCTTTTAGTGGCCGTAGACAACTTCTGAAGTCTTAATGAGGGTTCTCCTGACAAATACACTTTAACTGGAGGCCGAGGAGGAGGAGGGTTAGCAGGAGAAAGGAGATAGACAGAGAAAAGCTACAAGATCAAATACAAAGGTACAAAGTTTTTGCTGTCAGAAATCCTTACCCTCCTGATAGATTGCAAACGTCCAGGACAACACCCCTGCATTTCTCAGAGGAGGGTGTCAAGGAACTCTGTCACCTCCAGCAGCAAGACCTATGCTCAACTGCAAAATCTACCACAGCATTGCCTATCACTGTCAAAGTCACTGTTCCTAGGGGCAGAGTGGCCCCTCTGAAAGGGCATGGAATTCTTTGGGATTCGCATACAGCACTATTGGGTCCATTCACAGGGTCTCTCGATCAGGAGATCTCCCAAATTCCCATGTAATCTGTGATTGCAGCACTTAATTTTATTGCCCCTAGTTCCTTCCTGGTTGCCAGAGGGGAATCAGTAACTTCACTCAGTCCCCACTTCAGGCTTGCAATAAGCAGGTGATTGATGCCATATTTGCTAGGACAAATGCTTTCATCAGTTTTCTCATAGGCAACTGGAAGCATCAGGATAGGACTGTACGATATCACCAATCCATGCAAACTCCACTTGTAACTGATCTCCACTCTGTATGATCATTATTAATAACAACATCCGCTCACAAGAATGCAACCAATTCATCATCTAATTCAAACCTTGCTTATTCCCAGTGATGGCTAATTGAAAAGCTGTTTCCAGGAGCCCCATCCATTCATGGATGGCGGCAGGTTTCCTACATCTGCGTGGCAGCTTTCAAAGGCTGGCAGCCCCAGCAGGAGAAGTGAATGCTGCTCAGGCAACTAGGAAAGTGTGAGGGCACCTCAACATGAGACGCCCTTCGAAACGTGCATCAAATTTAAAAATGATGAGGGCAGTCCCGCTGGTGGAGTCGTTTGGGCACCAGTGGCGGTATTTTCTGCCCGCAGGCCAGTCATTGGGCCATGGAGCCTCCAGCTCCGATAGCCACCTGGTTGACTGCCAGGAGGCTTCCTCCACTGAGCTGCCGGGCTCAGCACTGAGCACTGGGAAGATCCTGGTGGAGTTGTCTCTAATTAGCCTTCTAATTGCTACTTATTAACTGCCCACCTCTTCCAGGCTGGTCGCCATTGTTGGTATGGCCCAACCTCTGGCAAGATTTCCAGGAGGTGCAAATGTGTCAAGCTGCTGATCTACTTGAACCTTTCCTATTTCCCTTAAGTCTCACCTCCAAACCCACCTCTGTGAGTCTCATAAGATTCTGGCCAATGAGAGCTATGCTGTTACAAGGAACATTTTCAGCACATCATTGGCATCCTCAAGCAATACTTGCACTGTCTGGAGAAACCCTGCAGTACTCAGCTGAGTGGGTAGCAATGCTTGTGGTAGTATGTTGCATACTGCACACAATCTGGCTATTCCGAGCCTTTGCTACTATCTATGGGGCAGGAAGCTGAGGAATAGGAACAAGGGGAAAAGGAGCAGGAGGAGGAGGAGAAGAATGGAGGAGGGGGAAATGCATTAGGAAGTGGAGGAATATGAAGAAGAAGGGAAGAGACATCTCCTTTCTGCCAAGGCTCTACATGATGAAATAATTTGCTATCCTGTGCTATCCTTTCTCCTCCACTCTGGCTCATGTGTGTTTGTGGTGGAGCTCACACCATGTGCACTCCCTCCTCTATCCTAGCCTCTCAAATATGCACAGTGTCAGCCTCTGAGCTGGCTGCTGCAAATGTAATATTGAATGACAGTGTCTCTCCATTGTCGCTGTCTTCTTCTTCTTCTTCTTCTTCCAACTGGAAAGGTTCCAGCTCTTGGTTACCTGAAATGTAAATGGGACAAGGGGATGCTGTAGTGATGGGAGGGGCAAAAGTAAGAAAGGTGTGCTTACATCATTTGCAGCTTGTGGGTCAGAAGAGATTGTGCAATGAAGGAGAAGTGAGATGTGAGAAGATCATCCAACCTTTCAGCAATCGCCCATAGCCTCACTGATGCCTGTGCTTATAACAACCAGCAGCATTTCCTCCATGGGGTTTAAAAATACTGTGTGTTTCTCCTTCTCAAGTTCCTTGCTGCTGTCTGCTGTTATGTGTCATTTTCTCTTGAAATATATGGAAAATATGTCAGTGAAAGTTGGTGATGTGACTGCCATGGTCAAATACCTACAAGTTTGTGAGGGCTGTGGTGTGAGGCTTGTAATAGTGATAAGTGTATGAAGATGAGGAAAAACATATACACTTTAGGGTTGAGCACTGATTGATTGAGATTGCCGGTAATGATGATGGGGTTTTTAAGATTATAAGGAATTGAATAGCCGATGAGGTTAATGGTGCAGTTGGTGGCATGTTTATTTGAAACTCTTTCGAGTTATCAACAGTCACAGATCGCAACTCTTTCGAGTACAATCACAGTTCTTGGTTTCCGGGAGTGGGACATGAACCCACAACCCTCTGATTCAAAGGCGAGGGTGCTATGAACTGAGCCACAGCTGACACCTCATGTTTATTTGAAGATGAACACACTCAACTTGACAACTCACATGAGATCGTTGAACTCCTTCCTGCACGGCATCCATGCTTTTGGAAGAACACTCCTGGCTTTGATCTCCACCACCACTTATTCCCACTGCCTCCTGAGCATCTGTCTGGAGTTTTTCCTGCCACCACCACACTAATCCCCAACACCTGTGATTAGAGGGGGCTGAAATTTCATTCCAGGGGTCTGGAGTCCGACAGTTAGACCATTTCTAGGTCCCGGCCCCGCACCATATGAGCATCAGTGATGCAATGCAATTTTCAAGGTGTCAGCCAATAATTGACCCAGAGGCAAGTTCAGCACCCGATTAGGCGTGTTGGTCAGGAGGCTGGAGGGAGATGTGAAGGGATAATTTTAAAAGGCAAATAATAACCATAACTGAGCTTGCCATCATCTTTAGAAATGGATGAGAAGGGAGAGCAGTGGGCCAGCAGTGATATGGACAGCCATCCCTGAGTGGCCGCATGTTTTTCTGATGCTGCTCAAGGCTGTGGCAGACAGGAGAGCTTTACTCTTCCCTTTATCTGGAAGAAGAGCTCCAGTGAGTCAAGCCAAGCAGACATGGCAAGAGGTGGCATGGAGGTCAGCAAACCTCACGTTCCTCTCAAGAGTCCAAACACTCTCTCCTCACAAAATCAAGCTTCCCAGCTCTAGCAATGGCAACTCTGTGTCACTGCATGAGCAACTGAGTTTAAATCTCCCCTATTATACAACTCTTTCACACTGCAGTCATGAGTACTAATGGCTTCTTGCTGTGTTCCTGACAGCTATGCTCAAATGTTTCCTAGTCCCTCTGTGTTTCCTGTGCTTGCCATTTGAAAATTGCTAACTGTTGCTCCCCATTCACTTAACAAGATCTACAATGAGCTCAACAAGCAATTAACTGGAGGTGAGCAATTTGCTAGCTCTCTCCTCCCATCTGGACTTGAACTCACCTCCACCAGCATTGAAAATTCAGCCTGTTACAGGATGTCTCTCCTTCTCTTCACCTCAAAGACAAAACTTCCACTACCTCCCCTTTAAGAAATGCAGTAGACATAGGGTTAGATTTTACAGGCGCCATAGTCCCTGCCCCCTTCCCCCACTGGATGCTCAGGATGGCTGGCTCGCATCAATTAAAAGCCAGTTGGCCATTAAGTGAGTTGAGGTGGGACTTTTGCCCCAAAGGAACAGGAAGTCCCAACTTTAGAGCTGCTGGCCAATCAGAGGCCAGAAGCTCTCCAGTGCCATCGAAAGCAGGGGCCACTACAGCACTCAGGGCTTCAAGAGGTGTTCAGCACCCTATCGGGACTTGGTAAGTCTTGGTCACCGTAAAGGCGTGAGAGGGGGTGGTGGCGGCAAGCTCTGGTTTGATTGGCCATGGGGCAGGGAGCTGGAGATGGTAACAGACCCAGGGGCCCATTAAGGAAGGACGCCTCATTTGTCACCAGCCTGTGAAAGGGAACCTGCCAGGTTGGAGACTTGGCACAGATCTCTCCTGCTGCCGGTTAAACCCTGGCAGTATTGAGATGAGGCCCCACCACTGGTATAATTTTAATGGGGGTAGGGGTAGGGGTAGGGGTAGGCCCATATGCGGCGGATAGGCCGCAGACTGAATTTTAGGAATCCCCCCACTCCGCCTTCAAACCTGCCACTGGTGGAGCATAAAATCCAGCCCATAGGGTCAAGCATTTTAGAATCATGGGACAGTAGCACCAATATTGGGGAAAGAAGGAGCTGCTCCCTTGGGATGGGCTCCACTTTAACTGGGTTGGGATTAGAGTCCTGGCAAATCATATAGGGCTGTTGATAGGCTATTAAATTGGTAGAGAAGGGGAGGAGTCAGGTGAAGGGAGATAAAGAACTCTAAGAGAAAAGTTTAAACAACAGAGCAGGAAAGTAGAATTAAGGCTACAATCAGATCAGCCATGATCTTACTAATAGTGGAGCAGGCCCGAGAGAGGAAATGGCCTATTCCTGTTCCTATTTCTTATGTTAACCAGTGTTGCAATTTAGGTAAAGAAAAATAGAATAGGACAGGAAGGGACAGAGTTTTTAACAGTAATAGTGCATCAATGAATAGGGTCCATGCAAAGAATATTGGTAAAATAATAAAATAAAAGGTTTTTCATCTGAATGCACAAAGCATTCATAACAAGGTATATGTACTCACAGCACAAATAAAGATAACTGGGTTTGATATAATCACTATTACAGATATATGGTTACAAGGTCAGGAAATAAGTATCCCAGGGCACAGAACATTTCAAAAAGACAGGTAGAGTGGAAAAAGAGTAGCAGCTCTGATAATAAAATATGACATAAGGACAGTAATAAGAAAATATCTTGGCTCAGAAGATTAGAAAGTCGAATTAATATGGGTAGTGATTAGGAATAACAAGGATCAGAAAATATTATAGCTCCCCAAAAGTAATTATACTGTTGGGCAGAACACTAAGCAAGAAATAATTGGAATTTGTAATAAATGCAATATAATAATCGTGGGTGACTTTACTCTTCATACAGACTAGAAAAGAGCAAGGGGGGGTCTGTAAAATACTTTCTTGGCAGCTTCCTAGAACAATACATTGTGGATCAAACTCAGGCCAAAGCTATTTTAGATTTAGCATTGTGTAATGAGCCAAGATTAATTAGTAATCTCAAAGTAAAAGATCCACCAGGAAAAAAGTGATGATAGTACAGTTGAATTCCATGTTTAGATTGAGAGCGACATACTCTAGTCCAAAACAAGAACCTCAGATTTAAACAAAGCCAATTCTGTAGATATATGGAGAGTGATGGTTACGGTTGGTTGGGTAAATCAGCTAAAAGGTGTGATGCTAAATAAATTGAGGAACATTAAAGAAATTATTCAAAAGGTTCAACAAAAATATGGTCCATTAAAAAACAAAAGCTCAGTGAAAAAGATGAATCCATGGTTGATTAGGGAAATTAAGGATAGCAGTAGGTTAAAAAGAGGCGCATAATATTGTGAAGGATAGTAGTAAGCCTGAGGATTGAGAGATTTTTAGAAACAAGCAAAGGGCAGCCAAAAAAGTTGATGAAAAGTGAAACAAATAGAACACGATAGTAACCTAGCCAGGAATATAAAACAGACTGTAAGGGCTTTTGTAAGTTTTTAAAAAGGGGAGTAGCTAAAATAGGAATTGGTCCCTTAGAGGTAGAAACAGGAAAAAGCTATCATGGGAATTGAGGAAATTGCAGAGGTGTTGAACAAATATTTTGTGTCTGTATTCACATTAGAAAACACAAATTATATACCAGAAATAGAGAGTAACTAAGGAGCCAATAAGAGTGAGGAACTTATGGTAACAAACACCAGCAGAGAAAAAGTATCAGTGAAACTTAATGGACTAAAAACCAACAAATCTCAGGGTCTGATGGCCTACATCCTCGGAATAAGAGGTAGCTGCAGAGTTGGTGGATGCACTGATTATGATTTTTCGAAATTTCCTAGGTTTTCGAATGATCCCAGCAGATTGGAAGTTAGCAAATGTACACCACTAATTAAGAAAGGAAGGAAAGACAAAAACAGGGTACTAGAGGCTAGTTACCTGGCATCAGTCATTGGGAAAATGTTGGAATCTATGTTGTGTGTTACACTGAGTAAGACTAATGACTTACAGCAGGCAGCCATTATTAAACAAATTTTGTTTACACCTCCCTAACAAAGAAGGCAGCAGAGAGAGCAATATACCAAAATGCTCAGATCCTGCAATATACTTCACTCCCTCTGCACTTAAAGAAAAACTTATACATTATAATGTAAAAAGGTACATGTACACAAGTTCCCAGAATAAAATGCAACTGAACAAACATCAACGATACCTGTCTGGGTATCTCCTTCCACTTCCATTAGCTTGACTCTGCTCTCTCAACATCTCTGACTGTGTCAAACCTGAACTTTGACTTTGACTAGCAACTCCACTTGATCATTGGGACTGTGGCATTGATTGATTTGTCTTAAATCAAAGCCCCCCGACTCACTTTGCTCTACCAATGGATTCTGCAATCATGTTTCAATTTCTTTCTGACTTTCACTTTGAGCGGTAGGAGGAATTTGTATTATAGGAGGTTTTTCATTCTCTCCCTTTGTCATATTTCCACTTTCAAGCAAATGACCTACATGACATTGATGGAGTCTCTTTCCAATCTTCACTAGATATATACATTCACCTAGTCTCTTTGCAACAACTCCAATCACATACTTCTCCTCATCACTTTGGTGATTTTTCATCATTAACTTTTGACCAGGTCTAAGTTTCATGCCTTGTGTATCATGACTCATCTTATCTTTGTCTTGCTTTTCTCTTATTTCACCATTGATGTCAGGCTAAAATACAAACTAAACCTTGTCCTGGGAGTTTGTTTGATCACTAATACATAAGGTAAGCAACCTGTTGTAGATGGTGGGAGGGAGAGAACAGAAAATTGTCCAGCCAGTATCATAGAAAAAAATGGAAATTACTGCTTAACTTGTCACGATGCAAATACTTCAACAAAGACCTCTTCACAACTGTACACTTCTTTCTGCTGCAACATTCTACGTTGGCTGATGCGGGGGTATTAAGAATATGTTTGACTCCTTCCTTCCTCAGAAATACTTCAATACTTCAAATACGTAAATTAAGTACCATTTTTCTTTTATTCCTTAGTGGGATGTAGGCATCACTGACTTGACCAGCATTTATTGCCCATCCCTAATTGCCCTTGAGAATGTGGTAGTGAGCTACCTTCTTGAGCCGCTGCAGTCCATGTGTGGTAGGAACACCCACAGTGTAGTTAGGAAGGGAGTTCCAGGATTTTGATCCAGCAACAGTGAAAGAACTGTGATATAGTTTCAAGTCAGAATGGTGTGTGGCTTGGACGGGAACTTGCAGGTGGTTGTGTTCCCTTGCATCTGCTGCCGTTGGCCTTCTAGGTGGTAGAGATTGCAGGTTTGGAAGATGCTGTCAAAGGAGCCTTGGTGTGTTGCTGCAGTGCATCTTGTAGATGGTACACATTGCTGTCACTGTACGTTGGTGATGGAGGGAATGAATATTGAACATGATAGATGGGGTACCAATCAAGTGGGCTGCTTTGTCCTGGACAGTGTTGAGCTTCATGAATATTGTTGGAGCTGCACTCATCCAGACTAGCGGAGAATATTCCATTGCACTTCTGATTGTGCTTTGTAGATGACGGACAGCTTTGGGGAGTCAGGAGGTGAGTTAATCGCGGCAGGATTCCTAGCCTCTGATCTGCATTTGCAGCCACAGTATATATATATATGGCTGGTCTGGTTCAGTTTCTGGTCAATGGTAACCCCCAGAATGTTGATAGTGGGAGATTCCATAATGGTAATGCCATTGAATGTCAAGGGGTGATGGTTAGATTCTCTCTTAGTGAAGATGGTCATTGCGTGACACTTGTGTGGAGCAAATGTTATTTCCCACTTATTAGCCCAAGTCTGAATGTTGTCCAGGTCTTGCTGCATACGGTCACGAGCTGCTTCAGTATCTAAAGAATCACAAATTTATTGATTTTTTTATTCATTTACGGGATGTGGGTGTCGATGACTAGGCCAGCATTTATTGCCCATCCCTAATTGCCCTTGAGAAGGTGGTTGCGAGCTGCCTTCTTGAACTGCTGCAGTCCATGTGGTGTAGGTACACCCACAGAGCTGTTAGGGAGGGAGTTCCAGGGTTTTGACTGAGCCACAGTGAGGGAACGGCAATGTATTTCTAAAGCAGGATGGTGAGTGGCTTGGAGGGGAACTTCCAAGCAGTGGTGTTTCCATGTATCTGCTGCCCTTGCCCTTCTAGATGGTAATGGTCATGGGTTTGGAAGGTGCTGCCAAAGGAGCCTTGATGAGTTTCTGCAGTGCATCTTGTATATGGTACACACTGCTGTCACTGTTCATCGGTGGTGGAGGAAGTGAATGTTTGTGGAAGGGGTGCCAATCAAGCGGGCTGCTTTGTCCTGGATGGTGTCAATCTTCTTGAGTGTTGTGGAGCTGCACTCATTCAGGCAAGCAGAGGATATTCCATCACACTCCTGACTTGTGCCTTGTAGATGGTGGACAGGCTTTGGGGAGTCAGGAGGTGAGTTACTCATCGCAGAATTTCTAGCCTCTGACTTGCTCTTGTAGCCAATGTTTATATGTTTAGTCCAGTTCTGTTTCTGGTTAATGGTAACCCCCAGGATGGTGATAGTGCCGGATTCAGCTATGGTAATGCCATTGAATGTCAAGAGGCGGTGGTTGGATTCTCTCTTGTTGGAGATGGTCATTGCCTGGCACTTGTGTGGCGCAAATGTTACTTGCCACTCGTCAAATCTGGATATTGCCCAGGCCTTGCTGCATTTGGACATGGAATGCTTCAGTATCTGAAGAGTCGCGAATGGTGCTGAACATTGTACAATCATCAATGAACATCCCTCTTCTGACATTATGATGGAAGAAAAGTCATTGATGAAGCAGCTGAAGATGGTTGGGCCTAGGACACTACCTTAACGAACTCCTGCACTGATGCCCTGGAACTGAGATGATTGACCTCCAACAACCACAGCCATCTTCCTGTGTGCTGGGTATGACTCCAATTCCCATTGACTCCAGTTTTGCTAGGGCTCCTTGATGCCACACTCGGTCAAATGCTGCCTTGATGTCAAAGGCAGTCACTCTCACCTCACCTCTGGAGTTCAGCTCTTTTGTTCATGTTGAAGCAAGGCTTCAATGAGGTCAGAAGCTGAGTGACCCTGGCGGAACCCAAACTAAGCATCAGTGAGCAGGTTATTCCTAAGCAAGTGTGCTTGATAGCACAGTTGATGTCTCCTTCCATCACTTTACTGATGATGGAGAGTAGACTGATGGGGTGGTAATTGGCCGGGTTGGATTTTTCCTGCTTTTTGTGTACAGGGCATACCTGGGCAATTTTCCACATAGCCAGGTAGAGACCTATGTTGTAGCTGTACTGCAACAGCTTGGCTAAGGTCATGGCAAGTTCAGAAACACAAGTCTTCAGTACTATTGCTGAATATTGTCAGGGCCCATTGCCTTTGCAGCATCCAGTGCCTTCAGCTATTTCTTGATTTCAAGTGGAGTGAATCAAATTGGCTGAAGACTGGCACCTGTGATGCTGGGGACCTCCGGAGGAGGCCAAGATGGATCATCAACTCGGCACTTCTGATTGAAGGTTGTTATAAATGCTTCAGCCTTATCTTTTGCATTGATGTGCTGGGCTCCCCCATCATTGAGGATGGGGATATTTGTGGAGTGTCCTCCTCCAGTGAGTTGTTTAAATTGTCCACCATTATTCTCGACTGTATGTGGCAGAACAGCAAAGCTTAGATCTGATCGGTTGGTTGTGGAACCACATAGCTCTATCTATCACTTCCTCATTATGCTGTTTAGCACTCATGTAGCCCTGTGTTGTAGCTTCACCAGGTTGACACCTCATTTTTAGGTATGCCTGGTGCTGTTCCTGGCATGCCCTCTTGCAGTCTTCATCAAACCAGGGTTGATCCCATGGCTTGGTGGTAATATCAGAGTGGGGGATATGTCAGGCCATGAGGTTACAGATTGTGGTTCAGTACAATTCTGCTGCTGCTGATGGCCCACAGCAACTCATGGATGCCCAGTCTTGAGCTGCTGGATCTGTTTGAAATCTATCCCATTTAGCATAGTGGTAGTGCCACACAACATAACGGAGGGTATCCTCAATGTGAAGACAGGACTTTGTCTCCACTAGGATGGTGCTAATTATTGTGCAATGATCCGTGAACATCCCCATTTCTAACTTTATGATGGAGCTAAGGTCACAGATGAAGCAGTCGAAGATGATTGGGCCTAGGAGACCATCCTGAGGAACTCCTGCAGCGATATCCCTAGATTGAGATGTTTGACCTCCAACAACCAGAACCACCTTCCTTGTGCTAGAACTGACTCCAAACAATGGAGAGATTTCCTCCTGATTCCCATTGCTTCCAGTTTTGCTAGGGGCCCTTGATGCCACATTCGGTCAAATGCTGCCTTGATGTCAAGGGCAGTCATGCTCATCTCACCTATTGAGCTCAGTTCTTTTGTCCATGTTTGGACCAAGGCTGTAAGGAGGTAAACTGTTAGCTGAGTGGCTCTGGCAGAACCCAAACTGAGCATCAGTGAGCAGGTTATTGTTGTAATTGCCATTTGACAGCACCGTAGAGGACACTTGCCATCACTTGGTTCATTATCAAAAGTAGACTGATGGGGCGATAATTGGATAGGTTGGATTTGTCCTGCTTTTTGTGGACAGGGCATGCCTGGGCTACTTTCCACATTGCAGGAGTGGCATGGCCAGAAGCACAAGTCTTCAATACTATTGCCAGAATGTTGTCAGGGCATATAGCCTTTGTAGTATACAGTGCCTTCAGCCATTTCTTGATATCACATCAAGTGAGTCGAATTAGCTGAAGACTGGCATCTGTGATGTTGGGAACCTCAGGAGGAGGCTGAGGTGGATCATCCATTCAACACCTTTGGCTGAATATGGTTGCAAATGCTTCAGCCTTGTCTTTTGAACTGATGTGCTGGGCTCCTCCATCATTGAGGATGGGGATATTTGTGGATCCTCCTCCTCATGTTAGTTGTTTAATTATCCACCACCATTCACAATATTATATGACACCAATGCTTCTGGCAACCCATAAATTGCAAACCATCTTCTCAACACCTCAATAGTTTTGGCCCTTGCTGTATTGGGCATGGATTCAACATTTTTTAAGAAATCTGGGTTGGGTCATTTCTTATTCTCCGACACAACTTTTCACCAAATCTTCAATATCTCTGTTTGTCTTTGGATACCAGAAATTACTTTTTGCGACTGGCATTCACACGGACTATCCCTGTGCATCCTTGATGAAGTTCCTCTAACAATCTATCTCTAAACCTAAGTGGAATGATGACTTTTAACCCCCATAGGAGACAGCCTTGATCTACACTCAGCTCATTTCTATGTGTGAAATACTCCTGCAGTTTCTCATCTTCACAGTTTTCAGGCCAGCCATTCATGACATAGAAAAGTTACAGCACAGAAGGAGGCCATTCGGTCCATCTTGTCCATGCCAGCCCGAGGATACCCAGATGCCCTTTCTAATCCCACCTTCCTGCACCCGGCTCATAGCCCTGCAGCTTACAGCACTTTAGGTGCAGATCCAGGTTCTTATTAAAAGAGTTTAAGTTTCTGCCTCTACCACCAACTTGGGCAGCGAATTCCAGACACCCACTACCCTCTGCGTAAAAAATGTTCTTCCTCATGTCCCCCCTACACCTTCTGCCACTTATCTTGAATCTATGTCCCCTGGTTCTAGAATTCTCCATCAAGGGAAATAATTTTATCCTGTCCACTCCAACTATTCCCCTCATAATTTTGTACACCTCAATCAAGTCACCTCTCAACCTTCTTTGTTCTAAGGAAAATAACCCCAACCTATCCAAAATGAAAACAAAAATAAAAATCCCTGGAAAAACTCAGCAGGTCTGACAGCATCTGTGGAGAGGAACACAGTTAACATTTCGAATCCGTATGACTCTTCAACAGAACTAAGGAAAAATAGAAGAGAGGTGAAATATAAGCTGGTTTAAGGTGGGGTGGGACAGGTAGAGCTGGATAGAGGGCCAGTGATAGGTGGAGATTGCCAAAAGATATCATAAACAATAGGACAAAGAGGTGTTGACGGTGGTGATATTAGCTAAGAAATGTGCTAATAGGTGACATTAAGGGTAGAAAGTAGGACGAGCAAGGTACAGATAGCCCTAATGGGGGTGGGGTGGGGGGAAGGGATCGAAATAGGCTAATAGGTAGAGATAAAACAATGGATGGAAATACATTTAAAAATAATGGAAATAGGTGGGAAAAGAAAAATATATATAAATTATTGGAAAAAAGGGGGATCGGAAAGGGGGTGGGGATGGAGGTGAGGGTTCATGATCTAAAGATGTTGAACTCACTATTCAGTCCGGAAGGCTGTAAAGTTCCTAGTCGGAAGATGAGGTGCTGTTCCTCCAGTTTGCGGTGAGCTTCACTGGAACATTGCAGCAGGCCAAGGATGGACATGTGGGCATGAGAGAACCTATCCAATCTCTCCTCATAGCTACACTTTTCTAACCCTGGCAACATTCTTGTAAACCTCCTCTGCATTCTCTCCAGTGCTATTACATCCTTCCTGTACTGTGGTGACCAGAACTGCACACAATACTCCAGTTGTGGCCTCACCAGTGTTTTATACAATTCCAACATTATATCCTTACTTTTATATTCTATACCTCTGCCAATGAAGGAGAGCATTCCATATGCCTTCTTTACAACCTTGTCTACTTGAACTGCTGCCTTTAGGGACCTGTGTACTTGTACGCCAAGATCTCTCACTTCATCTACCCCTCTTAGTATATTCCCATTTATTGTGTAATCCCTGTAACTGTTTGACCTCCCTAAATGTATGACCTCACACTTCTCTATGTTAAAATCCATCTGCCACTTTACCGCCCACTCAGCCAACCCATTGGGCACTTTACGGAGCACCACATCCTTGCGAGTTTCTTCACTAATTTCTCTGGCAGATACAGGCATATCATTTGTGTATGTAAAATAATTCACCTTCACTCAGTAGCTGGAAATGCATCAGTCTTCACAAGAAATCTCAAAAGAATGTCTGCATTTGTATGATCTGGCAAAAGATATTTCATAACATATCGATGGACCACCTCCGAAGCTGTGCTACCAGTAGGGGTGGTATTCCCTTCTTTAAACCCAATGTGATCATAGGGTTGGGTGGTCAGTTGACAAATTGAACTTCCTACTGGGCAAGTATTTGTGGAACTAAGCCCATATATGATTGCTAATGTCTCTTTGTCGACTCATGAGTAATTTTGCTCTGATTTCGTTAAAGTACATGAAACATATGTTACAGACTTCTCCACAATGTCTTCCATTATGTGAGATAACACCACACCTAACCCCTGTGGTGAGGCATCACATGCTAAAACCAATTTTTCTTGGGACCATAGTGGGCCTAAATGGTACAATTAGTACTTCCTACCAATGGCAAGTCATAGGATGTATGATCATATTCCACTTTAACACTAACTTTACCTAACACTGGAAAACTGTTATTAGAACAATTAGTCAGTTTCACACTAGTTTTGCATAATAGAATGTGATTAAGAATGTGATTGTACTGGAGAGGGTGCAAAGGAGATTTACCAGGACACTGCCTGGGCTGGAGGAAAGATTGGACCGGCTGGGGTTGTTTTCCTTGGAGCAATGAAGATTGAGAGGGGACCTGATAGAGGTGTATAAGATTATGAGGGCATAGGTATGGTGGATAGAAAGGCACTTTTTCCATTAGTAGAGGGGTCAATAACCAGGGGGCATAGATTTAAGGTAAGAGGTAAAAGGCTAAGAGGGGATTTGAGGAGAAATTGTTTCACCCAGAGGGTGGTGGGAGTCTGGAACTCACAGTCTGAAAGGGTGGTTGAGTCAGAAACACTCTTAACATTTAAGAAGTATTTAGATATTCACTTGCGTTGCCATAGCCTCCAGGGCTATGGGCCAAGTGCTGGAAAATGGGGATTAATATAGTCAGATATTTGTTGACTGGCATGGACATGATGGGTCGAATTGCCCCCTTCTATGCTGTAGACATCTATGGGTCCAAGAGACTTACGGACTCCTTGTAATTGCTCTCTGAGATAACAGGCACTGGTGCAGTTGTATCATTGATGAAAGTATGTTGTGAATCTTCGACTTTCATTGCTACTGTGGGTGCTGGACTTACATCTTCAAACCTTTTACTCTCATCTTCCATGTGCTCTTTTCTTGCTTTCTGACTGAATGTAGCTCTTGAGCTTCAACTTTTGTTTCCAAATCTAACATATTCACATTCGAAGATTCCCAGACTCCTGAGCTAGCTTTAAATCTACCATGACCTCGACCTGGTGTGTGGCTGTGACCTGGAGCTTTACCACGCCCTGGAGCATTACTGGTCCCTCTGCTCCTACATGCTGCCTGAATATGACTGACTTCCCCACTGGCATGGCACTTTGACTGGAAATGAGGGCATTTAGATGGTTGGTGGCTACTATGGCAATGGTAACATATACATCTTTGACTCTGAGACTATGAACTTGGCTGCTGTGGCCTGGATCTCACTGAAATCCAGTGGACCTCCCCTGCCAGCTCAGGGAAAGAACTCCCTTGCAATTTGCAACTATCCCTTCCTGCAATATGGCTGTGGTATCATCTCAGGCCCCCTTCCATATTAGCTTATTGCCTTTGCTCAAAAGTATGGCTTGGATTTTATTGTTCTTTAGGTCTCTTACAAATGCGTTGCTAAGGTTGGTTTCTAAGTTTGCGCCATTCCTACAGTGATGAAAGAGTTTCTTTAATTCAAGAATGTAATCTGCAACAGTCTCACTTGGCAAAATCAGAATAGTCCATAATCAAACATTGTTTAGACAACACCTCAAAAGCATCTGGCTCCATCATGGTGAGGAAATTGTTTACTTTGAAGTATATAGGATCCTGAATGGTCTTGACAAGGTGGATATGGAAAGGATGTTTTCTCTTGTGGGTGAGTCCAGAACTAGGAGGCACTGTTTTAAAATTAGTGGTCACCCTTATAGGATAGAGATGAGGAGAAATTGTTTCTCTCAGAGAGTTGTGCAACTTTGGAATTGTCTGCTTCAGAAGGCAGTGAAAGTGGGGTCATTGAATACTTTTAAGGCAGAGTTAGATTCTTGCTAGGCAAGGTTATCAGGGGTAGATGGGAATGTAGAACTCGAAACGCAAACAGATCAGCCATGATCTTATTGAATAGCTGAGCAGGCTTGAGGGGCCAAATGGACTACTTCTCCTATTTCATATGTTCATATGTTTATCCTCATCTTCTATCTTATTCATTATCAGCCAAATGTGCAGCTTTCATTTGTAATCACGTCAGTCCTCTTGGTTAGGGTTGAATTGCCCCATTGTCACCAGGTATGCCTTAAATGCCATTTTTTAATTACATACCGGCCTGAATCTTCTGGTTGGTAGGCGGGACCGGGCCCCGCTTGCTGACATGTAAAACGACGCGCAATGATGTCGGGCGTGCGTCCCGACGTTACTGCATGTCATTCCGATCTTCAGTTCAGCGGGCACGCACTGGAGTCTGCTGTGTGCCCGCCGAACTGTCAAAGGCCTGTTAAGGCCATTTAAAAACCAACTGAAATCATTAACAGGGCTGCCCGTCCAACCTTAAGGTTGACGAGCAGGCAAAGAGCTAAGGCAGTCTTCACATTTCGCATGAAGACTTTATAAATTAAATTAAGTTTTTTATTGAAATACATAAACATGTCCCAGCTAATGTGACACTGTCACATGAAGGGACATGTCTGAGTAATTTTTAAATTTTTTTTTTCTATCTCTCACAATGAAATTAATCTTCCTGAGGCAGCTCCGTGCCTCGGAGATTTCTGTGCTTTCTCGTGCACATGTGCGAAAGAGTGCAGGCCCAGACTCTCGCTCCTCTCCCCCACCTGCACAGGGAGTGCTGAGCGCTTCCGGGTGCGCGTCACGTTGGGCGGACCTTAATTGGCCCGCCCATGTAAAATGGTGGCGTGCAGCCGATCGCAGGCAGTGATCGGCTGTACTCCCGCCCGCGCTCGCTCCCGCCCAGCCCGCACACAGGGAGAAAATTCTCCCCACCATGATGATTCACTGAATTCCTGAACACAGATAGAGGGTTGGTTGATGCACAGGAAATGGAGGGTATGGATAAAAAGTCTGAAATCTTTAAATATTGATATTCAGAGAGACTTGGGTGTGCGCATACATGGAATACAGGAAGTTAGGTTGTAGGTACAGTAGGCAATTAGGAAGGCAAATGGCATGTTTGCCTTTATTGTGAGGGGATTGGAGTAGAAGAACAAGGTAATCTTGCTACAGTTCTACAGGGCTTTGGTGATACCACAGCTGGAATACTGAGTGCAGATTAGTTTTTATAACTAAGAAAGGATATACTCACCTTTAAGGCGGTACAGCAAACATTCACTAGATTAGTTTCTGGGATGAGAGGATTGTCCTATGATAAGACACTGAGTAAGTTGGGTCAAAACTCTTTGGAATTTAGAAGGATAAGATTCTGAAGGGGCTTGATAAGGTAGACATTGAGAGGTTGTTTCCCCTGGCTGAGGAATCTAGGACAGAGGCGCACAGTCAATAAGAGGTGGACTATAGGACTGAGATAAGGAGAAATTTCTTCACTCAAAGGGTTCTGAATCTTTGGAATTCTCTACCCCAGATGGTTGTGAATGCACCACCATCAGTATATTCAAGGCTGGGATAAATAGAATCAAGGGAAGCACAGAGTGGATAGGAGAAAGTGGAACTGAGGCAGATCAGCCATGATCATATTGAGATAGCAAGCTTGAGGGCAAGATATGGTCTACTCTTGCACCTATTTATTACATTTAGCCCTAACCACTCATGATATCAGGCCCCCCTTCAGATGTGTGCAGTCATTAAAAGGCAAAGGCACACAGCAATCCTTTGAAAGAGCAGGCAGCATCAATTTACAATGCTGCCTGCAACGCAATGAATGGGCATGTGATAATTGTGTATCATGATCACCATGCCTGGGTGTTAGCCAATTTCTCCCCAAATATGCCTGGAGCACAGGGACCTGCAAAGCACATTCTCTCACCCAACCTTCCTCCATCACAACCACAATGCATTTGACCCCAAAGTCAAAAGGAAGTCCAAAGTCAAAAGGAAGTATAAAGTCAAACCACCCAATGCAGAGTGAGGTCCCAGCACCCCACTCCCACTCCAATATTCTGGATGGTGTATGCCTAAACCCATACCTCATGTAACCTTGCACTGCTGATTGTATTGCTTTATCACACTTAAAAAAAGTTCTCAAAGAGTTTTGGATTAAAAGTGAAAAAACACAAATACTAGAAGCATGAAATAAACATAAAATATGCTGGAAATGCAGAGAAAAGCAAAATCAGCATCCAAAAGAGAAAAAATAGCTTAACATTTCATGTGGGGTTCTTCATCAAAAGGATCAGTATTTCCTAAACCTTAGCATTTGCTTTAACACAAGGGAGAAGCACTAATATAAATACACTAGGGTTAATATAACCCTTTAGCGTGCTATCATCTTACAGGTTCATGTTAGCAATCACCAGTGCTTTTTAAATCTAATTTTATATTCTGCTGCAGTCTCCTTACCTTTCCCTTGAAATCTGCTCTAATTATTATTTAATCAATTTGGCTGCTGCCCACCAAGCATTAAATTCTGAGTTAACATTCCTTATGAATTGCATTTATTAATTCCTGGAAAGAGACATGTCCATAGCTGCTTTGTATTAGTAACACACTGTTGCAAACAACTGTGCAATTGATATTAACACTTCTTATTCTAAATAAAGTTAATATAATTAATCCATCTCCAACTGTATGCTCACATTAGGTGCTAAATATTTTAAAACTGGACAACCGAGCTCCATCTGATGGCATATACTGAATGCCAATAGCAGAATAGTTATGCAAAAATCTCTTTAGTCATGCTGGCTGAACTTGATCCGCTTATGAAAGTCCTCATCAGCAATCATTGGTAACGGTCACTTGATTGACTATATGCAAATTAAATTATGTTGCTTTTGTTTAAAGTGCTATTATGTTGCTGATTTGTTTTATGTCTGAAAAAAAAATCAGCTTTACACTCCAAGGTTTAAAACACCAAAAGAAAGTACTGAATAATTAGTAGTGCAAATTAATAGTGATTTCAGTCTCAGTATTTGTTACAACTTTTTGTATGACTCCGAAGTCTGCATACTCACATTAGACATTACACACTGCTAAAGCCCCACCAGCATTTTACCATTCACACATCTATATCATAAAAATATGCAAGAAACCCTGATTTGATCAGCATTTACACAGAGGAAGATTAATCCTTGTTCTCAGAGGTTTCATTAGTGAATTTTTATTTTTTCAGCTCATGCATTATGTTGCTGAAGCATATATTAATATAACAAGAGCACTTTTACTCAAATGTCTGAATTTTACTGTCACAGTATTGATCCTAAACTGCTAAAATCCATAAAACCAAATGACTGCAGATGCTGGAAATCTGAAGTAAAAACAGAAAGTGCTGAAAAAACTCAATAGGTCTGGCAGCATCTGTGGAGAGAAGAGACATATGGACTCCAAGTATTAACTTTGTTTCTCTTCCACAGATGCTGCCAGACCTGCTGAGTTTTTTCAGCATTGTCTGCTAAAATCAATATTTGAAACTCCATTTTAAATAAAAAATATACTTTAAATTACCATGGGGAGGTACTCTGGTGCTATGTGTGGTGAAATCATAAACATATTGGGTAAATCTTAACCCTACTCACCCAGCAGAAACAAGGCAGGTAGGCAGATTAAACCCTCCAAATAACCTGCCTGCCCTGGAAATGCCCTGGAGCTTACACATTCTGATTTTTACCTGTTCTCCTAAGCAGGCAACAAAGAACATGTATCTAAAGCCTGTTGAGTCCTTTTTAGGTCATTGGAAGCCGGCTACAACTTTTACCAGCTGGCCTGCACAGGAAGTAGCAGGTACTTACCCGCCAGATCAATCCAATGAGGAAGACAATAAAGAGGCCTAGAGAAGTATTTGTAGATGTTCTTTCTGGGACCAAGAGTAGAGGAAGTCTGGCTCCACAAAGACAGCAACCCCTACCAAAAATTGACACCATCCTCCCAAATGTAGGGCCTAACAGGACAACCAAACCTGGTGAAGAAGAAAATAATGACCATATAAGGCACATATAGAATGACATTGTGTCAACAGCACAGAAACAGGCACTGTAGGATTCCATGATTCTATGACCCAACTAGTCAATGCCAGTATTTATGCTCTCCAAGAATCTCCAGCCATCTCTCCACATCTCATCCTATCGGCATATCCTTCTATTCATTTCTTCCTCACGTGCTTATGTAGAATAAAGTGTTCATATATTATGTTAATGGGATAAGATGTCAGGGCATGCTCAGTGTGCAATGATACAATAAACTCACATGTGAACTGGCCATGTTTTGGTATTGCTGTTATTTATTTGTGCCACCCACCAAGTAACAAAATTGGCAATATAGATAGATGTGCTGAAACCGCCGTGTCCAGGATCGATTCGACAGCCTGGAAAGTTCGATTAGGAGTGGGTAATTTTTTTATAGCTTGAAAATGTTTGTATTTGTGAAAGCAGAGTGGAAGCAATCAGCACCGCACTGAAGTTGAAGTTGAGGCGTTTGCCCCTGGGCTCTGGTGACTGTGGTAGAACCCAGTCTAGATCAGGGCAGAAATAAGTCCTCAAAATCCCAACAAAACCTTTCAGTAGGCTGAGTTGAACAAGGGAAGGCAATAAAAACAAATAGTTCTTTGCACATAAAAACTTTCCAAGACTGTAGAGTAGAACTGCTGTAAAACTTGCCTGGATGCTTACAGTGATGGAAGTAGAAGTATTTGATACTGAATCTGATACTGCGGCTTTGCTGACTTCAGGAATATTTTCATCCACTGGTTTTAAGTGAATTTCTTCTCCCTGAGCTGTCTCATTGAGATGCTTTATTGCGGAAGTTGTGGTGAATATTATTTGCCTCGCATTTACAGTACACGTGCATGAGATTTGGTATCACTGGTATAGACAGCCACAGTGTGGTATTTACGATGTCACTGTTGAACTTGGCAATGGGACAATATGGCTGCACCCACAGGATACATTGAAAGGTTCAGAACTTATGAGGGGGCTCGAGAACTATTATTTTCTGTATTGAAAGAATGGACATATTCTTTCAGAGCTAATAACATTTTAGAAATTGAAGGTGAAAGTGAAAAGGTCAAGACCCAGAATAAGACAATCCTTGAATGCAAGGAAGCAATTTTGCTAACAGAAATTTGCTGAAAAGTGTACAGCATGTTAACAAACCTTCTTGCTCTGAAAAAGGCAAAAAAAAAGATGTGCTATTCAAAATAATCACCAATTTGGGGAACATTTCAACCCTAAGCCACTAGAGATGTCGGAAAGCTACAAATTTGGAACCAGAAATCAGAAAAGTAATGAAACAGACAATGAGTAGATTATGAATGAAAGAATTTATTGCTACATTGCAACTTGGGCACATTCTCTGTGCATTATGAGATAGATTTCTATGTAGATTAGTGAACAAAAGAATCCAATTGAAGTTAATGAACACACAAAATCTAACATTCGAACACAGTTTTAATGATGTATGTCAGGCCCTCAAACCCTCACTCTTCACCCCCTCTCAACACCTCTCACCCACACCTCCAGGCCCCTCATACCTCACATGCCCATTTATTCTCCATAGCTACTCACCCAGTATCTACTATGGGCAAACCTCAGGATGTCTTTGAAATGGATACTACAAACAAATAAACATTTAATTATCTAATCTCATTCAAACACACCATACCGATAAAAAAGCTCTCCTAAAAATGGCATTCCAAACAAAACTAAATCTCCTCAAGTGATCAATCTGTTATAAAAACAAATAAACATTTATTTCACTAATCACACCAAAGGCAGATAATTCTTTAATAAACTCTTAAAATTGTCAATCAAACTGTCTATACAGCTCTCTGCTGAGACAAGCGGTCCTAGACTTTTTTGAAAATCACCCAAGCATTTAAGATGTCCACAACTGTCATTACAAACCATTCCAGCTCACAGACAATGGAGCCTACTAACATTTCAAAAAGAAAAGGCTATTTTAAGCTACATCAGATGGTCTGTCAATCAAAGCAGTCCAGGAGCAGATGAGGGCTTTTTTTTCTCTAATTGACAGCTGTTGAAGGTTTTCTTTTTCCATTTTAAAAGTATTCTTGATATTTAAATCACAATAGATTATTACATTTGAGTTCCCAATCACTTAAGTAAAAATACATCTAACTTACAAAATAACACCTAACCAATGAAGCGAAAAGAATATTTTTTTTTGTATTTCAAAGCCTGTCATTGAAAGAATTCTGGGAGCAGGTAACTGTTTTGTTTTGGTTCTCCACTTAGGTCTGGGAGGCCCCATGGTTCACTCCTTCTCTGAAAGGCTTTGAACAATGTCTACTCACAGAAGAGGCTCACCTTTACTAAAGATGGGGGGGGGGGGGGGGTGGGGGAGAAGGGGGTTTAAACCTCCCACCCCTGCAATGTAGCCAGCAAGGAGAGAAGTAATGCATGTGGGCTGGCTACCTGCACTCTTACCTTGTGAAAATTGCTGCAAATGGGAATAAGAACAAAAATAGTAGAATCAGGTTCTTCCTGCCATTTTTAAACGGCTCCTGAGTCATCCCGACTTTGCAAAAATCTGGGCCATAGCCAAAAAAGTAATGGAGATAGCAGTTTAATGATTTGCTATCACAGCATTGACAACAACATGGCACAAGTATGTCAATACAGAGATGCTAAAGACCTTAATAGCCAAAACGTAGGCCATACAGCAACTGCTTGACAAGTTAAGGCCAAAGCAGGAAAGAGAACTCATTCCAGTGGTAGTGAAGAACAACATCATAAAGGTAGATTTTACAATCTTGAAGTGAACCCAGCATCTAAGAAAAGAGAAGCTAGTGCTGTATGGTATTTATGCCACTATCAATCACTCAAGTAACAGAGACTTTTGTACAAAGGTGCAGGTAAATCAACAGTACATCAGCATGCACATCGATACGACTGCCAGCCAATTGCTTCATTATGAGCAGAGATATGCACAAGAGCAAAATCAGTGATGTATCTCTTACTGAGAGCAAAGTTCAGTTGGAAACCTACTTTGGTGAGGGGTTAGAAACATGTAGACAAATGGAGTACAATGGCCAATACAAGGGCAAGTCCCTCAAGCTACCCATTACTGTAGCAAGATATGTCAACAAAACCAATGTTAATAGGCAAATACTATTCACAAGCTGCAGTTAGACTGGATGTATGTTTTTCAAGTTGTGATGATGAAGGAGCTTGATCAGCTATTGAATAGTTACAGAAATATTTTCAAGGACAGCTCTGGAGGCATAATCAGTGATGAGGAGAGCATCCTAATCATACCTGATACATAATCAGTATATTGCAAGTCTAGGCCTGTACCTTATGCTCCCAAAACCCAGACTGAAGAGGAACGAAAGAAGCTAGAGAGAAATGGTGTGCCAGTGAAAACTGATCACAGTGATTGGGAACACCAACTGTACTCATACCAAAGCCAGATAAAAGCATAAGACTGGGAATTATGAAGTCACAAACAACCAGGCAGTGAATGATAAGCAGCATACATCACCAACCTCCCAAGATGTTTTTGTGGAGTTAGTGGAATCCAAGCTATTCACCAGGTTAGGTTTTTCCCACACTTATGCGCAGCACTATGTGGATTGAAAGAGTCAATAGCATCTTACAATAAACACACATGCTCCTATACAAAGTTGCCCCATGGTGTGAACCCTGTTCTAAAAATCTTCCAAGCGACAATAGATAAGATTTCGCAAGGAGGTGATCGTGTGGTGGTATGGTTGCTGGACTAGTAATCCAGAGACCCAGGGTAATATTCTGGGGACCTGGTTCGAATCCCACCACGGCAGATGGTGGAATTTGAATTCAAAAAAAGCCTGGAATTAGAAGTCTAATGGTGACCATGAAACCATTGTTGGTTGTTGTAAAAACCCACCTAGTTCACCAATGGCCTTCAGGGAAGGAAATCTGCTGTCCTTACAGCAATGACACACAGCAGTGTGGTTGACTCTTGCAAGCCACTCAGTTGTATCAAATTGTTACAAAGTCACAAGGAAGGAAGGAAACCAGGCAGGCCAACCAGCATCGACCTAGGCACCAGAAATGACAATGACAATCTCAGCCCGGTTGACACTGCAAAGTCCTCCTTACTAACATCTGGGGGGCTAATGCCAAAATTGGGAGAGCTGTGTCACAGACTAGTCAAGCAACAGTCTGATATAGTCATCCTCATGGAATCATATCTTACAGATAATGTCAGACACCATCACCACCCTTGGGTATGTCCTGTCCCACTGGCAGGACAGGCCTGACAGAGGTGGCGGCACAGTGGTGTATAGTCGGGAGGGAGTTGCCCTGGGAGTCCTCAACATCAACTCTGGACCCCACAAAATCACTTGGAGGAAGCACTGGGGGCAGAAATGGTGCAGAATGTACTCTGGGTGGGGGACTTCAATGTCCACCACCAAGAATGGCTCAGTAGCACCACTACTGACCAAGCTGGCTGAGCTCTAAAGGGCGTAGCTGCTAGACTGGGTCTGCGGCAGGTGATGAGGGAACCAACAAGGGGAAAAACATACTTGACCTCATCCTCACCAACCTGCCTGCCGCAGATGCATCTGACCATGATAATATCAGTCAGAGTGACCACTGCATAGTCGTTGTGGAGACAAAATCCCGCCTTCACATTGAAGATACCCTCCATCGTGTTGTGTGGCACTCCTACTGTGGGATAGATTTCAAACAGATCTAGCAACTCAAGACTGGGCATCCATGAGGTGCTGTGGGTCATCAGCAGCAGCAGAATTGTACTCGAACACAATCTGTAAACTCATGGCCCGGCGTATCCCTCACTCTACCATTACCACCAAGCCAGGGGATCAACTTTTGTTCAATGAAGAGTGCAGGAGCATCACCAGGCATACATAAAAATGAGGTGTCAACCTGGTGAAGCTATAACACAGGACTACTTGCGTGTGCCAAACAGCTTAAGCAGCAAGTGATAGACAGACCTCACAACCAACGGATCAAATCTAAGCTATGCAGTCCTGCCACATTCAGTCGTGAATGGTGGTGGACAATTAAACAACTCACTAGAGGAGGAGGCTCCACAAATATCCCTATCCTCAATGATGGAGGAGCCCAACACATCAGTGCAAAAGATAAGGCTGAAGCATTTGCTACAATCTTCAGCCAGAAGTGCTGAGTGGATGATCCATCTCGGCCTCCTCCGGAGATGCCCAGCATCACAGATGCCAGTCTTCAGCCAATTCAATTCACTCCACGTGATATCAAGAAACGGCTGACTGCACTGGACACTGCAAATTCTATGGGCTCTGACAATATTCTAGCAATAGTACTGAAAGCTTGCGCTCCAGAACTTGCTGTGCCCCTAGCCAAGCTGTTCCAGTACAACTATAACACTGGCACCTACCTGGCTGTGTAGAAAATTGCCCAGAATTGCCCTGTACACAAAAAGTAGAACAAATCCAACCTGGCCAATAACCACCCCATCAGTCTACTCTCTATCATCAGTAAAGTAATGGAAGGGGTCATCAACAGTGCTATCAAGCAGCACTTGCTTAGCAATAACCTGCTCACTAATGCTCAGTTTGGGTTCTGCCAGGGCCACTCAGCTCCTGACCTCATTACAGCCTTGGTTCAAACATGGACAAAAGAGCTGCATTCCCGAGGTGAGGTGAGAGTGACTGCTCTTGACATCAAGACAGCATTTTACCAAGTGTGGCATCAAGGAGTCCAAGCAAAACTGGAGTCAGTGGGAATCAGGGGGGAAACTCTCAACTGGTTGGAAGCATACCTAGCACAAAGGAAGATGGTTGTGGTTGTTGGAGGTCAGTCATCTCAGCTCCAGGAATTTGTTGCAGCAGTTCCTCAGGGTAGTGTCCTCAGCCCAACCATCTTCAGCTTCTTCATCAATGATCTTCCTTCCATCATAAGGTCAGAAGTGGAGATGTTCGCTGATGATTGCACAAATGTTCAGCACCATTCGTGACTCCTCAGATACTGAAGCAGTCCATGTCCAAATGCAGCAAGGCCTGGGCAATATCCAGGCTTGGGCTGCCAAGTGGTAACAAACATTCACACCACACAAATGCTAGGGAATAACCATCTCCAACAAGAGATAATCTAACCATCACCCCTTGACATTCAATGGCATTAGCAAATCATTGAATCCCCCACTATCAATATCCTGGGGATTACCATTGACATGAAACTGAACTGGACTAACCATATAAATACTACAAGAGCAGTTCAGAGGCTAGGAATCGTGTGACGAGTAACTTACCTCCTGACTCCCCAAAGCCTGTCCAACATCTACAAGGCACGTCAGGAGTGTGATGGAATACCCTCCACTTGCCTGGATGAGAACAGCTCCCTCAACACTCAAGAAGCTTGACACCGCCCAGTACAAAGCAGCCCACTTGATTGGCATCACATCCACAAGCATTCACTCCCTCTACCACAGATGCACAGTAGCAGCAGTGTGTACCATCTACAAGATGTACTGCAGGAATTCACCAAGGCTCTTTTGATAGCACCTTCCAAACCCACGATCACTTCCATGTAAAAGGACAAGGGCAGTAGATAGATGGGAACACCATCACCTGGAACCTCCCCTCCAAGTCACTCACCATCCTGACTTGGAAATATATTGCCGCTCCTTCACTGTCGCTGGGTCAAAATCCTGGAACACCCTCCGTAATAGCACTGTGGGTATTACATACACCACATGGACTGCAGTGCTTCAAGAAGGCAGCTCACCACCACCTTCCCAAAGGCACCTAGGGATGGGTAATTAATGCTGGCCCAGCCAGCAAAGCCCACATCCCGTAAATGAATTTTTAAAAATCAGAATGATGTGTTGATCATGACCACAACAGAGGAAGAGAAATTTCAAGTTTTGGCTGAAGTGTTAAAATGGTTCTGTGATCACAATATGAAGTTGAAAAGGAGCAAGTTTGTCTTCGTGAAGTCTGAGGTAGTTTACCTTGGTCTGAAATCAATGAAAAGGGGCTACAGCCAATGAAAGAGAGGTTAGAGGCTTTCATCAATGCCCCAAAGCCAAAAGATATGTCTGAGCTTAGGTCTAGTCTAGGCATGGTCCAATACTATTTGTGATTTCTGCCTGAGCGTGCAATGGCATTAGCTCGATCCCATAAGTTGCTCAAGAAAAATGTGAATTGGGAAAGGTCGAAGACAAAAGATGTTTATGATGCATGTAAGAGAAACTTGACCAGTGATGCATTACTTGTTCATTATGACACAAATCATGACCTGAAGCTAGCATGTGATGCTTTAAACCTTGGAGTTGAAGCGGCAATCATTCATGTCATGGATGATGGTCAAGCAAAGCCCATAACATTCAAGTTGTGTACTCTCACCAAGACTGAATACAACTGTGCGCAGACAGAAAAGGAAACACTTGGAATCAAATTTGGAATCAAAAGCTTCACCAGTTTTTGTTGAGCAGGAAGTTTACACTAATAACGGATCACGAAGCCCAGTATCTATTCTGGGGTCAATGCCAATGTTGGCAGCATCAAGGATGCAACGGTGGGCTGCATTTCTTTCACAATATGACCACAATATTGAATATCACAGCTCAATGGAGAATGCTATTGCTGATGCATTCTCGCATTTGCCACATGAGGACTCAGAAGTAGGCTATGAATGTGCAATCTTCACAATGAAAGTAGTAGATAATGGGCTGAATTTTGCCGTCAGCGAGCAGGGGCGGGGCCTGCTCACCGACGTGCAAAATGATGCGGGATGATGTCGGGGGAAACCCCCGACGTCATCCCGCCCCATTTAAATCTTCAGGAAGGCGGGGGCACAGTAAAATCAGCTGTGCGCCTGCCGACCTGTCAATGGCCAATTGAAGCTATTGACAGGATAATTAAAACAATTAAAGGACCTGCCTGTCCAACCTTAAGGTTGGTGGGCAGGCCAGGAGTCCTGGTGGCAAACAGAGAAAACATGAAACCTCATCCACCGGCGGGATGAGGTTTCATGTAGGGTTTAAAAAACTTTAATAAAGTTTGAGTGAAATTTATTAACATGTCCTATCTCGTATGACATTGTCACATGAGGGGGACATGTTAAGGATTTTTTTTATTTTTCTATTTTTAATGTTTGTACAACTTTCAGCGATCTCCCTGAGGCAGCACTTAGCCTCAGGGAGATGTGCGCTCTTTCGTGAGCATGCATGAAAGAGCGCACACTCGCATTTAGGGAATCCTCCCCCCTCCCCGCCCGTACAGGAAGCACATAGCGCTTCCCATCGGACATCACGCCAGGCGGGCCTTAATTGGCCCGCCCACTTAAAATGGCGGCGGCGCCCGCTTCTCCGGCAGGGGTCAGCTCCCCGCCCACTGGAGATTGGGTCGGGCCTGCCCGCCCGACAGGCAGAAAATTCAGCCCAATGACTTTCCAATTACTGTAACTGAAATTGCAGTTGGAGCACAGAAAGACTCGGCAGAATTTAATGTAAGTGATTTGGGTTTCGACCATTGGTTGGAGAACTGTTGGGAGTCCCACGTCGCTTACCTCCAGGAAGCCCAACACAATAATCAGGCACTGACCTGGACAGATTTGGGATTCCAATGCAATCAAGCCCCAGTAAGGCAAAAATCCTGCCCTGAGAGCTATCGGCCAATCTGAGGCTGGCTGCTCTCCAGTACTGGCAGTGCCACCAAGAGGGGTGGGCACTGGTGGTGCAAACTCAGACCTACAAGGCTAGAAAAAGGTGAATGTGGGTAGGATAGGGATTGCTGGGAGGGGGTCACTAGTGATGTGGGGGGAGGGTCAGAAGCAAGAGTTGGAAGGTGGTTTGAAGCATGCTCCCCACTTCCTGATGCCAGATCCCTCGTTCGGATACAGAGTGTATGTGAATGAAGGACCCTCCACCAGTAGGCCACTGGCAATCCTGACAGGAGGGTGGGAAGGCTGCCCTCCATCCTTCCTGCCCTAAGCTTGATCAGGGGGTGGTGGGAAGCCAGCACTGCACCCTTCAAATCAAGCGGCTCCCGCTACCCCCACCTCAGGACTCACTTTTGGTGGGGGAGGGCATTAAATTCCACTCTCAGTGTTGAATAGACATTGAATTGTTTTACAGAGTTTGAACAGTGTACAGATGAGAAACTGAAACCATCGCAATGAGTTGTCATGTGAGTAGGGCTGCATTAGGTGGGGTAACCAAATACTTTGAGAGATAGAATTCTGGCAGAAGTCCATACTGATCACAGGAATAGCCAACAAGAAGTCCATAGCAAGAGGTTTTGTTCATTGGCCTGGTCTAGACAGTGACTTTGAATCATTGGTTAGCTAATGTACTATTTGCCAAAACTATAGAAACAAGCCCCCAAAAACTTTTTTCCAGACAAGGTCATGGCTGACACAACCATTTCAAAGAGTTCAAAGAGACTTTTATGAAAAGGAAAATGAAAATTTTCTTGGTGCTCGTTAATAGCCATTGAAAGTTCATCAAAATAAAGCACATGGGTCAACATGGGATGAACAGTAGGTGAGGTACAGTCTATTTTTGCTTGTCTTAGATTACCAGAGGACATTGTCTCAGATAACAGCCCTCAGTTTCATTCTGCTATGTTCCAAAATTTCACGGACCTGAATTTTACATTACAGGATCGGGCGCACGGCCAGCCCGACCGCGTGTGAAATTGCATAAGAAAACATCGGGCACACATCCCGACGTCATCGCGCTGTCGTGCCATATTAAGGTCAGCGGGCATGCGCAGGTGTTGAAAGCATGCCCGCTGACAATTAAATGGGCAATTAAGCCCATTGAAAAGGCAATTGATTGAAACTTTACATGGCCTCTGCAATTTTGTGGTTGGCACAGGGGCCACATGGCCAGGCGGTCATCCCGTTTTTAAGTGAAACTCAATCCAGGATGGGATAAAAGTCGACCAGGGCCATGGCGATATGACTAGGTAGATGAGAGCTGGTTGAAGGTGTTTTTCTGAGAATTATTTGCATTGTCTATGTTTTCTGGAAAACTCTTTGGCTTTCAAGCTTTCTTAGAGGCTTTCTGCCAAGTGCAACCTTCAGGGCACTATCTTGTGTCATCTGTATTAGAGCAAATGGGGATTGCCTACTCAGCTGGAGGGACCTCCTGCTCTGAGGAGAGGGCCAGAAGGGAGAGGAGGGCTGGTGTCCGCTGGCAGCATCCCAGAGAGCGACCAGTGGAAAGAGAGGTGCAGCTAGATGGGGTATAGGGCCGGCAGGAAGTGCAAGGCAGAGGGGTCCACAGAGGACGCCATTAGCCTGCAGGGTGGGTCCACTGTCGAAGGAGGCTCCACCTCTCTAGGGAGGCTGTGACCTCCATTTGCCACATGATTAGCCCAGAGATCACCTCAAACTGTGTTGGTGGCCACCCGATGCCAGTGGCTCTGAAGGTCGCAGCGGCTTTGAACATTTTTTGCCTCTGGTTCCTTCCAAGGGTCAGTGGGTGATGTATGTGGCATCTCCCAATCTGCTGCCCACAGATGCGGCAAGCTGGTCACTGATGCTCTGTTCAGACGGGTGATGAACTTCTTTCATTTCCAGACAGACAAAGCCAGCCAGGCTGAGTGAATCAGAAGCTTCGCTGCAATTGCTGGGCTCGCTTGCATCCGGGGTGCAGAAAAACCTAGTCTAACTCTTGGATATCTAGCCCAATCACTCACACTGACCTCTAACTCCCCCTTCGATCCCCTGATTGGCCTGAGGAGAGAGAGAGATGGAGAGAGAGGGAGAGGGAGAGGTGGAGAGAGAGAGAGAGAGAAAGGAGGTACTGCTGCTGCTGCTGCCGCTGCAGGACAGGGAGGCCAGGAGGCAAAGACTGTTTTGGTTTAACATTCGATCCCCTGATTACCACACCTGACCGTCCCCCCCCGATGACTTCAGGCCCCCGGCTCCCCTCCTATCCCCGCATATACTCCCCCGGTCCAACCCAACTACTCCTCCTGATCCAATCCAACTGCCCCTCAACCTGAATTGACACGGCTACCCCTTCATTCCCGATCCCGTGAACGGATAATATGGCAAGAAGGTCAAAAGTCGGTTTCACGACATCATGAAACCAGTTTGCGATTGTTTGCTCCTCCCGCTGATGGCGGGCCACGAGCTCCACCATTGGACATCGGGAACCCCATTGTAATCCACCAGCATAACATTATAAGGCCAGCCTGCCGGACTCATCCCCTCCCGCTGGATCGTCTGCCCACGTTGACGGGACAACATGCCGACATGTTTCACAACAGCATATATAAGGCATGCACTTGGCAGGCTGCACTTCACTCGGGACTTCAAGGTTTGTTTGCCTACCTTGCTTCGGTCAGCACTCACAGTCATCAGCGCCAGACTTCACTGACAGCTCCACATCACTTTTAGGAGCGGCTCATGGGTAAGTGTCTACCTACCAAATCAGCCATATGTGGGTGGCTTTTCAATGGCTGCAGGGCAAGGTCTTGCTTGAGGAAGGGGGAGAAGTGGCCTCAGGCAAGGGAAGAGGCTGAAGTGTGAAGGCTGCACTGGGGAAGGAGGGTATCCCAAGGTGTGTGAGGGGGCACATGTTGATCTGTGCAAGTGGCCTCAAGATGGTGAGGGCTGAGGAGGCAGTCTCCAGAGGAGATGAGGCCAGATGGAGATATGAGGGTATGTGTGTGAGAATGGGTGGTGATGTCCTTTGAGCTCATTCATCCTCTATCTGCATTAGATGGTCAACTTCCTCTTTGCAGCATTGACACTGATCACCACTGCCATCGCCTACCAAGCCGGAGTGGTTATGTTGCTGCCCCTCCTGTGGCCAGCGCGGGTGTAGAGGACATCACAGCGGGCCCCCACAATGTCTAAAAGGCACTCAAGGGTTGCAGTCTTCTTGCCTTTCGGGACCATATCTTCTTTGCTGCAGTTCTGGGCTGGAAGCACTGAGTGTGGCTGTACTTTAAATGTGGCGCCCGGTGTGATGAAATGGCGAGGTGATGGCAAGGTGGGTGAATGAGAGCCTGCTTGTCATGGTAAAGGCATGTTTCCTGGGAATACTTAAGTAACGTGGTGGGTTTGGGGCAATACAGCATGAAAACCTGCCATTGCGGGCGGTGGGTAAAATGTCATTTTACCTGCTTTCTACCCCACTTAGTGCAAATCTGGGATGCTTCCATCCCTTATTTTCCATATTCAATTCCCCAGATTCATTTTCTATGGGACCAGCTCTCACTTTGTTGACTCTTTTCTTTTTTAAGCATCTATAGAATCTTCAACTATCTGTCTTTATATTTCCAGCTAGCCTTCTCTTGTACTTAATTTTTCCTTTCTTATTAATCTTTTAGTCATTCTTTGCTTTTTTTATATTCTGCCCAGTCTTCTGACCTGCCACCCATCTTTGCACAATTATATGTTTTTCTTTAAATAGTTTGATACTATCGTTAACCACGGATGGTTTGTCCTCACAAACCCCTTGGAATTTTTCTTTCTTGTTGTAATGTATCTATTGTGTTTATTTTGAAATATCTCCTTAAATATCTGCCATTGCATTTCTATTGACCTATCCCTTAACCTAATTTGCCAGTTCACTTTAGCTAGCTCTGCTTTCATGCCCTCATAATTGCCCTTATTTTAGTTTAAAATACTAGTCTTAGACCCACTCTTCTCTCCCTCAAACTGAAAGTAAAATTCAATCATATTATGATCATTGCTACCTAGGGGCACTTTCGCTCTGAGGTCACCAATTAATCCTATCCTGTTGCACAATACCAAGTCTAGTGTAGCCTGCTCTCTGGTTGGTGCCAGAATGGAGGCCTGCTGTTCGAAGAAACAATCCCAAAAACATTCTAAGAATTCCTCATATAGGTCACCTTTTGCTATATGATTGTTCCAGTCTGTATGTAGATTAAAATCTCCCATGATTATTGTTGTAACTTTCTAACAAGCTCCCATTATTACCTCCTTTATTTTCCGTCCTACTGTGTAGTTACTGTTAGGGGGCCTGTGCACCACTCCCACAAGTGACTTCTTGCCTTTATCATTTCTCATATCTACCCAAACTGCTTCTATATCCTGGCTTCCTGAACTTAGGTCATCCCTCTCTATTGTGCTAATACCATTATTAATTAAAAGGCCACCCCTCCACCTTTTCCTAACTTCCTGTCCTTCCTAAATGTCACGTATCCTTCAATATTCAGGTCCCATCTATGTCATCCTGCAACCATTTCTCCGTACTGGCTATCAGATCGTACTTATTTATTTCTATTTGCGCTATCAGTTCATCTGTTTTGTTTTCAATGCTACGTGTATTCAGATACAGAGCCTTTAGTTCTGTCCTTTTAGCATTTTTGCAACCTCTAGTCTTTATCTGCTGATTTACCTTTAGATTTGTACTCTCTGTCCCTCCTTGTCATGGTCTGTTTATCATTTCTCATATTAATACCTGTCTCTCTTGCCTTGCCTCTACTCTTTGGTTTACCACATCTTCCCAAATTTGATCCCTTACCCCACTATTCAGTTTAAAACCCTTTCTACTTCCCTAGCTACGAAGCTCACTTGAACACTTGTCTAGCACGGTTAAGGTGTAGGCAGTTCAAATGGTAAGTCCCCAACTTTCCCCATAATGCCATTGCCCTGCAAATTGGAACCCACTTCTCTCATACCTGTCTTCTCTCTAATTTCATTTATCCTATGCTGATTTGCATGTGGCTCAGGTAATAATCCAGAGATTATTACCTTTGAAGATCTGTTTTTACTTGAGTGCCTAGCTCCTCATACTGACTATGCAGAACTTTCCTAGCTCTACCTATGTCATTGGTATCTACATAGACCACGAGACCAGATCCTCCCCATCCCACCGCAAGGTCCCCTTCAGCACTGAGTAGATATCCTGAACCCTGGCAGCGGGCAGACAACACAGCCTTCTGGATTCTTGCTCTCAGCTGCAGAGAACAGTGTCTATCCCCCTGACTAAACTGCCCCCTACCACCACTACATTCCTTTTCGCTCCCCTTGATTGAATAGCTTCCTGTACTATCATGTCATGGCCAGTCTGCTCATCCATCATGCAGACCTCACTTTCGTTCACACAGATTGCAAGCACCTCAAACATGTTTGACAATTGCAAAGTCAGAGGCTCATCATCTGTTGTCTGCTTGGTCCATTTACTTGCCTCACTCATGGCCACACCATCCTGTCCCTCACCGCTGACTAAAACAGACAACCCTATTCTAAGAGGTGTGACCATCTTCTCATACAAAGCGTTTGAGTATTTTCCATGTCCCTGATGTTGCGTAGTGTCTACAGTTCGGTTTCCAGATCAATAATCCTGATCCAGAATTCCTCTAGCTGCAAGCACTTTTTGCAGACGTGTTTGTCCTGGATCGCATTGGCAACCAGGAGCACCCGCATTCCATAGATGCAACACAATGCCTCTGCTGCCATTGTCACTTATGTGATTTAGTTAATTTAATTTAATTACTTTCTTAATTAACTTGGAATAATTCCTATGTATACTACAATTTACTGTGCTTATCAAATGCTGGTACCACTTAGAACTCAGGGCGGAATCATCCCAGATTTGCCAGCTGTGATGGTGGGTTTTCACGTTGTATCATCCCAAACCCACCACATTATTTATGCATTCCTGGGAAACACACTGTTTCCATGGCGGGCGGGCTCTCATTCGCCCGCCCGACATCACTTTGCCACTTCATCACAGGGGACGCCATTTAAAATCCAGATGCAAGCACACATCTCAGTGCTTTCAGACCATGACTGCTGCAGGGAAGACATGGCTCTAAAAGGCAAAATGATTGCAGCCCCAGGTTCAGCAACGGGTCACTAGAACGCCTTTTGGACGTCATGGAGTCCCGCCATGATGTCCTCTACTCCCACTCTGTTTGCAGGATGGGCAGCAGCGTGACCAACCAGGCTTGGGAAGTGGTAATAGCTGTGGTCAATGCCAACGCCCCTCCAAAGAGGACAGCCACCGAGTGCCCCAAAATCATGAATGATGTAATCCGTTCCACCAGAGTAAGTCACTCTTCTCATCACTCTCAACTCATACTCACAAACCCATCACACATCCACAGGGCCCTCACTCACTGCCAGTACAAGGGACATCACCATTCACTCTCTCACACACATCTTCATTGGCCTCATCCTGTCCAGGCACCACTCACCACCCACACATGCCAGGCATACTTATCATCTGGCCTGGCAGGCGTCCTGCTTACACTTTCTCCATCTCTATTCATGCAAGACAAGTTGGCACACAACAAAAGGGAGAGTACGCAGACCGGTGGAGGAATGCCTGAAATCAAGGTCCTCACAGACTTTGAAAACAGAGCCATCCAGCTGGCTGGCGATGATCTGGACCAGTCCTGTGCTAATGGTGAGGTCGGCGGAGCTCTACCAAGTGAGGGTCCAGCAGTGCAAGATCCATTAGACAACCATGCTCTGAGTGATGTGCCCTCTTTCACAGGCCACTGCCATGCACTAATTATCTCCCCTTGCTTCCGCAGGCACATCTGCCTAACAGCCGACATAGTCCATGACACAGGGTCTCCAATCAAGCCCTGAAGGAACCTCTGAAGAGAAATCTGGAGGGAACCTCCTTGAAGTCCCATTACAGTGCTCACCCACACCCTCCATCAGCACAGAGACACACACCTCGGTGGGACCTAGCTTTAGAATAGCCTTGGGATCACAATCTGGTGAGCACATTGCACTTTCTGATCCACAGCAGGTGGCAGCAGGGATTTCCCTGGTGTCCGGCACTCGGAGGACAGCTAGAGGCCAGACATTTGCTGAATTCGAGTCAGATGACAAGCTTCTGGACTTGGTCATGTCACAGTTGCCGGAGCTGCAAAGGCAAGCAAGGGAACATCAGGAAGGGATGGCCACTGCACTCCTCAGATTGCAAGGCACAAAGGAGGAGCCTGTCTACCTTCACCCTGAGGTGATAGCACTGTCATGCCAACACAGAGGGCAACACTGGTAGGATGGCAGCTGCCATGGAGGCCTTGGTCCAGGACTTCACTCCTGCACTGCTGCGCGGGCTCAACTCCATTGCATTTGCCACAGTTGGCCTCCAAAAGTGTACACGCGAGAGGGGTGCCGGGCAGCTCGATCTCACTCCAGCTACCCCCTCTCCTCAAGGAGTCAGCCTGGGGCCCTCGCGCACCCATTTGGAGGAGAATCAGCAGGTGCACACTCTGGGGCCATCCACCCAGGTGACTTCGGGAGTGTCCGGCCCAACTGACTCTCCTCTTCCTGTGACCTCAACAGCTCCAGCTCCACAGGGCGAGGAGGGTGCCACTGTCACACAGCAGGACTTCAAAAGTACGCCCGTGCCCTCCAAGTCTCAGTCCTCCAGAGGACGCCCACCAAGGTCATCACAGACAGAGTCAGCAGGCTGCCCCCACCTCTGCTGTGGATGTCCGGGGAGCACCAAGACGTAGCACCGGGGGTAGGAAGGTTAAGAAGAATTTAACTCTTTCGGAGTCCACCAAATAAACTAAAGTTACAAAATTAGGGACAAAATATATGCAGCCCCTAAGTTAGGGAACTGTAAAACCAAAGACAAATTTTAAAGGAAACTTACAAACATCAAATCAAAATGTGATTAAGAAGGTTGACAAAGCACCCCAGTCCTCGCAGTGCCCACTGGGCATGGAAGGCCTCGATGGTGCCAGCGGACACCATGTGCTCCCTCTCCAGGGACACCTAGCCACGGACGTAGCCGCAGAAGAGGGGCAGACAGTCGGGTTGGACAACACCCTCAATCACCCGCTGCCTGGACCAGTTAATGGCTAACTTGGCTGG